>NC_090660.1:111376170-111977414 GCF_013368605.1 Nyctibius grandis
TACTAGCTTGGGTTAACCATCAGATTTGATATCCTACGATTCTATGATCTAAGGTGCCTTCCCTTTTCTGGTATGCCGTGTGCTTTCTGAATGTCTTCAAAGACCATGTATTGTGCTTGCAGTTTCCCAAGAGTGAAGTTACCAAGGAGAAAGACTTAAAGACTGAAGCTACATTCTCTTTCCTTTCTATCCTCTCTTCCTCCTTGAGTGGCTCTTAGGCTTGTCTTCAAGCAGGCTCTTAGGCCTGTCTTCAAGCAGGTAGGGTCAGGATTAAGTGGCAGCAACTCACAACTATCTAAATATGATCATACTGGAGAAGAATAAAGGATGGGATCTTCTGACATACGAGGACAGGTTGTGAGAGCTGGGACTGTTCAGCCTGGAGAAGAGAAGGCTCAGGGGGATCTTACCCATGTGTATAAATACCTGATGTGAGGAGGTAAAGAAGACAAAGCCAGATGCTTCTCAGTCTAAAGCATCTTTTAATCTGAAGATTAAAGCAGGTAAATGAAAAGAGGGAGACTGTTAAAACTAAGGTTTCATCTAATACTCTTTAATTTCTAAAAGCCTTTTTATTTATCTTTTTCTTGCTTACTCAGACATTAAAAGGGTTAAGACCATCGTAATATAACAATATTCTTCATATTCCCTTATATACAGTGAATACAAGGTACTTCATCTTCAGAGGTAAACGATCTAAGGGCTTTTCCCTCAGTAGATCCATGTCAGCTTCAACCTTTCAGCCCCTGCAGCACTCTTCTCCCGGGTCACAGCTAAATCAATACCACTGTGTGTAAGTATGGGCACTGCCTAAGAGGCCAGTCTTTATTTTGAAAGAGACCTGAAAAAGATTTTGAAGTCTTTTCACAAATGCTGGCATGTCAACAATGATTTCTGGTCAAATTCCAGTAAGACCCTGTCCAAAACCAAACAAGCAAATTAACAAACGAAAAATCCTGCAGCTGGGTGCTATCCTTCCCTCCTTGTCTTCAAGCCTGTATATGTATACTCTTATGTAAGTGTCTGTGCATATTCCTATATATGTGTCCAAATAGCTAATGCTGTTCTTTGTTTGGAAGTGATTGTATTCTAGTGAGTGATTTAATTCAAAAATAGGTAAAATTTAAGAACTGGAGACAGGTTTTCTGCTTCTATATCTGTTGTTAATAAACCTTTCTTTCATCATCACAGTGTTGTGGCAACACACAGAGGATGAAGGACTGTTGTTCACAGTCTGCTCCTCTTCCTTTGCCTTCTTTTGATAACCTGTATTAATTTATCTGTGACAACAGTAGTTTTCCTGGATAAATTTGGAGTGTAAGTCTCTTTCCATCACTGTTGGTAAATGTACTGCCATTGCTGGACATGAATTGCATCATACAACTACTTTCAGGGAATTCTAGAGTCAATAACCATCCATCATCCTGGCAAAGTCTCAGCCCTTACATCTCTGTTAACTACAGCTGTTGCAGCTCTGCAGTAGAAAAATGGGCTTGGTGAGGAGGTCTGATTCATTTTTCTGAAGACTTTAAAGATGATGATGAGAGTCTAAAAGCAGAACCAGCATTTGTGATATCAGGAATGAGCAGAAAGTGCTGGTAGGAGTTGGTGTCATCAGATTTTTTTCAGTGGGAAGATGGGATACTATCAATCCAAATGGGCCAGAGATTCAGCTAGGACTTTATAATTAGTAATGAGCAGAGTTCCTGAAGGCTGCTTCATTGGGTGGTGAATACATCACTGCGACAATGCAATCTCACAGTCCTCCCTCCACTTGGAGGAGAAGAGGAGCTACAGTGAGGTGGTCACTAAGAGTCCTGTTCCCACTTGCAAGACATGAGGATCCAAAATGGTTTCAAGCTGCTCAAGCAAGAAACCAGTGATCTGGCTTGGGCTTATTTTCTGGCTATTCATAACGTAGACCTACGTGTCATGGAAAATGATGAACTGGTGAAAAGAGAACTGATGATGACTTTGCACAGAGCGGTGAACAATGAGGAGCAAAACATGTTTCCTGTGTCGTATCCTTCCACTGATATCCACTGCTTCCCATAAGACTGATATGCTAGAGGCACTCACCCAGCCAGCACATTAGTTTCTTGGGTTTTCTGTTATTAAACATATGGGAGTGTCAACAGTGACTTGGGTCCTATCTTCAAGTAGGGAAATTCCTAAAATCAGCATAGTCATGAAAGCAGATGATAGGAGGGTATAGAATCACAAAATCACAGAATCAATCAGGTTGGAAGAGACCTCTGGGATCATCGAGTCCAACCGTTGCCCTGACACTACCATGTCAACTAGATCATGGCACTAAGTGCCATGTCTAGTCTTTTCTTAAACACATCCAGAGATGATGACTCCACCACCTCCCTGGGCAGCCCATTACAATGTCTAATAACCCTTTCTGAAAAGAAATGCTTCCTAATGTCCAACCTGAACCTCCCCTGGCAAAGCTTGAGGCTGTGTCTTCTTGTCCTATTGCTAGTTGCCCGGGAGAAGAGGCCAACTCCCACTTCACTACAACCTCCCTTCAGGTAGTTGTAGACTGCAATAAGGTCACCTCTGAGCCTCCTCTTCTCCAGGCTAAACAACCCCAGCTCCCTCAGCCGTTCCTTGTAGGTATATCAGAGAAGAGCCTTTTTCTCTATGATGTGTCCTTGTACTCCTCTTTAACTACCCTGTGCTTGCCATACCCTGGGGTAGGACACCAGGAGCTCTGATCTGGGCCTGTACAGATGTTCTTGAGTCCTTCCAAGGCTGTAGACGAATGGCCAAGAAGTACTGTGAAGCCAACCTGCAAGGTTTGTGTTGTGTGTGACTGGCATCTTGATCCCTCCTGCTTCCAAGAGGGACTTTATCTCCTCCAACATCACCTCTCCTGTGATAGGAATCCATCTAAAAATCCCCCTCAAAGCACAAAGCGATTTGAAAGTTCACAGTCTCTGGAGCAATGGCGATGAACAGTCGGTAAATTGAAATCTCACTCGTATGATATTCATCTAGTATCTAGTCTTCGAAGAGTTTGAAATATAGCATGGTGTATTCATCATTTTATTAAGTATTAACCATGCCTAACACGAATGTCAGTCATTGGCAGAAATCTTTTCTTAAGAAATTATTCCCCACTTTAAATTCCAGCAGAAATGGAAAGATTTGGAGCTGAGAGAGACATTTCCTTTTATGAAAATGCTGTTACTGGCAGTCCTTAAAGGTGGGATCAAGGGATTTAATAAATGTAATTTACTTTTTATTACTGCTCAGAACTGGAGCTACTTTGGAGTGAAACGGGTATGTGCTGTGGGAAAGTGCTACCATAAATCTCTCCCTATCAAATGAATCTGCCCCAGAGAGGTACTTTAGAGCAGTATTTTGAAATGAGAAGGGTAAATCTAGGCAGTGGTTTGCAGGAACCATGTGTGTCTGTGCCCCTTTACTTCTTCAATCCAGTCAATCACATCTGATTCTTATGTCTCAGAAACAGTTGTCCAGCTGAATTGTCTGGGAACCATTCTCTCTGATATCTTCCCAAAGAAAACTGATTAATTAACACATTTATTGAGTGTTGCTCCTACGCTGCAATGGGTTTTTGTTGTGCAGAGGGATGATAGGCCCTGTTCCAAGTGATTCCTTCAAAGCACCATCTGTAAATTTTCACTGTGTAGATAAAGGCTGCAATTCTCATGCAGTCACGAGTAGCTTTCTCCTTGTTCATTCTCTGCTAAAAGGTAATTTTCGCTATTTGTAAAACATAAGATCATCCAGAAAATCACATAGTTACTAAACTGAACACCCCGGGAAGAGATATCTCAAAGGAAATTTAGGTTAGCCAAAACCAGTGGCAGGATTTTTTCCTGCAGCAGGGCAGGATACAGATTGAAACAGCCCTTTGTCTGACAGGCAGCAGTCTCTGGGAACCAAGAAATACAGCACGGCTCAGGAAATACTGAACTTGTAAGGAGAAGTGGTGGAGAAAATGCTGAGAAAAACACACCTGCTGCTGGAATTGCTGATCTGTGTCGCTTGCAACATCCTGAGGAAAGTTTTGGTGTGTTTTTTTTTTTTCCATTCAGCAAATTGCTCACAAGCCTGCTCTACTTGCAGGCTGCCTGCCAGCACCCCCTGAACGGCATGCTGGATGGATGGCTACCTGTCAGTATCTCGCAGCCTCTGGAGTTCTCTGCTCCAATGATAATAAGGTTTCGTTCACTGAGGTTTCCTTATGAATTGTAGCTCGTCCGCATACTGGGATATTTGAGTCTCCCATGGTATTGCATTGGGCCTTCTTAGATTTTCGCTTAGCATAGGCCAGGAGTGGTCCACTGAAGTCATTGGGTCCGGCAGTTGGTCCAGCTATGTGTGGTGGGTTGACCCTCACTGGACGCCAGGTGCCCACCAAAGCCACTCTATCACTCCCTTCTCCTAAGTTGAACAGGGGAGAGAAAATACAATGAAAGGCTCGTGGGTCCAGATAAGGACAGGGAGAGATCATTCACTAATGATCCACTAAAACAGTGGAGATCAAGGACATTTCCATTGCCTCGGGTCCTTGCCATAGTCCGGGGTAACTGGACTTTAAATCCCTGGGTGATCCTTGGAGGTGAAGAGTGATTTCATTTCCCCGTGGTATTCTGAAAATCATATCTTGGATAAATATATCTGAACAGGAAGAGAAAGGGAAAGTAATTCCTTGAATGTCAACTGCAGTTTTACCCCAATTTGTAAGGCTGCTTTAGAAAATCCCTCCAAAGGTTTCTTTGCTTGAAGTGGGGCTTCTCCCTTTGTCTATCCAGCAAACAGATTCTTAGGCCATCTCTCCCTGAGATGCTGAAAAGAAGCACTGGTCTCTTGACAGTGAGAAAATCCAGAATGGGAAAAGACTGACAGAAGAATGAACACTGGCAGCATTTGTCTCTTTCTGTGCTGCAGCTTGACTATATCCTGCTGATTTCTGAGTTTTTCCTTTAAGGAGAAATACACACCTGCCTGCAGAAGTCTTGTTAAAAGCCTCCCGATTGTCACTGATACCATATGAGGAATTTTGTTTTAAGTGAAAGCTTGTGAGGACTCGCTTATTTGTAAAGCTCAGACGGTCTGATCGATTAGTGCTCTGAATGTTAGATCCACCAAAAGAATAAACAGATACAAAGGCTCAGAGTGGGGAGAAAGATGTCTTTGGTGGATACTCTACATGGTTTTATAATCTCATTCAGATTTCTACTTAACGATTTATCAGCACTCTTTTGAGAAGAATATCCAACTTTGATTAAGGGGCTCAGACAGTGGAGATTTTTCCTTCATCCCATCATAATAAGCTCCAATAGTTAATTGTCCTCTGTTAAAATCTGTCTCATTTCCATTTCAAACTTTGCAGACTTTCAGATTGAAACTATTATCTAGATCTTCATATGATTAAGAAAATTCCTCCAGGAGAAAGCTTCTGACAAAGGGTTGCAGATCATCATAAAGACTCTTTTTCTAAAAGAAAAAGCTGAGTTTCGTCACCTGTCTTGCCTCAAGTGCCTGCACTAATGGCAGAAGGGGCTGCAAAGCATTATAGTATCTCAGCTGCAAACTGCAAGTTAGCTGGGCAACGATGGAAAATAAATGGGTTGATTCCAGTTTAACTGAGATGAGGATGTGGTCTTTGGTCTTAGTGTCACCAACATGCAGATGAGTAGTTTGGGGAGATGGCTTTCCCCTTTATACAGTAAGTTTGGAAAATGAACAGGTTTCCTATTTTGACAAGTTTTACTTGTATAGGCACAGAATCTGACAGAGCTGGCCCCAGACTTGTCTCTCTTTGTTATGGCATAAAAGTAGGGCATACACGCAAAGGTGTTTAACAGCGTGCCTTAGGAAATGGGAATCCTTCCCTTTCTAAAAAGAGCAAGAGAGAGGACTTTGTACTGAACAAAGCAACTAATAAGCAATGAAATCTCCCTTGCCCTAAATGTTGCTGCAATTCTACAGATGAGCAACTGGAGAGCTCATAGGTTGTCAAAAAAGAATATTCAGCAGTTTTACTGTCTTTGCGCCTCATCCCTAATATATTCATTGCTGTCTTTCAGATAACGATGTGTTCTGATTACCCTTGAAGGCAGTGTACCTTGTACAAGGAGGGGACGGCTGGCACCGCCTCAGAGCTAAGCTGCCTGGCTGTGTAGCAATCAGCTCATGAAAGCTGAATCCAATGAATGGCTTCCTTCAGATGGCTCAGAATCAGGCAGGAATGTAATTGAACAAGAGTAATAATGTACTTATTGATCCCTTCAAGGTCTCCGATTTCCTTGAAGGCGAAGGAAGTAATGAGCCTCGAGGAGCAATAATGCACCTGCAGTATTGAAATAATGGAGCTCCTAGCTCTGAAATGTTTGACTCCTGCTACCTCTGAAATTCTGCTCCTCCCTTTGGCATGGAATAACAGCAAGAGAGAAAAGCTTAGCTGCATATAATCAAAGAATAGCACTTGCAGCTCCTGTGTGCAAGGGCTTGTGAGTTGATGGTCTAAGCACTTGAAGGTCAGCAGGAGGGCACAATGAATTGTGGGCAGGAAGATCATGAGGTCAGAGTGAGACAGTTACAGTCGTGTGAAAAATCAGCAGCTACAGCATCCAGGCTGCAAAAGCCATGTGCAAAGTGCTGCAGCTGATTTGAAGTGATTGCACTTTGAAATGCACTTTGAAACTCATTCCAGACACTTCATTTGTTTCCTGGCTGGTCCTAGTTATACAGTTCATTAATGTAGCCATCACTGTACATTGGGATATTTGGCTATTATTTAGCTCTTTTGGTCAAACGATGCTTAGATATTTGATGAACAGTGAAGAAAGACAGTCATCCTCCTTCCCTTACAGATATGGTTACAGAAAAAGCACCTTTGCATTTCAGCTCTGTGTTTATGACTTCTCAAATGGTTGCTCCTAGACTTGATTTCATGTCACAGTTGGTGACGATCAATGGAGGATTTCCTAAAGACCAGAGGATCATAGAATCACAGAATCATAGATTCGTTTTGTTAGGAAAAAATCTTTAAGATCATCAAGCCCAAACATGAACCTAAAACTGCCAAGTCTACCACTAAACCATGTCCCTAAGCACAACATCTACACATCTTTTACATACCTCCAGGGATGGTGACTCCACCACTTCCCTGGGCAGCCTATTCCAATGCTTGACGACCCTTTTGGTGAAGAAATTTTTCTTAATATCCAACCTAAACCTCCCCTGGAGCAACTTGAGGTTGTTTCCTCTCGTCCTATCGCTTGTTACCTGGGAGAAGAGACCAATACCCTCCTTGCTACAACCTCCTTTTAGGCAGCTGTAGACAGCAATAAGGTCTCCCCTCAGCCTCCTTTTCTCCAGACTAAACAGCCCCAGTTCCCTCAGCTACTCCTCATCAGACTTGTTCTCCAGACCCTTCACCAGCTTCGTTGCCCTTCTTTGGACTCGCTCCAGCACCTCAATGTCTTTCTTGTAGTGAGAGGCCCAAAACTGAACACAGTATTCGAGATGCAGCCTCACCAGTGCCAAGTACAGGGGGACAATCACTTCCCTAGTCCTGCTGGCCACACTATTTCTGATACAAGCCAGGACACCGTTGGCCTTCTTGGCCACCTGGGCACACTGCTGGCTCACATTCAGCCAGCCATCAATCAACACGCCCAGGTCCTTTTCCACCGGGCAGCTTTCCAGCCTCTCTTCCCCAAGCCTGTAGTGGTGCATGGGGTTGTTGTGCCTCAAGTGCAGGACCCGACACTCAGCCTTGTTGAATCTCATACAGTTGGCCTCAGCCCATCGATGCAGTCTGTTGAGATCCCTCTACAGAGCCTTCCTACTCTCCAGCAGATCAACACTCCCACCTAACTTGGTGTCATTTGCAAACTTAGTGAGGGTGCACTCGATCCCCTCGTTCAGATCATTGATAAAGATATTAAAGAGAACTGGCCCCGGCACTGAGCCCTGGGGAACACCGCTTGTGACTGGCCTCCATCTGGATTTGACTCCATTCATAGCAACTCATTGGGCCCGACCATCCAGCCAGTTTTTTACACAGCAAAGTGTATGCCCATCCAAGCCATGAGCAACCAGTTTCTCCAGCAGAATGCTGTGGGAAACCGTGTCAAATACTTTACTGAAGTCTAGATAAACAACATCCACAGCCTTTCCCTCATCGAGTAAGCGGGTCATCTTGTCATAGAAGCAGACCAGGTTAGTCAAGCAGGACCTGCCTTTCATAAACCCATGCTGACTAGGCCTGATCACCTAGTTGTCCTATATGTGCCACATGATGGCACTCAAGATGATCTGCTCCATAAAATAGACAAGATGAAGTAGAAATGGCACTGGCTTTTAAAAAGCCTCCTGTAAAACAGTGTCATCTAGCAGATCAGCGTCATCTGTATGTCTAATATCTGTCGCCTTAGCTGGAAAACTTACTGTCTTAGGGGTTGTGTTTTCCTCTGGGGTTTCTTCAGTGTCTAGACTCTTCTCTGTACTCAGAGAAATGAGTTGCTCATAAGAAAGGTAATTTCCTATATTCTGCTTCTGCCCTATGTGATACCACCTGAACACCCTCCATATGAAATGAAAGCAGCAGTCAGCCCTTTAAGACTGCATGAATTTCTTCTGCATAAGCCTCAAACAGAGAGATATTCTCTACCCTTCCTCTGGGATGAGACTTGGATAACAACAGGCAGACTGCAGTCCTACTAAATTGGGATGACGTCTGTTTCTCAGTTGAACTTATGATTGACCAAGTCTTAAACACGGGTAGGGATGTCACACAGCCATTGCAAAGTGGTTGCTCAGCTAGTGACGTGAGGTTGCTGGGTTGGTCACAGCCCATCACCTGCACTCAGGACACCCGTCACCCAGCCAGGTTCTGTGCCATGTGTTGTCGTCTGTCCTAGCCATATAAATAATGAGATTTATCCACTCCTGCACTATAAGAATGGGAAACTGAGAATGACAAATCAGTTAGAGCCTTCTAAGCCCTGACCTGCACTTCCTTCTGCTTCATGAGACTAAGTAAACTACTTGAGGTCATAGCATTTTGAAGTGGTAATGCTTCCTTAGTTAAAAATAAGGACTCTTCAGGAAACTGAAAAAAGACACATAGTTTTCCCATCACATAGTGATTACTTTTTGAGGGTTTTTTTTGTTGTTTTTTTTTTGTTGTTGTTGTTTTGTTTTTTTTTCTCTTGCCTGATATTGACATTTCAATTTATGCTAATTTATACCACTTGAAAAGCCCAAATAAACCACTTGGGCGGAACTGAAGAGAGGGTGAGTGTAAGGAAATTAAAATTATAAAGTTGATGTCTGTGCTAAGATAGCACTTGAGACACAAAGCATTTGCAATCACTGTAGCATGCATCTAGTCTGTATGATACTTAATTAGTTTTTCAACACGTGGTATGAATTCCTTTGAAAATTTGTGGACCTTTGTTTACTGCCAACCAGCCTCCTCATGTCCACACAATAAATAATCATAGAGATGGGGCCATCTGGAAACCTGAAAACAGGATATTTTTCAAGTCTCAATAAAGAAGGATTTTTTTTTTAAAAAAAAAGCAAGAAGGTACCAAAACTTTCTCTGTTTTTCCCAGTTGTTCCAGACAGAAAGAACTGTGAGAAGTGTCTTCAGATGGCTGGTTTGATCCATTGACTTTTCTTTTCTATGGTATCAATAGAAAGTTTACATCAATAAGCAGAAAGGCTGATGGAAATGATTTCCAGATTGTTGCCCACGAGGTCACAGTAAATATTCTGAGATTGGATCTGAACAAGAAGTGACCATGGACAGTCAATTTGAAAGCAGTCACAGTGCCTGGAGCCAAAACTCTTGAGAACTAGTTGGAGGTATTGATAATGAAACACAAAGAACAGAGATACAATGCTTGTCATGTCCAGGCTGGCAGGTGCTCATCCAAAATTTGTTCCAGAATGTGGTAATCCAATGGTGAGAGTAGACTGGGATGAATGTCTGTTGCGTTTAAAATTTCCTTGCTATCAATGCTAATTCAAACACTGAAACAGGTTGCCCAGCAAGGCTGTAGAGTTTCCATCCTTGGAGATATTAAAAAAAAATTATAGGACAAGGCCCCGAGCAATCAGATCTAATCCCAAAGCCCTTTTTTGAACAGGGTTTTGGACAAGATTTCTTGAGGTCCTTTCTGACTTTAATTTTGTTATAATTCTGACAACTACTATGTGCATGCTGCTTAAAGGAGGATGCACTGCAGAGGTGCAGGGAAGGACAGCAAGGACAACAAAAAATATTGCTTCACAGAAGAAAGGTTTTGTAGGTCAGCCATGACCTGTTCTTGTCCCAAAGTTGTCCAGAAATCATTCCTGAACACAAACCTCACACACCATAATGAGCAATACTCATATACTGTGTAGTTATTTGTATCTAGTGTGCTTGTACAGATACCTGTAGACAGAAGGATATATCAAACATAAGGATCAGCAGGAGATGTACTTCACAGTGGAAGATGTACGTAGCTGTGAAAGGTGAGGGAGTTGCCCTTTGCTGAGGCAACAAGTTATTATTTAGTCAGTCAAGTGATGGAGATAACACATGCAGAAAGGCATTTGCCTCTCCAAATTCTTGTTTTAATTAAGAGGAATAGCAAGACTGTCACCTGAATAGGAAACAGATAAACCAAAGCAGGAGATGAAAGCTAAATGTGTTCAAATGGCTGGGAGATCCTGGCTCTGAGGATAGTGATCTACAAGGATGTATCTTCCACAGCGAGGGATACAGAAGGAAAGAGTCTTCGTCAAGCTGAATAACAGACGAGTCTACAGTAAATCAAGTGAATAAAGGGACAGAGTGAGAGATCTCAATGTTTGCAATTAAAAATATTTCTCTTTCATTTCTTCATGTAGGATTTTTATGAACATATTGAATTTCTTGCCACAAGTCAGTGAGAAAGGCAAAAGTCTGGGTGGAGTACAACAGCAGTGGCTAAATTAAAAGGGGGAAAAAATCCATCAAAAGCCATTAAATGTAAAGATCACAGCTCTGTCAGAGGAAGTCCCTAATGCTAGAAAATTATCACTGTGTGCTCGCCCTGAGCTGAATAACTGTTCTCAAATTATGCTAGGTCTTGCTCAACACTTTCATTCCCCTTGGTGTTTAATACATAGTTTAATATATGGGTCTAGAGCTGACCTGCTGTGAAAGACATTACTCATTTCAGACCATTTTCTGACAGTCACATTGCAGCCAGAACAACTCTGGAAAAACTCCCCAGAAAAGCCCAGAGATGGGAGGTGACAACAGTGCTCTTGTTCCAGCACAAGCAATGAATTTGTGGCAGAAATTGCCAACTGAGGAGCTATGTCCAGGATGAGCCAAGGAGTCCGATTACATGAATATAGTTGCTACCCTTATACATCTACGTCTTGAGAATGGATTACCCCAATGCCTTGGATGTTAGACCTCTGCAGAAGGAACCTGAACTTTTAATCCTGAAGGAGCTGGAATGAATTCATCCCACTGGCCAAACTGGAGCTGTGTAGCAAGACTCCTTTCTTATTGAGTCAGAGGAATCACTGTGGTGCCTTTCAACAATATTTCAGCACAAAACCTAACCCTTTTACACAGCTATTAAACTCACACGCCAGATCTGAGCATACTTGAAAGCCTTTAGCAGAGATAACACAGCCACAGAGGTTGCCCTGAGGTCAAAGCCTGCTGCAGTGGAAATGACATATTTGCATAACCTTTTCTTTCAAGAATTTATGTGATGCGCAAATGCATTCATTCAGGCTGCTTCCTCAGTGCTTCGCTGAAGCTGCCAGACAGGGGAGAAACAATGCAGTGTATTTCTGGGAAAGAACATGATTATCAGCCCTAAATAGGCATATGGAAGGGCTGTGATAGGGAGTACAGGCACAGTTGCCCCAGGGAGAAAGTAACTAGATGTAGCTATCCCTCACCAGGCCTGTGTTCCTGTGATAGGGCATGAGCACATCTTGCATCTGTCAGCCAGTTTAATTGCTTGGTCTTTCTGGACATCCTGGGCAGCAAAGACATGTACATCAGTAATGTGCAGCACTATTCTCTCTCCCTGTGGCTGTAGATGGAGGGGGGTGGCTGGGGCAGAGTGCTAGTGGGTACTGACCACTCATTGTGCGTTTTGGAAGATAAATGCATGTCCTGCAAGACAACTGCTGCTCCTGCTCACCAGACCAAAGTCCAACTCAAGAAGTTGCTCTATAATTAATCTCAGGGCTATGAAGCCTTTGCTTTGGGCTCAGAACTTGCAGCTACTGCATTTGTCCTGAAAATGTGTATGAAATCAGCATTGCTGGGCTTACTTTTGGCCCATCTTCAAGCAGGACTAATTCCCTGGCAATCTCGAAGCTAACTCCTCCTGAAAATGATGAGATGTTGGCTTTGTTGGCTTTCCTTCCTAATGTATATTCCTATCTATCAGGATGAAATTAGGCCTCTGCAAAGCAGAGTCTGCCAAATCATTTTGTACCCCATGGCACGGAAAGTTGTCTACAACTAGCTCTTACTGTTGTGTTCTTGAGTGGGTTCTGAATTTTATAGAAGTGCGAGGTATGTTTTCAAATATGTAGCTAAATTAATTAGCGCTCACAGTGATGGGGATAACAGCAAACCTTCGTGGCCCTGGGTGTCATGGGACAAGGAACCGAGTGGGGTTTTCATTTTACTCTGTACATCATTTTTCCACAAATGAGAAACCAGCTTGTTGGTTCCTGAGATTTGCAAGCCTGCTGCTGAAGCTTCTGTGACAGTTATTCTCATTTTAATCTGTCTCCTGGGCATGAATATTAAAAGTATTGATGCACTGAAGGCCTGGATCATGGGTGCAGTGTCTGGCTGACACAGCCTGTGGGGCCAAAGCTTTCACTGAAGGTTGTGATGAAGCAGGCTAGCTATTTGGTGAGAGAATCATGAGAGCCAGAGCTCATCTTTTCTTGTTTTCTGAGCTATGTGGTGTTTTGCTGAAGATATCTGAAGAGTTATCATCTGACTTGCCCTTTTTGCATTTTTCTTTTGCTTAGTGTCTCTAGATTTCCTACCTGAATGCAGATTTCCCATAGTTTGGCATGGAGATCTCACTCAAATCTGATCTCTGTCATTCAAATCCCAGCCCTCTTTGGCCTTCTGAGGTTATTAAATATTTTGCCTTTTTTTTTTTTTAACCAGACAAGTACAATCTGAAGTGCAAAAAAGCACAGGGATTACACATGGCTGCCATACTACACTTTGTGTGGCTGCCTTCCCAGTGTTACTGACCTTCTGATAACTGTCTGCTACTCAGAAAGACAAAGGTTGCTGATGTTCCTGCTCTCGGGCTACTCAGTTGTTGTTTGTTTTTTTTTAACTGCCGATTATACTTCCTCTAAGTTTTCTTTCAATCTTCTGTCCATAACTGGAGAAAGCTGCCAATCACATCTGTCCAGAGAGTGACTATCAGTGGATGCAAGTATGAATGTATTGTTTCCTTTTTGTTAAAAAACGAATGAACCTTTTCATTGTATTTCATATGCTCTTATACTCTCAGAAATAAAGTATTGCTCCTTACTGATTTCATCTGACAAAACATACACTGGGTGGTTTGTGTTTATTTATTTTTCTTACTTCCTGGAATTTTCGAAGCAGTGAAATAATCTCTGTCATACTTACTCTTCTGTTTGTGCGTGAGAATCAATAGCTATTGTGCCTTGAAAGTATCTCTCCTTACTGTTTTCATCTGACAAAACACACTTGGTTGGTTTGCATTTATTTATTTTTCTTACTTCTTGGAATTTTCAAAGCAGTGAAATTATCTCTGTCATACTTACTCTTCTGTTTGTGCATGAGAATCAATAGTTATTGTGCCTTAAATGTATCAGAAACATTCTTAGGTGTGAGATAATCTTATCCCTGCCTGATATTATATGGAATGAGTACACCTCCTAAAGAGACAGTTTCTCTTGAGAATTTGCTTTGAGATGCGTCCTTTATAGAAATGCGTTCTTAGAATTAGAAATTTGAGAATACTACAAGGAATCCCACCATGACCAAGGAAAAGATAAATGTTCAACCCTCAGCACGTGTGAAAGTTGTGTGCATAGTATTGCTTCAAAAACTACCAGAAATAGTAATTGGCTTTTACTGGATAGTCTCAAAAGAGTCTGAGGATTGAGAGGGAGCTTCTATGCAGGCAATGTGCCTGGTAGGTCAAAATCCTGTTTCCCCAGGCAAGTGCTGAGCCAGTCAAGTTACCAAGAGTGAAGGAGACTAAATTATTATTTTAGTGCCTGATCAACGTGGAAACTAGAGTTGTGTGAGGAGGATCTTGAACACATAGGATGCAGGCCATACATTCCTGTTTCATAAGCATTTAAGACTATTATGCCTGGGCTGGAACATTGCTTGCTCTGGAAAAACCTCCATTTACTTAGTCGTTGAGAGAGTCTGAGATGTTTGGGAAAAGATTTTGCTCTGAAGTTTCCACATCACAAACTATGGACCTGTTGAAGCCTGCAAGATCACCTTTAAAGTATGATGAGAGGGAAAGAGTGTCTGTGCATGTACATGCTAAAAGAAATAAATGTATGAAAGCAAAAAAAGTTCAGTTCAGATAGACAACATTACCACAGCATATGCTCTCTTGTTTGTGCTTTCTTTGTTGAAGAGGACAAATGCTGATGGTATTTGCTTAACTGGTGAATGCCAGTTGCTTTCTAATTTAGTCAGAGGAGACTGAAGGGTCTGCTGGTTGAACCAGTCAGGAAACTGTAGAGATGGCTACTCACACCTCCCAGGATGACAGAGCCCATCAGAGGTGGACTGCAGTGCCACCTTCCAGTGCGAGGGAGCAGTGAAGGTCCAAGGAGGAGGAAGGTCCTCAGATGCTGCAAACTGGCAGTTTATGCCAGTGGAGGCTCTGCTCATAGATATTTTGTGGCTGTTGCATGAAGAGCAATGGTCACTCTCAATGTCTGGCAAGCTACAGAGAAGTCCTGAGCATTGAGGTGAGTGCTGCTTGGCAAACCCAGTTCACTTTAGAGCACATTCAGCCCTAGAGCTTTGATATGGAAAGGAGCTGGGGAGAAGTCACCCTGGGCTCCTTCTCTTCCTGCAAGAAAAACAAGAAACACCAGAGGATAAAAGAGCAAGGGAGAAAAACCAAAGCTCCATCTAACAAAGCAGGATTTCACCCAGCTTGTTGGGTTCCCTCTGTTTGATGAGCCAGCGAGACACATCTGAATGGATCTTGCAGCTTTTTTCTTTGGAACACAGCTTCATGATTTTCCCTTTTGAAGCTTCTGCATCGCTTCCCATCTGTTTGATTATTCATGGAGGGAAAATGTATTCATCATTTACTTTGCTCTCTGAAATCATGTTTGTGGCCTTGATTTCATGTTTTCGAAGCTTCCCTTTATGTCCTGTAGAGCTCCACACCCTTTTATTATTTATTTCTCTTTTTATTATTTATTTCTCTTTAGGAAACTTGATCAAAAGTTAAACACTGGTCAGAAATGTATTCTATGTCTAATCTGTTATATGAACATAGCCATCTAAAGCCCTGAAATACCTACTAAATCTGCTTGAGGGTAGGTAGGCTCTGCAGAGGGATCTCGACAGGTTGGATTGATGGGCTGAGACCAACTGTTTGAGGTTCAACAAGGCCAAGTGTCGGGTCCTGCACTTGGGGCACAACAACCCCATGCAACGCTATAGGCTGGGGGAAGAGTGGCTGGAAAGCTGCCTGGCGGAAAAGGACCTGGGGGTGTTGGTTGATGACCAGCTGAATATGAGCCAGCAGTGCGCCCAGGTGGCCAAGAAGGCCAACAGCATCCGGGCTTGTATCAGCACTAGTGTGGCCAGCAGGACTAGGGCAGGGATCGTCCCCGTGTACATGGCACTCGTGAGTCCGCACCTCGAATCCTGTGTTCAGTTTTAGTCCCCTCACTACAAGAAAGACATCGAGGTGCTGGAGGGAGTCCAAAGAAGGACAACAAAGCTGGTGAAGGGTCTGGAGAACAATTCTTACCAGGAATAGCTGAGGGAACTGGGGTTGTTTAGTCTGGAGAAAAGGAGGCTGGGGGGAGACCTTATTGCTGTCTACAAGTACCTGAAAGGAGGCTGTAGTGAGGTGGGTGTTGGTCTCTTCTCACAGAATCACAGAATGTTAGGGATTGGAAGGGACCTCGAAAGATCATTTAGTCCAATCCCCCTGCCGGGGCAGGATTGCCTAGACCATATCACACAGGAACGCGTCCAGGCGGGTTTTGAATGTCTCCAGAGAAGGAGACTCCACAACCTCTCTGGGCAGCCTGTTCCAGTGTTCAGTCACCCTTACAGTAAAGAAGTTTTTCCTCAAATTTAAGTGGAACCTCCTGTGCTCCAGCTTGCACCCATTGCCCCTTGTCCTGTCAAGGAATGTCACTGAGAAGAGCCTGGCTCCATCCTCTTGACACTTGCCCTTTCCATATTTATAAACATTAATGAGGTCACCCCTCAGTCTCCTCTTCTCTAAGCTAAAGAGACCCAGCTCCCTCAGCCTCTCCTCATAAGGGAGATGTTCCACTCCCTTAATCATCTTCGTGGCTCTGCGCTGGACTCTCTCTAGCAGTTCCCTGTCCTTCTTGAACTGAGGGGCCCAGAACTGGACACAATACTCCAGATGCGGCCTCACCAGGGCAGAGTAGAGGGGGAGGAGAACCTCTCTCGACCTGCTGACCACACCCCTTCTAATACACCCCAGGATGCCATTGGCCTTCTTGGCCACAAGGGCACACTGCTGGCTCATGGTCATCCTGTTGTCCACTAGGACCCCCAGGTCCCTTTCCCCTACGCTGGTCTCCAACAACTCTGCCCCCAACTTGTACTCATACATGGGGTTGTTCTTGCCCAGATGCAGGACTCTACACCTGCCCTTGTTATATTTCATTAAATTTCTCCCCGCCCAACTCTCCAGCCTGTCCAGGTCTCTCTGAATGGCTGCGCAGCCTTCCGGCATCTCAGCCACTCCTCCCAGTTTTGTGTCATCAGCGAACTTGCTGACAGCGCACTCTAATCCCTCATCCAAGTCATTAATGAATATATTGAATAGAACTGGTCCCAGAACCGACCCTTGCGGAACTCCGCTAGACACAGACCTCCAACTGGACTCTGTCCCTCTGACCACTACTCTCTGGCTTCTTTCCTTCAGCCAGTTCACAATCCACCTCACTACCCGATCATCCAGACCACACTTCCCCAGTTTAGCTGCGAGGATGCTGTGGGAGACCGTGTCAAACGCTTTACTGAAATCGAGATAGACCACATCCACAGCTTTACCATCATCTATCCACCGGGTAACATCCTCATAAAAGGCTATCAAGTTGGTTGAGCAAGACTTCCCGTTGGTGAAGCCATGCTGAGTGCCCCTAATGATCCCCCTATCCTTGATGTGCCTAGAGACAGCACCAAGGACAAGTTGCTCCATCACCTTTCCGGGGATGGAGGTGAGGCTGACCGGTCTATAGTTACCCGGGTCCTCCTTCCTGCCCTTTTTGAAGACTGGAGTGACATTCACTTTCCTCCAGTCCTCAGGCACCTCTCCCGTTGCCCACGACTTAGCAAAGATGATGGAGAGTGGCCTAGCAATGACTTCCGCCAGCTCCCTCAGCACCCGCGGGTGCATCCCATCAGGGCCCATCGATTTATGGACGTCCAGGTTGCTTAATTGGTCCCTGACCCAGCCCTCATCAACCAAGACAGATTCCTCCTCTATCCTGACTTCTTCTGAGGCCGCAGGGGTCCAGGGCTCCTCAGGACAGCCTCCAACAGTATAGACAGAGGCAAAGAAGGCATTCAGTAACTCCGCCTTCTTTTTATCCTCTGTCTCCAGGACCCCCACCTCATTCATCAGTGGGCCTACATTGCCTCTAGTGTTGGCTTTACCTGCAATGTATTTGAAGAAGCCCTTTCTGTTGTCCTTGACCTCTCTTGCAAGGTTTAATTCCAAGGAGGCCTTAGCTTTCCTAGTTGCCTCCCTACATCCTCTGACAGCAGACTTATATTCCTCCCAAGTGGCCAGCCCCTCCTTCCACGATCTGTACACCTTCTTCTTCCACTTGAGTTTGCCCAGCAGTTCCCTGTTCAACCATGCAGGTCTCCTGGTCCCCTTCCTTGACTTCCTACCTGCTGGGATGCTCTGATCTTGAGCTCGGAAGAAGCAGTCCTTGAACGCTAACCAACTATCTTGGGCCCCCTTACCTTCTAGTACCCTGTCCCATGGGATTTCCCCTAGCAATTGCTTGAAAAGGCCAAAGTTGGCCCTCCTGAAGTTCAGGGTTGTGATTCTGCTAGCTATTCTGTTCCTGCCACATGAGATCCTGAACTCTACCATCTCATGGTCGCTACAACCAAGGCTGCCCTCAACCTTCACCTCTTCCACCAGACCCTCCTTGTTAGTGAGGATCAGATCCAGCAGCGCTCCTCTCCTAGTTGGCTCATCCACCATTTGCATCAGAAAGTTATCATCAATGCACTGGAGGAACCTCCTGGACTGAGGATGGCTGGCTGAGTAGGCCTCCCAGCAAATATCAGGGTAGTTGAAATCCCCCACAACAACCAGGCCCTGTAATTGCGAGACTGCTCTCAGCTGCCTGTAGAAGGCCTCATCACCATCCTCATCCTGATCCGGTGGCCTGTAATAGACACCCACAACAGTATCACCCCTGCCAGCCTGCCCCTTAATTCGCACCCACAAACTCTCAACTCGCTCCTGATCTGCCTCTGGACAGAACTCAATACATTTTAGCTGCTCACTCACATAAAGAGCAACTCCACCACCTCTCCTTAGCGGCCTGTCTTTCCTGAACAGGACATAGCCATCCATGACCACATTCCAGTCATGCGAGGCGTCCCACCAAGTCTCTGTAATTGCCACTAGATCATAGCCCCCCGACCGAACACGGATTTCTAACTCCTCCTGCTTATTCCCCATGCTGCGTACATTGGTGTACAGGCATTTCAGGGAGCGAGCTGGGCACACCGATTTCATCCCAGATTCACCCCCTGACTTCACCCCAGGGGGATGGGGGGCCTCCTGGTCTACCTCAACACTAGAGCATTGCCCCAGTGGTGCAAGCCCAGCTACCACCCCATCCCCCTTCGATTCTAGTTTAAAGCTCTCCGAATGAGCCCTGCTAATTCCTGTCCCAGAACCCTTTTGCCCCTACGACATAAACCTTTCCCATGTATCACTGTCACGCCTGTTGTCTTATAAAACCAGCCATTATCAAAGAACCCAAAGCCCTGCCTGTAGCACCAGTCTCGTAGCCAGGCGTTAATAGAGAGAATCCTACTGTTCCATCCCACGTCATCACCTGAAAATGGAAGGAGGGAGGAGAAAACAACTTGCGCCCCAGACTAACTTGTTCTCCCAGGTAACAAGTGATAGGATGAGAGGAAATGGTCTCAAGTTGCTCCAGGGGAGGTTTATATTGGATATCAGGAAAAATTTCTTCATGGAAAGGCTTGTCAAGCATTGGAACAGGCTGCCCAGGGAAGTGGTGGAGTCATCATCCCTGGAGGTATTTAAAAGCCATGTAGATGTGGTGCTTAGGGCCATGGTTTATTGGTGGACTTGGTAGTGTTAGGTTAATAGCTGGACTCAATGATCTTAAAGGTTCTTTCCAACCAAAATGATTCTGTGATTCTATACTAATGCACATCCCAGTCTTGCAGAAACTTGTGAGTCCTTCCGCTGAACTGTAGTTAGTGCAACTGCTCTCTGCATAGTGTTAGGCAGATGCATATGTCTAAATGCATGCAAAGAAGCCAACAAAACACAGAGCTGGCTAAGGAAAGAAGTGCCAATGAACTTGTTTTACTGTAAACTGCTCCTGCGGTTTCCTTCCTGACTCACCAGGCTTCATGATAACTTCTCTTTTATGAGAGAGAACTTCTCTCATAAAAATTACACCAATAGTGCAAAGCCCATCTTCACAAACAAGAGAAGGCCAGAGCAGGACAGTATAAATCAGTTCAGAAGAAACCCCTGCCTTGATAAAGAAATCAAGAGTCAGGATTTTTGTCAATGAAGTCAGTATTCCCATTCCCTTGGTTTTCTTCTTGTACTGCCCTCAGGCACTGCAGTCCTCCAGCAGAGGCTGGAGCCCAAGGACTATCCTTATCAGAGTAATTAACCCTTTCCCAATCAGGATTTTTTGTTTGCATGTTGGAATACCATGTTTGAAAGCTCTAATTAATTCATATAAACAACTGTTCTTGATGAAGATGTTATACTTCGCAAATTCCAGAGCCTTCCACGTGAAGAAGTCAATAATTTCATTCCAGCCCTGCAATGCTGCACAGCCAGTACTAAAATCTATATTCCCTCCTGGGCCCAAAGCTCTGTAGAAGCCATGAGCTCAGCCTGACTGAAGTTCATTTGGAAAATTAAAATTTCAGTGAAAATATGTGCAGAAATAAAAAAAAAGTCCAATTTTGTTTCTCTTTGGAAAGCAATGATATCTTGCCTTAGCAACTAGCCAAATCCAAAGCCTGTAATTTGCAAATAGCCCTTATCCTGAATTGTTTTTACTCTGCTTGCTTATACAGTGCAAAGTGCGTGGAAGGCAAACACTGGATGTCTGTGGGAGGAGCTGTTGATCAAGGCATGGGCGGTCACACCTGGAGCTACAGCAGAAGCAAGGCTGGAGTACAGAAGCTAACGTGAGGACATGGCAAAATGATGGGATGCAGCAGTCTGAAGGACAAGGCAGGACCCCGTGAGTCCACAAACGGTCAGGACAAGGCGTGGAAGGTACTGACAGCAAGAGCTAGGAGTGGGGCTGATCAGCCCAGAAGAAGAAATAAGAATTGGGGCTACCAAAGAGCTGTGATAGACCAACAGGGAATGAGGTTGGAAGAGCAGGAGGTGGATGCAAGGACAATGCGTGAATCTAGACAAGGAAAGGGTAAAGGGACTCAAAGTATAACTCTGGACCAAGGTGTTTGGAGTTTTAATTTTATGCTACTTATGATATTTTAGGAATCATTGCCTTGGTCTCCTATGGCAAATAACACAGACCTACACGCTTTGCTTGGGTGGGTACAACTCCAGAGGGCAGCAGAGGAATGTGTGGACAGAAAACTGTCCCAGGATGAGAAGTGCGCAGATAGCAAGCTAGTGGGACAGGTAAATTCAATCCAGGTGCTGTACACAGAGAATAACATATACGCCCTACTTACAAACATCCTGTGGCCATAGTGTCACTGCATATTTAGTGAGATTACCACACAGAAATGTAGCCCTGCAATATGTGGTTAAGTCCGAGCATCTTTCTCAAGTGGTGGGGTGATGAGAAACCACAGAAATATACAGGTAAGCTGGCACAGTTTGGAGGCATATCATCAATGGTTGTCACTGGAAGGAATCAAAGCTGCAGTGCGTCAGGCCATCATTCCTGCTGGTTCCTCTTTGACTTTAGTGGTGCAGTCTAAGCCACAGAATCACAGAATGGTTGGGGTTGGAAGGGACCTCTGGAGATCATCTAGTCCAACCCCCTGCCAAAGCAGGGTCACCTAGTCCACGTTGCACAGGGTCGTGTCACAGAATCACAGAATCAACCAGGTTGGAAGAGACCTCAGGGATCATCGAGACCAATTGTTGCCCTGACACCACCATGTCAACTAGACCATGGCACTAAGTGCCATGTCCAGGCTTTTCTTAAACACATCCAGAGATGGTGACTCCACCACCTTCCTGGGCAGCCCATTCCAATGTCTAATAACCCTTTCTGAAAAGAAATTCTTCCTGATGTCCAACCTGAACCTCCCCTGGCAAAGCTTGAGGCTGTGTCCTCTTGTCCTATCGCTAGTTGCCTGGGAGAAGAGGCCGACTCCCACTTCACTATAACCTCCCTTCAGGTAGTTGTAGACTGCAATAAGGTCACCTCTGAGCCTCCTCTTCTCCAGGCTAAACAACCCCAGCTCCCTCAGCCGTTCCTCATAGGTCATACCCTCCAGACCCTTCACCAGCTTGGTCGCCCTCCTCTGGACTCGCTCCAACACCTCAACATCTTTCTTGAAGTGCGGTGGGTTTTGAATATCTCCAGGGAAGGAGACTCCATAACCTCCCTGGGCAGCCTGTTCCAGTGCTCTGTCACCCCCAAAATAAAGAAGTTTTTCCTCGTATTTAGATGGAACTTCCTATGTTTCAGTTTGTGCCTGTTGTCCCTTGTCCTGTCACTAGTCACCATTGAGAAGAGTCTGGCCCCAACCTCTTGATACCCGTCCCTGAGGTATTTGTAAGTATTTATAAGATCCCCCCTCAGTCTTCTCCTCTCCAGGCTAAACAGACCCAGCTCCCTCAGCCTCTCCTCATAAGAGAGATGCTCCAGCCCTCTGATCATCTTTGTAGCCCTCTGCTGGACTCTCTCCAGTAGTTCCTTGTCTTTCTTGAACTAGGGGGCCCAGAACTGGACACAGTACTCCTGGTGTGGCCTCACTAGGGCAATGTAGAGGGGGAGGATAACCTCCCTTGACCTGCTGGCCATGCTCTTCCTAATGTACCCCGAGATGCCATTGGCCTTCTTGGCCACAATTCTATGGAGGAAGATCTGCGTTTTTGTTTTTTTTTTGTCTTAATTTTCTCTGTGAAATACCACTGGGCTATAATAGTCATCCTAAAAGAAATTCAGCTGTGTCTAAAGTCTGGCATGTGTATGGTTAAACACACTTACCTGAAACGAGCGATGATTTTATGCCTTTGGGAGCAGTCCTTGGCCTGTGCTACTCCTCAAATGATATTTAGACATTGTCTGAGAAAGAGCTACTTGAAAGGGGATGCTATTGTTTCTAGTTAAGATGAAAGTGGTCCAGCCAGCAGCAAATCAGTGCCCAAGCCTGTGTCGTTCTTACCTTTCCAGTGTAGACCACTCTGTATGGCCAAAAAGCTGGATGCAGAACAAGGACAAGTCTATAGTCAGAGCTTGCCAGGAGGCTTTTAAACATGTTGTCAAGCTTGTGACAACCTCTGCCACCTCTGCAGCTGATATTTGATCTTCATGTCATGTACTGTCTCTCCTCACTCTTGTACAGTTTAATAAATATTCTGAGTGTGGACCTGCACATGTGATCTTACTGCAGCCAGCAGATACGCGGAAGCGTCTCACCTCCCTGTCGCTGCTGCAGGGAAAGCAGCACAGAGCCCTGAAATGTGAGACAGGTTAAAAATAACCTTTGTTTCTGCACATGTAAGTGCATCTGCCAGAGACTTGTGACTTGCCCGTGCCCTGTCCGAATGGCTGCTCTGATGAGGCAGCTCTCGGACTGAGATGGAAAAGGCACCAGTAATGGCTCGGGTCATGCACACAATTCATCATGATACTGTTAATCAGGGTGGCTGCTTGCCTCTCATCTCCTCTGTCGCTGTTTAAGGCTGGGTGGGCGGTTAAATGGATGGCAGATGCTCTGTGCTAACCTTCTCTTTCCCCAAAGGGGAAAAGGAAAAGAGAAAAGGAAGAGAGACTTACGGGTAGGAAAGTTAAAACAGTTTTAATAAACAACAAGGAAAAGAAAGAATATAATGATGACCCAGTGATGACCATGTCACCGCTGATGCTGCAGGGCAGGCGCTGGGCAGTCCCGAAGCACACATGGCAGCAGCGGGAACCAGATTGAGGAGAGATGGCAGGAGCATGGGCAGAGTCCTCCCGGGATGTTGGCCATGGGGGAAGAGAGCGTGACCCTCGTAGTCCCTCAGTTTTATGCAGAGGATGACGTGGGTGGGATGGAACACCCCGTTGGTCAGTTGGCATCACCTGTCCTGTCCACCCCTCCCCACAGGTGCGGCACTCTAATGCCCCTTTCTCTGTGGGACAAAGAGACCCCACAGGGACCCTACTTCCCACGGCAACGGGTGTGTGCAGTCAACTTCAGAAAAGTAGTCACTTAAAAGAAACTTAACAGAAAAGTCCTTCCTAGTCCAAACCAGGACACCCTCCCAACATACACATCCCTGACTCTGTTTCAGGATCTCAGAGACCTATTAAAGAGCCATTTTTAGAAAAAAAGAGCCATGCCCAGAAATGCTGCATAAAAGAGGGTGTTTGCTGCTGTGGTAATATTTACCATCAGAGAGAACAATTTCTTACAAGCCTGCAGGAACCTGCTGCAATGCCAGGATGGTAATGAACAAATCACCATGCTCGAATGGGTAGTTGGGTGAGTATTACGCCTCCCTTCTGGGGTAAGAAATGTGTCAATGGCATGTGGTCAATCCTAGCACGTATATTGCCTGAAGACATGGTTGTTTGAGGAAGAAGTGGGGGGAAAGCCTGTGGGCAAGCAAAATGCAAATAGTTTGTAAACTGTTAAATGAGATGCCCTAAGCCAACCTGTAAATGTTGTACTTGGTCCCTGTTACACAAGATGCCTTAGGCCAACAGCTTCTGAGACAAAGATAGTCCAAGTTGTTGGAAGTAATTTGGTATCACAGACCTGTTTTGGACTGAGCTCATGCTGTTTCCTAAGAAAAGACATCTTTAGATAGATTTCTGTCTTTGACAGGGGTACAAGAGATTTCTCAGGTACTCATTACAGCTCACAACAAAAATAGCATTTCATGAAGCACACAAAGCTTTAAAAGCATCTTCTTGAGGGTATGTGTTGGCACTGGCAACTATGAAAAAAATGTAAGCTAGGAGGAAAAAAAACCAACCTAGACTTTGAAGTAGCAGAAGATAAGACATCTTATTGATTTTGTAGATTTATTTAGCTTACTCTTTCCTTCCCAAATCATGTTTCTTTCCTTTTACACTTTCCTGCCATCAACCAGGCCTGATATTGGGAATCTGAGGTTCTCAGTGGGGGATCTGAGGCAGAAGGGACTAAGGCATTAGTGGGACTAACTTGGATCTAGTGTCCCTGGAGCCTTTGAGTGATTGAATTGAAGCTGGAAGCTGAATACTGGGTCAATATTGGAAAGAAGGGTCTGAGGGACTGTCATGACACCGATGTTAAAGTTAGGGGGTTGGGGTGATATTGGTGGGAAGAGGTGGGACATGATGAAAGACCAAAAGCTGTCTGGTGGAGTGAAAGGTTCTGTGTGTGTGTGCAATGATGGGAGAAGGAGATGTTGCTTACATGAAAGCCCTCGGTTAACAGAAGGACATAAGAAAGGCTGTATTTGCTGTATAGCTTAGTGTCCTGTTTCTGACAGTGTTCCAGGGTGATACCAGACATAACAACAAGGTAAGCATATATTTCCCTAAATTACTCTTGTGGCATCCAACCACTTCGTGTTCAGAGATTTCCTGACCTGGAGGAGGTTTCTGAGTATCTTGTAAAATCAGTGGCTCTTGGCATAATATTCACCACTTTTCAGCACCTACAACATCCTGTGGTGAAGAGCTCCCCAGCTTCACGATGAATCTCCTTGGGTTTGTTTTGAACTTGCTCCATGGATTGGTTTGAAGCCTATGTCCTATTCTTACTCTCTTTCTCCGTCTTATCATCTCCACTGGAGAATAAAGTGCAGCAGTGGGAGAAGTAGTTGACAGGCCTAAGGAACGGTGTATTCCTCCACCAAGTTACAACTAAAGGGCATGCCCAGCCAAGCCTTGTCACTGTTGCTTTCTTCTCCAGTGACCTTGGGGCCAGAAAGGATGAAGGGGTGGAGGGATAGAGGAATGAAGGAATGGAGGGACAGAAAGATGAAGGCATGGAAGTATGTACGGATGGAGCAAGCCCAGTGCCCACTTTGTCCTGACAGCTCTCACCTGTGTGCTCAGGCCATCAGTGATGCTCACAGATAACACACAAGGCTGAGTTTCACCTAATAATGCTTTCGTTCGTGGGAGAAAGGAATCTGCTCTGTGAGTAAAACAGTGCTGATGCACTTGCAGCGAGATGAAGAAGAATGTCACTCTATGGATATATGCTGCGGGTGTACCCTTCACACATCAGTTCTGTCCTCTTCTGGGAGGCAGTCAACCCAACCCCTATGCAATGACAGAAAGGGTTTTGTTTACCAGGGAGTGCCTTTAGGATCAGATGCAAGCAGCCTTCTGGGATGCCTATGTCAGTGCACGCCTGTGAGCAAATTCTGTCATTGTCAGCCTTTTTGTAGTTAATATCTGATCTTTGGTCATGCCTTGCTATTCAGCAGAAGAGATAGCAACAATTAGATGATGAAATTCTACCCATTTGCTGAACCTGATTCACTTAGATTTGTATATATGGTGGGTATGAGAACAACTAGGCTTTTTTTGGCTCTGCATTGTCTGAGAAATAAAATCCAAAGGAATGCGTGAGCATTCCCATCTCCACTGACACTGCCTTTCATTCAATTCTTTTAAAAACAAAACACAGACCTGAACATTTCTTGAGGCTGGTGTGTCCTTTTAAAATGGAGCTCATGAATATTTCTTCCTATGTGCAACCCTTAACAGGACATACTGGTACTTGAAGTTTTGGAAATCCAGTATGGGACAAGTTTCTGTCCAAGAATGGGCTCTGTAGTAGGCACTACTGTTTCAGGATATAGGAAGACCTCCATGTAGAATAAAAAAGAGACAGTTGTGGGAAGGCTTTGTTAGAGCTGCTTTAGTGATGGCTCTGTAGTCGAGACATTGACTGGAGGGCTTAGAGACTCCTTCAGTTGTTTGATTGTGTGACTTTTGGACATGCTATTGACTCTCAGTTCCTCATCCATGATATGGGGCAGTTGGACTGAAACAGACGCAACATTTAGAGTTAGCCAGTTTTGTTAACCAACTTGGACTAGATGTTGTAAGTCCCTTCCAACTGAAATATTCTAATCTATTCTAGCTGACAGCAGCTTCACGAGGCAAAAAAAACCCCGTTTTCTCTCTCTCTCATACACTTGCCACTAAAATTTGTTAACCTCCTAGTTGTTAAGTTCAAGACACATCCTGTCTACAAGTCTTAGCACAGATTTATTAATAAATGTCACTAAGAACAAACGCACAGGGAGAATAAATACAGTAAGATTTCAGAAGGACATTCCTGGGCCCTTCATCACATGTTGCAATATAAGATGTAAGATAAAGCACTTCTACATAGTGGTCACAGCAGATAGCTCAGGGTAATGTCAACTGTGAAGCAGCTAAGCCAAGAGGGGGGAACACAGGATGTGCAGGGCTCTTTCTAGAGCAAAATAAATGTTGCAGGACTTACAGAAAATCTGCTGTTATCATGCCGTGTCTTTCATTCACAGAGGTGATTTCCCAGTGATTATTCCAGTGGCAGGACTTGGACCGGTAAGGCATCTCTGTAGGAAACTTGGCTGGCCTGAGTTCTCCTGTAGGCTGCAAACTCTTCCACCCAGTGTAAATCTCCACGGGCAAGCTGCTGACACCTCATATTGGTTTATATCAAGGGAAATTGTATTGCCCTGTTGTGTATAGGATAAAATTCATATGACTGCATGTGGGCTTCAAAAATTTTGAACATCTATGTAAAAGCATGTTATTTAGATGTTTTTCCAGTCACTGGGACCTAGCTAGTAGATAAAGTACGAACACAATTGTATCGACCTAAAGCAATTGGTCCCTTCCAATCCCTAACATTCTGTGATTCTGTGATTCTGTACTTGTCCATGTTTGTCACTTCAATGTCTGTTGCCATTGCTTAGCTTGCCACTTGGGCTGCCTTGACGGTAATCCACAGTGGCTGAATAATGGATATCTCCTGTAACTGTAAATGCTCTGGGATATTTTGGCTAGCCTCCAGCTGCACCCAGCCTGCCAGAAGGGTACTGGCATCTCAGAAGTCCTTTATCCTATCTATCTGCCAGACCCAGATGGCACAAGTAGTCTATTGTATCTCTTGTGGCACGAGATGCATAAGTGTAGGCAAATGAATCTTTCCCAGCAGGGCCACCATAGATGCAGATATCCATATTGTAAATACTTACATTTGACACTATTATATTTATAACAGTTAATGCGACACCAAATCCCTGTGTGCCAGCTAACATGTGACCTTTGAATACAAGATCCTCAGAGAAGAATAAGACTGACCCATTGATTTATTAACCATTTCAATGTATCTACATCTTTTAGCAGGTCAGTTGATATCACAGGATAGAGGATATTGAAGCTATCTCCTTGTTCCATGGAAGGGTTAACAAACAAAGCTGTCACCTTATAGGAGATAATTTAATCTATTTTTGAAAGCTCTTCTTGTGAGGGTTTACATCTTTCCCTGGATGAACTCCTCCAGTTCTTGGCTGCTTGAATAAACAGCTTGCGAAAATCTATGCTTTTATTTCCCTGAGCTTACTTCAGACAAGAAACGTCAAGGCTTGATTTACCTGAGGCAATCACCAATGTAAAGCATAAGGTTGACAATTATTGTTGAAGAAGCAGCAGATGGGAGGACACTTCTGCTACCTGACCTTACTTCCCACTCAGAGGACAGCTGTCACCTGTGACAGTCATGGCTCTCTAGCAGCGCTGAGTTTCTTGCCTCTGCTAAATGGACTCTATTTACTCTTCCGTTCATAACAGTGGTTAGCTGGAAAATGTCCAATTTTGTGAGTAACAGCTGTTACTTTAAAAGTGACAGGCTCTGTTCATCTAAAACAATCTCCAGCCAAGTGGACCTATCCCACAGAAATTCTGTTGCTACAAATATGTGATGCATTAAGACACTGACGAGGGCAGAAAGCATTTGAGGTTTGTCAGGAAAATAAATAGTTTAGGTCAATTGGATCTGAAGTACTAGCAGTATTTAGGCAGGTCTTTTTGCATCAAGTTTTTCTGTTGGGTACCAGCTTGGTCCTTAGGAGAAGCAAAAATATGGACAGTGGGCTTGGGTTATCTTCCTGATGTTGTTACCTTTTCTCATGTGACTTTAAGGAAGTCACAATGGGACCAATTTTCATTGTGTCAGTATTTTAAATAATTTGCTAAAATTGTCGTCTTGGAGGCTCCATCAGGAAGTGGAGTTACCAGGGCGAAGTGAAGTCTCACCCTGCATTGGCTGCACAATTATCACTCATGGGACCTTCTTTTGACCTACGGCAAGTGAGAGGAGAACTGTGTCAGCTTAAACTTCCTTCATTTTTTGTCAGCGAATGACCTATAGCTTGGAGAGTTGCAGTAACTCGAACCTGCGTCTCATTTCTTTGTTTTCCTGGTAGCGTTGCGTTCAGTCATGACAACACTGTATTTCTGTAGTTCCTCTTTCCCACGGACTTCATTAAGTTTAAAAAATGAATGAGTGTAGCTTCACTTCACTATTAATTAGACATTTTTTCCCCTTTTCAGGTTTCCAAGGCAAAAAAAGTCTGTGTTTATGCAAGACACTTTCTTTCCTTTTCAGCATGCCATGGACAAAAGTCACAGGGACTGTTATTAGTTTCTGCAACAAGGGTTCAGGGGAGTCTGGAAGCTGAGAGCTAATAGACACAAGAGAGCTTGCAAAACAACAGCTCCTGCTTAGATGTAGCAGCTTCTAAGATCAGGCAATGCCTGTGACACATAAAGTATTGAGGATAGAGAGGGGAGAGCCCACATTATCAGTCTGAGCATAGCCACATGCAGACAAGGAGACAAGAAAAGGGATCAGCTGGGGTAAAAAGTAGAGAAAATCTGTCCTGACTTCCATTTGAGATTTGATGAGGATTGGATGGGGAGATGCCTGGCATACCTCTAGGCCACCAGGTAACTTCTCTCTGAGACAAAACCACGTGCTGATACCCGTGTTGTGCTTTTCCATCTGTAAAACAGCAGTCCTTCCTGGATGTTGAAGTCCTGGTTGGCAGAGGAAATGATGGAGCTGATCTCCAGAGGCAAGGTGAGAGCTGAATTCAGAGGGTTGACCTGTGCTTAAGTTTGCTGAGATTTCACATGTCACACCTCTAGCTGTTCCAGCCCTCACAAATTCAGCAGTTTTTGCATTTCTGGAAGTGTATGAACTAACACTGAAAGCCAACCGTATCCTGGGCTGCATCAAAAGAAGCGTGGCCAGCAGGTCGAGGGAGGGGATTCTGCCCCTCTACTCCACTCTCATGAGACCCCACCTGCAGTGCTGCATCCAGCTCTGGGGGTCCCAACATATGAAGGACATGTAGCTGTTGGAGCAAGTCCAGAGGAGGGCCATGAAGATGATCAGAGGGCTGGAGCACCTCTGCTATGAAGACAGGCCGAAAGAGTTGGGGTTGTTCAGTCTGGAGAAGAGAAGGCTCTGGGGAGACCTTATTGCAGTCTTCCAGTACTTAAAGGGGGCTTATAAGAAAGATGGGGACAGACGTTTTAGTAGAACCTGTTGCAATAGGACAAAGGGTATTCTTTTTAAACTAAAGGAGAGCAGATTCAGACTAGGTATAATGAAGAAATTTTTAACGATGAGGGTGGTGAAACACTGGACCAGGTTGCCCAGAGAAGTGGTAGAGCCTTATCCCTGGAAACACTCAAGGTCAGGTTGGACAGGTCTTTGAGCAACCTGATCTAGTTGAAGATGTCCCTGCTCATTAAAGGGGGGTTGAACTAAACGACCTTTAAAAGTGTCTTCCAACCTGAACCATTCTATGATTTCAATTGACTTCCAGCTCCTTGGAAACCTGAGAGTAAGAGAATTTGCTCAGCCCTGCTCTTGGCTTTCCTAGACACTTCATACAACCAGACTTACCTGTGTTATTGCTCTGTCCATAGAAAGGTTATGGGATATTCTGCTGCCAGGACCTCCTCATGCTCTTTCCCCACTTAGTTGCCTCCTTCTGATGCCCCAACACAGCCTAGAATGAAAGGGTCAATCCATGTGCTTGTGTTTGCATATGTGTGTTTGTGCCTGCACAGAGATCAGAACCCTCTCCTCCCTCAAATAAATAATGCAGGAATCTTTTTGTTTATATAGAGATTCATGTAAAGAAAATATCGACACGGACAAGAGAGGTGAACGCTCAGGAAAATGACCTTTCCACTCCTTCATCCTTCTTTGCCTCCTCATCTAGTCCCCATCTTTAGTATCCTACCAGCATTGCCTTCAACAGTCCTTTACTGTTATACATGCATTTGGTCATTTTACAGCTTCTCTCCCCTTTATGGGGTTTTCTTCTGCTTGCTGTGGTACAACACTATTCCTCATACTCTGCTTCTCAAGGGATCCATGAGTGTTTCACCCCCCCTCCTACCACTAGCTGCTAGAAGCATGTAAGATGTCTTCACTTTTCTACCTTGTAATTCTCAAAGAAACTGCAGGTATTGATGGTGGTAAAAAGCCAGGACTTCTGACAGCTCTTGAAGACAAAAATAAATAAAAACAACTCAGTTAATCAATCAGCAGCATTTATAACAAAATTCAGAAAATGTATAGCACACCAAAAGGCAGGCACTTTTAATCCCTAAATTTTGTTGAAAGGCTGCAAAAATGTCTGAGAATTGTAAAAGTGTTTTTGGCTTGTGGATAGCCTCTCAAGTCACTGCAATTTCCTGATGCTATAATAATAAAATCCAGAAAGACTGCTCAGCCCAGCTTTTCAGATCAAATTGATTGACAGGAAGACTAATTCCATGGAAACCACAAAATCTGCCCCATTTTCTTCTTCTAAGACCCTCATGCATGACTGAGTCTCATTTACCTCTGCACAATTTAGCATAATTGCATCTCTCTAATTTAAGTAGAACTTTTTTCTAGCAAAGATGGTTAGAAAGATGAGATTAAGTGCCTTCTGGAAACTGCATGGAGTTTTAGTCTCTGCACTATAGAAAAATACAAACTTAATTCTCCTGTTTCCTTCACTGTTTCAATCATCTCTTTCATTTTCACGTGGGGTAGAAAAAGGATGTAGTTCCTATCTGGTACTGATTTTCATTATCTGAATTCAGCTTCTCCTCAGACACAGGCACTTGATTCAAATCAATATCAGGACTCATGGAGAAAATAAAAAATATTTCTGCCAATTATACTGATTAGGAAAAGGAGAGGGAAATTTGGGGCAGGGAAGGGGAGATGCTGATTCTTTAGTAAACACATGATAAGACGTTTTCAATGACAGGAGTAATTGAAATGCACAGTCTCAGCATGCACAATGAGATGTCTCTTTTTTTTCCTGTCATCTCGGGAAACAGTGAAGTTCCTGTGGCTGTTTCAGTTTGTGAAGTAGGTGCTGACAAAAATCTATATTTTCACTAATCTGTATGCTTTGAGTGGCATATAAATAATTATGAAAGCAGTCAATAACAGCTTCCCATCTTAGTGCCCAAACTCTGTGCTAGCCACAGGAGAGCATGCACCAGCATGGTGACAGCAGGAAGGACAAGGCAGGAACAGATATCTCTTGCTCATTCATTATTCCTACTCTCCTTGAGGCCTCGCAATTTTGGGAGAACTACAGAGATTTCTCCTGGAGTCCTGATTGCCACCAGGGTCGAAGGCATGTTATAGCCCCATGGGCAGAAACTTCACAGATGTTTGCTTTGTGATGAAAGTGGACCACTTCCCACTCTTGGGACTTTCTTCCCCAGTTATATTTCTTTTTCCCTGAGGAAAATGGCCACTGCCACAGAGGTTTGGCCAGTCCTCAGCTCATCAGAGGTTTGTGGGAGACCAGGCTCTGCAGGCTAACCTGGGGTTTGATGACAAGTGAGCAGAGCTCCCAGTTGAGATGCTCACTGCAAACACTGCTGTGCAGCAAGTTGCCCCCTCCACACATCAGAGCTTTTTCTGTGCCTGCTTCTCATTCCCAAGCTTTTACTGCTGTACTAAATCACTCCTGGAAATTATGAATGCTAACGGTATAGCAGCCAACAGCAAAACTGCCCAGCAGGAGATGAGCTCTTGGGCCCTGTGTGATGAATTTGCGTTGCTGCAGCACCAGGGTTTCTCATGAAAGGATCAGGGGTCTGTTTGGTGGAGATCTGTATGAATAAATAATAGCAGAGAGCTCAGCCTCGGGGATAAGCAATGTGCAACAGCGTCTAAAACCAGTAAGAGAGGAGAAGGTGTGAGAGTAAAGGAGGAAAACTGCCTACCAGGAGCAAAGCAAGCCGTTTTTTCTGCTTAGCCTCCGCCAAATCCTTGTGCAAGTCTACCAAGGCTTCATAAGCAGGTAAATCATACACAAACATGCCTTCATAAAAGTGAGGAGAACTTAATGATGTTAACAAGCTGTTGTTTAAGATGGTTTATTTTCTAAATACACTGTGTTAAAGGTGAGGTGGGTCATATACAGGCCACCACTGATGAGAAAGAGGAGCTTTAACACAGTATCGGCTTTTAATTCCAGGACCTGATTAACCACCTGCAATTCATTGCACTCCTGGTTTTGAGTGTAAGCCTCTCAGATGAAGATCTAACACAGTACACCTGGCCAAAGGGACAACCAAGTGACCTATAGAGACCCTTCTTAATGATGGCATCGCTTCTAGGGCAGGGAAGAGATAGCAGAAGGGACACTGCTCGAAGAATACCATTATGGGAGGCATAAATTAAAGTAATTTATAATATTTAACATTTTTAAAGTTTGATACCCTCTAGCTGACTGTTATCTAAGCCATTCCCTGACACAAGAATTCCTCCATGACACGAAGAACATTATTTGTTCTGTTTAATAAAAACCAAACCAAAACAAACCTGATCTTTATGCCTAGACTCTTACATGGACAGCAGAGCAAAAATCTCATTTTACAGCCTGCATGCAACACCTTTCCCTATATGAAAATAACTCTGTGGCTTCTTACCCACAAGTTCACAGTTATGGAAGATGAATTTTGGATGACGTGAGGGCTAAGTTATGGCCACCTGTCCAGGCTGTGGTGCTGGCAGTCGCCCTGCTCAGAATGGCTTGTTGGATATGGACGATGCTCACTACAGCGAATGGAGCTGCAGAAAGCATCCTCTGCTGCCTTCTGCAGTTTTGACATGGAAAAACAAGTTGCTTTGCTGGAGATCAGGTGTGCAAAATTCCCACTGTGCAGCTTCAGCTTTTTTAATTGGTGTAGAGGAGCTGAAGAAGAGGATGAGAATGGTGTAGAAATGTTGGGCTAGAAAAGATTTCTGGTCAAGTAATTTCCTCAAGAGTGTATTGACTTGGATTGAAACCATGCCAGTCTAACCTTTCCTTAAACATCTCTGCTGACGGAAATTTTGCAGCTTGCCTGTTAATGTCTAAATAATTTCTGTGGGTTTTTGCTTTCTTTTCCTAATTGATTTGTACAGTTAAATGCTTTAACACTTTTGCATTTCTCTCTCAAGCAATCCATTCACTGTTTTGTCTTCTCGAGGATCTATGTTTTGCCTGTATTGTTGCTTCTTCAAAAAGACTAGATTCTAGCTGTGGCTACAAGTGGACAATGTGGTTATGCCGTGTAATCTTCTTTAAGAGCCTCATATGTTTATCTAAAGATAGAATCAGACTAAAATACCTTTTTTTTTTTCCAATTAAGACCTTTGCAAGGTCATTACATAGGTGAAAATTCATCTTCTAATCAGAGACTGTCATATGCTTTTAGTTTAATGGTGTAAAACACCTGTGCGACTTTTAAACATTAGATAATTAATTGCCTGTGAAACTTCTGTTTCAAAATTTGAGGTACCTTGTGCTGCTAATGAATGGTAGAAGACATGCTACACTTCTTTACTAGTGAAATCTCAGATACCTGTTTGGGAATGCCACAGACTAGAAGAATACTTGCATTGTACCTTGATACTCAGTGGGAATTTAAAGCAGTCAGCAAGAAATACTGGTATTTCTTTTTAGTTCTAAAGAATCTTTTCTTCATGCTTGATTTCTCTCCAGGGCATAACAAAAGGGCAGTCAACAGCCCAGAAGCCCCATTACAAAGTTCTTAAGGGATTTTGACATGAAATTCTGACTCTGGTGAATATCCCATGGTGGATATTTGGAAGGTAAGCATTGCTCAGGTATTTATGGCTCTATGTTTTGAATCAGCCTTGTCTTGTCTTCTCTCCTAGTGTCTGTAATGGCTCATGGTGCCACTATGGTCACTTAGATTACACTTCTTGAAGAGATGCATGAAACACTGTATATTGTATCTTCAATTATTTTCTTTGCAAATGAACAGTATTTTTTTAGCTGGCCCTTCCTGCCCATCAGTGTTAGATGCTGTCCAGATAAACTGCTGACACAATGTTCAGTGTGAATCCTCAAGGCCAGCAAATCACAGAATGACAGAATCACAGAATGGTTGGGGTTGGAAGGGACCTCTGCAGATCATCTAGTCCAACCCCCTGCCAAAGCGGGTTCACCTAAAGCATGTTGCACAGGGTTGTGTCCAGGTGGGTTTTGAATATCTCCAGAAGAGGAGACTCCACAGCCTCCCTGGGCAGCTTGTTCCAGTGCTCTGTCATCCTCAAAGTAAAGAAGTTTTCCTTGTTTTTCAGATGGAACTACCCATGTTTCAGTTTGTGCCTATTGCCCCTTGTCCTGTCACTGGGCACCACTGAGAAGAGTCTGGCCCCATCCTCTTGACACTCACCCCTAAGGTATTTGTAAGTGTTGATAAAATCCCCCCTCAGTCTTCTCTTCTCCAGACTAAGCAGACCCAGCTCCCTCAGCCTCTCTTCATAAGAGAGATGCTCCAGTCCTCTGATCATCTTTATAGCCCTCCTCTGGACTCTCTGCGGTAGTTCCTTGTCTTTCTTTAACTGGAGGGCCCAGAACTGGACACAGCACTCCAGGTGTGGCCTCACTAGGGCAGTGTAAAGGGGCAGGAGAACCTCTCTTGACCTGCTGGCCACAGTCTTCCTAATGCACCCCAGGATACCATTGGCCTTCTTGGCCCCAAGGGCACATTGTTAGCTCATGGGGAACTTGTCCACCAGAACTGTCAGATCCTTCTCTGCAGAGCTACTTTCCAGCAGGCCAGCCCCCAGCCTGTACTGGTGCATGGGGTTATTCCTCCCTAGGTGCAAGACCCTGCACTTGCCTTTGTTGAACTTCATTAGGTTCCCCTCTGCCCAGCTCTCCAGCCTGTCCAGGTCTTGCTGAATGGCAGAACAGCCTTCTGGTGTATCGGCCACTCCTCCCAGTTTGGTGTCATCAGCAAATTTGCTAAGGGTACACTCTGTCCCTTATTTGTTGTTAGAAGTATCACATTATTCTTGTTTGCATCCCAGCCATGGTATTTTCCAGCTCTCCCATCCTGCTCCTGACTGCAAGATTTTTCTGGTAAATCTATTCATCAGCTACTTCTGGAAGAGGGATGTGGGCAACCACAGTATTTGACAAAATGCAATGGACCTCATGTGAAGTGGCTGGCACAAGAAAAGCTGCCTCTCTGCTATGTCTTTTGGTCTCCTCGAGCCTCTTAGAAATCACTGCAAATGTAGCAGGAGTGACAGACATGATCCATTAGCATGTTAGTACGCTTTGCACTTGATGCCGAGCTTTGATGTCAGTGCTGGAGAGCGACCACAAATTTGATGTGTGCTGATCCCCAGCATCTCAGAGGGTTATTGCTGCTCAGCAGGGAGGAGAAATCACTGTGCACAGGAATGGGAATACAGTCGGTGTCATTTCTTGAACAACTTCATCATGCTGGAGGACAGGAGAAAACTGGGCTATCTCAACTCTTTTCACATGGCTGATGTATTGTGCTGAGCTGAAAAAAAAGCATTAGCAGGGCAGAGCTGTGGAAAGGGCTTTTAAGAAAGGACATACAAAGTTGTTTTGTGAGGGAATTCACACCCAGCTCAGTGCTCTGGACAAGCCTAAATTGGATTTTTTGCTCAACCAGAGAGGTGTTTGTGAGGCTGGGGGCTGTACACACAGCACCTGAATTGTCATCCAACTTCTGCAAACAAACAGTTTCTCTAAGCCTTCATGGCTGACAAATACACCTGCAATTGCTGTGCCTCTGAGTGCAGCTTGTGTACCAGGTTAATTGAACTGAGTTCATTTGCTAAATGGGTCTAATTTTTTCGGAAGTTTCTGAGCAAACAGCTATTTATCCTCTGTCTTGAAAATACAAGCTCAGCAAAGGACTTCTCACAGGGGTGATAATTTTTAAAGCAGTGCTGTTTCTTTCTAGAGGTACGTAAGGGTTCTCTTAGACCTCTGTTGTAAGTGACTATAATTACCAATGCCACTGCATCTTTATTTGACATAGCCGTAGCATAAACAGAGGCCGAGAGGATGCAGCTGCTGAGGCTTTCTAGGAAATGTCTGGGAGTCATATAGTATGTCCCACATTTTCTGTTTTGAAAATGGCTCAGTTCCATAAGACTGAACACGTTCATAGGTAGATATTGCAATATCTTCCATTGGTGAGTGTCATAGAATCACAGAATGGTTTGGGTTGGAAAGGACCTTAAAGGCCGTCTAGTTCCAACCCCCCTGCCATGGGCAGGGACACCTTTCCACTAGACCACGTTGCTCAAAGCCCCATCCAACCTGGGCTTCAGCTTCTAACTAGCAGCTGGTTTCCAGAAGAGTTGCCTCTGATTGGCATTTCTTTGCCTTCCTGATGAGTGCAAGGAAACTTGTTTAAAGCCAAGAGAAGTCCAGGCATTGGCACTCATGCGGAATTAGTTTGTCAGATACCTACATCACCCTTGTGCAACGTGTTCTCCTTTAAACCTGCGTACGTCTGGAGCAATTCTATGTAGTGAAAATACAATATTCTCTTGAGTGCAAAGACCACTGCTCAAGCAATGTAAAAAGTGATTTTTTCCACCATTTGATCTTTCAATGGGAAAACTAGGGTTATTGATAAAATCCAAATCAAGTGCAGGTTAAGTTAATGCCAGTTTCTGAAAAATGAACTGAGGATAGTTCCAGTTGTACTGTAGTGCAGCCGTGAAAACCTCTGCATTGATTTTGACAAACCCAACTCTAACCCACAGATCCACCAGTGCATCTTGAGTCACAGCTTGCACCTGCTCCTGACGTGGATATCTTGGCTCAACTCTTCCGAGGTCTGTGGGCTCTTGGGTGTTTGACCCTGGACTTGACTTTGAACAAGTATTCTTGTGACATTGATAGGGTTGAAGCCCCAGAGGTGGGATTAATTTTGCCTGCCTTAGATGGTGCCTGCATTTCTATCAGTGTCAGAAGTATCAAGCTCACCTTATAGGCATTGCAGAGGAATAGGCACTGTCCGTCTGACTAATTTTTAACATCTGAATTATACCCTATGAAGCACTATTTTTTTCTATTGGCTCTAAAAGCACCTTCATAGCCAGTTCAGATGTAGACATGTACATTTTAGACCTTTTGATGACATGAACCTAAATCACACAAGCCTCAAAGGGGGCCTCACACCAATTTTTCTTTTGCTACCTAAAATTGCAGTCTGTTCTTGATCTGGGTTTGTTAGCAGGACTTCATGTTGTGTGTTTGGGAACCTGGTGGATCTGCACTCTGGCACCAGTGGAAATAGAAGAACGCTTGGGAGGAGGGCTGCTGGCAACAGAAGCAAGTGCTGAGTCTGTTCTAACACTTCTTGGAAGACCAATGTTCATCTTGTGAGAAAAAATGATGGCAGGAAAAATCTCCTTTTGCTGTCTTTTTGACTGAAGAATGTAAATTTATCTGGAAATGTTTTAAATCAACAATTTTAAATCTGCTTTCTCTGAAAATGCTATTTTTTGAAAAAAAGTTTCTATTTTTCATTTTCTGTTTTACTCTTTTTCTTTGGCTCTTGTACCTTTTTTTCCTGCTAGCACTGCATTGCATTCCTCTTTCTTGAAAGTTTTTTAACTTTTTCTTCACTTTCTGTTCAGAATGTAACACAGTTCAGGACAACTTAAAAATAGAATTATTTTCACATACTAATATTTCATAAGATGTTCAAGAAAGAATTTTAAAAATTGTTGGAAAAATGTTTTACATTTTCAACAAAAGGCTAACTTTTAATGAAATTAAAAGTTATGAACTCTAATTATAACAATGAACTCTAATTATAACATTTCATATTTTCATCAATACTCAGACTGACTGCAAACGTAGGCACAATGAGGTCTCTTTTACTGACACATCCAGAAATAGTTTTAACTATAAAATTTCGATGACATGGACGAAAGAACAAGTTGTTCGATTCTTGGAAGAGTTTTTTACTTAAATGTTACTCCCTTCTTTTCTTTGACTGTAAAAACGACGTATAGTTAAAAAAATGAATAAAAATAACAAGAAGAGACAATGTAGAGACCTGGAGAATAAACGATATTCAGGTTATGGAATTAATCCAAAAGATATATTATCCCATGATTATCTCAATGGCAATATCTCTGATCTGCTTATGATGTTTTGTTGTGCAAATGTTACTATACAAGATGTGAGCAACTTAGCAAACCTGAAAAAAACCCAAGTGCTCGTTCAGGCAGCATGGGGTGATAATACAGGAAGGATGGTGTGGAGATGCATGGTCCATGCAGCCTTGCTGGGACATCACCAGGAACAGTGTGTGCAGTGCTGACATCCCAGTGTCAGAAAGATGCTGCTGCAGTTTAATAAGGCGAAGCACAAACAATCAAGGAAGTTGGATTTCTCAGATTTCAGAGAGATGCAAGTGAGAACTAATTGGATGTTCAGCCATTGACTAGGTGTGCATGTTTTCCTTATGAATGCAGATACCTTCTGGGCATAAACCCCTAGCAGGGGAAGAATTATTGGAGGTACGTGGTGGTTTTTACCTAGACTGTAGATGATTTGAACCTGGTGCTGCCTTTTTCCATTTTTTGTGCAGCACCTAGTATAGGGGGATCACTACTGAGCTGTGATTACTATTAATAAAACAGCATATAAAAATTATCCACTTCTCCCTAAGATCTGCAGGGACATTTTAAATGAAATAGTAGGCAGTGAATCTTAAATTGCACCCTTTTAATATAAAGGTAGCTAAACTCCTGAAAGTGGTTGGGTGTAAACCTAAGAAAAGATTTGATCACAGTGAGCCACACCAAATTTTCTAGTTGGTAAATATGCAAATCACAAAGTGCCGCACCACTCTGTCTATAGAAACATGATGTATTAACTGAAAACTTGCTGTTGGTGACTATAGGAAGGGGACTTAGCTTATGCTAACTTTTTAATGGTGATTTTGCACATCTTAGGGGGAACATTTGAAATGGGGGTGGGTGGTAAGTTTGTGATCAGCCAGCTTATCTTTAGCTTCTCATCCAATTTCCATTTTGAAAGTCTTTAATGGAGAAGCAAGGCATGTTTAATTGATTGACATTAAAATCTTCATAGGAATTGACAAGATGAAAGTTGTTTCTAATTACTGCATTATGATGTAAGCTTAACGATACGCCATTTCTCCAAATTGATTTTATTAGAATTTAAGATGAGGATTTAATTGAGTTGCTGTATTGATCCATTTTATTTTTCCACCATTTAACATGTCCAGTGAAAAAAAAGCTATTGAGCTGTGGAATAGTAATGAGGACTTTAGAAAGAAAGTCGAAGTGAAGATGGATTGGCCAATAAAAAAAGCTTATAAAAACCATAATGTGATGGCAGAATATAGTGGTAGAGACCAATTTATCTCTAGGTTAATTAGGGTAAATTAAGGTTAATTATTTTGTTATTTAACTTTTATTTCTTTGTCTCACTTCATCCTACCTGTTTGTACTAGAAAAACTACTTGTCCAGGTAAAGCAATATTCTGCAAATCTCCTTCCAGCTCGGCTAAATTTGTCTTTGAAGATCTCTTTAGAATTACCCCCAAAAACTAAAAAAGCCCTCCATGCATATGTTTAATCTTTCCTAAAAATCTTCTTAAGGGTATTTAAGATTGCTTTCTTGGTCTTATTCTCTTAGAACTGATTCTTGTTTTTTCTTTATATGTCAGTGCAAGACAGGTGCTTTTAGAGCATGAGACACATGTTTTATGCTCTCTCATATATGTTCTCCTCAGATATGGGCACTGAAGATATCCTGATTGGGTTCATTTTAATCAGTCGCTGTTTGTCAACTGAACCGTAAGTAGCAGGCATGTATATGCTTTTATTGTACAACTGTTGTACAACTGTGCATGGACACACCAACTCCAAGAGTGTGGGTTAACGGAACACATCGAGTCCTTCAATGAAGTGGGTGAGACATGCCCATCAGATCTGCTATGGTGAAATGAGCAACAATTTGGTGATACAAATATAAACCATTAAATTATTTTAAACAGTTGTTTTCTGTGTTGTACTGGGGTAACTATTCATAATGTCACAGAATCACAGAATGGATGAAATAAGAATGGACCTCTGGAGATCTTCTAGTCCAACCTCCTGCTCAAGCAGGGCCAGCTAGAGCAGATTGCACAGGACTGTGTCCAGTTGGGTTTCAAGTATCTCCATGGATGGAGACTCCACAACCTCTTGAGAAAACCTGTACGATCACCAGGGCAAAGATCATCTTTGTGTCCTGTGCTTGCAGAGTGCAGGAAACAACAGGGTCTCATTCTATGTTTAGAGGGCATGGTTCCACCCTGTTCTTCTTCATAAATACTGCAAACAGAGCATTTCCTCTCATTTATCTCTTAACTAAAACTTGCCAAATTTGAGTGAAATATGTTCTGAGGGTAAAATGGTTCTCCAGAAGTTCATTGCTGTAGCTGACATTTGAGGAGTGCTGTTTTCTCTTTCCTGCTTGTGTTGAGCAAATTAACTGTTATATTTGAGGTTTCAAAGCTCACACTGATGCTTTCTCTATCTTTCCTATTGATTATGCAAACTGGAATATTCTGTGTATACAAAGAGATTGCAAAGTAATTAAACACATGATTTATAATTGTATTTTAAGCTCTGATACAATTTAGGAGAAGCTGTGTCTATTTGAGACTTGAAGCTCTAAATTCGAGGCTGAGTTCTGTTAATACTTAAAGCTGTAACACTGATCAGAAAGAAATGAGAATGGATGTACTGGAGATGCTAATTATAACCATGCCTGGTTTATCCTTGGCATTTATATCTCTTCATCGACACTGCTATCCTTCCTTCGAAGACAGAAATCCCCAAATCAATTATGTTCTCATTCCCTATTCAGGGAGAAGAAAAACTGCAATGAAAGTGTATTTTAATGGTCACCTCAACAAAAAAAATATCATCCTGAAGTAATATTCCTCTCCTCCATTGGAAAGACTCTTTGGCAAAGGGAGAATTATGCCAGCTTTCTAGCCAAGTGGGGCTCTAGGAGATAATTTGTCTCTTTTGTCCCTAAATAATTTACACATGATGCAGAGCCAGTTTATTTGCAGCCATATAGCAGATACTTAACAAAGCTCTACCTAAGGAGGTTCTTTGTTAAAACCAGTAATAGCCTTTTATTCTAAATAACCAGCTCTAGCAATCATGACATCTCACACATTTACTAACAAGTGACATTAGCACGGAGTAATTGAGAAAGTGATTGCAAAAATAGAGTGCTGTATTCAGAAGGAAGTTTAATGAGCTCCTAGAGGATCAAAGACTCTTTTGGAAGTTCAGATATTTCCCATTTCTGAAGTTCAAACACTCCACCAAAGCTACTAGCATTTGGAACATTGTACTACAGGAGAAGGAAGTGTGTTCAATAATGACCCAACAAGGGAAATAAAAGTAAGCAGCAAATATCTCAAAATCTGACTTTTTCAAAACTCAGTTTTCAGTTAAGGTGCCAGGTGTAAAGCCAAATAATTGTGTTGAGTTTTAAATGAAATGTTAATTACAGAAATCCTCAGTGAAGAAACAGACCTAAGATGCAGCCAGAAAACACTCATTAAATAAGGAGTGATGGCTTGGTAGGGTAACTAGGTAAACTTTAAAAAGTTTTCTCAAGTGTAAATATCAAATTCCTTTTTGTTTATATGTTGCAGAAATATGGTCTTAGCTCCCAAATGGGCAGATAGTTGCCTCACCAAAGAGACACTGAACAGCTGCTGAATGAACACAAGTATTACTTGATTGCCTAAAATTAAAAGTAAAATTAAGAGCTATGAATCTTTATAAACATAAAATGTAACTATGTCTCATTTACTCACCCTCTGGCTGAGGAAGGAAATGTGATGGAGCACAAGAGGGCTTGATTAGCCCCATCTAATTTGCAGTGCCAATGAGAAAGGCTCCACCAGAAAAACTTGGAGGATTGGCAGAAAATTTTGAGTGTCTTGATGTTATTTTGTCCCTAAGCTCTTTGTAGCGGAGTAATGACACTATGGAATTGTTGTGTCTCTTACATTGCCATGTACGTGCACACATGTGTATTTCTATGAGTTGCTTCTAAAAAAGCTCTGGAGGCCAGAAAGAGAACTATTTCTCTTTGGAAGTGTAACAGCTTTCATGGCTTGCATAGTCAAAAGGTGGAAATAAAACATTATTTTATGAGTTCTTGAGTAAATTGCTGCAATTTATTTCACTGCTGAGCATTTGATCAAAGAATGGTGCTAAATGCAAGCTAATGAATTCACCAGGGAAGAAGAACAAAGTAAATATGTTTTGTGAAGGACCAATTAAGGGCTGCAACCTCTTTTTCTTTGTCCACTTTACTCTCTTTCCCACTCCTTTGTGGATCTTACCTCTCTGCAAAGCAAATGAGGCTGCATCTCTGCTCTTGAAACTGGTACATGCTTCATTAGTGGAGCAGAGCAAGGGGATCATGCACTGGCAGTCTATCACTCCTGCAAAATTTTCCCAGATCTGTGGGCACTGATCACATGTCTGAGCAAGCTCATGCATTAATCTATGCCCACTTCACCGAATTCTTCCCATAATTAACTGTGATGTGCCTGTGAAAGCAGAAGTGGGACAACCATTATATATAAACCATTGAGTATTTAAGTGGGGTGAGTGTGGTGCCATATACCTGAGATAAGATTCGTCTCACCTGACTTCAGCTTTTAGGCATCAGTTCAAACCTAACTAAGTTCCCTCATTAGTGAGTGGAAAAAGGATAGGAGAGTCTTCAGAGAATGATCCATTGCATCCTAAAATAGAGATCCAAGAACTGCATTTTTTCTGCAACTTCTACATCACCACTGGCTCCTGAATGAACCTGATCAACTGATTGTAATAGATGCTTAGGTATGGGATGGTAAGCAAGTTGAAATGAATGCCTCTTCAGGTGATGGTAACTTGGATAGGTTAGAGTACTACAATTAATTGCTTGTAATTCAATGCAACTCACACACATTTCAGCAACAGAAAAAGGCAGGATGTAAAAAATGGTTTATTACATTATCCAGTGTCCTCTCTTCTGTCTTGCTCATTCCAGTTCATGCTTGGTCCTAGGTATCAATGGCATCTCTGCCATGGGAAGAAGTGCCCAAGTAATTTCTAAATATTTTTGATGACCTCTTTCTGTCAACACCTCTCGAGAGAAAGCAGGAAGCATTGGGAATTCAGCACAAGAACAGCATGATAGCAATTGCAGCTTTTCTATGGGATGCTTAATAATCCTACTATCTTGTATGCATACATATTTAAATACTACATGCTTCCGTTTAGGAATAGACTGCTAGTGGCTTGAAGTACCCATAAAACTGCTGGAAAGTGACAGTACCAATTAATCTGTTGACAGATTTGTTGTTTAAATATTAACAGAACGTTAAGCAAATGTCGGCTGCTGCACTGAGATCCCTTCAGAGCGCCTTCCTCTGAAGTGCTGAGCATTTCCAGACACTGAAAATGTCTCGGACACTGCAGGGTGGGAATGGTATCATAAATTTTCAGTCTCTCTTTCCTCACAGATGCCAAAAACATCACAAATATCATCTACCCCCGTGAAAAAGAAGATATTTGTAAAAGCCTCATGCAGATTGTAAACCACTTACAGCAGTAACCGATTGAGTTGTGAGTTTGTGGAGGGTACAGCAGGGCAGGGCTTTGCCTCTGACTATTTCACCTAGGCAGTCGAATAAGAAATGAGGGTGGGGTGCTGAATTTATCAGTCTACTCAGTTGTGACGTGGGAAATCTTGGAAAAACCTCTGCAGAGGAAGGTAATTTCGATGCAAGATCAAGATGGGCTTGTGCCATATTAACAAGGGAAGTGGTGAAATTGGCTTCCTCCGTGCTCATGGGTGCTGTGAATTGGAAGCAGGAGGTTGGTGGAAGCCATGGTGGAAGCCAGGTCTAGCTCAGTCTTGTCCATAAACAAAGACATGGAGTACACAAAATGAACATTGACTTCTTCGCTTTTGATTTCCCTGGCCAAATACGTGTACTTCAGAGAAGACCTGGAATGCACAGCGACTTACAGATTGTGTGAACTTGAGCATCAAATTGAGAGAGCATCAACACAACAGTAAAGATGACTCCTGCTCTGTGGTTTCAGTCCACTACTTTTCCCATTTCCTTTTCCCATCAAGCATATTTGTGGTTCTAAACAGTTTCTTGTTGTTATTTCATCCTTCTACCTCTTTTATTCCAACAAGTTTCATATCTCAGAACCCATCCATCACACTTCAGTTTGGTCTTGTATTGTTGCTGGAAGCTTCCCAATTTAATTTCTTTTATTTTAACCCATTACAGAATAGTTTGAACATAATTCATTGACTCTTTCTAGCTGCACATGGTTTTTATTTAATGAAGGTTGTGAGAAAGACTTCTTCAAAGATTTTGAAGTCTCCTTACTGTAATCTTACTTTATTTATAATTATAACATCTTATTGACTTTTCCTTTGCTACAGGTTCACTCCTAAATGTTGGTCGTTTGTTTTAGTTGCACACTGCAGTTCTTTCTATCCAACTTTAACTGAATACACAAGAAAAAAGGAAATTTTTTATGCTAATTGAAAATAATTACTCAGGAAAATCAGGTTGATAGCAAGAGGTCTGCGGAATTTGAATTTTTCCAACTTTATGAGGGTTTAAGGACAGGGGCTGTGAGTTCTCCCTGTCTAGAAAGTTATTTAAGGAATAAACATGGACAAAAGTTCAGTATTACTCCACAGTTCATTTCTTGTGCCTGCTCCTCTTTTCTGAGTAATATTTGAGCTGCAAAAAAACTTACCCCTTTTTTTCAGTAAAAGGCATGGAATAGCCATCACTGCAAAAGAAAAGGTGACTACAGCTTGAAGCGAAGGCTGCCTTCAGGCACAGATAGCTCATGTCACAGTCAGGAGGGAGCATTCAGGTCTTTCGTGTCCCCATTGCTTCCACTGTATAGACATTCTCCTTCATCTAAAAATTCTATTTGTTTTGCTTCCTTTAAAAATAAATTATTCGATCTGGTTTTTGATTTTGAAACTAAATGAAAAGGGAGTAGATAGCCAGAGAGAAAAGGCTCACTAAAACAAGAAAATGTATAGGTTTCTGTGGAATAAAAGCCAATTTACCTCAAAAAAATTCCATAATAAGATATTGATTACAGTTTTTCTTCTGAGATTACTATTGAGTCAGGGACAGCTTCAGTAAATAATACGAAAGATCAAAAATTCTCAAGCTTTAGTTTCACAGTAAAGGGTGATAATTAGAGTCTGGAGTAGTTTAAACAGATTAATAACTTCTCTTAGAGAAATATAAACCATGGGGGTGACTTATGTTCTTCCCTAGACAGACAAGATTTGGATATCAAAAAAAAAATTAGGTGACATAAAACCTCATGTAATTTCCTTATTTTTTTATTTCCTTATGTGTTTACCCATATTTTTATTTTATTATTTTCATTTGGTTTCGTTGTACTCTGATTTTCTGCTGCCAAGAGAAGCGTTATAACAGTGACAGTTCTGACAAGCCATGCTCAAAGACACTGTGGGTCCTTTGATGTCAAAGTAGGGGTTCCTGATGCTTCTGGGAGAGTTCTGCCACTGGGAGAAAACAGGCTCTTTAGAACAGAAAGTTTTGGATTAATTAGAAGCTCTATAATAAATCAAACAACAAAACCAGGTGAATCTTTATCCAGTGCAAACACCTGAAAAAGCAGTGTGTGATAGTACTTGTAGCTAATCAACAAACAGCGGCAAATACAGATGGTGATTTCCCTTCAGGAAAACAGAACAGACAGTGCAAACAGACTTTTTGAGCCAAAACTACAGATAAATGTCAAGCAGGAAGCAGCTGGTTTAAGAACAGAACTTAGTTAATATTAGGTCCTGAGAGCATGAAGAAAAACCCCATGATTTTCATTCTCACTTTATCTTGCAGCAACAGGAACATCTTAACCAGACTCATCTGCGAGGTTTTGGGAGATCTTCCTTTACAGGTTTCGCAATGTGAGTTCCTTGTGCTGGGCCAGTGAAAGGAGGGTTTCCTGCCTATGCCTGGCCCTTCGTGACAGCAAGATCTGGAAGGCAGCCCATTGTTTTGCAGTTTAGGATCTAAGACTGGAACTGGAGACTTTTTCATGGGATACAGCTTAACTCTTAATGCTAGGACTTGAACAAGGGTAGATGTCATGTCTCAGTGGTGTCCAGTGACCAGGACAAGAGGCAATGGGTACAAAGTGAAATACAGGACATTCCTATAAATATAAGGAAAAACCTTATTCACAGGGAGGGTGATCAAACACTGGAGCTTGTTACCCAAAGAGATTTTGCAGTCTTCATCCTTATGACATTCAAATGCAATGTCAGGACATGGTCCTGAGCACCCTCCTCTAGCTCACCCTGTTTTGAGCAGGTGGTTGGACTAGACAATCTCCAGAGGACCCTGCCAAGCTCAGCGACTCTGTCATTTATCTTCCAATGTCCATTCCTCCTCCTTCATCCTTCTAATGAGGATGATAATCCCCTGTCTCCTAGAGGGATGTGATGACGTGGAAGTAAGAGGGCTCTCTGAAGGCTGGATGTACGCAGGGATGCTGCCTGTGAATGTGACTTTCCTGTACTTCTGAGCACATCAGCAATACTCACTGGGCTTGTTTTTTGCTCTCACTTTCACAGGTGAAACACTGGACTTTCTCTGTCAAAGCCAGTTGATCTGTACTGCTGTGAGCTAAGGCACAGTGATACTTGTTAAATCATTTTTACTTTCAGCTTGCTGCAGTCTGGAGATTCTCAGCTTCTTCACCAGAATTGTTGGATCCCACCTTAACAACAACCCCATTTAATGCTTGATGTGGTGTTCACAGAGCCTTATAAGCGTGAGATCATTTATTTAAAACGTGCTTTGATAGCAAAGGCTGAGTTTACTGAGCACTGAGCAGCAACAAGAATAGCATAAAGATGATGGTCTTAATACTTTACATTAGCTCATCAGGATTAATGTAATTGTGACAAATACTGGACAAATTAATGGGCATTAAACTGTTGTGATTTGAAATTATTAGCTTCATTTTTGGGCTGAGTGAAATATTTGCACATGATAAAAGGTCCCTGGCAACAAATATACCAGCTCTGAATAAGTCAACTGCTATGCTATCAAGAGTGATCTTGTATGGGTAGGAGATGAAGTAGATGATTCTCCCAGTCCTGGGAACATGGAGTTCTCTGATTGCTTGCATTATTTTTCCTGAGATTTTGCAGTCCTAGACATAATGCTATAAAATGCCATCTGTTTTTGTTAGTTTTTATTTACCTGTCTCTGGAGAAATCACATCTTTGTTCAGCAATGTTCAAATGCCTCATGGTACCCTTCCTCCATTTCTTCTTGCAGCTTGGATGGAAGACACAACAATGCAAAGGCTAACTGATCCTGACCAGTTTGGAGTTTGTATCAGCGACAAATTCACACAGCATACAGCCAGAAGGAACAATTGAAATTGCGTCATTTGATTTCCCATAGAAGAGAAAACAGGGGTTTTCTTGGAATTCATTATCATTTGACCAACACCTTAAAATTTAAGGTAACCACTTCCCCCCTGCCCAGTAACGGAGAATCCACTGCAACCTCAGTAAGTTTTGGTGCTTCATTACCTTTGCAAAGTAAAGTCTTAACTTCATTTCCCTCTGAACTTGCCAACATTAATCTCCTAGCTATTTGGTAGATACTCTTCCCTACCCATCCACTCCTGGCAACTACTGGAAAAAGACATAGGAAACCAAATGATCCTTTTGCTGCCTGGTACAATTATTTTTAAATTCTCAGTGTTCTGCTAAACTGAAAGGCCCTGTTCCACAGTATCTTTTCCCTTCGTAGAAATTTATAGTCTCGTTACAGACTCTTTAACTTTCTTTTTGAAGAACTAAAGAGATTGAGCTCTTTCTATTTTTCATGCAAAGGTTCGTTTTGTATAATTATATCATATTGTGATCTTTGTGCTTTGCATGGCTCCTTCTTGCACTGGGGACACTGGAACTAAGCAAAGGGAAAATAATCTTAACATGTCACCCTAATATATTCTGATTTGCACAATCAAATTTCTTATTAGCCTTTACAGCTACAGCATGGAGAAATATATTGCAGAGAATTGCAGGTTAGACTAAACATCAGTTTGCTCCACAGGAAATTAATGGCTTCAGTGGCACTACATGTAGCATAAGAAAACTTCCTATAAAACAATGGCAGCATCTCTGGCTCAACATTTATGAATTATGGGGAAGGTCTTCAAACAGCCGTAGTGGAAGTCAGTGCAATAGGTCAAAATTATGCTGGCTGAATAAATATTACTTTTGTTTTATGTTTGTGTAGGGAAAAATAGTATAAATATGCTTCTGATGGTTTTTGGTTTGTACTCTGGCAGATGAAATAAAGAACAGTTCAGAAACTGTGATGGGAAGAGATACTTGCCCCTTTTAATGTGAAATTTCACCACATAGTTTATCTCTTAGCACATCTTTTTATAACAGATTTATAGTGCTTGGACAAAGCTCAGGCTAGGTCTTGGAGGCCCTTCAATGTGGTTCAATCTCATTTGGGATGTGAGGTCTGTCTGGAAGACATTAAAGCTTCTCAGTCAACCCAAACTGCAGTGGAACCATGAGAGGACTCATGAGGTTGCTGCTGTCATTGCTTTTGTATTGCAGATGGCTCTGTTTTCCAAAATGACTAGACAACTGCCATAGATAGCACTAAGGTTTATTTCTGACTCCTTGCTCATAAAGCTTCAAGTTGTACCAGTGCAGAATTTTTTTACATGCTCCAGTCCACTGAGGATCAACATTTACTGAAAAACCCACAATTCCTTTCACTAGCCTAGAGAATTAATGTTGCGCATGTGCCATTGGGAAACAAGTGGATTTAGTCTGATGCATTATATCATTTTGAAAAATTATATCATACCGTATTATATTATATATTGTATCATATAACATGCTATCATGTTGAAAAAGCACAGGCTGACCATACTTGATGTCTTCATAACTTCCCTAAGTCTCAGTTTAGCACTTGTGAACAACCAGCTAATTGAATGTGGGCAACACATACCATTCAAACCAGCTTCCTAGTCTATAAGTTTGTCATAAGGTGAGAATGATTTCCAGTACAGGCTCCTGTGAACAAACCTCAGGCTTTTCTTGAGGGGGTTCATTTCAACCTTTGCATGTCTGGAGATGGGGAGATGGGGAGAATGTCTTGTACAAAGTCCTTCTCTAAGTGTCCATCTGACTGCTTGAAGAAGTAAAGATGTCATTCAGAGGCTTCACCCCATCTTCACCACGTGCCTCTTGGGCCAATATAGACTTTGGGCCATGCTGATGTTGCACCACTTGCTGATTTCATAGCTACCTGCCTGAAATTAGCAACCTCAATCAGCTTCATGGCAGGACAGGAGACTTCTTTGCTCATTGTTACAATGTAGATACCATAACTGGCCCTGTTAAAATGCTCACTTTGCCCAGCTTTGTTGATGTGCATGTGTATAGGGGAATATATGTCTGTGAATCTAAATTTTAAAGGATAATTAACTCTAGAATATCACCTTCACTCAGCAAAACAGCATGTCTCCCACATACTCTGCAACAGCACAGAAGGGTGCAAATGAGGTCTGGATAACTCACTTTGACTCAAATAGTAAATTCCCCCAAGTACCTGCTATTTCAGATGAATGCTTTGATAAATAAAAGGGTGTGAAAGGTTTTTTTTGATAACTGCAATAAACACCAATATTTTTAAAAAGTTCAATTTCAGAAAAAGTTGAAGGCTTTTTTTTTGCATTTTAAAAATAAAACTCGTTCTATCTTTTTTTTTTTTTTTAATGGCATTTTTTTAAAAGCTGAAAGACTAAATAACTCACATCCTGCCCAGCCTTGACTGGTTAAAGCTGCAGAATAACTCTCATGATAACTCTTCCCAGCAATTTGAAGAGGGTCCATCCCTGCTACATGTTTCTAGTGCCAAACTATAGGGTTTTGTTATTCTTTTTAACAAACCACTCCTTGTTTTGTTAAAAGAATTCTCTCTTTTTCCTGCACGTTGGCAATATCAGGGTGAGATGAGCCTTTCAGTATCTTCAGTGTTTGTGGTCTGATGATTCTGTGGTTTGTTCTTGTGGTATTCACAATTTCTTGGTGGTGTTATACCATAGTACCAAATATATGTCTTTATTTTCACTGCCAGTTAAAGTTAAAAACTTGCAGCTAATTGTGACTCAGTCTTCTTGATTCTAACAACGTAAGAGGCCATGTGAAATATTTGCTTTACCAGGAGTTTTTGGGGTGAGATTGCCTAACATTTTTTCATCTCATTAAGATTTTCCAGTAGCAACTGGTAAATACCACAAATGTGAAGCGATGGCAGGATCTGCCAACCAAAAACATTGCAAACAAAAGGCGTTAATAGTCTTTACATGGTAGGGTTGCATTTTGCATAGGAGCATTGGCACAGCAGCAGTAACCAGCACAGAGAGTTGTGCAGCTACAGCAGAGCTTGTCTCAGTCCCTAGCAATAACCCTACAGTTCTCCAAGCTCATTTCTGCACATTAGACTCACTGCTCTCTGTCACAAGTGCATGAATAATGCATTGGTTCAGCAACGAAGCTGGCAAGCTGAGACTCATCAGGATTGCATTTCTTTCTTCTCCCCTTCCCAGAGATCAGAAGCACCAAACAAAGCTTTGTGGGAGGTATCGATAGCAGAAACAGTGGGTAGAAATGATTTGCTCTTCACACGTCACCCCCAGGATGCAGTGTAAAAAATCCCAGGGACATAATAAGCTACCCAGGGAATTGGGGTATCCAAGGGAACATGGTTCCCTGGATGGGAACTCTTCTAGGAAAGACTTTTACCTCTTTGCTTCTTAATCAAAACCAGGCACTGTAAAATTAGCATATTCTGAATACTTATTCATGCCCTTCCTATGTCTTCCAGACAATCAGAGAAAACAGAGCTAGAAGGGACTGAGAAAATGCACAGGATCAACTGTTCTGTATTATTCCATGGTGGATGCTTGGACTGTTTTTGAGAATGTGCAATGTTTTTGGGCATGCATGGAGAATGCCCCACCCCTGTGCTATCTATCCCAGACTTCCTTTATGCTCCTATTAGAAAGGTGGCTTTTTATTTGGCGGGGGGAGGGGTGTTTGGTTTTGGTTTTGTTTATTTCTGCCCAATGCCAAGACTAAATTCCCTTATTTCACTTCAAAACCATGTTTTTCACCTCAGTCAGAGTGCAGAGTGATGTATTCTCTCCCTCCTTCATGTCTCCTCTGTCAAAGAAAGTCAGTTCCTGCTTTCTTCCCCAGAATGCCAGGTTTCCCGAAGCACTGGTCACTATTGGTAGAGTAGAAATATAATGGCTTTGTTTCTCTCTCTCTCTTCCTCTCCACCCCCTTTTTTCCCCAGTAATCTGATGCTGTTGAATCATCCTGAGCTCATGACCGACAATAAGTGGCAAGAAAGTTTGGTAGAAGTTCTACCCCATTTATTGGTCCTGGCTTGCAGAAACACTCATTAGGAGTATTCTTTTGGGGGATGAGTCTGAGGTGGGAGTTTCAAAGCTAATGTCCATATGGGATTGGGGGGCTCTGACTGGGGACTCAATGTATACTTCTTCTGTTTGTGTATTTTGAAAGGTACTGAAGAAGCAGGGAACCCCTGTTCCAGTTACCTAGCAAGTATATTGAGTATAGTGGACCCCATCCTCTGCACCCCAGCTCCTGGTGGATGTGACAAGGGTTTGCACTGTCCAACCCTGTGTCATTAGCACTGATGTGAAGGCAGCAGAGGTGGGGTGGCCGAAAGATCAAATCCAGAGAGGCTTCCCAGTCAGAAGAAGGATACCTTGGCTACTTGGCGTGTCTTGGATGGCAATAAACACTTATGTTTAAGTAGATGCGTCTCATCATATGCATTCATTTCAGGAAGAACTGAATTGTTTACTTGGCTTCTTTGATGTTTGGCACTGGTGCACGTGTAGTAGCACCACTATGTAGATAGTATCGTTTAAATGCTGAAACATGGAGCTGAATCCCACCCTTGGACAAAAAGAATCTTTAAAATTCACGTATAGAATATTCTTCTAGATGCATCTTTTGCTGTAAAATGTCAAAGTTATTTGAAAAGTGATGATTTTGACAAAATTTTGTTATTAAAGCATGAAAAATTGAGCATTCTGTAAATAATGCACCAGCTCGGTTTCTCATTTCAGAAAATCTTGGTCATTACTATTCCTGGCTTTAATTGTCTCAATCAGCCCTGTATGACTGCTCTTGTTTGCTGGTGGCTTTAACAGAGTTTTATTACATGCAACCATTTCCTGAGGAGCCTGAACCCTACATGAGACTTGTGTTCCTGACCCAAGTGTGGCCTACTGACTATGTTACATGAACTGGAATTAATCATCAAGAGAGACTGGCCACACAGATTTCTGATAAATAGATATTGCTTGGTACTGCAATTACCAGTTAGGAAGCTGGGGATGATTGGTCACTGAGATATCAGATTGCCAGTGATAACCAGCCTAACTTCTAATTACCAGTACAGTTAGAATGCCAATTGCTTATTTAGAATACCAGTGTATGTTCATTTGATTTTACATTTTAATTTAAGAAGCATAACCAAATCCTAATTTTAAAAAGAGTGGGGTTTTTTTTATATATACATATGAATTTCAGTAATGAAATGGGCTAGAAATATTCCAATGCATCAAAGCAAAACGGAATGCCTTGATTGAGCTGAAACAATTAAGAAATGTTTCAGACAATTAAATTTTGTGAGAAATGTCAAAAATCATCTTTGTTTCATTTCAGTATAACAAAACTATTCTGGAGATGTTGTAATTTCCACAGAATGGAAATCTCAAGTTTCTATGAGCTTCACATTTATTGTTATTAGGTTTTAAACTCCGGTGAAAATGACTTCGTATATTTATTCCAATAGAGTAACTGTGAAATAAACGTATTTATTTCAACTTGTGATTAGTTTGGCTTGTGTTTGAACTTGTCTGATGGCTATTTCCCTTTCTCCCCTTTCTTTTTAATTATATTTATTATTGTTTTTTAAATTAGTCTTTGAGCTCAGAGCACCTGCTCTTCTTGGGTATGTACAGACAGCTCGTAGGTCCACACTGACGCCATATGGAGACTCAAGCAGATACAGCATTTACAGAGCCATGAGCATAGAAAGGGGATGTGATTCGGGCGGTGAGGTAGGGGTGTGAAAACACTGCAATGTGGGTACTCACCCTGACTTGTCCATCTGTCCCATCTAGGACAAGACACTGTCTCTTTTAATCACTCTAAGCCTATGGTTTCCCAGAATCTCTCTGCTCTTTGATTGAAAATCTGCAATGAATAGACTGTTTCTCTAGCAAAAAATATACAGCTCCTAGCACTATTGTTTTTTTCAGTCTGAATCTGATACAGAAAATGAATTTCCTTTTGCCTTTAGATTGTCTGATGAATTTTGATAATATGGTATGTTATAGAAATATTGTAACTAGGTTACTGAGTTGGTATTTAATAAACAAAAGCAAAGCGTGAATCTCCTGATTATTTGTTAATCCTTTTCTTCTCCTGTGAATAACAAGTTCTTTATACAAGGACAAAGAGTTTCTTATGACTAAGTTTTAATCACTGAAGGCTGTTAGAACACAATCACTGTGGATTTTCAATAAACTGCCTCCTGGTTAGGAGCAAAATTACGTTTAGGGTGTGCTGGAAAAGAAATTCCCCACGTCCCTTAATGTCAAAGAGAACAGAGCAGAACTGTCTCCTGTAGAAAACATAATAAAGTTGTTGCTTGGATAAATATTTGTAGCTGTTTCTGAATTAAGGGCAAGACTTTAAGGAACTCCTGGTAAAAACTGTATACAACTATTTTGCAGGAGCAAAGAGTAGGATGTTTTATGGGGAATTTGTTCCAGAGATAGGTAATTGAGATAAAGAAATATCCTTGAACTGAAACTGATTCTAACATCTTGTTGTCCAGAAATGTGTTTAAGCATATGCTTTGCTCTGAGCATGCAAACATTGCCACTGAAGTCGCTGAAAATGACCTTAAAGCTTAGCTGAACCATGCTGAAGTGAGTTTCTTCTCTGTTTTAAAAACATGGTTATTAAGCAGTTAACAGTGTTATTGCTGCAGCTTCTCTCTCGCTAAGATAGACTAATAAACATGACATTTTTAATATATAATTTGCATAATGCTTCTGTTAATTTGTTATTTTCATTATGGCAACAGAATGAAAACGACATATTACACCCATAAAAAATATACAGCAGTACTAATCCCTGTAGTCATTATACTGTTAACTGAATTACATCTTTTGCATGGTCATTATTATTATTTATAAAGCCCTTTGATAAGGGCTCAGTGCAATGCAAAGGGAAAGTTTCCTGATTTATCAGGGAAAGAATAAAATACTAAAATGAAGAAGAAAGTCAAGAGGGAGGGTAACTAGGAGCCCAAACACAAACTGAAGTATATACTTCAATGCAGAGGAACAAATGGGCTTGTCTAGAAGTGAGATTTTTTGTAACAGCCATTTGCTCTCCGGAGGTAGCATCTGCTAAATTTAACCCCATTGTGTCAGATGCCTCACATACATATGGTAAAGGATAAACCATTGTCCCTTGATGTTACAGGGCAAAAGAATTATGCAGCATGAGCATTATAAAGAGAAAAGAGCAATTTTTATGTAGAGAGAGCCATGGAGGAAGCTGGCCTAACACTTATGGTGTTGTCCTACAAGGAACCCCATTCAGTTCTCTGCTCTGTAGAAATTTCTTTCCTGGTCTTAGAAAAGTCACGTTGTATCCCTACTTGCCATCTGGCACACAACTTGTGTGTTTGAAAGAGAGAATATAAAAACTCGTAACAGACAACTAAGGAATAACGCTCCTTGGTAGAAAATTCATGGTTTCTCTCGGGTCTGTATTATTTTGTTTTAAGTGTATTTGTGTGCCTACATGTAGATATCTAGCACCATTAGTGGTGCCCTAAGTTATTCCATAGCTCCATATGGGGCTGATAGAAATGACACAGGATTAAGGAAAGACTCATACCTTCTGGGTGGCAACTGGAGGCTGAACAAGATACCCCAGGCACCTCAAGGCCTCCAGGTAGGTAGCTGAATCCATCTCCAGGCTCTGCTGAGAGTATTGATTAGATCTTCAAGAGCTCTAAGTGGTGTTTGGATACCTAGTGCACGATGGAACTCCAACATACTGACACCTGTAACACCTTAGGTGTTATAATCTCAAATAGTGGGTACAATTCAGTTATCATAGAATCATAGAATGGTTTGGGTTGGAAAGGACGTCAAAGATCATCTAGTTCCAAACCCCCTGCCATGAGCAGGAACACTTTCCACTAGACCAGGTTGCTCAAAGCCCCACCCAACCTGGCCTTAAACACTGCCAGGCAGAGGACACAGTTACTTTAATAGAGGAATTTAGTGGCATTTTAGAAACCTCAGAATATTTGAGACTTTTGTTCAGGGTCAACTGATATGACACACGATGTATGGGAACACCATGGCATTTTGGCCCAGGATCTTACAGCTAGGAGGGCCATGTAGTGCCATCTCAAATGGCACTAAGTGCTTGTGTGTGGGCAAACAGACTGGACCTTATAGATTAACTCTAGTTTTGCCCTGTTATAATCTTAACTCTGATGGGGTATAAAGAAGATGAGTTGAATGGGTGAAGGATGCTGTGTGCAAAATGAATAATCATTGCCTGTATTCTGCAGACAGAAACTGAGGCACATGGAAGTCCAAAATTCGGTAGCACTCCCAGACAGTGAAAATGGCAAACACTTTAGTTAGTGGCAGTTAGTACAGGGGAGAATAACAATATTAAAAGAAAAACTATGTGAATGATGGGGTCGGTTGCCATGATGTTAACAAGAGGCTTCACCACCATGATTTAGGATGAAAAACTGAGAAGAAAGGAATTATCTAGCACAGGAAAGACATGATCACAGTACTACAGCACAAAAGTTGAAAGGAGGGAGGGAATAACCTGTTTTTCGTGTTCCTCATGATCATGTCATGAAATAAGAAGTATTACTGGAACAAGGGAGTTTTGGATTAGATACTGGGAAAGAAAATTCTGACAGTAGAGCATTGAGAAATGCTAGAATAAATTGCCTGAGTTAAATATGGACTCTGTCTCAGAAGGCTTCATAAATGGGATAGATAAACATCTGGAAAGAATGACCTGGAGACAGGGAATTAGGCTACTACGTGATTTCTTGATGTCCTGCCAGCCCTAATTTTTGATTATTCAGTGATAAATTATCACTATCAATGCCTAGATGGACAGATAGAGAAGTAATTCTCTTGTTCCCACCCCCCTTTCTACCCTCTTATGGTTCCTTTGCACCAAACTTCCATCATTTTAAATTCTTCTATTTGTTGTTCTGTGATGCACATCACTCTTTCCCCCTCTTTCTCTTCCTTTATAATTCATCCATCACCACTGTATCTAAACATCCCACATCTATAAACATCATGTGTGATTACATACCCCTTATAACCTCCTGTGTCTGCTCGCTGCTCTGCACAGACTCACACAGTGTCTACTGAATAGTGCCATTAGTTACTGAATATTCACAGCAGTGTTGCTGTTTGAGGTAACGCTTTTATTTTCTCCTGCACAGCATCATTAGCTGACTTACAGCCCTTTCTCAGAGGGAAAGCAAAGACGAAGCATTATATCATCTTATTCTGAAATGTAAAATAGTTAAGTACTATAGGAAGCTATTTATTGCTTTTGCGCTTCTGCTCCTTTAGCCATCTACACAGCTGCCAGATGACATAAGAGTGTGACAGACAAGTTGAGATAAATCTTGCTGCAGTGATGTGAGCTGCAGCCACCTGCTGCCAGGGACTATCACACTTTCAGGATGGGAGGAGGCAGAAGGATGCAGATATCTGGACTTTAGTCACTGAACCCACAGCCTGACTTATTTGACCAAAGTGCCCACAAAAGCGAAGTGGCATGATAAACCTGTCTTGGACTGAGATATCTGTGGCCTGATGGTGCTGCTCAGCTGAGGAGCAGTAACACCTAGTAGTGAGGAAAGGAGTATAGCAGGGTGTCGTCTATGCTTGTAACCTAAGAAAGTCAGGGCACAGGCCATTATCTGCTGGCTTCAGCAACAGATAATGACCCTTTGGATTTTTTACACAGTGATGACCTTGAAGGTAGTAACACCATAAATGACTCCAGGAAAAATGTATCAAAGATCTCGGAGATAGGGAGATTTGAGATAATTGTTTAGGGAGACAGAGGAAGGACTTTTTTAGTGTATTGTGATGGAAAATGTCAGAGTTTGTTATGTTCCTTATGTTCCTTGAAGAGAGGCTGTCAGGTGGGTTGTCTGGAAAAAGGGGAGCCTGCTCTTTCATTTGAACTGCTGCTGAATCCACTCTTGGCAAAAAACAGCTGAACAAATGGTGCAACAGGTTAGGAAATCCCAGCATAGAGCTGAAAACCTGCAGACATGCAGACCTCAGAGACACCAAAAGGTCCTCTCTAGGACTAGAGGAAATGGCCTCAGGTTGTTCCAGGGGAGGTTTAGGTTTGATATTAGGAAAAATTTCTTCACTGTAAGGGTTGTCAAGAATTGGAACAGGCTGCTCAGGGAAGTGGTGGAGTCACCATCCCTGAAGGTATTTAAAAGACAAGTAGGTGTGGTGCTTAGGGACATGGTTTAGTGGTGGACTTGGTAGTGTTAGGTTAACGGTTGGACTTGATGATCTTAAAGGTCCTTTCCAACCAAAACGATTCTATGATTCTATGAGGTGACCAGGAGGTTGAGACAGATCTCAGGGAGGACAAGAACTTGCTAAAGGGGAGAGAGGAGTGGACAGGGTTTGATGCTGCTCAGAAATTCACTGAGTTAATTAAAGGGCATGCAAGGACACAGTGGGTAAATGAGTGCTGTGTAGAAATATTTCAATAGATTTTCTGTCTGACAAAGACATAATGCTTTTTAATAACAGTTGTGTCATTAGCCAGGGTAAACCCCTATTACTATGGAGATAGCTAGGCAATGTGTGGACATGTGCTGCAAGGAACTGAGTTACCTCAGTATAACAAGTTATTTCTCGTTAGTTGAACACTTTTAATGACTGAATGCATGAGCCTCACCTGCAGTGACTGCAGAATGAAAAGTTTTGACTCAAACAGCTACCAAATGTCTCCCTTGACACTTAAAGTTGGTCAGAAGTATCTTTTCATTTGATAGTGTAGGCCTAGAAGATCGTTTTTATCAAGAAAGCTTAGGGATTGGCTTACCCTTAAACAAATCTCATGGTAGCTGCATCAGCAATGCTCGCTGCATCCCACAGTCCTAACCTGGACTGTGGGAGTTATAGAGAATACAACATGAACTGGAGGATTTATGGCACACTGGATAATGCTGATGGAAAAGGTAGGGTTTGTAGTCCTATTAACCTCTTCCCTCTGCTTTTTCTTAGGTCGAAGGATCTGTAGAGAGGCAGGATCACTTCCCTTGAACTGCTGGTAATGTTCTTCCTAATGTAGTGCAGGACACTGTTGACCTTCTTTGCTGCAAGAGCACTTTGCTGTCATGGTCATGGTCAGCTTGTTGTCCACCAGGACCCCCAGATCATTCTCTGCAGAGCTGCTTTCCAGCTGTGGGCCCCCAGTCTGTACTGGTGCATGGGATTCTTCCACCCCAGGTACAAGAACTTCATGAGGTTTCTGTTGATCCACTCCTCCAGCCTGTAGAAGTACCTCTGAACAGTGGCACATCTACCTGGTATAGCAATCACTCCTCTCAATTCTGCATCATCTGCAAACTTGCTGTGGGTCCACGCTGCCCCACTATCCATGTCATTAATGAAGATGTGAAAGTGTATTTTCCCCAATATTGGTCCCTGGTGTACAATGCTGTTAACTGGCCTCCATCAGGATTTTATGCCACTGATCACAAATCTTTGTGCTCAACAGTTTAGTTGGTTTTCAGTCCACCTCAGTGTTGACTTACACAGTCCATACTTCATCGCTTTGTCTATGAGGATTTCAGGAATACAGTGTAAAAAGCCTTGTTAGACTATTTACATTCAGTAATTTTTCCTGTCCTGCCATATACTAAAAAAACTTATTTTGATAGTTCCCACATATTGCATCTTCAGAGAAGAGGAACTTGCCTTGCCTACACAGTGCCAATATAATTACATTTGGATAGGTGCCACAACCACTGAGAATTGTGGGAATGGTTGTATCAATCCCTAATGAAGCAAGTTTAAGTTCCTGAACAATTCTTTGCATGGCATTACCCAGCCTGGTCCCAGTGAACCCTGGTGAAGCATGATACTGATGTAATTTTCTCCTGCCACCAGCACTGGAGCTGGCCAGCATAACAGCATGTTGTCTACATGACAGCATGTTGGTAAATGCATCAGTAAAATATGGTGCTTCTATTGACATTCCAGTAAAGCCCTTATGTGAGGAGGACACACTGATTTATTCATGGTAGAACATCTTCCTCCTCTTCAGGGCTGGTTTAGTATAATTATTATGAGAATGAAAAAAAATACATCTTCCAAGATAGTTAATCGAGAGGAGTTGAGGAATAGAGGACAAGACAAGCTCAGTACATAACTGGGTAAGTGTGGAAGACATTTGAGGTTGATTAGAAATCTGTTCCAAAGCAATTCTGCAAAGGAAAAATACCAGCTTAACTGTGTCATGTATCCCACAAACACCTTCCCTCTGAGTAATTGTCTGTATACTCTCCCTTTATTGGTTTGAATGGCCTTTGCTCCTTTATTTTCTAAGCTGAGGTTCAGGTCTTGCAACAGCTGGCTGCGTTTCTTTCGCTCATTACATTAACTACTGAGATGGAAGAATTAATTAGTTGATTATGATAAAGTCTAATTACTGTTTGCAGTTGGATTAATTAACCACATTCCCAGAGATCCCTTCTACTCCCTAGCTGTTCCAGTGTAAGCAAGAAGATGCATCCTAAGGGGTAAAGACTTGGTAAACTACTTAATAAGCAGCATCTGCAATAGACACCTTTCCAAAACTCAGACTTTGGAATTCAGCCCTTGGACGTACTTTGAAAGCTTGTCATTGAGTAGGACAAATGAGAGGGTGGAAAAATATATTTACATAATGAAGCTGCATAACTAATGTGAAAGACACTGTGCTTGAGACCCAGTTTCCATGTGTGAAAGAAGATCTGTTCTAAAAAAAACTTTCTGGGCAACACTGTGCAAAAAAACAACAAATAAGTGAGAGAGCAAACAGTGTGGTCTCATTGCAGCCCATTGGACTGACACAAAAAAACTGTGTAGGTCTAACATGAACAGAAAGACAGGCTCTGTAGTTGCCTAGAGCAAGCTTCATCAAAAATGTGTCCATGCCTTCATCAGTCTCTATCAGGCATGTCCATCTTCCAGTGCAAGTAAACGTTCTCAGACACTGGCACTTGCTTTGGCCTGGGCTATGGAGTCACATGTCAAAGAGTTTCTGAGTCAGTTTAGGGGTTAGCATGGCCAATGATGATCTGTAACAGGCAGTTGGATGTGGTCACACTGTTTCAGAGATTAAAACAGCTTTTTATGGACATGGTGACAGAGAATGGTCTGTTGTATGTTTAATTTATCACTGTAGAAGTTGTCATGCTGTCTGTAAAGGCAGCTTGGGTAAAGAGCCTTTTCCTTCAAACTACAGACAACTTCTTTCTTACTTCCTCCATTCTCAAGTGTATTGCAGCTTTTTTGGCTGTTCAAAGAAAGGAAATTAAAGTATCAGTTCCCATGTTGGGTTTATCTCATGTCTTTAAACTGCTGAAGGTGGGAGAGGTAGACCTCAGGATGAAAAAAATAACATTTGGTCTCATATCTACATTTGCATCTCCTACTGCTGAGATGCTCCAGGATGGCAAGGAGTAAACTGAGCAAGAGAAGAGGCTTGTTAAATGTATTGCTTAATATTTCTGCACTCTCTGACTGCTTTGACAGAAGAAATATTTGATATCTGCCTGGTCGAAAAGCAGCATGTGGAAAAGCGGTATTCAGTTTGAGATTAAGGAAACTAAATCTAGAGGCCTATGTGTATACATCTACCTGTGCACTGGGTATCTAAGGTTTCATTCTAGTTGGTGGATATTTAGTACAAACCTATGGAACAATTCAACTGACAAGGCAGGAGAGGCTTGATTGAATTGCCCACAGGTAGGCAACCAGTGTGGTTAGAGTTATCCTAGGGTGTCTCAAGGCATCCAAACTTATTTGGAAGATATGACTCAGGATCCATGTTTCATACCCTTCTGGAGAATCAGATGGAGGCCAGGTGGATGTCTTCTAGGGTATTGCAAACATCAGTACTCACCGACACATGGGCAATCCAACCAAGATGTTAGTGTCTTGCTAAAGGGAAGTTAAGCAGTGCAAGTGACACCAGTGAGGGGTTAGACCCAGAGTGCATGTGGAGTTGTGCACCTTTATGTGTCTTAGTCTCATCTGGAATCCCATCCAAAATGTTTATGCCTGGAATATGACTTCATTAGGAAAAAAATTTTGCTCTTAACATGGGTTTACTTCAGACTGAGGGTTAGGAGTTGTACCGTTGGTTAGGTTTCCAGTTTGTAGTAGCATCTAGAAGAATCGTAGGAGTATGGACCTTCTAAACTTCTTACAGTCCCGTCTTAGTGAGCTGGGAATGCTTATATGATGCTTTGCATGGTGGTTCTTAATGTGGTTGGCCAGTAGATGCGATGTGAAAGTCACATTGCGCTAGTGTAAACACACTAACTCAGTGTAAACACACTAACTTAGTGTAAACACACTAAGTTGCCAGGCAGTATAGCGTAAAAGAGGTGAAGATTTTCTCCAAAAGCGTAAGTAAATGCATCGAGTGCACCCTGGCATCCAGCAAAGTCAGATGCCAGAAGAAGTGTTTTGTGATGTTGACAAAACCGCTCCAATCACAGCACTAATTTTACACCACAAAACCAGTTATACGCAATGACAAAACCAAGTTCTGTTGAGAATGGGATAGCTGAATGCTTTTTTCACTGTAAAGTTCTTTTTCCACTGTCAATCCCAATAATTTCAGCTCAGCAGTAGAAAAATTCAAGGCTCTCCCACAGCTGCTGTTCACATGTTACTGTCTGGCAAGCTGGCTTCCTTTCTGATTGGTTTTCTTTATTGTTCATGTAAACCTCCACACAGCACACTGTGGAGAGAAATTGTTCTGAATTGGATAATGCTGTAGATTATAGGATATGTAGTAAAGTGAATGGACAGTGGAGACAACATCTGGAAGTAAACACGAAGAATTTTGTTGTGTTGGGTGAAGACTGTGAGTCACCACACAGCTGCATACAAAATGCAGGGAAGACACAACAGTTTTATGGGAAGTTGGATGCAAATATATGCCAGAAAATAGGAGAACATAAGAAACAACTGTAGAATAGTGCTTTGTGAGGTTAATCTAAATCCTATATAAATCCAACATAAACGCTTAACTGAAAGGGTTATTGCCTTTTACAGATATGGGATCTGAGGCTCAGAGAGGTCGGGGGTTAGTGCAAAGTCACACGGTGAGTCAATAGCTGAACTAAGGGTGTCTAGAAGTGAAAGTATGGTCCTAATGAAAAAACCTATAATTTTCCAGACTTCGGTGAAACCAAGATTTTTCCCTGATTTCTCTCCTAGCTTCCACTCCTGTATCCTGTTTCTCAGACCTTTCTTAAATTGCTCCATTGGGAAAATTCCCACAGGGATTTTTTCCATAATTTGTTGTTCAGATGAAGAAGGTTGTATAAATGGAGGACATAGACGGATAACATTTGAAGTAACTGGTGTTAGCAAAAGCTTCATGTAAAGAATCATCTATCCAGCTGAATCCAAAATCCTTTGATAACAACTTGTAGGGTGTCTGCACTACCAAATTCAAAGCTGAGCCTTGTATCAAGCTTTAAACTCAATCCCTATTGCTCTTCTGATTTGGAAATATAATTTGTGCAATTTCATTAATTTGCTTTTATGTCATGTTTTGTGAGATAAATATGAAGTTTTCCAAAGGAAATTTGAAGCATTGTTAATGTTTATTATTAATAAATATATGATTCCCCAAACTAGAGTATGTTTCAAGTGTATAGAAAATATGGCAATTAGTAAAGAACACTAAAATGAAAAATCTCACACAGTAGTTTGGAAACAAAAGCTCATATTCTAACATCAGGCTAAAAACTCCCCGTTGCTTGAGATCTTTATTTAGCCTGTATTTGGTTAAATACATTGAAGCCCTAGGATGCAGCTCTCCAAGGACTGCAGTTGGAGACATCACAGCTAGCTTGGATACAGAGAGCTGCTGTTTGTTGAGAAGCAAGAGTGGACAAGCTGGGAGCAAGGCTGGCAGCAAGGTGAGCTGGGGCAGCACCCTCACCAACAAGGGCTCCGTCCCACAGCACCTGAGCAAAAGCAGGTCTGGTAACAGCAACCAGGGTCAGCCAAATGTGCAGTGACCTCCAGACAAGTCCATAGAAATGAGGCAGGTCCAAGGTCATGCCAGAAATTCAAGCCAGTGAGCTGGATGAGGTTCAGCATGGTACATGGCCAGGCAGGGCAGACTTATGGCATAGCTCAAGCAGGGACCAAGAACAAGCAACTGAGCTTCAATGCATCTCCCAAGCAACTTTCACTTTCCCAAGCAAGATTTTTTTCCCAAGCAACTTTCCACTTTCAGTTAGGTGAGATGAAGCCCACAATAGATAGCTTTCTGGAGGCCACACTTTAGATAGAACATAGGCTATAGGATAAGGGTGCAAGTGGAAGTCCTTGCCTTGACTTAGGCAGCAGAAGAGACCTGAGTGGGGTTTCGTGCCATCTAACTTCATGAATCTAAATGCCAAGTTTGTTTTACAAGTTGGGAGTCCAAGCTACATTGCTAGTGAAGAGAGGAGTCATTCATCCCATCCCAAGAAAGTTTAAAGATATTATGCTTTTAATATGCCTTTTAATTTTAATTAAATTTTTAAATTTAAATTTTTAACAGCGGGAGTCATTCTGATTATTTCAGACTAGACATTTTAAGTCTGCTGGAAAAAGTCATGTGATGTGTGTCCCACCTACGAGGGCAAGATGGTCACAGTGGCCATTTTTGTCCTGAAAATACCTTCTGAATACTGATGATATAAAACCTGCTTTGACCCTATGGGTGATTTCAAAGCCACTTCAAATCAGGACCATTCAAATCAATTTGAATGACAGTGCAGACAGGATTATGCTCCATATCTCAGTAATTTGTTCGGTTAATTTCTCCCTGCAGTAGGAAATCACACTAGCATTTTGGAAGCAAACATATTGCAATTCAGGCTGTTCTTAATAGGAGTTGAAAAACCTCCACTGTCATTGTTTTATTTGATTAGACATTTATGTATATTTACAACCAGGGATGCATGATGCTTTACAGATGATCATATTTCTGAATAAAATCCTGACAAGAATAACTAATGGGTAGTGTTTTTATTTCTTTGCTGTTCAAGATCCTACAAAATAATAAAATGATTTTTCTTAAATTGAAAACCAAAAGATTTTCAATCATATATGATACATAAAAAGAAAATAAATATTTTCTGGTAAAAGAAAACTGTACTCAACATGTAATGTTCTGGTTGAATTAAGAAGACAAAAGCAGACACAGCATTTCTGATGAAAACCTGTTTCTGAGAACTGCTGAAAAGAAGAAAAGAACCTTTTATAAAGAATTTTTTTTGTTCTTTTATTATAGAAATGAGATTAGAAGGAAGGGATGAAGAACAGATTTTTATATTTTAATTTTGTTAAAGTTTTTCAACAAAAACAGAACTTCAAAGACTACTTTCTGTCTCTCTGATTTGCTGTGTGTATTTCTGTTTTGTTAATTCTTTACAGGTTCCTTCCTTCAGCACACACATGCTTCTCTGTTCAGTAAAGTGCAGATTTTCACACCTACTTTTTTAGTATTTAGTACATTCTAGTTATATAGAATAAGGTAATTTAATTTATATTTATCTACAACGTCTAGAGAAATTGTATCTTAAACTGCCTAGTTTAAGATATGTCTACAATGTAATTCCGAGCATAGATCCCAGATTTCTTATACTCCTTAATGGTAATTATAGCAGCAAAATACAAGCCTACAACTTCCTTGTCCTGACATCCCTAGTTTGCTTCTTCCCCTTTGCAGAAGGCTGGGCCAGGGCTGAACTGGGTTGCTCAGACCTTCTCCTGCAAGGTAGGAGAATCCAGGATTGGCTATGCTATTGGGACTCAATGAATGTCTGTCTTGGAGAGGTTTCTGCTGCCAAGCATTGATCAATGACGGTCAGTGGTTGTCTGTGGCTTGGCGCAGTTCAGTGCCATTTTTTTTTAGGACAGTATATCTATGCTGATGCCTCTGCCACTGAAATGAACGAGAATTTGCATCTGGAATATTGTGTCCAGTTCTGGGCCCCTCAGTTCAAGAAGGACAGGGAACTGCTAGAGAGAGTCCAGTGCAGAGCCACGAAGATGATTAAGGGAGGGGAACATCTCCCTTATGAGGAGAGGCTGAGGGAGCTGGGTCTCTTTAGCTTGGAGAAGAGGAGACTGAGGGGTGACCTCATTAATGTTTATAAATATGTAAAGGGCAAGTGTCATGAGGATGGAGCCAGGCTCTTCTCAGTGACATCCCTTGACAGGACAAGGGGCAATGGGTGCAAGCTGGAACACAGGAGGTTCCACATAAATATGAGGAAAAACTTCTTTACGGTGAGGGTGACTGAACACTGGAACAGGCTGCCCAGAGAGGTTGTGGAGTCTCCTTCTCTGGAGACATTCAAAACCCGCCTGGACGCGTTCCTGTGTGATATGGTCTAGGCAATCCTGCCCCGGCAGGGGGATTGGACTAGATGATCTTTCGAGGTCCCTTCCAATCCCTAACATTCTGTGATTCTGTGATTCTGTGATCCCATCAGGATCTGCCTCCTATAATCAGGAAAACACCCCAGAACAAACAAGTCTCCTACAGATGCTTCTCCAGGGCTGAGAGCATGCCCTCCTCTTGATCCTCATTGCAATCCTTTGCTAGAGATCACAGCGTTTCACCAAGCGAGAGGCAGATATCGAAACCCAAGCACTCACAGGCAGTCGGTATCTCACTGCCATTGGCATGGGGTGCTAATCCAGACTGATGTTGCTGCTGGCATTGACAAAGAATTACCATGGTGGGTGTGAGAGTTAACCACATACCGAAGTGCGGCTGTTGTGAATGAGTGGAATGCACCTCGCTCAAAAGTGAGAAGCAGCAATATGATTTATTGAGGTAAATGTAATAATTTGACAGAGTTCAATAAATTTGATGGAATTTAACAAAATTTAAGAGCGGTCTACCAAGGTTCAGTAAGTTTGATGGCAAGGTTCACCTTATTAATTACTTCATGGAAGAAACATACAAAGGAAAATTGAGTTAGAATCAAGTTAGAATTATTCACACAGAGACTGGAGATGCAGAAGGGTAAGGAAGACCCTCCCGTTGAGTCACAAGGTTCAGAGTGGACCCCCTGGCTTTCTAAACTCCCGATGGAGCTTAGGTGTGGCTAGATCCAAACTTAGTCTCAGACTTGGACAACAGTTTATGTCTAATGGAATTATCTATACGAAGTTTATAATAATTAATATTTAATAGCTCTGACGATTAGTATTGTTTTACTAGTATTAATTCAGCATGCTATCAGTTACTTACCAAAGATCTACTGTTGGTAAAGGGTCTCTCTGCCTTGAGGAGCAACCTCGAGAGATGTCCTGGCTGAAGGGGAGATCACCGCCATGCAGCCACTTTGCCTAGCAGGGAGAACTCAAAGGCGGCTGTGGAACAGACTGCCCAGGGAAGTGGTGGAGTCACCATCCCTGCAGGCATTTAAAAGATGAGTAGATGTGGTGCTTAGGGATATAGTTTAATGGTGGACTTGGTAGTGCCAGGTTAATGGTTGGACTCGATGATCTTAAAGGTCCTTTCCAACCAAAACCATTCTGAGATTCTAACCCTCACTTAGTCTGTCATATTTATGGAATAAAGTGGGTGGCTCTTAGTCAAATTACACGCAATGGGAAAGGTATGCATGACACTCCTTGTACCCACAACTTTCTTTTTTCCTTGATAAATGAGTCTTGGAAAAGCCACCCGCTATTCATGTGTTAATAGCATGATCAGTATTACAAGGTCATATGCATCGATGCTCACTGTGTCACTCTGCTCCCTTGTGGGTTTCAGAGAACAGATTGAAACCGGGGGAGCTCATGGCCTGTTTATGGCTCAGGTGTTTAGCTGCTTTGGAGTCTATACCAAACTGCTGTTAGTTTGGTTAAAGGGTTGAGTGCATCCATCACAGCGGCTTGTTGCTTAAACATCCAGAACTCTCCACCACATGCAATGTTTAGCAGAGAAATACTGTACCTGACAGATGTACTAAATGAATGGAGTAATCATTTCCTTTCATAGAAAGATGGTTTAAATGAAGCAGGTTTTGCTGCTTTGTCTGAAAAGTATGAAAATACACTATTAACATACCCAGTGCTAATGGAGATAGTTAACACATGCAGGCTAAAGGGTACCTTTGTGTCTGTATATCCTTTTTTTCTTTAATAGCAATGTTTTGCTATTTAAGAATTAAAGTCGGCCTCTTCTCCCAGGCAACTGGCGATAGGACAAGAGGACATAGCCTCAAGCTTTGCCAGGGGAGGTTCAGGTTAGACATTAGGAAGCATTTCTTCTCAGAAAGGGTCATTAGACATTGGAATGGGCTGCCCAGGGAGGTGGTGGAGTCACCATCTCTGGATGTGTTTAAGAAAAGAGTGGACATGGCACTTAGTGCCATGGTCTAGTTGACATGGTGGTGTCAGGGCAATGGTTGGACTCGATGATCCCAGAGGTCTCTTCCAACCTGATCGATTCTGTGATTCTGTTTTTTGTCTGGGAATTTTAATCTTATTTGCTTCTGGAAATAATCATATTCTGAAAAGAGCTAGAAGCACAGAGAGCAGTCTGGGAGATTTTCAGTTTGCTTGAATAAAAGGTGCAGCTAGGCTGGTAGTGGCAGTTTTCAGGGCAGGAAAATGATTGTATCATAAATGAGGTGAAAAAATACAAGGTGTAATTTGTATGGACCTAAGTCGGGTACCTTCCAAGGCAAAAATACGACAGAATCATAATCAGTAATTGCAAGGCTTCAAGTCAGTCCTGCCTAGGATAGCTTTTGTGAAACACCTGCAGGGAGTCACAGGATATTAATGGCATTTTTTCATCAGTAGCTCTTTTGAAAATAAAGCATTTGATATAAGGGAAATTCATCTGCATTGCAGGGCTCTTCCCTCTGCCTGCTTTCTGCTTTAGTTGTTTGCCACTGGCTGCCAGACACTTTTCTTTAAATCCCTTAAGGGCTGTGAATTGAAACATAGCTGTGTGTGGCTTCAATGCTACCCAAAACCTGAGTTCATTCTCCATCTGTGACACAGATTCTGGGTGACATTAATCTCCCCCTGAGCATCCGCTGGCCTTTTATCCCTCCTGCATTAAATGCAAATCTTGGGGACAGGGGTCTTTCCCACAGTATCTGTGCTTGTATGTATGTAATTGCAAACACAGAGCATCCAGCACCATACATCCCTAGTCTTGGCTGCGGCCTCAAGCTGTTATTGTAGCACAGAAAAAGAGGGAAAAGGACAAGTGTTTGGCTAAACAGCCAAATGAATGGAGGTAAAGAAAACCATGACTGAGGAGGATGGATTGGAATAATGGGATTGGTTCAATTATGAAAGAGAACTGAAAGAGAGGACAATTCTCTACACTCACTCTGACTGGGACAAAAAGATTTCATTCAGTTTTTAGGAAAAAAAATATTCTCTTGGGAAGAGTAGCAAAAAATTGAGTACTTCTGGAAGAGACACTTAGACTATCCATCGCTGCCCATTTTTAGCCACAGGTTGTCAGACACCTTGAGAAATGGTGCAGGTGTCAGTAGTGGCTTGAGAGTGGATTCGGGCTGTACACCAACTGCCAAGAGTTAACAACTTATATTTTCACAGATTCACAGAATCACAGAATGTTAGGGATTGGAAGGGACCTCGAAAGATCATCTAGTCCAATCCCCCTGCCGGAGCAGGGTTACCTAGATCATATCACATAGGAAAGCGTCCAGGCGGGTTTTGAATGTCTCCAGAGAAGGAGACTCCACAACCTCTCTGGGCAGCCTGTTCCAGTGTTCAGTTACCCTCACTGTAAAGAAGTTTTTCCTCATATTTATGTGGAACCTCCTGTATTCCAGCTTGCACCCATTGCCCCTTGTCCTGTCAAGGGATGTCACTGAGAAGAGCCTGGCTCCATCCTCGTGACACTTGCCCTTTACATATTTATAAACATTAATGAGGTTACCCCTCAGTCTCCTCTTCTCTAAGCTAAAGAGACCCAGCTCCCTCAGCCTCTCCTCATAAGGGAGATGTTCCACCCCCTTAATCATCTTCATGGCTCTGCACTGGACTCTCTCGAGCAGTTCCCTGTCCTTCTTGAACTGGGGGGCCCAGAACTGGACACAATACTCCAGATGCGGCCTCACCAGGGCAGAGTAGAGGGGGAGGAGAACCTCTCTCGACCTGCTGACCACACCCCTTCTAATACACCCCAGGATGCCATTGGCCTTCTTGGCCACAAGGGCACACTGCTGGCTCATGGTCATCCTGTTGTCCACTAGGACCCCCAGGTCCCTTTCCTCTCTGCTGCTCTCCAACAGGTCTGTCCCCAACTTGTACTCATACATGGGGTTGTTCTTGCCCAGATGCAGGACTCTACACTTGCCCTTGTTATATTTCATTAAATTTCTCCCCACCCAACTCTCCAGCCTGTCTAGGTCTCTCTGAATGGCAGCACAGCCTTCTGGTGTGTCAGCCACTCCTCCCAGTTTTGTGTCATCAGCGAACTTGCTGACAGTTTTAATACCTTCTGCTGGTCATTGAAATATTGGTCTCTCAGATGAACCTGCCTATGTGCAGCAGGATGGCCAGTGTTCCTTAAATTATCAGAGAAGGACCTAGGAGTTATTGCAAGGATTCAGAGGAGTTTGTGAAACGTTGAGAAAGGTAGTATTAGGTGAAAACTACTCCATCCTTCATGGCAGGGCAGTGAGCCAGCAAAGCGCTGGATACCTAATTGCTGGCAAAACCTCTCTTTCTCAAAGGAGGGATGTTTTCAGCTACAGTTACAGACACCTCTCAGCCCCCACTTTAAGGAGCAAAGATACTGCTGACGTGGGAAAGGAAATATCAAGGGAGGAGAAGGTATCAGCAGTCGTGGAGTAGAATATCTCTGGAAGTCTCCATTATCCTTAATTTCTCTAAGCTGTATCAATGAGCTTTCACACAGAGCTTTGTGAAACCCTGCTTAGTATGGCATGGCTGTACTGAGCAAATAGAACTGGGGATGGGGAAAAAAAATGAGAACCAGCACTAGATAACCTGCCATCTAAGGGTTCTTCTGGTTATATTCCTTATGCCTCAGGGAAATCCTGTAAGGTAGATTGGTATTAATATTCACTACTAAATTTCAAATAAATACATTTCAGTAATTTTAATGAGAATTCAGTTTTCTTAATCACTTAGAGAAGATGAATCAAAGAGAGTTCCAATGACCCGGGATCATCCTGCCTTGGATCATATGAGATGCTGCATGGGCTGGGGTGAAGAGCATGCCTTTGTGTCAGGCTGCATGTCCCCGTGGAGGAGCTGGGATGCTGGTGGCACTGAAGCACTGTTCCCTGCTCCTGGCAGATGGTAGTTCCCATGGCAGCAGAGAGAGGGGAACTGAGGGAAACCATCACGTCCTGATGGAAATTTTTACTTGGTTAAAAAAATACTTTGTCAGAAACAATAGTCCTAGCCAAACTTGGTGTCCAGTCATCATAGGATACCAGTCAGCCCATTTCTTTGTCTTGTTTGCAGTGTTAGTTGCATGATGGCAACTGAAGGCTGCAGATATAGGACTCCATTTCCTCACCCCACTGGCTCTGGATGAGATTTCAGGTGCAGCACAGACCTTTTGCTGGTGTTTTGCTCTGGGCTTCTCAGGCATTATCCTCAAGCCCAAGATTTTGTTGCAGGACGAGGAATGAGCACAAATCAGCTGGGAATATACCCCAGGGCACAGCTGTTCTGAACTGAGTTTAATCTGGTTGCTCAGAAATGAAAAATTCTTCCACTTTTTACGATGAAACACCTCTGAAGTGAAATCTTCTCACCATCCAAGACAGCACAGTTGTTTGGGCCAGGTTCTGATGGATGATCATGTGAAAACATCTAGTGGGTTAAGAGATGTCTTACACTGTATCTGTGGTGCAGTTCTTCTGCCTTCATATTGATGTTATGGAGAGCAGAGCTCAAATCTTCACATCTGTTCATCTGTAATAAATCATGCAAGCCATTCAACCCAGATCTCTCTTCTCATTGCTTCTATATAGATCAAATCTCATGCTATATATACTGACAGCACATTATAGAATTATTTGAAATCTATTTAACCTCTGATTCTCTAATCTTACCTAAAACTTAATTATACATGGAACCAAACATTCCTGTCATTTTCCCTCTCACCCACCACATGTAAGGCTGATTATTGTCCCTCCGAACTCATTATATTGCAAATAATTTTATCTTCCTCAACCTCCATAGAGACTTTCCTTACCAATTAATGTTTAACACAGATATTTATGAGAACTAAATTAGAAAAGGATGCCAAATCATTTTTTTAAGTATTGCAAACTACTTCTTAGAAGTTTTTACCCAAAGGTAACAGGTGGGTATGAAGGAAGTGTGTAGCTCCCCATTACTGTGAAATGAGACAGATTGCTCCAAAATGACCCTTTGAAACTCAGCATGTTCAGTCTAAATTGAAAATCCTTAAATGCACTGGGGTTGCTAGATGTTCATGGCAAGGCTGCTAAATATGTAAATTTCTAATTAAAATATAAATTAATCCTCACAAACGAATACCTGCTATCTCCAGAATTTTGAGCAAAAGTTTTATGCCACTAATTAATGTTATCACCTTTTAGCTTTTTTTATATAATTCATGCTGCTTTGCTTTTTCTGCTATGTAACAGTTATTTCTTTTTATTAATGGTATGACTCTAAAATAATTACTGTCCTTTTGAACTTTCCCTGTGTGTTTTAGGTTTTTGGGTTGCCTTTTAACATGTTAGTAAGTTAATTGAAGGTATTTTTCCATTATTAATTCTGTACTTGATCTCATAGTGTAAAAAGGAAGAGTCGGGAATTGCTCTGAAATATTCAAAAAGAAAAAAAAATCAATACTCATTATATTCAGAGTCTTGATAGATTACATAATTATTTACCATTCCCAGCTTTGATTTTTTTATGGGACAGTTGAATAGAATTTAACAGTTATATTAAAAGATTATAAAGTTCTTTCTGGATTAATAAAGCATTATAAGTGCACTGGCATTCATCTCGTAGGTATGAATATGTATAATGATATTGTCTGCACTTCAGGCTGGTTTTCTAAGGGAAAAATATGACTTTTTGTCCCATTGTGTATATAATGTTACCATGCAATAAATAGTATGCGATTAATTGTCAACAGTGGTGGCAACAGAAAGAAACACAAATGTTGTTTATGAATGAGACTGCAACAATTTCAATTGAAGTTCAACAAGGGATTCTGTTCTGTAGGAAATTCCCTGCCATCAAATATCATTATGTGGGCCGCTTTCTAGTTTATATCTGTTAAGTGCCTTTTCCAATCTGCCCTTGAAACGCAGCTGATGGATTAATTTTCCCTCTTCAGGTATGACTGCTTGGAGAAAGATATCAACCAACAAATTCATAGCAACTTGGTTGTGTCTCGTATTCCTCCCAAGGGCCAGCTCGATGCTTGCACTAGATCCTCTCTCTGTGGGGAACCGTTCACTGACAGCAGATGGGGTAAGCAATCATTCGCCTGAGCAAATCAAGACAGAGATTCCACTTCAGCCTTTCCTGCTGGGATCAATTCCTGCTTTCTGAATGCCACATGCAAAGCAAGTGCTACCAACCAATTGCAAGCTGCCACTCCAGTCTGGGATTTGCTCCCCCACCACCATGACTCATGGAGCCTGGCTTGTTCCAGCATCCTGTTTACTGATACCATTAACTTTTACGATATTACAGTGGTAAATGTTTATGGCCAGTCTTTGCTGAATTAATCTTTAATGAGGTTTTCACTAAACACAACTGCATGCTTTCTGACCAGGATCTTGAAGTAACCCATGAGGAATTAAAATGCAAATTCACACCACTCCTGACTTGAATTAACTTTCTGAGAACAACAAACACTGGTTGAAATGACAATCAGTTAATGTGATATCAGCTTTGACCCCACCCCAGAAGGGATCTACCCAGGATGGGACAAATTGATGGTGAACTACTCTATGCTGAAAATTATTCTCCTTCTTTCAAATTGTGATCATCTATTGAATGGGTGAAGAAACGAAAATGGGACTGTTTGAGTTTATTAACAAGTATCCTGCAGGGTGTTATATCACAGTCCCTGCTGAGGTCTGCAATTAAAGTAAAAAAGAGGAGTTCATTTCACAACAGGATCTTGGAGATTCTTGGTACAGTTTGGTTTGGTGTTTAAGACTGTTTATTGTTTTCACTGTATATAGGCTTCATTCGAGAGCTGCTGTTATTTTAAAGTTTGCTTTTTTTTATTTAAACCAATCTTTGGGACATGGAGGAGGCTCCTAGGACAGTTCCTGAGGAACTGGCAAGGCCAGGATCACTTCTGAGAGCAGAGTTTAGGGTGCAGGTTGTAATAAATAATACTGATCAAGGGGCACATTCATTATATCTTCCTCCAGCACATTCATTATATCTTCCTTGTTGCACCACCTACTTATTCTGCTTAGAGGGTTACGTACCACTGGAATATCAATGCAATAGTGCCAGATGACTTTCCTGTCAGGTAACACGCTATGGGATCCCATGCGTACTGGCTGTAGATCTAATTGCTTTGACTGTTATGCTGAGCTGTACTTTGACAACTAAATCCAACTCATGTTCCAGCCTCTCTTGTCCTAGTAATCACTCACTTACCCACCCTAAATAGCCCCTCTGATTCTATTGTTACTGTAGGATTTATGCAGTTAGCATACCATGGCCTTCCTTTGCTCTTTTAGATGTTGTCTAGATGCTCAGCTGCTGAAAAACATCATAGTTCGGTTGACTGTAGTGGAACAATGCCAATTAAAATGTTTGAAGAACTGGCAAATTAAACTCTTTTAAATCTATTTTAATGGGCTGTGCTATTCTATTCTTAATTTTTGATTTTAGAATTATGATTAATTTCTCATAAGAAGACTAACAATCTTTTAGCCAAGGAATGTAGTGAATACAGTTGTATAGATTTTTAAATACAATCAAAAATGCTGCTAGGCACCATTTGATAATAAACATCCAAATGAATGATAAGAAATTCCTTTCTGTGTTGTACGTGTTTTGCAAGACAAGTACCAGACTGCATGGGCCATTGGTCTCCCCAGAATGGCAGTTTCTGCTTATATAGGGAAGTTTCCCAAATAATTTTGCAAAATGTGTAAGTCTCATCCTTCACTAATGTGCAGAAATCTCTTGAGTTGAATGAAGCAGCTGTTTGAAAGTACTGAGAGACAATATATAACACTTTAAGAAGCACAGTAAAAAAAAAAAATCATCATTCACGAGAAATTTCTAGAGACATAAGTTATCCAGAAGTATCCACACTTGATCAGATTCTTCCCTTTTGTTGGTTAAAAACCACCAAGAGAGGTTTTTTTTTAAAATAAAGAATCTTTATTATATTATTCTGCAGTAGTTTAGTTTTACTGCTTATATAGAGCCTTTCACCTGGAGTTCTCAGAATAAAAATAACTTAAATTTCTACCACGTTTATTAAGGATACACTTACATTTGTCTGAATATACTGAAGAAGCTAAGCTGGACTAAATTACATTTACATAAAAGTGACATTTCTAATTGTAATAGTGCTCAGAGCATAAGACTGGGCCGTGTTTGCAGAGAGGCAAAGGGTTCCTGCTCAAGTTCAAGCAGGGCTGTGCTCTTTCTGCTGTTTGATGATTTGATGTTACTGAGCTGTTTCATGCTTCATTAGGAAGATAAATCTCCTCATTGTGGCATCATACATTTCCATTCCCCAAAATGTCTGCCTACAGCATAGATGTCTTTTAATGTATTTTTTTTTTAATTAAGAGGCAGTATTGTCAATACATTGTTAATGACACATATTTTTTAAAAAATAAAGTTTTAAAACGTTAAAGATGGTATGGTTACTTTTTAAAGGTAGGTTTTATATTTTTACAGTGCACATGTCTTACCTTGAGCTGGTTGCTTACGCTGTCTTCACATGCAAATGTGGGGGGGAAATGGGTGCTTCTAGGCACAGTTCATCGTATGTGTTTTAGAAAATAGCCTTAGATTGTCTGTCTCCTACACAAGAAAACAAGGTGAAATTGCCCTGCAGTTTGCCCAGACACATGAACTCTCTCCTCTACTTGTATGCATAAGTGGAGTCCCTTCAGAACCCTCACACTGCTGTCAGAAATGCAGAACATTTATGCATGGTTATGAATTCAGTGTGATGTGTAATGATGTAGGAAAGCTGGTGGGGGAAGGACACAACAGACCTTGCTCGTTCAATCACAACTGTTTGAAATGACATTTGGAAGGTAGCAACAGGCAGCACTTAACATTTACGAGGAATTGCCTCCTTGCACTCCTGGGGCATTAAGTGTTCGTTGCTGTCTGCGTAGGAGGGGTAGTGTGTGGAAAGTGTAATTTGCAGCAAGTATTTACTGTTTCTAAAGGTTTATTGAATGCCAAGAGATTCTTTCTACTTTGTTCCTGGAGAGGGTTTTTCACTTGCAGAGAGAAAGATTAGCAAAATATATGTAGAATGAAATGTGGACCTGGATAATCCTTTATCCAGAATTAGGATGCTGTTCTAATCTGGTTTACCATAAAGCACATGAACTCTGTTGGAGTCTGATGCTTTTTTGTTGACACATTTTGCTCTGAAAACTCCCTTATTTGAAAGTTGTCTATACATACCGCTTAATTCTTTTGTCTTCTGTCACCAAGACTGAAGTCTTATACAGAACTTTGCTACTCCATGTGAGTAAAGTAGGCAGAACTTTAGCTCATAGCTTCAGTTTCATTTCCTGATTGTCTTCTTCTGTAGGTATCCTCTCCATGTTCCCCACCTGATTTTAGGAGCAAATGGAGGAGAGAAAGTTAAACTCTTGGATTCTTAGTCTTTCATGACGGGTTGTGACTATGAGCCAGCTTGACCCAGCTGATGTGTAGCCTGCTTAGCATGACACTGCGCCTCACAGTATAAATGACATGTTGTTGCCACAAATTGTGGCATCCCAGACTTCTATGTCCCTTCAATGATGATCTCTGCATTAGGTCTTTCTACATTTTATGTTGGTTCTTCTAAAAGCTGGAATGCTCAAAAACCTTGAGGAGCACTGCAAGAATGTGGGTAAGGCTGAAAATCCCCCTTCTTGGCCCCTGTGGATCTGCTCATAGCCAATTTCCCTGAGGGATTAGCTACAGAAAATTGTCCTTCTGGTGTTTAGCGAACTAGCAAACAAAAGAGGCTTATCTTAGTCTTTTCAAGTTGCAGAGTTGCAGATTAGCACAAACAAATGCTCTGTCAGTGGCTTCAGTTACATCAGCCCAGCTCAGGGTCTGCAGTTCTGAGTAAAAGGCAAAGCTGCTCTGAAAAAATAATGTCAAAGAAGTCTTTAAGCTCTTTCTCCAAAAGAACAGCGCATTCTGGTCCATTCCCATACAAGTAACAAAAATCATAATTAGGTGCAGCTTGTTGTCCACCAGGACCCTCAGGTTCATGTCAACAAGGCTTCTCCCTGGAACATTTTCTGTTTTCTATGTTTTCTTTTAGAAAATTTGCATAAAATGTCAGCAATCTGTAGATATATTAGTAAACATATATTTGAAATTTCTGGCCAAAAATAATGATTTAAAAAGTATCTGCCAAGTCTTATTCCTTTTTCAGCTCTGCGTAGTCAATTGGTACTTGAATGATTCTTCAGCCTTCACATCTAACCTTCCATTTATAGATGCAAGAAAACAAATGACCTAATTTCCAGAAAATCTGGGCAGCAACAATTTACATTATTTCTATGGAAACTAAAAACCTCGCTCAACTTACTAGTGTCACTGAATGTGCAGCCTCAAACAGCCCTTGAACAGATAACACCCATCTTGTGTTTGAACCTACTGCGTTGTTGGATGTATTATTTACTGCCTGTGTAACACTTTAGGCTCTTCAGATGTAGAGTGCTATAGTCATTCAGGAGAGTTCAGTGAAAAATGAAAACTATTCTGTGGGAGGCTATCACAGAACATATTCCTACCTTTTGTTGAAGTTTCAAATTTCCTGACAGTCTCTGGTTTACTTTCAGAAAATCCCTGATTTTTCTTTGACTATATGGCAGAGAAATAGCTGAATTGGTTAATAAAGCATTTGTGTGTCATTAAAAGTTTTTAAAACATGAAATGAAGACAGTCCTGACCTGAACTAAACATCAACAGGTAAACAAAGGGTTTTGGCAGTTCCCTGCGACCTACCTGCCTGTCACGTGAGAGCACAAACCCTCTGCCCAATGCCAGACTAGATGTTCCTCATGACTGAGCCCTTACTCCTACCCCAGCTGGCTAGTAGGTATTAGCTATCTCTAGTGGTGTCTGAAAGATGAAGTCTTTCATGGATTCCTTATACCCTCTTCCATGAGTAACTTGTCAACTTGTGTGCCAGTAGATGATAATTGTTTCCATTCCCCATAAGCCTTTCTAATGTTCTTATGGGGTACATTTGCTAGTCTCTGGCACTCATGAAGATTCGCGCTGAAGGAAGTAGATCCTTCTACAAGTAGATTCGTTAGAAGGTAGACATTCTTTGCATCTCACTCCATTACAACACTCAAGGCCTTTCAGGGCAGAAAAATGGTGGCATTTTGCTTGCGTCTGAATGAGTGTTGCTATTGTAAGCTGGGGAACAATCAATCAGCTGTGTGAGCTGTGCTTCAAATTAAAATCCTTATGCTACAGAAGAGGACATTTATTTTTTTCTCACCCTGTTTGGTTTATTTGTGTAGAGGTTTAACATTTTTTATTCTGCCAAAACAAATTACTTTCTGTGGCGAGATTCTTTTTTTCCCTTTACAGCCTTGGCATGTAGAAAAAAAATGTAAAAACAATCAATGCCAGCTGAAAGATGGATACATCCTCTACGGAGTAAGCAAAGTTACTGTGTATTGGCAAGAAGTTCCATGCATTGGACTCTTCGTTGGACTCAAGTTGCCAGCTCCAATAAATCAGTCTGCTGGACTTCTACTTAGTCAATGTTTCTAGACAGCAACTAGAGATCATCATACGTTAAAGTGTAATGAATCGTATCAGTAAGGCAGTCTACTCTCAGCCTGTGTTAGAATCTATCAATATAACAAAGTGGCTGTCATCCTGACGTATGGATAGACAAGACAGTCATCTGATAGATGGGGGTGTCCTTCCCTCCCCAGTGAAAATACCCTGAGCTGACTGAAGAGGAAAGTATCTCTCATTTTTTTCCCCATGTGGCTTGTGCTTGAGGCATGTGCATCAAGAGGAGATCTTGTGGGGAGGAAGACCAGGGGTTTGAGAGGTATTTTACCTGTGATCATGAAACAGTTTAACCACCTAAACAAGAGGCTTTAACCACTGAAATCTCTGAGGCTTGGAAATCCTCTTCCCACACTGACAGAGGAGTTTCTGTTTTTATCCATTACTATTTCTGATTATGATTCGAGTCAGAGGAATGCATGAATAGTCCAGCTAGATTTGACATTTAGCCTATTCTCTTTTTTTTTTTGGGCGGGGTGGAATTTTTAGCTTAATGCATCTAGAATAAATGAGATTAATTACATCTGGTGGGGCCCAATGACTAGAAAGGAATAACTTTGTAAAGTAGTAATGTCTTTTGTAACTACTATAATTAAGCAGGATGCATATTATTAGGCAAGATGAGCCTTCCATGTCCAGAAGACCATCCTTACTTGTATAGACATAGTATGCAAGGAGCTGGAGTGGGAAGAGCAGCAAGGAGGAGATCGGCAGCCAACTTCACTGGTCAACATAAGCTAGAGTCAAATACAGAACTGCTCACTGATGGACTGGTCCTTTACCTGTCAGGCCGTGTTACCTTTCCATCAACATTAAGGAGCTGGATGGAGAATGTCCATCAACTCCTTGTTTCCTCGCTCAAATATCTTTGAACAGCTAGTGTTTTAAAAGAGCTGGATGAAGCTGGTGAACATCAATCGGGAGTCAAGTGCTCACTTATGTGGATAGTTTCTGGCACCTGTGTCCTAGAAGCTGGGCATTGGATGGGGAGTAGTATTTCTTTGTGGTTTCACATTCAGAGTGGATGACTTCTTAGTGTAACTGGCAAAAAAGCCAGTCTGTTATTCTAGTGCATATTCCCATGAAACTTGTCAATCACAGCAAAGCTCTGCAATTGTTTTGATGTAGGATCAGTTATCTCCTGCTTAATCAGATTGTGCTTCTTTTTCCTCAGGCTCTGTGCAGAGAGCAGATGGCACTTTTGTGTTATGCCACAAAAATGTTTGGCCTCATCCTAAGAAGGCACTTGGCAAAAGACATGGTAAAGTGCTCCTGCAGATGGCCCAGTTGAGTATTAGCACAGGAGATGCTCAAACACAGTTTGCTATGGTTGCTTTCTCAGGACTTTGTTGTCATAACCAGCAGGTACCATGCTGGCTGCAGGCTGAGGTCCAGAGATGGGCATAGATTGCTTTTCTTGATGATAACTTCTTCAACAAGAGTAAAACTGGCTCCTTTCTCAAGACAACCATTGCAATCTTCTTTAAACAGAAAGTGATGGTCATGCAAAATGAGCCTGAAGGAGGAGATTTGGAGAGTGAATAGTACTCCTGTGCATGAAGCAGAACAGGCTGAGGTGCTGGTCGTCCTTTTGCTTGAGAAAACTGAAGTACAAAACTGTCTGGAGGACTCCACTGATAATTTCTAGGCTCATGGCTCAGTTTGGCAAAGCTCACATACCCATTTGGTTAGGAAATACTAGGATAGGGCATAAAACTCTCATAGCCTGCACTTTGTTTTTTAAGGGAAGACATTTTGGAAGACAAAATTTTAAGGATGCTTCCTAAAGAGTGCCAAATGCCAGGTTTACTGGCTTTCCCCAAAGCTGATTCTGTTAACTAAAGATGCTTTATGCTCCAACTTCACCCTATGCTCAGTGATGCATTTTGCCCCAGAGGATCACAGCTGCTGCTGTGAATTCTGCATAGAATTCAATTTCCGGTGTCTCCAGGACATGCATCATCAAATCATTTGAAAATCAGAATGCACACTGGCACCAGGAGCCGGTGAAAAGCCAATAGTAAGATACAAACACAGGCTGAGCCATAGACCATCGCACAGTTGCAATAGGTACCAGATGGAGTCTTTGCATCATATTCACATTCAACTTCAGATATGGTAAATCTGGGTGTTCCAGTCTGACACTCATAAGTATATGGTCCACTATGACCAACTGTGGTTGGTTGGATGGGAAACAATATATTTGAAAGCTAATGGCAAAAGGCATTTGGGAAGCTAGTGCTGGGGAACTACCCTACCCTTGAGTGGTTGAACAAGACCTTTCAGCTTCTCTGTAGGCTTATGAAGGAGGGCTGAATGCCTCAGAAGGCGGCAAAGGTGGCATTTTGTCAATTCTTAAAAACTTTTGTCTTTTCTGTCAAGTGTCACCTTCTTTCTGCCTGAAAACACTGTTCCATGTGTTTAATTAATTTTGTCTTTTATTTCCACTCATAAAGACACTTTGATTTTTTTTTTTAATCTATATCCAGAAAAATTCTGTGAATGTTTCATACTAACATATTTCATATGCATCTGCTGCTGGACATTCACCACAGCTGCATGACTTCAACTTAGCCAAATTGAGGTTTTTTAATTTCCTGATTGGCTGTATAAAATTGAAGAGGTTTGGAGGGGGCTGTGAAGGTATCATTTGAACTTTCATTTTGTATTAGGCTGATCGGATAAGGAAATATGTACTTTCTTTTTTGAGGCTCCTCCACAAAATCATGGGTAGATTTTGCAATAGGTGGAGCAAAAGAAGACCAATAGCACTCTTGTTCTCCTCAGGAGATCCACTCCTGATGCTGAGCAGAAGAATAAAGCAGCAGTAAGGGAGAACAGCTCACCACCAGATGATTTTTGTGTGAGCTGACAAGCATTAGGGAAGAAAGAGAACCTAAAAAGGAAAGAAAAGCATATGAAGGCATATGTTCATGAGTGATTTCCTTCTGCTCTTCACAGTCATTTGTCTAAACATGAGCATTTGGAACCTTTTAATATTTCTTGGGATTCCCTCCAGCTGCTGTTTGAACAGGGCTCCGTTCTTTGTAGCTTCTTTATCACATCAGACTGGCACAGTGACTGCAGGTATCTCAGATACATTAAGGTCTGAAATGTCACCAAAAAGCCTCTTTTTAGGCAACTGACTGGAGCCTTAGGAACATGATTCAGTCAAAGATTGTCACATAAATGTGAGTATCTCAGCTCCCACCACAGTTAATGGAGACCTAGTCAATGCAGTCAGTGGATATCTGGGATGATTTGTCTCACCATGAAGTACCAGTAGCTTCTGGAACTGGAAGCAGCAAAACCCAGTAGGCCAGTGAGGAGAGATCAGACGTAAGTGTTATGAAACCCAGGGCACCTGTTCTACCTTTTCTTACTGACTTTTACCCTTGAAATAGCTCAAGCTCAAAGGGTGGTATTTAGCCACTTTATGTTCTGTGGAGATGTTTATGTGTGATCTAATTGTCTATACTCCTTTTGTACTAGCTGACAAGAAATAAGTGCTCTAGGGCCAGACCTATGTCATGGACTTTAAATATCTCAGTAGATGTATAAAACAGGTGAGATGAATCATGTCCCCAAAGTGTGTGTGTTACTAATAAATACATCCTTTTGGCCAGATGTAAAATTCCACAAAACTTATAGGATCATTGTAACTCTGAAACATTTACATCTCTGTCAAATGTGGTTTAAACTGGCCTTAAGGTTTGCTACTGCAGAGCTGATGGGGCAAAAGGAAGGAGCGAGATAGCGTAGGCACTGAAAGATGGAAGGACCCCTAAACATAATTACCTATGAAACTCTACAAAAAAATGCTGCAAGGGAAGCAAACATAAATGTGTTAAGGAGACAAAGCCAATACACATTAAAGATGCTGTTTATGCCGTCGCTTTTGGCTCTGGTTAGACAGATATATGCATTTAACACCAGCTAAAGTCCTTTTAATGACGGACACAGACTCATAAACCCCAGGTAACTCCCCATAGCTCACAAGGACAATTTCTTTCACCCCACCCTTTGTTCTCCCATGGAGTTAGAAGAGCAGAAGATGTATTATGGTCTAAACCTACCCTCTGGCTTATGTAATTTAATGTGGCATTTAGTGAGCTCAATTTGTTTTACCAAAGGGACAAACACTCACTTTTTAAATAAATGGCGTTTCTATGTGGGCTATTTTGGCAATAGACCCCTCAGAAATATCACACGCTCACAGCCCCAAAATGGCAGAATAAAGAGGTCACTTGGTCTGTTTTCTTGCACCTGGGCAACAGATACAACAGAGGATAAGAGGGCCTACAATGAGTAGGTAGAAGGTAAAAGTCTCCACTGAAGTGACTGCAAAAATGAAACAAAACAAACAAAAAAAGCAGTTTAAGAAACTGAGAACTTTGAAGTTATTATATCATTTCCCAGAAGTCTCTTAGGGTGTTGTTATTAAAACTAGGGGAGGAAGAAGGGAAAAAAAAAACACAACCCCCAACCTGAGCTATGTTTAATTATAAGTATCTACTTATTAGAGTGCATTAACAAGAAATTAGTTAATTAGCTAATTGAATGAAGGGCCTCAAGATGAGTTTCTTATTGTATACATGAGGAAGTTTTAGGTGTTTTCCAGGTAACCAAAACTTCATGTTAAAGGAAACATGATTTGGAGTTTGTATATTCAACCCTATTCTGCCTAGACTAATGAACATGTGGAGAAGGAGACATTAATCACTTAATTGAGAGGTCTGCAGGGGATTCATGTTTGCCCTATGCTCCTTTGAAAATTGGTATAGAGAAAGAGGTTCCTGCTGAAGGTGTTTTAGATGTTCAGCTGTTTTGTCCCCTACAGGTCACAGGGACAGAAATGGATGCTTAATTTCATTGCTTAGACAGGTAAGTTTCTACTATGAGATAGAGTGAATCTAAACTCCTAACATGGTGCAGGACTGTTTATTAGAAGAACTGCTACTTAACACCAATTATATTTTAATTTAAGCTATAGCTTATTTTACAACAGCTTGCCTGTGTAAATGCATCTTTATCTAACCCATTTTATGATGTCCCACAGAAATGGCAGTCACTCCCAAAAGAATATGTTCATGGCCACCTTGTTATGTTGTTTCCTAAAATCTACCTCACGTTTGGGGTGTGATGTAATGTATAGACACAATTGCCAATAAAATTAGTGTGGGATGCATTTCTCAAAATGAAGAACAGAACTGGGCCTCTTTGTGCTCGGGAGATATTTGCAGTAGAAATAAAGCAGGTTAGATGCTAACTGATTCTGAGTGTGGACAAGCTCTTTCAGATGGGCAGGGTTGTTCAGGCAGACCTTCTATAGGAGAAACAGTAGATCTGCCTAGCCAGAAATGGTGGAATGAAGATGCTAATGCAGTACAGTGCAAGTCTGTACCTGGTTTTTGCTTCTACAGTGAACAGAGCCTACATTTCTAGATTGTTACGTACTTTCCAACACACAATAGCAGATGATATAATAAAGGAGTTCTCATACCAGCAATTAAGTCTACTGATTCCTTTGACGAATCAGATAACAACAGAACTATCTCATTTTGCGCAAGTTTTCTTTTAGTATCCAAATGACATTTCATTTTTGTCTCTCTTTAGGAAACGTGTTGCTTCTGACAACCAGCCCTGTGCTCTGTATTCAAACAGTTCCTCTAGTTAAGCAAACCAATCGGCATGGAAATAAACCAGTGCATGTGATGCAACGCTGTGACCTCAAAAACTGACAGCATGGAAACAGAAAAAGAGAGAGAAGGTGCTGAGCCTTAGCATCCTGCACTCATTGTCCATATCTCTTGTATTAAAAAGTGATTCTTAGGAGAATCCTAAAAGTCTAGAGCATATGATTTCTCCAGAAGCAATGAATCAAAGTAGTGTGGTTTATGCAGGGAAAGTATTTTAGGTGCTTGTAACCTAAGATACCCTTGAGAATTTCAGGAATTCAGATGCTTTCAGTTTGGGAAATAGTGTTGCTTGGCGATAGGTCTCTCCATGCAATTTTCATGTTGAGCATAAACCACTGTCCTTTTGCGAAGTGCCAGCACTGACAAGATATTCCCACTTTATGGCAGTTATGTACTTTTTCTGCTTTATCATTTTCTACTGCTGCTAGAGTACTTGGAGAAAGGTTCAGTAGAGCAAGGAGAACCCCGGGGTATTTGTTCCTTGAACTCAGAAAGTGCTGGTGCTTTGAATTTCTTTCCAGTTCTTTTGTCTTTGGCCTCTGCAGAAACAGATGAGCTGTGATTAATGCTGCTGAAAGCATTAAGGAGATGACTTCCTCTCCTCCCACCAAAATTATTGACTGGAACGCACAGTTTGAGCAAATCCAATTAAAATTTTATCATATGTCTGTATTTCCTTCACCATCTACATAAAGGGATGGATAAGGGGCATCTGCTATTCCCTTTCTCTCCATTATTTAGGTTGTAAAGTAGGTAGTCAAAGCTGTTCTCATCCTGAGCACCAGTTCTGTTACACTTCACATGTTTATCTCATTATTTTTAACAGGTATGGGTAATAGCACTTTTTTATCTTTAACAACAAGTATCAAGCTTTCATTTATACTGTGTGCACTCTGGGTGACTTCGCCATTAGCAACACTACCTTACCTGTCAAATTAAGACATGAAGAGTGAGATTGAAGAGAATTGAGTAGAACTTGTAAATTAAAACACTTTTTTCCTAGACCATCTGGGCATGACCTTTTCTTTTCTGAAATCTCAACCTCCTGCTCTGTTCTGTGGGTGGGATATATTTTAACATGCAGTGCAGAGATTTAAAAAAGAAGATTCCTCTGGAGTTTGGATACCCATTCCCAATTGTCCACAACAATAATAATTCAATCTGCAAAGGGCTTTAAACATGGGACTTTCTTGTAACACAGAACATTCCTACAGTGCTAAGAATATTTTTGCAGTTTGTTCTCCACTGAGAGAAGAAAATGTTCTGCATATAAAGGCATAGCTGTAATTGATGTAGATAGGGCAATCTCTGAAGGCCTCAGTATTGAGGAAATGTTCAGTCCTGCATCTTTCATGTCACATGGATTTTTTCTGTTGACTTCCGAAGAGTAAAATCAGGCCCATGAACACTTTATCTCCCCATGCATAGCTCTGCCCACATCAAGTCAATTTGTTCTGAACAGTTTTACCCCTATCAACATAAATGCTTTAAAATGTTCATGATCAACTACAACTGGCTAAGCCAGACTATTTTAAGAATAGAAAAACAATCATTCCACAGGCTGGCATTGTCTCAGGCCAAAGATTACAGTGGTTTAGTTAAGCCTCTTGGGTTCTGATTTTGACTGTCTGGTCTCCTATTGAGTCATACAAGTCTCCAGTTTAGAAGTCACTCATCCATCACAAGTTCTGATGGATAACTTTGGGTGCGCCTCACTCAGTTGTTCAAGGCATTACCATCCTTGGATGTCTTTCACACCTTCAGATCTTTCTATCCTAAGCTTGTCCCTTCAGAGGTTGCAGAATAAAGTGTGCATCCATGCTTTGACAGCCCCAATACTACTTCCAACTACTGGATATGGTGAAGTTGCATAGTGAACTGGACAGAATTCAACAAAGGTCTGCATTTTGACTTACATTTGGCATGTTGGGTAGCTGGGTTGAAGCGATCCAAAAAGCTGCCTATACAATTATACTGGTTGGATGTAGGGAGTGATTGGTAAGCAGAATAATCCCATTCATCCTACTTCTCACTCAGATATTCTTATCCTAATTAAGAACAACATTACTCATTCTGGTTTACTTTATATTACTTTCTAAATGGTTTAAATAAAACAGAAAAAAGCCAGCCAAGCAGTTACACAAATAAACTGGTCTCATTATATCAGTGGAATAAGAAGTATATTCCTATGCAAGCAGCCTTTCAGCCTTTCAGGCTACATTGGGGCTATGAAATGGATACCTGGGTGCCAAGACTATAAAAATGATAATAGTATACACTGTGCTCCGTTTGGGGCACATTTTTTTATTTATTTTGTTCCTCCTAGCCTTAACTGGCATACCTGATAAGCGATCATCTCCAGTGCCTCTTCCAATGCATATTAATCAACAGGGAATACAGAGGAAACCACCTCTGCTGTGACAATAGCTTGATTTCTCTCTGAGGGGAAGGGATTGAATCTCAGTGCCTCTCTGATGACATTATTTGTTATTTTCAGGACTGACAGTTGCATCCTAATGGAATTCAAACATAACACAAGAGATAAAAAGAAATAAAGAGTTACCAATGTGCTTCTTATAATTACCTATGCAGTGACATAGAAGGTACTTTGTCACCTACCAAGGAGTTAATGACTTCATAACCCTTCACTCAAGACAGGAAAGTCCAGTGAAAAATGGGATGCCCCTTCATATATTGTAATAGCTCATATAGAATTGATTCTTCGTCCCTTTAAAATACTATTTTATTATTTTGGCATTTTACTTCTTAGTGACCTGACCAATGCAGTGTGTCACATTGCAGCCTCTGGCATAGAGGTGCTCAAGCTGGCGTGGGCTTAGATGCTCAGCTTCAGAAAAATCTCTGCAGCTGCAAATCCCTCTTGCCACATAGAGCAAGCTATCCAAGATCATATCTAGAAAGTCTGTATGGGCTACTCCAGAGGGAGTACAATGGTTCCTGGGCCAACTGGTGAAGACTGACTCATCTTTCCATTGCCTAGAACCTGGCCTGGCCCTCCTTTGGGCCCTCTTTGGCAACTCAGCTACCATGAGAGACAGTTTCTGTTGCTGTACATAGTTGCAGTCAAAGGTGTAGTGTTTTTCTACAAGGATCCCTGGGCGTGTGTCCCCAGGCATGTTGGTAGAGCATGTGAGGCCACAAAGCTTGATGGGAAAGTGCTGGAGGACTGTTCAAAGAGAATGGCCATACTTGATATGATCTGTGTCTGTAGTAGCTGTCCACAGTTGATCCGAGGCCTAATTATCCTGTGTGCTGTGAGTGGGTTTCTTCTTCAGAAAGGGTGGAGGGAGTGAATTAATATGTTCAATGTGGGCAGGGAGGCTGCATCTGAACATTCCCAATTCCAATAAGCCAAAGATCATTCCCAATTAAGAGCTTGGCTGTCGCTACCACATTTTGAAGGATAAGAGGGTTCAACAGTGTGGAGATGGGCTATGCTATGCTAGAGAATGGTCCTGGGCACACTCCATTTACTGATACAGTCGTGCCTTGAGGGTATCAGAGCTCTGCAGTGAACTAGGGAATGAGACAAGCCTTCCTCTTGAATTTTGTGGACAGTTTAAGTTATTTTGCGGAACGCACAGATTGTGTTTCCTCTGCAACTTCCTTCCTGCTTGCTATAAGAAAGTGGACACTAGACACATGTAAGACCTCTGAAATGCAGGAATACATCTTGGCAAAGCACACCCAGGTCTTCTGAGGAAAGTGGGTAACTTTTGTGCCTTTGATGAACTTTTGAATATTCAGAGCACAGAACTTGAAGGAATGTCAAAATCACTGATGTTGGTCCTTGCTTCAGAGTTTCCTAACAGACTCCTAATAAAGGTTTGCTGAGCTCAGAAAACAGTTATGGGATCAGGATATGCCAGGCCCCATGATAAGTTGAAAAATGGTGACAGTTTTGTGCATGGAGAAAAATGAGAAGTATAAATGGCAATTTCTCCCAATAACGAACAGATTGTAAAACAAGTCTGTCAGTGACAGTAAACGAGGGATGTGTTGCCTTAATTACCTATCAGGAAAGCTTTACTGAGAGCAAATTATAGAAAGGTTTGCATTTCTAGGGTACAAAAATCAGTGAAGCTGTGTTGATGGCACCAACTCATGCCTAATTTTTATCTAGGGAGAGCCTGGCTCCATCAGCCTTTGAGGATACTTCATAGACTGATTTGTTTTATTTATTGAAAAGAGCTCCTAGGCTTTGAAGTTTTCTTTAAAGGGTGTTTAATTTCTAAAAAACTCACATGACTGTTTTCAGCACAGTCACAGATGATGGAGTGATGGTTTATTGTGAAGATAAAGGAGAGGATAAAGAAGATGGAGCTAAAGAAGAAGAGAGGGAGATGAAGTTGAAAGATTCCATTTGGAGTGCAGCTACAGCTGTTGTGCTGCACTGTGATCTCATGTTCTTATTCTGCTTTATGGGTAAAATATCCTGCCAGACTACTTTTCCCATCACACTTTTCAAAGCAGAGCTGATCTCCTATCATCTGGTTAAAAGAACAGGCTTCTGTTCCCAGCTGGATCCTTGAGATACTTGTTGCTACAGAAATAATAATAAACAATAATAACAGAGTGTTATCTTTTTATTCTTTGTTTCTTCTTTTCTCTTTCTTTTTTTTTTTTTTGATAGAAAATGTTAAGGTAGAAAGAGTGATGTGGTGCTTTTATAATCACTTGTCAGTTCCAAACTCATCCCTGGACTTATTTATACCATAATTATCTCTGAGTGACATGAATGATGAAGTGAAAATGCAATAAGTCTTCCTGATATTGGATTCTGTTGACTCAGGCCATCCCAATGAAGCACCGTTGTTTTGAAAGGGATGAGGAGAGAGTGCTTAATTTCCTTTTCTAAGCAAAAAATACATTACTTTATATGGATTCTTTAGTGCTTTCACTGAAGATTGGGCAGGTAACTGTGGTAACCTCTGCTTTGTTCCTTCTTCCTGCTGCCATTTTTAGGGGTCAAGTAAATTAGAAGTTTTGATGCTGATTGCATTTGTTGAAAGATGAGGTTTGGTAGATTAAACTTTTCTAAAGTTCAGAAGTATACATGCAGTACCATATGAGAGTCACATGCTGGAAACAGGCTTTCCTCACAGGGCCTGAACTGGAGCAAAGAAATGTCTTTGTGTTCCACTAACCAAGAAGTCCAAGTGTCTGTATTTCCATGGGGTCAAGGTTGATAGGAGTAATCAAACACGATGAATATGTAAAGAAACATGATGGATCTTGAGAAAGCAGTTGGAGATGAGCTTGTCTCCGCAGATCACCATAATTTTGCATTTCATTCCTTAGTCTGAAGTCCACTCAAGCTTGTTTTCTCCACTTGAGCTGGTTTTCTAGCCACTGCACTGGCCAACAGCCTAGGGAACTGTACAAGTGCAGCACAAGCATGTATGAATCATATATATGAAGACATTTCTGGGCTGCAGACATGTTTATAACCAGACAGGCAGATGAATTATACCTAAATGCTCTCAGAGGAGACTGAAAAGTTATGTGGCATGAGAGAAAATACTGCTGCTATTTCCCAGGTTTTGTACTACAGCAAGAGCAATCAACTTCTATGATTCTGTGGTTCTCACCGGGACGGGGGAAGACATGGGATCCAGGACAAACCCAACCTGAAGGAGACCGAATGTAGAGAGAGGTGTGGGAAAAGGGAGCAAAACTCTTCCCTAGTGGCTAGGACCATCACCTTTAATTACAGTCCACATTTCTACAGGAGCACTTCAAGACAGTCAGTGAAGCTCTCAGATCCAAAAATGTTTACTAAAAGACTTTACTGGTGAAAACAGTATGACTGTTTCATTCTGATGGCCTCTGGATGGTTTTGAAGATCCCAGAAAAGTGCTAGTCAGAAGGTATTTATCTATTATATGCATTCTGTCAGGCATTCAGGGATCTCTCAAGATTAAAAAAAAAACAAAAAAAAACCAAAAGCAGTATAAAAACCACAGCCTTAAAGGTAAAATGGAAATACCATTGAAGACCAGAAGAGGAACTGACCCTTTATTTTCTCACGGTTTTGAAGGCTTCTCATTGTATTGTGAGTCAATAAAGCAAGCAGCACAAAGGGTTAAATGGGCAGAAGCAGAAGAGCTGTTTTGTTGTTCAGAGCCCATTTTTTGTTACAGTTATTATAGTTTTTTAATTTAGATTACTGTTCTCTGACTCAAGACTTTTTAACAGTCAAATTTTTTGTTGTATTTTTCTTTAATTGGAAATGATTCAACAAAATGTGGAGTTTTGGAGTGGTGGTGGAAACAAATGGGAAAAAAAAAAGCTTTGATAAAATTGTCTTCTCTAAAATCTCCTTAAGCTCCATGATTCCGTGATGGTAACTGATTGTGGTTGAGAGAGAGAAAAAACATCCAACTGTTCCTCAACAGCAAAGACCCTTAAGAGTGTTAGTAAAACTCCAGGATGTGGAGACCAAGGCTCGTGCACCCTCACTAAGCCTGTGTTAAACCAGAGGGCTTGAACCTGCATCACTGATATTATGTATGATGATGTGGTGCTACTCTTGTGTAGGTGGTTGCTAGTCTTGCCTGTTAGAAGTATTCCTTTTAATATCAAAAATGATATATGAATAGGATCAGTGAGAGGGTTATGAGAGAATTAGGCATAATTCTTTGCTTGAAATTATATTTAACTATTCATCTGGGATGGAACAGCTCTGGTACTGAGGACACTGTCCTGAAAGATGGAAGGAAGGCAGATGTATAGACCTGAACCTTTTCAAATGGTGTATTTTGCTCCCCAGCACTGGAAAGTTCAAGTTTTGATGGGTTTGCTGAATTGAAAAGTTCTTGCAACTTGAAGAATTTCTCAGGGCAGGGATGCTATCCCTCCTACAGCCAGGAGGTTGAGATGGAGTACAACAAATGCATGCAAGTTATTGCCACTCTTTATTTCTTAATTTCTCAGAATTACCTTGGGAAACGAGGAGCACTTGGCCATGCATGCAGCAGTGGCACAAGAGGAGAAAAAGTTGGCTGGAATCAAGTTTCCAGAGAATCGTGATATACTGGAATAAAACCTCTATTTAAGGTGCAGTTCTAAATGTAATGAATCCGATTTTGTTCATAGTGGATTTATGTCCTGAAGACAAAAAAACATATATGCACACTGTATGGGCAGCAAGATTGTCTGCTCCAGCCAAGAGTGGATACCTTTCTGGGTTACAGTGTAAGAATTCAAATAGATTTTGGCATTTCTACTTCCATTGCGAAGAAGGGTGGCTGTAAGACAAGAAGTCACTAGAGCGTTACTGTGTGTGTGTATCATGATAAATGAGTGGTTCACTCGCCGCATCACCCCTGACACAGTCTTAACTTGGGCTTTTGGTACCCTAAGTAAGCTGGAAAATAGTTTCAATTCCCTGTCATACAGCCAGAAACACTCTAAACTGGTCAGTAAGGTAGATTCATCTGTAAGGATGAAGTTTTACATTCCTTTTTTTGCTGTGTATTTGAGGATCATGCTGGAAGACAGTAAATAACCCATGGATCGCCCTTTACCAGTAGTATTTGTGGCATTACCTGGCAGTAACTGGTACCAGCTGCTTCTGAGGAAAATGTCTCAGTGGATATTTATGTAATTATTGGTGAACCTGCTTTAGCAGGGGGTTGGACTAGCTGATCTCCAGAGGTCCCTTCCAACCCTAACCATTCTGTGATTCTGTGATTCTGTGGATTGAATATTGTTAGTGGTTAAAAATTGACATTATCTGCTAGTTCACTGCAGCTGCATAGTCCTTCACTGACAGACAAGCTTGTCTGATTGAGAAAACAAGGGTGTAAAGCAGGGTTGAGAAGTGTTAAATAACAAGAAAAAGAATTCAAAAGGGTAAATAGCATGTAGGCAGAAAACACCTCATCTGAGATGACACAGTAAAACCAGGGCATTGCTGTAGGTATTAAGATGTGCTGAGCATTAGGTCAGGGAAAATATTGCAGAGGACAGGAGTTTAGGACATACTAATGGCCTAATTGAAAAGACCAGTGCAAAGGTAAAGGTGTGACTGTGATCTGCATTACAAAGTAGATCAGATTGAATGATTGCAATGGTCTCTTCTGGCCTTGAAATTTTGCATGTGTCTGTGGAAGGATTTCATTTAAATAATTCATAGCAAAGAGAAAATTCTGAACAATTGCAGAAAAAATTTCAGTACAAGCTTGCCAGGGACTCTGGGATTTGGTCTTGTTCAATATCTGACCTCTTGAACTTTCTTAATGAAAATACTAATAAGTTTTTAATTCTAAGCTTCAAGCCTCATTGCAGACAATCATCAATGATATATTCAATTGTAAAATTCACAGAGGGCTTCATAGTTATATAAATCATTCAGTTAAAGAGAAACTGCATCACAAGACTGAACCAACTGAATGGAGGTTGAGAGTGGATTCAGATTTGCAGTTTTAAAAAATATTGCATGCAGAGATATTTGCTATTAATTTAAAAACTGAAGCAAAATTTCTGAAAATTGTTTTTTTGGTCATGAACTAAAAAAGGTATATAATAATTATTATGTATCTTTTCAATGAGAATTATTTCCTTGTTTTTTAAATGTTTTGAACACTCAGCAACCCAGAATGTTGGAAGGCAGAAGCTGTAGAGTGTGTGCTCTCACACCTCAGATTACTTGCAGTGCTCAAAAGGTTAAACGCTATTTGCGAGAGGCAGAGAAATAAATATATATATATGACTATGTAGAGCACGTGAGCAAGATGGATTGCTCAATGTGTTACAGGACCAATGGAAAGATGGAAAGAAATATGGTCTTCATTGTAATGATTGTGCTTCTGTAGCCTGAGGCATCAAAAACGTCACAGTGTTTATACACACTAATAAAATCTTAGCAGTAATTCTCTCCAGCCTCTCCATGCACAAAACCTTTGCTACAGTCTGTCCTCTGAATCACCTTTAAGGAAAGAAAATAGTTCCCTTTCATTCCTCCTTAGGGAGGGATAAAGTTTGCCCTACTGTGAGACTCTTGGTGTTGGCGGATGGCATGTAATGCATGGGTCATCGTGCATGGGAGCTTCTGAAGTGCTTAGGAGCTGCCTATTTAAGGGCAAGTGGGAGGGAAAATGGATTGGATCAAAGGTTTCAAATCTAATGAGCATCTGTTTAAAGATGCATCCCTTAATCATTAGCTTAATATTATTTTAAACGAAAGGAAAATGCCTTCCTGTAATATTAATCTGAATATGTGGAGACTCGACATGAATTTGATTAAAATGGCCTGACTGGGTCTTCTTTCTCATCTGATGGTAGAAGCGAAACATTTCAGCCTCTTCTGTTCTAAAAAAAACAAATGTGAAACTGAAGGAGGTGGATAAATATTGAAAAATGTCCTTGTTTCCACTCTTATTGGTGATTTGGCAGCTAGAAAATCTTCAGCTGCCATCTGTAGTGAGCCTCTCAAAGCCCTTTGTGGCTGGTTTTCAGAGGTGGGTATGGTGGCTGGCCTTTCACATGGGTGCTCTTTTGAATTCAGAGGCCAAAAGTCAGGGCGCAATGTTTAGTATCTGAGTGGCTAAATCTGCACTTCAGCATTAGGCACTTCTGCATGAGACCATCTCAGCAGAAGTCCATACCTTTAGCTTACCAGGTTTGCATCTATCCATCACCAGTGATGTAGACCTGTGATGTGGACAGCTGCAAGCCTATAACAAGTGCTTGTCTGCAGGTTCTGAGTCAAACACTGAATTGGTTTAATATCTCAAGTATTTGATCTATTTTGGTCTAAGAATATGAATGTAGCATGTAAAAAAGGTGCCAGGAGCACAGATGGTGCTGATCAGCACTGAACAGGGCTTGACAGTGTGGGGTTTATGACATTACACAGAATCACATTAAGTGAACTCCTGAGCAGTCAAGAGCCAGCTATTACCATGGGCGATACCTGAGCAACCAAACTCATCTGAAGGCTGGGTCTGAGAAGTGCTCAGCATCCCCAGCTGATCTCAGGGGTGCCACTGTGAAACCAACCAAGAAAAGTAAATATCCAGGAATGATGGAGGCCACCAGAAAGAGAAGATTTGCTTAGAGTTGAGGGATGGATTCACCCAGGTTTGATATAAAGGATGGGATTTGGGCTGATGTACATATCTTAAGTAGTCATAGACCTAGTAACTGTAGACAGTGAGGCATAGAGAGTTTGTCACCTCACTGGTCTTGGTGCATTTTAGCTGTTAGCTCCTGGCCTGGGCAAAGCAGCTGTGTAGCTTTGACTAATGTGGAACAGCACCTTTGTGTCTAATAGCTCCTAACCTTTCTACTACAGCCTAACATGCATGAACATAAATTTCTATATAATATGATATTCTTTTGGCACTCATATAATAATGCAGATCAGATCCCATCTCTCACACCTCTATTTCAGGCTCAGGCCAAGAAAATCTATATGTATGCATCCTGTATGAGAGGAAAGAGAAAGCAGCTGGGGTATACTCAATGTATGCATGTTCTCGTAGACATGTAATTGGCTGCTTCCTCTGCACTGGGGTGGAGCTGTAAATCAAAGCACAGTTATAAAGGTGAATGCTAATGCTGAGTGACACTCACACCCTGGAGACTGGTAAACAATAAATAAAGAGCTTTTCTTTCTCCTTAGATGGTGTTGATGTATAGGCTAATCCCAGGTCTGTAATTCTTTTCTCTATCATGCCTGTGCTTTTCTCTCTGGCTCCAGATGCTGGCATTTTGTTTATGAGGGTCTTGATGGGGTTTGTTCTGCTCCTGGGAGGTCTCATCGGTAATTTAGTGCAGCCAGATTTGTGAATCTGCTTAAGTAAAGTTATTCACAACCAGAACTTCTATTAATCCTAGGAAAAAGGATTTTAATTAGGTATAATGGGGTTCTGAATGGTCTCATTTGAGACGGATAGTTTATTTCTTTGTAAGACCACCTAGTCAGGATTGAAAATCAGATCTTCCTTTATCAACCACAGGCATTTTTACTGCAAAGTGTCTTTTTTAATTATTTCTTCCCACAAAATCTTTCTTGGTGTGTTTGGGGTTTTTTTTGGGGGGAGCGGGGAGGAGAAGACCAAAACACCAAAACCAAACAACCTGACAAATAAAAAAGTTTTTGTTTAGTAGGAGGGTTTTTTTGTGTTTTGTTTTGGTTTTCGTTTTAACTAAAAAACCCCCACCAAACATCAAAGCATTTTGGCCCAAACCTGAAACACTTCAGCATGAGAAAAAGTTTCAGTTGCTGCAATGCACAGTTGATGGCTGTAGCTTACAACCCACACGATGTCTTTTCAGATCTTCATGATGTTTTTATATGATTTCAAATTTGGGTCCTAAAGTTTGGAGTGCAGTGAGTTAGTTTTCAGATGAGTACCCACTTGTAGCCATATTATAGTTCCAACAACCTGATGAAAGCAAGGAAAAGTTCATGCAAAAAGGTCTTTTTCAGGCATCATAAAATATGAAAACCCAGCCTTTTGGGGTCATACTTTTCCTTTTGACTGTTAGTACTTTAAATAAACATTTAAAAGTTTATTTTCTTTAAGTGATCTGTTCCTTAGGAAGAGTGTATAATTTACCTGACATCCTCTGTCATTTTACTTGAGATAACATGTAAGTTGTGTGTTCAGCACTTGTCTTGAATATATTATACAACAACATAGTATAAGTAATTTTTATATAAATCTTTTATATAATACATTATAGAGTATATAGCCATCTATTACCTGGCTTCCCTTTCTCTGGGTCTCATGAATATTTTGATATGATATCACAGAATCATAGAATGGTTTGGGTTGGAAGGGACCTTCTGCATTAGTCCAACCCCCCTGCCATGGGCAGGGGCACCTTCCGCTAGACCAGGTTGCTCCAAGCCCCATCTAACCTGGCCTTGAACACTGCCAGGGAGGGGGCAGCCGCAGCTTCTCTGGGCAACATGTGCCAGTATCTCACCACACTCATCATAAAAAAATTCTTCCTTACGTCCTATCTAAATCTACCCTCTTTTAGTTTAAAACCATTGCCCCTTGTCCTATCACTATAGGCCTTGGTAAAATGTCTCTCTCTGTCTTTCTTATAACCCTCCTTTATACATAGAAAGGCTTCAATAAGGCCTGAAACCTTCTCTTCTCCAGGCTGAACAACCTCAACTCTCTCAGCCTGTCTTCATAGGGAGCTGTTCCAGCTCTCTGACCATTTTTGTGGCCCTCCTCTAGACCTGTTCTACCAGGTTCATGTCTTTGTTACACTGGAGATCCCAGAGCTGGATGCAGTACTCCAGATGGGGTCTCTCGTGAGTGGAGCAGAGGGGGACAATCCCCTCCCTCGACCTGCTGGACACACTTCTTTTGATGCAGCCCAGGATATGATTGGCTTTTTGTGCTGCAAGCATACATTGATGGCTCATCTCCAGCTTTTCATCCACCACTATCCCCAAGTATCCCCAGTAGGTCTTCCCTTGTCCACTGATGCAGTCCTTCTGTCTAGGAGCAGCCCTACAAGGGAGCTATATGGGCCCTGAAAATGAACCAGGGAGAAACAAGGCCATAAACCTGTTAAATGTGTGGTCCAACACTGTATTCTGTCCGTATTTAGTTAATGAGGAGCAGGCATTAGCATGGTGGTAAGAAGAATATAGAGCAATACACACTTGTCCTATACCAATAATGAGGTTGATATGAAGCAGAGCAAGGGCTCTGGTTTTAGGCTCCAAACAATTTGAGAGATGTGAAGCATTATGAAATACTCAAATGACTACAAATCACTGCTGAGATTCTTATGAGATGTGGGAAGCTGAGAGCCTCAGAGGATTGACTCATAACAGGCATTTAGGTCCTAAAGACTGATTGATATATCTTTTTGCCTGAATGCATCAATGCCAATAAGAAGGGCAAATCTGAAAATTATGTCATCATTCACTGGGGAAGTAGTTACAGTGTGACGTGTCAACCATCTTGATTCAACCTGCAGTTGTGCATCAGTATTTTTAATTTATTAAAATGGCTGTTTTATTTTTCATTTTAAAAGGGTTTTATAAACAGCACATTTGAAGGCTGATGTTGAGTGTCTTTTGCTTCATTAGTTTCTCTCACCATATACTATGACTTAGAGCAAGGCAGGGAATTATAAGGCCATTATAAGGATCATAACTATTGCTGTCAATAAAACATACAAGGATGGATTGAGAAAATAATTCCCTCTGGGTCCAATTGGCAAATAAAGTTGATTTTTTTGGTGACTTTTATGTCTTTCTCTACAACGTGCATTAGGTTGGGAATACTCTACACCTAGGTTTCCAAGAAGATAGCACCTTTTCCCACCCAGTAATTTTGTCCTGGCAGGAAGAGGAGAACTAAGCCATTTCTCTAGGTTTTCTTGCCATCTGGCCACTTGATCAGAGTTACTACTTGGAAACATTTCAGATATCTAGAAACTGCAGACCAACAATTTGTATATCCAAGTTCTGAATTTGTTGACTTTTCTGCACTAATTACTTGCTGGGCCAATGCTGGATGCCTCTACTTCTAATGTGAGGGTCCAAGAAATGGACAGAGAAATAGGAGTTTGCATGGGACACCATTTTACTGTGACACATTGCAGTGGCTTGGTATTTGGTCTTAGGTACTAAGGCTCCTGGGATTGCTCTGGATAGGGAGGTATCATCCTATGATGTGTCAGAATGGAGTCAATACTCTGTATCCCTTTACTTAACCTCTGTTACCTGGTACCTGCATATATAGGTACACATAGTACCTCGCAGTCCTATGTTCCCAGAATTTTAGTGGAATAATCGGTAATCCTGACCTTTTCAGAAGGGAAATATTTGATTTTTTTTCCTTTGCAAGCATCCTTATCACTGTCTACAACTACCTGAAAGGAGGTTCTAGCGAGGAGGGTGTTAATCTCTTCTCCAGGTAACAAGTGATAGGATGAGAGGAAATGGCCTCAAGTTGTGCCAGGGGAGGTTTAGATTGGATATCAGGAAAAATTTCTTCACTGAAAAGGTTGTCAAACATTGGAACAGGCTGCCCAGGGAAGTGGTGGAATCGCCATCCTTGGAGGTATTTAAAAGACGAGTAGATGTGGTGCTTAGGGACATGGTTTAATGGTGGACTTCATAGTGTTATGTTAATGGTTGGACTTTATGATCTTAAAGGTCCTTTCCAACCAAAATGATTCTATGATTCTATGATCTTTTACTTATTACTTAAGTATTTCTAGTCAATCAAGTAATGTACTACAGTAGAAAATGAAGTAGGTTTGAGTTTTGTCAAAAAAAATGAACCTAACACAGGTGGTATTGATTTTAACATTTCCTCTCTTGAGATTTACCTCAGAAGTTGTCTCTTCCAGTCCTTTGATGACTTAGTGGCTCTCTATTGAAACTTCCCTGGTGTACAAAGTGCAGAGTTAAAATCCGGATATCACATTTGTACATTTTATCACTGAGGATGGGAGGGGCAAGATCATTTGCAGATGACACCAAGCAGTGTGGTGTAGTCAACATGCTGGAGGGAAGAGATGCCATTCAGAAGGAACTTGACAGGCTTGAGAGCTGGGCCTGTGTGAACTGCATGAAATTCAATAAGGCCAAGTGCAAGGTCCTGCACATGGGTCAGGGCAATCCCAAGCACAAATACAGGCTGGGCGGAGAATGGATGGAGAGCAGACCTGAGGAGAAGGACTTGGGGCTGATGGTTGATGAGAAGCTCAACATGAGCCGGCAATGTGCGCTTGCAGCCCAGAAAGCCAACCGTATCCTGGGCTGCATCAAAAGCAGCGTGGGCAGCAGGTCGAGGGAGGGGATTCTGCCCCTCTACTCCGCTCTTTCGAGAACCCACCTGCAGTGCTGCATTCAGCTCTGGGGCTGCCAACAGAAGAAGGACAGGGAACTGTTGGAACAAGTCCAGAGAAGGGCCACGAAGACTATCAGAGGGCTGGAGCACCTGTCCTATGAAGACAGGCTGAGAGAATTGGGGCTGTTCAGCCTTGAGAAGAGAAGGCTCCGGGAGACCTTCTAGCAGCCTTCCAGTACCTGAAGGGGGCCTAGAGGAAAGCTGGAGAGGGACTTTTTACAAGGGCAAGTAGTGATAGGACAAGGGGTAATGGTTTTAAACTGAAAGAGGGTAGATTTAGATTAGATCTTAGGAAGAAATTCTTTCCTGTGAGGGTGGTGAGACACTGGACAAGGCTGGCCAGAGCAGTTGTGGATGCCCCCTCCCTGGAAGTTTTCAAGGTCAGGTTGGATGAGGCTTTGAGCAACCTGGTGAAGTGGAAGGTGTCCCTGCCTATGGCAGTGGGGCTGGAATGAGATTATTTTTAAGTTCCCTTCCAACCCAAACTATCCTGTGGTTCCATGATCTCGTCCTCCCTCAGCTCATGTGAGATGACTGTACATTTTCAGAAGGGCAGTTGGCTCTCAATCCCTGCTGTCACTGTGCAGTTCTTGGAGATCTCATTGAGCCTGTGGTGGGACATCGCTTTACTCAAACTCAGAGCGACTGATCTGCAACATGGAAAATGATTTATCAGCAAGAAGAATGTGAGAATGAAAACATGAGGGGAACCATAAAAAATCAGAAAGCTTCAAAAAAGTATTGTTTTTATATAGGACTTCCATAAGTCAGTTTCAGGGGGTGAAAGCTAGCGATGTTCGCATAATCATTGGGTGGGAGACCATTCATTTTGCCTCTACTCACTCAGCTGGATGGTGAGGCTGGATGGCAGCCAGTAACTGAGCCCTTGGATTCAGCTATTTTCTTTTCCCTTTCTTTTTTTGAGTGTCTCACTTTCAAAATTAGATTTTTATCATGAAATGAAAAATTGATGTTAGGGACAAAAGAGATGGTATACAATCTGTCTTCTCCTTTCAAAATAAAATCTTTTAAGTGATTTATAAAAGTGTGAAAAAACAGATCAAACCTCCTTATTGTTTTTGTAAAAATGAGGTGTACACCATCAAGGATCCATTCTGGAATAGTTCTCTTTCCATTCCTTCATCATCACACACCTTCCAAAAATTTATCATACACTGTTACAATACAGTTCGTATCCTTGCTCTCCTCAGATTTGGGTCTAAACATTTCAGGAGGGGTCACGGTGTTTTGGAAAGGGTTTGTGTTAGAGCAGCATTAAAGAAAATGCTGACAGTTCTAGGTGATGTGGTGGGCTGGAGACAGCACGTGTGTAGCAGCAGGAATGCAGCTCACCTGGTATTTGCTTTTCCCATGCCGTTAGCTGGGCTCCTGCTCTCAGGACAAAAGCAAAACTTCATTGGTCTTCTAAAGGACTTTTCAGGCATGTGATTAGGAAAAAATGTGTGAACCAAAAAAGACACGAAATATGTTATTGCACTGTATGGCTGCAAATTGAGCCGAAATCCAAGTCTGAACGCTTCCAGCCAGTAGTGTTGTTGCCTCTGCTCAGCAAATCCTGTGTTAGATCGCTCTCAAGCATTCGAGCTCTCCAAATCTGCTCTGGACCCAGATACAGAGAGGCTGCAGTGCTGGACATGGCATGGAGTCAGCTGTGCCTTGCTGTGCTGATGCACGGCACTGTGTCAATGGTCAGCAAGGCAAATGTAAGCAGCGAGGCTGGTGTTTGGCCTCTCAAGGACTTCCACCAGGGTATTGACCAAACTTGACAGGAATCTTTTCCCCCCCATCCCTATTTTCCGTTTGCTTCCATGCAAAGATTCAGTAATAAGTCTAAAGCACAGGGTTCGGAAACACAAATTCTAAGAGCTCAGTAGTCTTCTGTCCTCCAAAAATGTCTCTCCAGGAAATCAACAGTCCCGTTATGAGGAAATATTCCCTTTAAAAATCTCACAGTGCTCCCCCCTTCATGATTTTGGGGACTGCCTCCTGATTTAAGTGTGCTTGGCGGATGTAATGCTGATGAATTAACTTTTCGAACTGCACAAGGCTTCAGCGAGACTGCTGAACAATGCCGAAGGCAGAATTCACTGGGAGACATTAAATAGTAAAGTTTAATATGTTGAAAATGAGTTTTACATTGATTAATGTTTATAAACAACACAAGCTTGGGTTTTCAATTTTTCCAAGTTTGTTTTTACTTGTTCCTTATGAAAATTAATCTATTTTCTCATATGCCATTTTTTTTGGTACCTTTTATAGGTTGGCTTGATTGCTGTCAATTCATTTCTTTAATGTGAGCAATTAAACGGTTGATCGTTTTTCTGGCTCTCAATTATCTTCCTGCCTGACAATTGCTCCAGCTGTAACTAATTTTCCTTCTTTGTGTTCATAATCCCAGTCACATCAGCTGTGTCTTGCAGACAATGGGAATGTCAAGTGGTAGCTGAGGTGAAGGAGAAGGAGTTGGAGAGGAGGCAGTGGTTGGAGATTTGGTCTCTTGCTTTGTGTTCCTGATCCTTTTTGCTGGTGTGAACTGAGATGTGATTCCTAGGGTAAAGGATGATGTGGCTGAGACGATGAGCTGACCTCCTGGTTGTTAGATGAGGTGACAGCTTGCTGGCAGTCAGATGGAGCAGATCCCCTGCCTTGCTTTATGTTTATAGGGAATTTCCCCTGGGTACGCAATGCATAGAGGACTATGGGGCTTATGATAATTCTGGCTCAGGGCCCACTGATGTGTTTCTGGAGAACCTGAACCTACCTAAGAGCTTTGAGGGAACAGGAAAGTGTGGAAAGAACACAGAGTACAAGGCCTCAAGCCTGGGATAAGGACTGAATTGACAGTCCCTCTTCATCTTTGTACAGAATCATGGGATCATAAAATCATGGAATGGTGTGGGTTGGAAGGGACCTTTAAAAGTCATCTAGTCCAACTCACTGCCATGAGCAGGGACATCTTAACTAGATTAGATTGCTCAGAGCCCCGTCTAACCTAACCTTGAATGTTTCCAGGGATGGGGCATCTACCACTTATCTGTGCAACCTGTTCCAATGTTTCACCATCCTCATTGTAAAAAATTTCTTCCTCATGCCTAGTCTGAATCCACCCTCTTTTAGTTTAAGACCATTGCCCCTTGTCCTATCACTACAGGTCCCACTAAAAAGTCTGTCCTCATCTTTCTTACAAGCCCCCTTTACGTACTGAAAGGCTGCAATAAGGTCCGGAGAACAAGTCTTATGAGGAGCAGCTGAGGGAACTGGGGTTGTTTAGTCTGGAGAAGAGGAGGCTGAGGGGAGACCTTATTGGTCTCTACAACTACCTGAAAGGAGGTTATAGCAAGCCAGGTGTTACTGGCTTCTCCAAAGTAACAAGTGATAGGACAAGAGGCAATGGCCTCAAATTGTGCGGATATCAGGAAAAATTTCTTCACCAAAAGGGTTATCAACTTTGGAACAGGTTGCCCAGGGAAGTGGTGGAATTACCATCCCTGGAGGTATTTAAAAGATGAGTAGATGTGGTGCTTAGGGACATGGTTCAGTGGTGGACTTGGTAGTGTTAGCTTAATGGTTGGACTCAATGATCTTAAAGGTCCTTTCCAACAAAAACGATTCTATGATTCTATTGAGGGTACCTACAGCAGCTATTCTTTTAGCTGAACTGCCTCAGTTAGGTGCCTAAAACTGAGTGTGCGTTATCTGAGCCTGAAATCAGTAGGAATTAGACCCTAAACAACTTTGAAGGTCACACACTTTGTTCATTTTTTCATATTTAAAATGAGCCCAAGTCAAATTCTCTTATCTCTGAGAAATGTCAATTGTATTATAGACTGTAACTGGGCACTGGGATGCATGCACTAGCAGGTAGCATGGCTGGTAGTACAAAAAGCATCATTCCTCATCCATCCCTTACTTGACTATTTTTTTTTTCCTGATGTCCCTCCTCAGCTATGGGTAATTATGACTTTTTCCAATGATCTTACAACAGTAACTATGGAGATAGATATTCTGGCAGTGTTTCTGTCAGATTTATATCATCTGAGAAACATTTTTCCCAAATAAATGAAAATAAACATGACTTGGGAAAAAAACCAAACAACCAGAGAGACCTGGACAGGCTGGAGAGTTGGGCGGGGAGAAATTTAATGAAATATAACAAGGGCAAGTGTAGAGTCCTGCATCTGGGCAAGAACAACCCCATGTACCAGTACAAGTTGGGGACAGAGCTGTTGGAGACCAGCGTAGGGGAAAGGGACCTGGGGGTCCTAGTGGACAACAGGATGACCATGAGCCAGCAGTGTGCCCTTGTGGCCAAGAAGGCCAATGGCATCCTGGGGTGTATTAGAAGGGGTGTGGTCAGCAGGTCAAGAGAGGTTCTCCTCCCCCTCTACTGTGCCCTGGTGAGGCCGCATCTGGAATATTGTGTCCAGTTCTGGGCCCCTCAGTTCAAGAAGGACAGGGAACTGCTAGAGAGAGTCCAGCGCAGAGCCACGAAGATGATTAAGGGAGTGGAACATCTCCCTTATGAGGAGAGGCTGAGGGAGCTGGGTGTCTTTAGCTTAGAGAAGGGGAGACTGAGGGGTGACCTCATTAATGTTTATAAATATGTAAAGGGCAAGTGTCAAGAGGATGGAGCCAGGCTCTTCTCAGTGACATCCCTTGACAGGACAAGGGGCAATGGGTGCAAGCTGGAGCACAGGAGGTTCCACTTAAATTTGAGGAAAAACTTCTTTACGGTGAGGGTGACTGAACACTGGAACAGGCTGCCCGGAGAGGTTGTGGAGTCTCCTTCTCTGGAGACATTCAAAACCCACCTGGACGCGTTCCTGTGTGATATGGTCTAGGCAATCCTGCTCCGGCAGGGGGATTGGACTAGATGATCTTTTGAGGTCCCTTCCAATCCCTAACATTCTGTGATTCTGTGATTCTGTAACTTACCTTTGCCTTTTTTTTTAGGATCGCTTCTCAGCTCTACTCCAGAAACAGAGTCTGTCGGGATGCCTGCTCATTTATATTGCTAACAAGATGAGTATGGTGGGACACTCAGAAACTGCAAAGTCAATCACAGGTATGGTGATCATCCTTCGACTCCAATTTTAGACATTTCCTTCCTTATAGTAAGAAAAAAAGCCTTACATTAAGCAGATGCATTTTAATGAAACTTGAACTAGTTGAGTAGAGCTAAAAGACATTTAAGCAAGATGCTGGGTTGTCATTTGTATGTTTCTTTTTTCTACCCTATTTTGCATAGCACGTTCCTTTATGCAATTTATTATAATCCTTGCTAACAATGATTCCATAATTTATTCCATGTTGCAGTCCCTCTGGTGCTTTAAAGTCCAGTGTAAGTTTTTATAAAAAATGAGTTTCTGAGCTCATTCAGCAAATTTTGCTGGAACTATTTATTGGTCCTCATTGAGCACTTGGAAAAACCTAAACAGTAGGGACCAATTTCTCATTTTGGTCCTAATGATGGATACATATATATTTTAGTCCTATTGGTGGATATGTATGCAATGCATCTACTGCTCATTCATTTCAGTAATATATATACACACACATTACTATTCCGATAATATAACATATAAGTCATTCCAAGTTATTATAAGTGGACCCTGAAATCCAATACATCATTTTGGTCCTTTGAGACTTCCAACTATAAATCTCTGAGTTGTTTGACATAAACTTCTGCCATTTATTTCCCCTAGGAGAAATTAACTGGGAATATTTTGGCCCAAGCGGGTCTAAAGTGCATTCTGTCCATGTTAAAGATACCTGGAAAAGCTTTGTTGGGGAAGCTCAGGTGTCCTTACTGGAAAAGAGATGCGTAATCTTATCAGGTTTAGTGGAGCTCTAGTGATATTATCTGTGTTTGCATAACAAGAACAAAAATATACACTATGTCACTGAAGAAATCTGGGTACTTTCTAAGTCTAAATTTTCTGATGGAAATCAAAGAAGAGTCCTTTACCCACCACTGATTTTCCTTCAGCAGCTGTTGTAGAAAGTGTTGGCCCTGAGCAGTTAATTTTTTATATACAGTCAACCACCATGTAATAGGAGATGTGTGTCAGCAGGGTCCAGATACACATCACTAGTCTTGTTGTAATCCAGAAATCTTTAAATTGTCACTCTCTAATGGAACAAGAAATGGGTATTCTAAATTCATAAAGATTTATAAACATTCACTGCTGCCATCTGACAGATATATGCATCACCTGCAGTTTTCTCATTCTTCAGCTCTCTCCTATGAGCCATGGGAAAATGATGTTCCTGCACCCTTACTGCAGGGGTGAGAAATCTTAAGAAGGTCAAGTTACAGAGTCTGAGTAAACTGGATGACTAAAAATGAACCACAAAGGAAGAACAAGCCACTTAAACTGATAAATCATGAGAGAAAAAAATTGCATAGGAGCTTGCATTGTGGATGACTTACTCGCCTTGTGTTTGACAGGGTAGTCACTGGATGCCTTTATTCTAGAGCAGAGGGACTGTTGTGTGGCATTGGACTAGTGTACAATATTCTGGTTTTGAATAGTCAGCACAAGACAAAAGGGTTGTCAGAAAACCATTTTTCTTCCTCATGTAAGAAGCTGATGTTTCATTATAGAAAGCAATACCCTCTGCCCACACACAAGTAATGCGTAAAACTCTTAAAACTGTATTTTGGAATGTAGCCTGCACAGAAGAAAGTTAGCATTCACTCTTGAAACTGGGAAGCATTTCCATTGAATTTCATTATTACCGTGAATCAAGCTCAGCATAATCCACAAATGAAAAGACTGTTTTACCATTAGAATTCACCCTGATAGCCCTATATTGACTTCAATTATCTGTGTTTGACTAAAATGGCATCAAAGTTTGATGTGACAAATGGAGAAACCGTCATTTCCTGCAAGGAATTTGCTACAGTCTAATCATCTTCAGCCTTAAGAAAAATTATGACTAACTTCTAATAGGAAGTGGTGTGGATTTAGCTTCCAGCCATTGGGTTTTGATCTGCGTTCCTTCTCCAAACTGAAGAGCCCTATTGCATCTAATATTTCCCCAGCATGAATTTTCTTATTTTCTCTAATCAAAACACTTTTGATTCCTGTTTTTTAAGAAGCTAAAAGTATTTTATGCCCTTTACATTTCTAATGGTGGTATTTTTTCCATCCCTCAGGCCTGGCTCTTTCTCTGTACAGAGTGTTAAATTATGCATCTGACCAGATGCGGAAATGAAATCACCTCCCAGGATATATCTATAGATTGGAAGGTATTATTCTTCTGAAAGCCTATGCAGATCTGCTGATACCATGGGTACAGGGCTCAACTTCACTAGACATCAACTCCTTCATTTCTGGGCATATAGCTGTGTTTGGCTGCATTGGAAGATCTGTTGCTTACACAGTTCTGTCTTGGTGATCCTAATTGTTCTGAGTCCAGAGCTAAATACATCTATCATATGAATAAGGAAAGGTGAACATTGAAGTGGCTACCTCCCAGTTGTATTCAGGATGTTGCTGTCTATCAGCATTAGTTAATGTGTCACGGAAGAAACACAATCTTTTCCAGCCTCTCCATTAATCCTGCTCGTGTTTTTCATAATCTGCCAAGCTTGATATTGTCTATAGCAATAGCAACAATGATGGGTTTTGGTGTTTATTACACAATCATTGATTTGGTTATGAAAGCAGGTTTGGTTGAGAGCTGTGCAAGGCTTGTTGGCGTTGAGATCCCTCAGTGTAGCCTGTTTTCAGTTTATGTGTCTATAGGGCATAGGGATAGTCTTGTCCAGATATCAGGTTCTGCGATACTGAATGCCTCATGCAAATCTTATTTTGCCACGCCTGTGCAGATGCTTTTGTCAAAGACGTGTAGACCTGAACAAGGACATACATTTGGTAGTGTATAATTACTATTATACTAACAGGTGTATACGGAGTTTGAGTAACACCACTGTAAAGCAGGTGGTTGTTCTTACTCCTATAGTATAGCTCAAGAAACTGATTTCATAAAAGGAAATGACAGCTCCTAGGTGAGGCTGAGTTGATAAAGGACATTGGGTTTCCTAATTTCCACAATGACCCTAGTCATAATACCAGCCACTCCCCTCTGAAAAACAGGTTCAGAAAGGGAGTCTGCATAAACTGTCTCCTCTGTAGAGAGACACATCAGCATGTGTCTAACAACGAGACTCTTCTGACAAGATCTTCATTTCAAACTACATTCCTCAGATTTGACAGAGATGAGACCACAAGTGTAATTACCTATAGAGGAGAAATAGGAAATGAATTTGTAATACATTTATGGAAAAATTTATTAATGGTCACCATTTATTTAATGCTACCTCAAACAAAAGAATACAGGTGTGCTGAGGTTTTCTTGGGGTGTGTGTGTATGTGTGTACATATCATTCCAAAGTACTTATGCTGTGTAAATCAAAAGAAAGCACACAGTGGCAAAGCGAGGTGGTCAATAAGAGATTATGTTAAGCAAACAACAAGCACCTGTGAAATGCGTTTTTGACTGACAATCCTGAGCATAGCTGTAGATAGCTCCAGAAATTTGTGCTCAGTTTTAGCCTCTTGTGATTAAATTGGGTAAGTTACCAGCTACAAGTAATTTGTAATTTTAAATTAGTACAAGACTCATGACATTTCTCTTTTGGGACTGTTCCAGTGAGTGGTTCACTGCCACCATCTACACATTTAAATAGGTAAAGCTGCTTTGGTCAAACCCTATCCATCAATTACCTGTTCCTATTGTTTCCTTGAAAGACAAAAATGAGATAGAAAAGGAGTGCAAAGGCAGACTTCTGTTGACAAATCTTCACTTTTTCTGAGTTTTCATTATTTCTGTTTAATATTAGTTTTCACTGGAGAAATGTAAGAACTAGTGAGTGTTAATGTTTAATTTATCAACTCCTCTGGACTGGAGAAAGTGATTATTAGATGTACAAACCGAGAAAGCTGAGTGGAAGTTTTAAAATGTTTTGATGTGCATCTTCTCTGCTAGCTGCCAGTTTGGTTTTCGATATGTGGAAAGGAAACCAGAAGGAAAGCAAACGGAAAGAGGAAACTTCATTGACAAATTTGCCAAATTCATCCAGTGGGGATGACCTCCTATCTTGTGGCTGTGTGACACCTTTACCTTGTCAATACTGTTTTTGTGATCAGATTGGAGCAGAACAACTTTTATCTCCTCTGCTTTTGAGGCTCATTTCAACACACTGTGCCAGATGAAGAGATGAGCAGTGATGGAGTGGGATGAAAGAAAGACAAAGAAACAGGAGAGCAAGACTAATGCCTCTGGCTTTCCTCAGAAAGTGAACTCATTACCGGGAGGCAAAGTCCAGTACTATTCTTCCTCAATCCAGATCACATTCATATATTTTTCCAGACAGAGCATTGCAGAAGCAGTGGCTGGAGAAGCCTTAACAGTTACTTAGTGGTCATATCATTCGCCTGATGCGTGGGAAATCTGGATTTGAATCCTTAAGCAAAATCATATGGAAAGTGGATCTGCACAAAGCTCTTCTCCCTCTGCCCTTTGTCAGCACAGTGACGAGCTTCAGAGCGTCCAGAAGAGGGCCATGAAGATGATCAGAGGGCTGCAGCACCTCCCATATGAGGAGAGACTGAGAGAGTTGGGGTTGTTCAGCCTGGAGAAGAGAAGGCTCTGGGAAGACCTTCTAGCAGCCTTCCAGTACCTGAAGGGGGCTACAGGAAAGATGGAGAGGGGCTTTTTACAAGGGCATGGAGTGATAGGACGAAGGGGAACGGTTTTAAACTGAAGGAGGGGAGATTTAGATTAGATCTTAGGAAGAAATTCTTTCCTGTGAGGGTGGTGAGACACTGGCCCAGGTTGCCCAGAGAAGCTGTGGCTGCCCCCTCCCTGGCAGTGTTCAAGGCCAGGTTGGATAGGGCTTTGAGCAACCTGGTCTAGTGGAAAGTGTTCCTGCCCATGGCAGAGGGGTTAGAACTAGATGATCTTTAAAGTCTATTCTAACCCAAGTGAGTCTATGATTCTGTGAATGCGATTGTTTTCACTGAAACATGTATGGAACAGGAAATTACCCAAAAGAGGAAAAAAAAATCAGATTACCTAGTCTGTACTTTCAATATTTTTACGTATCTTGTTCATGAATAAGAACAACGCACTGCCAGGAGACATTACTTCCTCAGGTAGTTCAGGAAACTGAGCTTTCAGATAAGTACATCTCCTGGGCATCACCATGCTCCAAAGAGGGGTCACATCAGAAAAATTGTTCGGACAGTTCATTCTCTGCTTTGGTGAATACAGTGCCCTATTCCAAAAATCTCGTCTGCTTTTGTGTCTTCATTCTTTAACTGTTTTCAGGATTTGCACATTTTTCAGTTTCAGCAATACTGATCTGGTGTTTACATCCAGATTTTTTATGAGAATATTAAAAAGTTACTGGGATCATACTGATCCCTGCCAAAACTCCATAAAAACACTTCTGTTTGTTGGTGATTAACTAATGTTAACTACTATTTGTGGGCTATCATTTAGTCAGCCTTCGATTTATTTGACAAGTGATCTAATAGTATTGCACAACATATAGTTTCTTTTAAAAACAATCTCATCTCCAGATTAGACCATATTTTCCACTGTAGGAAGTTCAGATTCTACTTTTTCTCCCTTGTACCGGGTGTCCATGTCTGGGTGTTAGCAGCAGGGGCTGCAGGGTGGCCCCTGTGAGGAGAGGCCGGGGCTGCCCTGTGCTCTCCCTTCAGGGGGAGAGGGTTCAGGAGTGAAGGGGTGAAGGGGGGACTGGGAAAGGGGTGGCGTTGTTTTAATTTTGTCTTTGTTTCTCACTACCCAAATGCACTTTAATTTGCAACAAATTAAAGTATTTTTCCCCAAATCGAGGCTGTTTTCCCTATGACGGTACTTGGTAAATGATCTCCCTGTCTTTATGTTGACCCACAAGCTTTCGTGTCCTATACTCTCCCGCATCCTGTTGAGGAGGGGGAATGAGAGAGCAGCTGGATGGGTGGATAGCAACTGGGCAAGGCTAACCCAACACAGTTCCCCATGCTGTGGCACCCTGTGCTCCCATGATCCTCTTGTGCTGCCAAACGAGGAGGGAAGATGGGGCTCTCCTTGCTTAATGAGAGCATGGAGGTAAGAAGTTGACTCCAGCTTAGAGGAAAACAACTAGGCAAGTTCTGGGAAGAAAAGTCCCCTCAGGCTCACTACCACCAGCACCCTACTTGCTCAGCAAGCTAAGTTCCTGGGGCCTGAATCATCCCTGCATGGTGGTTCATGTCCTTCTCTCCTCCCACCAGCCTATCTTGTTGGAGGCAAAGCTTGGTGAGAGAGCCCTTGGGCTTGCCTGTGCCCTTCCCTTGTGCTCTGCTTGTATCTTCTGAGCACAGCGGAAGGGCAGAAGAGAAACAACCTGTTGGAAGACATTTCTGGGAGGTATTTCTACCTATCTTTATATGGTGGACACTGAATGCAGAACTAGCCCACACAGACAGCCTGACCCCGCTGTGGAAACACAAGTATGGTGAGTGGAGCACTTCTGCTGGGCAACTGCCATGCCTGCAGGGTGCAGGAATGGCCTCGTATTTGGATAGAGCCCTGATGGGACCATGTATGACAACGTGGGTACAGATGTGTACATTTCACAGAATCACAGAATCACAGAATCACAGAATCAACCAGGTTGGAAGAGACCTCTGAGATCATCGAGTCCAGCCATTGCCCTGAGTCCAGCCATTGCCCTATTTGACAGATAGTTTCATCTCCTGAGTTATAATTATATGGATGAATGTTGAATTTCTTATTGCAGTATGCCTATCTTTCAGAAACTTCTGAAAACATGATGACCACTAAATTGCCCTGTAGAAACACTGTAGCAACAGTGTAGCTTTATGAAATACCTCACAGGAATAAATATGAATTTATTTAAAACAACTAATTTCAATCATCTCTCACGCTCAGAAGCACTGAGATGCTTTTAAACAGCCTACTCAATATTCAGGCACTAAGATACCTGTATCCAGGACGTCTGTCCAGGATTGCTTGCAATGACGCGGAGGACAAGGAAATCAGTTTTTGAGCTCCTCCCCACACTTCCTGGCTTCTCCTCAGGTGTGTGGTGGTGGTTTTGGATGTGTCTCATTGTACAGTTCAGGATCTGACAGCGGTTTATCTCTTTATGCTCTCCCACCTCTGTGAGTCATCAGGATTTAGTCACTGCTAGGATCTCGATGACCTGCTACTGTAGGTGTCAGCAGTATATGCCATTTTGCAGCCCTTCTTCTGGTGCTTTGCACCCATGCATTCACATTCAGTCTACATTCAGATCAGTACAAACATTTTTTCTACAATTTATCACAGCCCTAGAAAATTCCTGGGCTTCTATTTTCTACTATATTATAGGCACGCTGGTATGTGCTGGCAAAAAGATGATAGCTATCTCCTATGATTCATAATTTTGTTGTCTCACAGATCTCCCAAGCTCCCGGTATTTCAGCAATATATTACAGTAAACTTTCCTTCTTCCTGGCCTGGGATTACAAAGGAATATTACGGTTTACTTCCTTCTACATAATGATTTTGTCTCTAAATTCTAATCCGATCCAATCTTCATATTCTCTCTATTTTATTGGATTCTGGTGAGCTTTATCATGTGCCTTGCTGCTTTTTCATCGTCCTTTGTTCACTTTATATTATTCCTGGTTATCCAAGAAAAAACAAAAAAGTTTCAGAGGAAAGGGAAGAGATGCTTGCTGTTTGTGGGACAGACAAAAAGAAATCTGTTAAATAAAGGAAAATAAGTACTTCCTTCACTCTTAAATAATATTCTAAATGCTTTTTCTGTGAGTTGTCATAATACTTGTTCACTGACTTTGTGGCTGCGTACTTATCAAGGGCTACCTCAGAAATCAGAAATTTATTGGTTGTATTAAAGATTTCAGTTGACATCAGATAGAGATCTTGATCCAAATTCTCTGTGCATCTTTCATAGTTGGGAGCAGCAGTTGCCCCATCCTAAGATTAGTAGCATAATGATCAAGCCAAACAGTTAATATGAAGTTCAGTTCTGCAAATCTCTGTCATGTGAAAGTCAGGACTGCTCAAAGGAAAAGTGAGCTGTGAAAGAATGAGGCAGACTTTTTTAATGAGCTCGTATTAATAAGAGGAAAGTTGTTTCCTGCACGATTCCATCACAGAGCACATTTCACACAAAGTTACATGCTGAAACATAATTTCAGAAACCACACAAGGTTTGCATCTTCAGACTCACATACTGTTAGTAACAACTGGAGAAAAAATTATTTCATAATGATAAACTACTCATACATTGTCATCAGATCATTAGGAGAAATTGGCAATTTGTAACAGAACCATTAGAACAACCACAAAAATCTGCTGAAAAAAGTATAAAATGTAAGTTGCCCAAGACAGATTAAATCAATAAAGAGCAACTCTTCAAACCTTTCTATAAGATCATTGATCTAAAAGATGAGGAAATATATAGCAATATCCTGCACACTGTAATTGTCTTACAGGTAGCAGTAAACTTCCCTTGAGCAGTGGACAAGGGCATCCTCCACCACCTGCTCTGTCTGGGTGAGACATAGCTCAAAATACAGTTTCTGATTCACAAACCTGTCAGCTGGTTCCTGTGGTGTTTTTGAGAATCCCTCAGGGTCTTTTCCTTGTTGTTCCCATGGATGTCTTCCTCTGAAGTTAGCATGTTGTTCTGGTTTTCCTTTTTCCTGGCAGTTGCATCTTGCAGCACTGTGTAGAGCCCAAAGTCTGCATGGTCATCCTGTTAGGCTGGCTGGACGTGGGGCTTCTCGGTACAGCTCTCGTGGTTGGACTCTTTTTTTGCACATGATGGGGGTGACACAAGGCACCTGGTGGCCTTTCTGGCCAGGTCCGTAGCCCTTGGGCACATTCCAGTGTTTTCATCCCCCTCCTATTTTGGTGCCTGACTGACCTAATGAACATGTTGGGGTCTTATCCAACAGCCTTGTGAAGTTAGGAGCCCCAAACCTGCCCTCTACTGTTATTACTTTCTATTCATATTTAACTTCTAATTATTCATTTCTTTATCTCTTGTCAAAGAATGTTTTATTCATTAGGTACATAGACTTATCTGGATATATATACTCAATTTATACATATTCATACATGTATATTTACATGTTACATAAATATATGTATGTAAAGTGTTTCTATGTATAATAAATAAAATATATTCATGCATATTTGTCTTCTCCTTTCTGTATACATTTATATATAGAAAATAAATATCTATTTCTATTAAAATATATGTATTTTTATATGTGAACACTTCCTGGTCCAAAAGAAATGGGCAGACAGTCAGGGTGCTCTTAGCCTGCCATGTCTTGGATGAAAGCTGTCCTTACACAACAGATATACAAGAAAAGGAGGGAATATAGAAGGAACTGTTGCAAATATAAGCAGGGGCCTTGAAAGTATAAGCACAGGATGATGCCAGAGGCCTCAAAGGTATGAATATAAATCTCAGAAGTTCAATTAGAGGACACTGAAAAAGTGCAACCTTGACAGCTAAGTAAGGCAGTTTAGGGCTTACACAAATTTTGAGAGAATTGTTGTCACAATCGGTTGCAAGTGCCCATGATGGACAGCACAGCAATGACATTTGTAGATTGCATGTGAGAATGTAACAACATTATCTCATTGAACAGGCACCTCGCTTCAGAATTAGATCCGCAGAACTGATCTTTCTGATATCCTTTACTGCTACAAATGTAAGCAGTGCTTTGTTATCATGAAAGGAAAATACACCTAGAGGGGGCAGTGGACAAACACCACTGAGTGGATACAGGTCCAGGTTGGGGACCAGATTTGGCCAGAGCATAGTTCATCCAGCCTTGGCCTACGCACACCGATTTCCTGCAGATGGAAGCCAGTATGTGGACGTGGAAGGGGACATAGAACAGCATGAGCTTCTACAAACCCCAAAGAGTCCCTGTGTTCAGTTACACCTGAGGGTTTTTAGTCCATATCAAAAATTTCCAGAATCTTATCTGGGAAGTGAGATGGGACCTACCATCTGGCTCATAGTAGGTCCTACAAATCCTCGTGGCTCAGTTTTAGTTCATAAGGGTCCTGCCTTTCCTAATATCCACTGCCCAATACCTCAAAGACTTTATGAACACATCTTTTTAAACACAACTTCAATAGAGCTCTGGAAACTCTGGACATAAGCTGGAAATTGTCTACAGGATTTAGCAACTTCCTTTTTCTGTGTGAAAGCAGTTTTTTATTAGGGTTAGTAGAAGAAAGTACAGGAATGAGGGCAACATTAAAGAATGATAAGGGAAATTTGTAAGGAGGGTAATGCATCCAGTTACAATTTGAATCCTAAACTATGTGCTGTTACCTGTAACTGCAGTCTGGCACCACTTTTAATTCAATTTGTAGGGCCCATCAAGGAAAGCAGATTAAAGCACGCATTAGTCTACTTTTTCACTTGGCATTTCTATATCCATCAAGCAGTTTCAAGTAGCCCGAGAGTCATTTCACATTATGACCGTTTTCCTTTAAGTAAGGCCAAGTAAAGTGTGGAGAATTAAAATTAATTATTCAATGAAAACAAAGGCTGAAGTGTGATCAAGTTTGGCTGTTTTGTTTGTTTGTTTGTTTGCTTGCTTTTCTCCTCTCTAGGCACTTCAGTTCCCCAGGCTCTGTCCTCCTCTAGTGTATGGCATTTTGAAAGGCAATGACAGATTATAAATTCAACCCAAGGTTGCTGAACCATTCAGTAGAGTCAAGGGAGGTCTGATGAATTTCTTCTACGCGTCCTGCATAAGCGTGTGTTATACAGTCGTTAACAATTTGAGTGATAGTCTGAAGTTTGTTGCACTTGCAGTACGATCAATCACTGTACCTCTGTTTATATGGAAAATCTCTGCACCTCCTGTGAGTTGCTTAAATGCTGTTGCGCATAATCTAGTATCCTTGAGGTAAGACAAATCCTGGCCTTATGTTTGTGATGTTGACAATAAGCTTCAGCTTCAGCAGTTGTAGTGTGTGAATATAGATGTCCAGGACTGCTTGAGATGCTGTAGAGTATCTGAGACTGCCACATGTGGCGGTTAGATGTGCCTTAGGCTTATAATACATCGATGCCATTGGCATGGCAACTGGAAGCTCTTTCATATTGTGATAGATCTTTATCATACATGGCAGTCTAGTATTTCCTTAAAACAGTTGGTTTAAAGTACCAGAAATTGGAATAGAAAAACTTCAAATGGCCTATACAGAGATGCTGAAGAGTAGAGACTTTGTACAAGTTTTTCTGAATTCAAGTCCTGCAGTTCTGGCAGAAAGGTACACTCCTCTCTCTCTTTCTAATGGGATTATACAAAGTGATTTTGTGCAGAAACCTCTAGCCCTCAAGTTTAGCACCTGCTTCCATTCAGAAAGCTTGTCCTTGTCGCTTTTAGTACGTTTTCACTGAAAAAAAAAAAAAAAAGAAAAAAAAAGACACCTAGATGAATCTGTTCTCCATATGTTTGGTTAAAACAAGTAGAGTTTGAGGAAGAAAATTGGCTGCTCTGAGCTTGACTAAAAGTTGTGCTTCAATGCTTCAATCTCTTCTCAGAAGACTTAGTAGGTAAACCGGCTGTTCCAGAGATCAAAGCACACCCTGGAAAAGCACATAGACATGTCCCTGAATAGCACATAGATATATATATATATAGTTGAACACATATATATATAGTTGAACAGGTCCCTTGAGCCACAAAGGGCACCAGAATGGGACAGGAATTATGCCTGTACCAGGAAGCTGCACACATTTGCCAATCCAGAACGCAAGTGCTTTACAGGGCAAAGCTACAGCTGTAGCCAAGTCCACAATGAAGTAGGCTGGACAATCAGAAGACAGTGTTCCTGCTCCTGCTGAGTTTACAGGTGTACAGGAATCCAGTTTGGTCTATAATAGCTGTGCCTTCAACACATTGCTGAAGATTAGGGAAACTGAGGAACTAAACCAACAGTCCTGGGCAGATGACAAAATTATCTCTGCAATAATCTATGCAATAACACTGTGCAAATATCTGTGAAGTGTAAACAGTTAAGGTAGGGAAGAAACAAGTCAAGGGACCATCATGAATAAGCAATTAGGAGTAAAGCAGAAGACAATGTAGGCTTTATATCAGGAGGTTTTAATGGGAAGTGCTGGACTCCTCCTAGTGGGAAGATTTAATGTTTGGACAGATTGTGGTGTGCAAAACAGCTTTGGACCCTGACAGACTGATTTATAGATATACATGGCTTAAGGGAGCTATTAAGATTATCTGACATGATTTCCTTCAGTGTTTACCCAGAGCTGGTTAACGTTTAGGTAAGATGGACAGGTATAAAGACTGCATAAAAATCTTAATTCCTTCCCTAAAGCTTTTCCTTATTTACAGTAAACTTTGGTTTTAGGATGGTTGTTTTGTTATTGTGTTTCTTTTCTCATCACCTGGTTGATGTAGAAGGTACTGTTATTTAATACAAGAGTGGTAGATCTGTACACCTCCACTCTTTGAAGGCTGGAGGTGTGACAGACTACACTCAAGTGATTGCCAAAGTAAGACAACTGCTACTAGCCCCAGAAACGTGAAGCCTCAATGGATTTTAGCATTTAAAGTGGACCTCACAGCAGCTGCTACTGCATACCCACAGACCACTCAGCTTCCTACAAATAGCTTCAGCAGCCTGGGGCCAGCCTGCTGCCTCAGATGACACAAAAGGCCCAGAGGAGAGGTATTAGGAGACATGTGCCTGAGCCTAACATCTTTCTGCTGCTGTTGGTGGGGTAAGAGAAATCCTGGCAGCAGCAATGGGCAGTGAGCAGCTCCAGCTCTGGAGTGCGGGACGTGGGGATGCCACCTAGGAATGTGAACTGAAGAAGAGTACTGGAAGAAACTCTTCGTTATTAACTGCACGTAACATGCTAGTGGGGGAGATTATTCTTCCAAGTAGGTATTTCTTTCTTCTTTTTTACGTACTTCTTTTGTATGTTCATTATTTCCTAAAAGGCAAAATGACTTTCAAATCATTTGGGCTATCTGAAAGCTTCCCACAGAGATTAAACGTCTTCTGCGTGGAGTTTTCCATGTGCACAGCATCAGAACATCAATCTTCCTTCACCTGGAACCATAGTGGAGTATTTTAACTGGATGTCTTTAGCAGATCTCTGCTGACAGCCTGTCAAAGCATTCCTGGGGAATGACTAATTTTCAAATGTCTTTCCTACCTTTCTTCTTCTCCCTTCACTCTTTCTTTTGCTCTTTTTCTCCCTCTGTCTCCTTAAATTGCGTGCTATAAATAGCTCTTGAAGAAGGAGGGTTTGAAAAGCAGTGCATTTCATGTAAATCAAGGGTAGGATGTTACCAGGGCTGGAATTCCCTGCAGAAAAAGGTGCATCCAAGATGTTTTCTGTGTAGTTCTGAGTACGACTGTCATAGTCCATCAAACCAATGACCTGTCATGTTTGTGATGGTTATCGGTTATCTCACTGACCATTTTCCATGTGATTACTAGGAGGAAAGTTTCTTTCTAATCCTGAGTATTTCTTGTTAAGCCATTTATCTGTTGTAGTACATAAAGACTGATCTTATGAATTTTTATCTTACATATACATAGCTTGGGGACCACACTGTTAATCAGCACTAGGAAAGGTATCTCATGCTGACTGTTAATAACACCCTGATATGTCTCCTGAGATCATGAAATGTTGAAAATTAAATTCCTGTGCCCAGGAAAAGTCTCCTAAACTTTCTTTGCATTTTAATGCTTCTGGCTGAGAGTTTAAGGCCTGTGAAGAATTAGTGGTTTCTGTTGAAATTCCCCCTTACTTTGCATCGTAGGTCAAGAGCAAGCCAGTTTTTATTAAAGGCATTTCCATAGGATGCATATTCTGTATCACTGGAGAAGGAATTAGGCCTCCTGCAAGGGCATCCCCCATTCCCCTCTGACTTCTTCTGTGTTCCTCTCTACCCTTTTGCTCACCTCCTGTCACCTCCTTGGAGGAGACCTTACACATAGGTATTTCAAAACTAAGGCAGATTATCTCCTCTCTCAGTTCTTTTCTGCTGCTGAGTGGTGTAAGATTGGACTAATCTTTTCTCTCTCACACATCCACACTCTGTAAATTGAGTTCATATCATATGGAGGAGTATGAACCAGTCTGGCACCACTCTCATGAATATCTAATCAACCTAAAGACACTTTGAACCCAAGGCCTTTGCGGATGCAGTTACTTGCTTTCAGTGTTTCTGAATTTGTTATATTGAAGTTAATCAGAAGGAACAATGCAAGGAATCAAGTAATAACTGATATCTGTTATCTCCGTACAGTGACAAGAACGCTGCCAGTGATGCAGCTCCTGGTGATTTCTTACTTCTCCCTATACATATGGGCAGAACTGTGTTATACTTAGAGTAATTAATTGAAGTGGTCAGAGATGAATTAAAAAATACATTAGCTTACTGTCTAGTGGGTTTCTTGCTTTATAACCAGTTTTAATTGGGAAAGGTTAGCTTTAGCCTTAGGAGTTGAATTTTCCTCTATAGCCAGCAGGGGAGGAAAGGGCAAGTCAGAACAAAAGGCTGACAGAGGTATGGATAAATCAGCCTGAAGCTGATTAAAAAGAAAGAGGGGAAGAAAGCTGATGATAAACTTAGAACCAACTCATGGTTTGGCTCTGTGAGTGGTTTCCTTGTAAAAATATCATGCATCTAGTGAGAATTTAAGCTTTTCCAGGGCTGGAGGGTTTCTTTCTCTTCTACCTCTGTGCTCAACACCTAATGCCACAACTGTATGCCAAAAAATGATGGGGTAGCAGAGGTGACATTAAAAGGCTACAGGACCACAGGAAGCCATGCTTCTTCCACTACCCAAGTATATTATGTTTAAACCATGTCTAGTTGTGTTCTGTGATGAAACAATTAGCCACAGCAAGTGGATGTATTTGCATGTGCTAGTTAGCAAGGATGATTTCATGTCCTTGGCTTCTGGGGTGTAATTCTGTTGCCTAAATATAGATGTCATTGCCCTTGGAGATGCTGTGTAGGAATCCAGCAGCCCTCTATCAACTAATCCATCAAGTTGTAGTTCTTCCACAGGTTCTGTGTCATATATGTCTGATCCTTATGTATGCACTGTGTACCTAAGACTGTCTCAGATTGTACCAGGGGCCAATGAGATTGTACCTCAACCATCTACCACACTCTGGACTTCGGGCTATCCAGAGTCATTCACAGCCAGTAAAGATCTGGTCCATGCAATCGCTGGGGTTTGCAGAATGATTGACCTGACCAAATGAAGGCAGCTAATTCAGCATAAGCCAAACATTGAAATAACTCTACTGACTCCAAAGGGAGCCTGCAGTGAGTTTCTGAGACAGAAACTGCACTGTAGATGCATGTATTTAGTCATTGTGGAGTGACTACTGGGGGCAACTTATTGAAACTAATTATTGGAGGCACACTTATTGAGAGTAAGTAAAGTTATATCCACATGAGTGCATCAGGACCTGTGTTAGTTCAACATATCAGCTGTTGAACATAGCCAGACTGAGAGTGCCGATTTTGGCCTATTTCATCCAAAATTTAAGGTGTCAAATCGGGCACCACTCAGAGGCTAAGCTCAGCGGCCCCAGCCCCTCTGATATCTGAGGACAAGCTGGAACGCGGCGGGGTTTAGCTTCTGCCAAATTATCCCTCCTACACACAACACACCTTAAACGCAACAGTCATATGAGTTTATCTTCTAGTGTTCAATGAAGGCATTCATAAAAAAAAACACCTACAAAACTCTTCTTGAAAAGGCAATTTCTAGTTGTGGCTTCTGTCTGGAAACTAGCTCATCATCCAACCAGAAGCAATCACTGATTTTTTCTTCAACTTTGCTGGAACAAGAAAGATCTGCTGATACTTGGGTCCCAGCAGTCTGCCTGCCATGCCCGGTGAGCATGGCTGCTGCAGAGCTGCCAGGCATCGTGCCATGGTGCTCCCTGAGCTGCCTCTTCCAGACCACCATCTGTGCCACCACCCTGTCTATTACACCGAGGAACAACAGCAGGGTCTTAACTGGAACGAATCCCCTCCACTGATGTTGCTGTTTCCCCATAACCAAATAGGCTGTCTGCTGCTTTCGTGTTGAACAAAATTTTAGGTTCAGTCACTGTTTGGATGCAAGGGTATTTTCATATTTAAGCATCCAAGCCTGGTGGGAAATCACAAGAAAGCAGTCTGCCTAAGGGCAGGATCTGGCCCTTGCACAGGGACAATTTTAGCAGTGTGAACAGCCAGCAGAGGCAAAGCTGCTGTTGCTGCCAGTAAATAAAGAGCAGTTGGGAGGCAGGACCTTCACTGACAAAAATAGATGAATAAAATCTAGAAAGGAAAAGAGTGAGAAAGGTGAGAGCATTGCTTTGCTTACTGAGCAGAGAAAGCAGATTGAAAATAAATGGTTAATTTTAGAAATCACTGAGACCAAATCTGAAGGCACAAATAGCACTAAAAACTCAATGAGAGCTCCTGTTGTCCAAACCTAGTCACAAATGAAAGAGATGAGGCAGTGGTGAAAGTGTTAAAAAGAGACTTTATTTCACTACATGCTTATTCAGCCACAAATCAAGCTAAATGGGAATGAGATATTGTTGATAGGATCTGTCATTGTTTAACAAGTAGGGTGAGGAAGGGATTTTTTATTCTGAATTTTTAAGCGAAAACTCAAGAGTGAACACTTCTGTCTGAAGAGACATGAGAATGATGTTTTCTGCAGGTATTTTCTTTGTAGGCAGAGACTGTAAATAGTCCGATAAATGGCTTATAGTGTTTAGGGGGACATGCTTGATTTAATAAGGAGCTAATTTTTTAAGGACTTTTTCAGGCTGGAGTGCAGTTTGTTCATTTCCATGGTGTTCCACTTTCTCTTTGCTATATGGAAAAGGACAATTTACCAGCAGAAGTAACTGGATTATTCATGGTAGGATTCACCCCACATGACTGTGCACATCATTGAAGAGCCTTTCTAGTGTGTTTGACTTCATCTGTCACCAACAGAGATAAAAGACAGTGGCACTTGCAGGTTGCATGGACATCACAGACAGCAGAGGCTGTCCCCTCTTCCCTGCCAAGACTTGTCTCTGCATTGGTCTTATTCCTCTGAGGGATATAGATGACATTTTCTATAAGGAAATCCTTTTCTTTCTGCCTTTTGCTGACAGCATTGTGGCAAGGCAAATTATTTGGCACTGATCATGTTTCGCAGCAGAAAAAAAAGAAAAAAAAGTCTTTAATTAGTGTTAAAAACGTCTCTTCAGATATTCCAGAGAAAAAAAATGTGTGAGACTCCAGATGAAAAAACAGTATGTGGGTCATTAGGTGGTATATGCCTTTGTTTCACTGTCCACTGATTTGGGATTGTGAGTTAGCAGATAACAGATTTCTCTGATGATGAGGATGATTTTGTAGTTGTCAGTCAGATTCAGACCCAGGATCTACCCAGAACACTATTGTGTCTCAAGCAGGTTTAAGTCAACCTGACAGCAGAGGAAGTGTACAAAACTGTTTGTTTGTTTTTTTTTTTTCCTGAGTAGTTAAAGGCTAGTTTAAGACTGGAAGCCTGAGGGCTTTTATTCTGATCAAACTTCTTGTTTAGCTTTTTACTTTTCATCTCAAAACTTTGGCTATTTTCCTCATCCATTAAAAATTAATTTCACTGGGGGTTGCAACTGGCTAGCTCTTATTTTAGCGGTGCCTTGTGACAGTCTGTTCCATTCTGGCAAATGGTTCATTGTCTGAGGGAGCTTTTATTTCCTATTACTTCTTTTTTTTTTTCCCCATTTGCTTATACTAGATTTGCTTTTACTTTCTTAATTTTATTATAAGCAAAGGTGAACAGAAGAGCATCTGATCACCTACCCATCCCATAGCTAGCAAAAGCCAGTTGATTTTCACTAGGAATGTTTCTGTGCTAAAATGTGGAGGAACAGACAACTCACCACCTTTGCCAAACCCAATCACTCTTTCAAGCTAAACTAAATCTGCTTCTTTAAAACAATCCGGCTTTCTGCTAATCATGTCTGGTTCCCTCCGGTTGGGATCTAAGTTCAATAATTTTGTTTTCTACTGAGTTACTCCACCATCTGGCGTATTTGTACCAGGCATTTGCTGGCCTGATGGGAGGAACTTTGTGAAATTTGTGCCGCATTGAATCTTTCCTGCTTTGAATAAGCTACTTTTACGTCAAGTGTTAATATATTTACAAGCACCTGCAGCTTCCTCTCCTTGTCAGCCTGAATGCTCTGCAAATCAAAGCAAAGAGCTGTGTTGTTTTAAACTATTAGGAGAACTTTAACTCATATGGGATATATCTTTTTAAAATTATATAAGTATACACTTAAAGCTACTTCTGAAGTTCCCAGAGTTGCACTTCCATGTTTTAACCCCAGGGGTGCATGAAGACTGTGGAATCAAAACTAGCAACAAAACTTGATCCAAAACTCCCAGAATTGTTAAGTATTGCAGTTGTGAGAGATTTGTTTTAGATGTCAAAGCCCAGAAATAAAATATTTTGTGATCATGTTTCCTCTGTGTGCTTGTGTAGCCGTCTGTTCACCCAGGTAACTTCTGTGTCTATTAGATAGGTTCACCACAGCTGACAGAATGACAGAGGTCTCAAAGATATTAATCTCCTGTATGTTTTATTAAAGTAGGTGGAAGGGTCAAGCGGTTATTCAGCTGTTAGAGTGAGAAGAGAGATTCAATGACTGTGCCTCCTAAAAAGGAGACTGTAAGGGGAGCCCAACCCTCACATCACATAACAGGACCTGTGTATATGATGCTTTGCTGGTTCCTCTGCTCATACAACACACTGTGAAACTTCTGCTTTACAGAATTGCTCCCAAGCAGCCCAAACCTTAAAGATATAAAAATTTCAGACATGAGATGGCAAACAAGAAGAACCACCCTCCCACCCCAGTATGTTTACTGTTCATTTTAAGTCTCATGATATTTAGTGAAGTTTGTGATAAGTGATGTTGAATTCTGGGAGTCTGTGACACTGAATCTCTCTAATTTAACACGGAAATACAATGCTGCATTACTGCAGTTGATGGATAAGGCAATCTAAAAATAGGATGTTTTGAGAAGAACAGGGAATATGACAAACATGGAAGCTGTCTCCTGTGTAAGGTCACATCATTTGATCTCTGAAGGCAGAAAAAAATAATATAATACTTCCAGAGCTACCCAGGGGCTCTTCAAATTTATCTGATAAGTAGTCCTACATAAGGACAAGATGCTATTGCCATCCTGTGAACGATAAAGTATCTTGCTAGATGTGCACAGTTACGCTGTGTTGTCTTTCTTTTGATTGTGGAAAGACAAATATGGCTGTTTTCTGCCATACTACAGCTGTATGTTGTAGTCACCACATCATGGATCAGAGAAGGAGAACATGCACAAGATGCTTTCCCCCCACTATTAGGAAGAAGAAGGGAGGATGAACACAACCCACTGATCCGGGGATAGCACAGGATAAAGAATGAAATGTTAATTAGCAATGAGAGCAAGTGGGGATGTGTGTGACTACATATGTGTGTACGTTGAAATGGTAATTGTCACGGCTTCCCCACCATCACCCACAGTTCATTTGGGGTGAATGGGGGTAATGAACACATCGCTTTTGTTTCAAGTATAACCAGTTCACTCAATTCACTGCCTGGTCCTAGCAAAAGGCTCTCCTACATGCCAGGAAATCAACATATATTCACCACTGACTGACATGACAATGTTTGCTTTGGATTTTTTATATTTTTTTTTCTTCCCCAACAGCACAATTAGAGATTCATTACATTCTTTTCACTCCTCTAATGAAGCAACTAAGCAGTTTGATCTCGTTAGAAAAGGGCAGTCACATAAGTAGCTAAGTTAGGCGAAGTCCAATTCAGACTAACTTCCTAGCTCATTTACTTGACTTCAGAGCTCCCACATGAGACATTTCCATGCCAAGAGTTCATTTCTTGGTATAACAGATGCTAGTCCATGCTGGTTTTTATATCCCTAGGATTTTGGTCTGTAAACTTGTGTTTTCAGTGGAAGTAAAACATTTGGAGAGAATGCTACAGGGATTAGATTTTGGCTGTTCTTCCACATCTGTCCTTTGGAGCTAGGGAAATATTTGTGAGGATAACTTCAGTAAAGATTGGGAAGCAGTCAGATGGTGCAGGGATGGGAAATACATAAATAAACTGTATAGAGAGATGCACAAATTGCATTTAACAGCTGAGCCAATGAATCACCGTTGTTAGAATACATTTGATTTTCTGTGTGCACAGCAATTAAAGGAAATAGCTTGCAGGTGAATATAGAGGGGATAGATTCAGGTCTCTGCACAACAATGATGGCTGATATAATGAAGATCTAATGAGAACAAAATTGAGATTCAGAGTTACAGATGGCATGCCTTTCCATCACTATCCGGGACATTATTTTCTTCAAGGATCTGTGATATCATTTTTCTGTGGTGCTTTAGAACAGAACCAGCTGTCAGTAGGACTAGAGATATAAAATGGCTGGGGAGGGTGTTAGGGGATTACGCCATCTAGTTTTAGCTGCCTAAAAGCTAAGAGCATTGTCTAGTCAGCTGTCTAGTATCCCTGTAGATTTGGTGGAAGTAAAGACACCTCAAGAAAACAATTAATTTCATCTACTCTTAGCATCCAACTCAAAGTATTAGGTCCTGAAAACCCTACAGAATTTCTGCTTAACTTTGGAGACTTTAAATTATCAACCCATCACAGCTTTTGCCAATAGTGTGTCTCCTCTGTCTTATTTCTGCCAGTGGTCACAATGTCAACTTTTACTGTGCTGCTAATGAAGTTCATTGGGATTAAGAAATTAGGGATTCTTCCACCTATCCTGTCCGTGGTCATTTATCCCAGAATATACCTAAGTAAGACTCAGGTGACCACTCAGTTTTAATAATTCTTTTCTGACTTAGGGCAATGGTTAGAGTATTCACATGAGATGTCAGAGATAGGCTCAAACCCTTTCTTATTGTCTTTAAAACCATGCTTCCTACCTTCTGTGACAGGTCAGGACTTTGTAAGTGAGATAACACATTCCCAAGTGCCTCAGAGGTATATTCATGAGATGCAAAAGGATTGACCTGGCATAAGCCACCTTACATCAGAAGGCAAATGAACACAAGCTATGAAACCTGTTTGAGAAGAGTCAGATATCAAATTTGCTGTAATGGCTTGTGTCCGAGGCTACACTGAGGTGCATAACTCATCCTGTGTGCTGCAGAGGAGGTATTCTGATCTGAAGCTGAAAGGGCCTCGCAGAATTAAAACATTGCAATATTGAATTTGTCTCCTCTGCATATGCAAAATCCAGGGGTCCTTGAAGTCTACGAGAACTCCGCATACATGCATGAACTGAAAATGCTCAGACTAGTAGGGTTATATTATTATTCTGTTGTTATTTCCAGAGGTCACACAGCTTGTACCACTCTGACCAGTAGCAGACTAAGGAAGGTACAAACTTTCTGTGGCTACTTGTGTGTTTACTACAAAGTTAACTTCTTCCCTGGAGAAGCACCTCTTCTTCACTCTTCTTTTTCAAGGAATGTCTCCTGTGGACTGGTGTTGAAAAAGAACCAGCTTTCACATTTATGAGCAGCTGCTACTGTCTAAAAACCTGTGGAGACGCTGAACTCAACAGCTGCTTTGTGGTAGCTGCCTTCACCTTCATGTGGCTGCTGCTCGCTCTCTGCTTTTCTTTGGGTCTGTTGGGCTCTGACAGGCTGCTTGAGACCTCAGAGGCAAGCTGCGGAGAGCAGGGTTTTGAGCCTCTCTGTCTATCTCAATTACCAGTTGGAGCTTCATTTTGGCTCCTTCTGCCCAACGGGAGGTTGTCGGTCTCAAACACGTGCTGTGCAGTAACAACCATCGTCTGAATGGTGTTGGTCTCTGTACTGGATCTTGTTGGCTTGGCTGGTGGGGAGCCCACGAGTTGGATCAGGCTGATGAGCTGCTGTTGTTTCCTTTCTGGCATTGCAGGCAACAGCTTCAGACATTTTTTAATTACTCATAGTGATGCCTCAGGTGATGCCAAATGAATCATTGCCATATCTGCAGCCTTTTCTGCCTCTCTCCTCATTTGTTTATGTTCTCAGTGTGGCATTTTTGGTTCCTACCAGGGCTCTGCTTCCCCCTCCACCCCTTCAGAGCTGTGAAAACATTTTTGCAGCTCAAGCCATATCAGCAGATGGTTCTTTACTTTCATCATCATCGTTGTGGTGTGGTCCCTTTCCCAAATCCTGAAACAGGCAATTTCTGGCATCTTGTCCTCGACATTTGTTAGGATTCAAAACTAGTGGCAGGCCTGAAAACTGCTTATGTCCTACCCATGCAAAAGTGCAGAGTTCACTGCCAAGCTCAGTGCAAACCCTGCTTGAGGACCTCTGATGAATTTTCATGTATGCACCAGTGATAACACCAAAACATGTGAGGTCCAACCTTTTAATCATCACTGTTTGGGAAACCAATGCAGAATCCTATTGTGTTTTCTTTTTTCATCATCATCCCGTCATACAGGTATACCAATACATATTTTTTTCCTATATGTCTTTGATTTCTGCTCTGCCTGTTCAGGCTGTGAACTTCTCACAGTAGGACTGTCCTCCCTGAGGAGCTAGGCCTTGGGCAGACATGAGACAATCTATCTCAGCTGTACTCTACTTAGTGTGGGATGATTAATGGCCTGTTAATAGAAAGATTTAAGAACCTGTTGAAGGGAAACCACCTCAAGGGTCTAAGCTGCTGTAACGTTCTTTCCTGGGGAGGGGTTTTCACTCTTTCTTGTCCTATTCAGTGGTCCTTTATTTCTGGTTCTGGGCTTCAAACCATCACATGGGGGAGATGGCATCACCTGTGTCTTCCCCTCTGGGAAGGTCTTCCCTTCTGCAGTTCCCTAATACCCATGATAGCTGCAGCAGGTCTGGTTTAGCTTTCTGCCTTGCTGTTCTGCTCCTTTTTGTGGCAATGAGCATTGTAATCTGTGACCGAATAGCTGCCGTATGCAGAAGTGTCATTTATTTAGAATAAAGACTCTTCAGAGAAAGCAGATGCTTAAAAGCTTTAGTGAAGCAGGTTGTAGGCAGAGCTACCTTCCCTGGCAGGCTTGTCAGTCCCTGGTGGTGGGAATACCCATCTCCATCAGACTACCCTACAGAGTTGCTTTTTCTCTTTGTGTTTGCATCCTCCCCTTGAAAATAGCTTTTCAGCTCTACATGGGACTTTTTTATTTCCTTGCTCACTGCTAGTCTCAGGGTGCTCAGGAGAGGTGACTATCAGGAACCAAGCTTCTCATATATTTCTTTTCACTGTATGCTGTTTTCTTCCCGGTGCTGTAGGGACAATGGTCGTATTTCAGTATTTTCAGTTTAAAATTAATTCAAAAATTCAGACTTTAGAAAAAGCCCAGGCCAAAAATATTCAGAGTTTTCTAGAATATGCACACGCTTTTTGAGAGGGGTAAGACTAAACCAAACCAAACCCATTTATCTGAGAAAATCCTAGGACAGGATAAGAAGTGCTGCTGGTAGGGGGCAGAAGGCACTTCAGTAAGAATCTTGTTTTAGTGTTAACCAGATTGCAGCCCTATATGATGCTAAAAGTGCACATTTTTTACCTGTCATAAATATCAACTTGTTTTTCACCACCGTATGTGGAGAGAGTAGTATTTGATCTTCTGTCTGCTCTTTTCTGTAGCTGAAGATTATAGTAATATTTTTATCCTGAAAAAAATAGATTTACTCCAGATTTGCTGATTTGCACCAAGGTGACAGAGACCAGAATCAAGCTCCAAGTCTCCAGTGCAGGAAAAAAGAAAAGCTAAAAAATTAGCTCTGTGGGTGAAAATAGGTGCTTAAGGGTTTCATCCACAAGCCCAGGAAAAAGTGAGGGGGGCAACTGTTGAAAGTGGTGAGCTCCCTGAAAGCCATTTCCAACACTAGGAGACCCTCTGAAGGAGGAACAAGCTGTCATGCAATTATTTACTCTGCTATTTATGGAACAAACCACACACATTTTCCTGCCATAGCAACTGGTGCAGCACTTGGTATTTGCAATGCACACACAATTTCTATGAATCATCATTAAAGTAATCATCTTTGTGACCAGCGGACTCTAGCAAGTGACTCATTAAGAGAACCACTGGAAAATAATTAGCACACATACTTGTTTATATGCCTGTGTCTCCACAGAGGTCTCGTTCTTGTTGTGGTTTGGTTTAACTCCAGGGGAATTTTGCTTTCAGTGTAAAACACTTGTTTCAATCAAGGTAATTACCTGAGCGATACAGTTTTGTGTATAGTGTTTCCATTAAATCATCCTATTTATCATGAGAGTAAATGAAACACTTATAGTCAGTTTTAGAGCAGCTCTTGGCAGTGGTCCAGCCCAGTGGCTTTTTTTCTGGGGACACATCTATGTTGATCTCAGCTTGAGTATCTAAAATTGTGCCTCTCTAAAAATCTCATTACAAAATGCTTCGGATGCAGAGATTGCTGGTTCAGGTGCTTAGCAGGTTCTTTGAGGTTACATCCATCTGTGACTTACTGTGGATTTCTTTTGAGAAGCAATCCCTGATTTTTCCTGTGTCCTGGTGTAGCTGACATACATGGGAACGGATCAAAGTGGTGTGTGTTTGTCTGTACGAATGCCAGTTTGGCAAATGCTTGCCACGTTTCCAATGTGTTCTTTATCTGGACCCACTGCTGACTTCTGAGCCTGGTGCTTTTCAGTATTTGCTTAAGAAATGTTTATTGTGTTTCTAACAGTGATTTACTTTGAGGAACTGGAAAACTGTTTATACTTCTGTGCAATGAAAAATCAAAGTCAGGAGCAGGGTTAAATTACTTAAAGATAAGTGCTGTTTGGGCTATTGCAAGGTATTCTCCAGAAAAGTATGACTTATCATCCAGTGTTTTAACTGCCAGCCCAATATGGATGTCTTGCCTCTTGTGCATGGGCAACTGGGTCAGCTTCAGATCTTTACCAACTACAAAGAGAGATGGGAAGACAAGTGTAGGACTCAGTTACTCATGTGGGCATCTAATGCCATTTGGGCTGCCTTACTATCTCCTTTCTGGCCTCTGGATGCTCCAGGAGGGCTTGTATCTCTTGTGTGTCCTGTGAGACGTCTGCCAGCATGGTATAGATGTTTTGACTACTTTATTACATCTTAAATGACACTAGATTTCTGCATTTAGGCAACTGAATTGCAACCATACAGGTACCTTAATTTAGATACCTGAAGTTAGGTGTCTCCTTCCCTCTTTTGGAGTTTGTTCCTGGCTCTAATACTCTGTTACTTGACTAAGCATTTGATTTTCCATTTCATGGAAATACGTACAACGCACAGCTGTTGATTTCTTCAAAGATGAATATTTTCAGTCTATTGAGGAGCTGTTCCTGTTGTGCTGTGTGTTTTGAACAGCCTAGCTTCACAGTATTGTTGGGGCGTAAATTAAGATGCTGTGGTCTGCACTCAAAATTCCTCTCATTTAAGACAAAAGAGCGTGCCTGTTACCTGCAATGAATTTGTGTGTGCTCAGTAACATCCAGTTGTACTCACTCTATTTGTCATGGGTCAAAGAAATGCTATGAATGCCTGGGAATTACAAAGTGTAATTGTATTAGCTATACTTCTAGAATAATGGAGAGCTGCAGAACATCACTTATAAGACAATAATTATTAGACTAATGAGCTAGATGCTCTCAGTCTTTTGAAACACTGATGAGACACCTATGTTTGAAGGGATTTACAGAGTAGGAAATGTCCAACTATGCTATTTAAAGATCTGTCCCATAAACTGACCACATATGTTGCTAATGACTGGAGCTGAGCATATCGATGAAATAATTAATCCTTTAAGAAGTACTTAATGGAGACATGATGTAAGACAATAACGAAGAAAGAGCAAATGATGTCCAAAGGATTGATTTTTCTCAGTTTTAAGCTGTTGGACATTTGCATCTCAAATTGCTCTATTCAAGCACCTCTGCACAGTGGTACTGTTCTTATCTATCAAACTGCCTTGAAAGAAACCTCTGCCTGACAAATCTGGAGTTCAGTCAAGACACACAAATAAGTGAAAAAGTTCTTTTTTGATGAAAGATTGGGAGTATCTAAAAATCCAGTATATAATGGTTGGACTTGATGATCTTGAAGGTCCTTTCCAACCGAAATGATTCTATGATTCTGTGATTCTATGAAATAAACTCTACCAGGTATTTTTGTAAAAAATGTTTAATTTCACTACAAAGTTTAACTCTAGGACGAATGATTGGATTTTATTTTAAAATAATATTATTTTAATTTCTTTATGACTATGTTCATATATTTGTCTTAGTAAATAATAGAAGTTGGAAAAATATGCCTTGATCTTACTGAAAATCTGTACAATTATAGCATATCATTGCAGTGGTAGTTCTTAATAGTTCTAGGGTAAGGAATAAGGTTGAATGAACCATACTTAACAGCTCTTCCCTGCTGATCCATGTCTCAGCAATTTGGGATGCCCTATGGATTTTACTGTTTTGACATCTAATTCTCTTCTGAGGTGTAGAGAGATATGTTGCTGGATAGCAAAGATGAAGAAAGAGAGAGTCCAAGCGAAGGATTAATTGGACAGATTTTAGGTGTAGATCTGGAGACTTGCACCTGAGGTATGTTCTTTAAATACTAAACTATGAAATGAGTAGGAGATTTTTTTAACATCTTTGTCAGCAACGTGGACAGTGGGATCCAGTGCACCCTCAGCAAGTTTGCAAAGGTCACTGAGATGCGTGGTGTAGTCAACATGCTGGAGGGAAAGGATGCCATCCAGAGGGACCTTGACAGTCTTGAGAGGTGAGCATGTGCAAACTGCATGAAGTTCAACAAGGCCAAGTGCAAGGTCCTGCATGTGGGTCGGGGCAATCCCAAGCACAAATACAGGCTGGGCAGAGAATGGATTGAGAGCAGCCCTGAGGAGAAGGAGTTGGGGGTGATGGTTGAGGAGAAGCTCGACATGAGCTGGCAATGTGCGCTTGCAGCCCAGAAGGCCAACCGTATCCTGGGTTGCATCAAAAGAAGCATGGCTGGCAGGTTGAGGGAGGGGATTCTGCCCCTCTGCTCTGCTCTCGTGAGACCCCACCTGCAGTGCTGCATCCAGCTCTGGGGTCCCCAACATAAGAAGGACATGGAGCTGTTGGAACGAGTCCAGAGGAGGGCCATGATGATGATCAGAGGGCTGGAGCACCTCTCCTATGAAGAGAGGCTGAGAGAGCTGGGACTGTTCAGCCTGGAGAAGAGAAGGCTCTGGTGACACCTTCTAACAGCCTTCCAGTACACGAAGGGGCTACAGAAAAGCGGGAGAGGGGACTTTTTACAAGGGCAAGTAGTGACAGGACGAGGGGTAAAGGTTTTAAATTGAAAGAGGGGAGATTTAGATTAGATCTTAAGAAGACATTCTTTCCTGTGGGGGTGGTGAAACAGTGGCCCAGGTCACCCAGAGAAGCTGTGGATTCCCCCTCCCTGGCAGTGTTCAAGGCCAGGTTGGATGGGGCTTGGAGCAACCTGGTCTAGTGGAAGGTGTCCCTGCCCATGGCAGGGGGATTGGAACTAGATGATCTTTAAGGTCCCTTCCAACCCAAACCATTCTGTGTTTGTGTGATTCTATTCTAAAGAATAAAAAAATTCTCTAGAAAAAAGCAATTGTTGCCAACAAGAGATCATGTCCACCCAGGTGTACTGGTAGTCGGTTGAGGTCCTCCTAGTCCTGAGATTTCTTATGGTGGCCACCAGAACAGCGTGAAGGGCAGAGCAGGTGACAACCATTTGGACTATTATTTCTCCCTTTTTTACCGAGAACAATAAAAAAAGTGTTATTAACTGGACATCTGCGTCTATTGGCCTTTTCTTGTTCTTATCCCCTTTAATGTTGTTTTAGGTCCTGGGAAAGTTGAATAAATTTTGTTTCTAGACAAAAATTGAGATGTTTTATTTTTTGCCATTTTTCATTTATTACCACTTCTGTAAATTACCCTGCTGCTAAATTTTTCACATGAATTTATGATTCTTTTTTGGCCATCCAAAAACTGCATTTATTGACAGATAATATTTTTGACCAGAAGCATTCCTTCATTCTGATTACAGTACTAAAACTCAAGGAGAAGAGTCATCTCACGAATGGACAATAAATAGTGGTATTCATCACTCCCAGAAATCAAAGTTTGTGTTCTATGAAATATAGACATATTACAGTGATGAAGGCGATAACTTGAGATATAATAATGGGTGTGATATAAGAACTAGAATAGAACAGGCTGGAAGACTATCTAAACCCATAAACTTTCAGGAGCTGATGTCCTTTCCATATAACATCGTGAAGGAGAGACTGGAGTTTATGTATCAGAATATGTTCAAACTGAACAATTCTTTGCAGCAGAGATAAAAAATATAGTTCCCAATACAGGAAAATTATCCCCCAGGAGCTCAAAGCTAACGTAACTGTTAGGGACCCAAGGTAGCTAGTTGCTTCTAAGCTGCACCTTACCATAGAGGATGCAAGAGAATATTTGTAGAGGCACCTTTATGTGGAAAAGGTAATAAAATTTACTATTTACTGTAGCTGCAAACTACCATGCTGTTAACCAACAGCCTGAAATTGTGAAAAAAACAAGCTCTGGTTGTGGGTTCAGTTTTCAAATGGTCAGCAGATATTGTAATGATGCTGAATGAATCCCTAGGATGGATACATGAGATGTTAGTGGCCAAATATTATGTTTCTCTTACTTAGCAAGAATTAAATAAAACTAGTAAGCTCAATATGTGAAAAATGAAATTCAGTAGTGGATTATTGTATCCACAAGTGAAAGATTGCGTCAACTTTAAAATCAGACATTTCTTTTGGTTAACCCAACATTAGTTGCAAGACAAGCACATTCAGTCACAAATATTCTTCCCGCGTACCCATAACTTGAACTAAATGTAATTCATTCTGGGGTCAGGTGGTCCAGTTGCTTTGCAGGCAGCCAGGTTCTGTCCCAGGAAAAATATATTAAAAAAAAAAAATGATGAAAAGCAGTCAGAGTTTAAATTCACCTTTTTATTCTGTTTTCTATACTTGTCATTTCTGCTGCATTTACTGTTTAAAGCATAAGCTGAGTGAAAAACACTTTTTTCAAGCAGCAAAACAGCAATATTTTGCTTCATAGTGTTTATCCTGCGATTTATGCTGCTGCCATAGTGTTACACTCAGTTGGTTACCCCATTCCATTCTTAACGTTGCTTCTACAATTTACAATGTTGGCATCTGAAGATGTAAATCATAGAATCACGGAATTGTTTTGGTCCAACAGTGAACCTAGCACTGCCAAGTCCATCACTAAACCATGTCCCTAAGCACCACATCTACACCTCTTTTAAATACCTCCAGGGATGGTGACTCCACCACTTCCCTGGGCAGCCTGTTCCAATGCTTGATAACCTTTTCGGTGAAGAAATTGTTCCTAATATCCAATCTAAACCTCCCCTGGTGCAACTTGAAGCCATTTTCTCTTGTCTTATCACTTGTTACCTGGGAGGAGAGATTGACACCTGCCTCGCTACAACCTCCTTTCAGGTAGTTGTAAAGAACTATAAGGTCTCCACTCAGCCTCCTTTTTTCCAGGCTAAGCAACCCCAGTTCCCTCAGCCGCTCCTCTTAAGACTTGTTCTCCAGACCCTTCACCAGCTTTGTTGCCCTTCTTTGGACTTGCTCCAGCACCTCAATGTCTTTCTTGCAGTGTGGGGCCCAAAACTGAACACAGGATTCACGGTGCAGCCTCACCAGTGCCGAGTACAGGGGGACGATCACTTCCCTAGTCCTGCTGGCCACACTGTTTCTGTTACAAGCCAGGATGCTGTTGACCTTCTTGGCCACCTGGGCACACTGCTGGCTCACATTGAACTGGCTGTCGATCAACACCCTCAGGTCCTTTTCCAGTGGGCAGCTTTCCAGCCACTCTACCCCAAGCCTGTAGCATTGCATGGGCTGTTGTTCCCCAAGTGCAGGACCTGACACTTGCTGTTGTTGAATCTCATACAATTGTCCTTGGCCCATCAATTCAGCCTGACTGAAAGTGACTTGGTGAACACTTCCGCCTGCTCCCTCAGTACCCTTGGATGGATCCCATCTGGCCCCATAGACTTGTATGTGTCTAAGTGGTGCAGCAGGTCGCTAACCATTTCCCCTTAGATTGTGGGAGTTTCACTCTGCTCCCCATCCCTGTCTTCCAGATCAGGGGGCTGGGTACCCGGAGAACAACTGGTCTTACTACTAAAGACTGAGGCAAAGAAGGCATTAAGCACCTCAGCCTTTTCCTCATCCTTTGTTGCTATGTTTCCCCCCACATCTAATAAAGGATGGAGATTCTCCTTGGCCCTCCTCTTGTTGCTAATGTATTTATAGAAACATTTTTTATTGTCTTTTATGGCAATAGGCAGATTAAGTTCGAGATGGGCTTTGGCTCTTCTAATTTACTCCCTGCATAGCCTCATGACATCTTCGTAGTTCTGAGTGGCCTGCCCCTTCTTCCAAAGGTCACAAACTCTCCTTTTTTTTCCTGAGTTCCAGTCAAAGCTCTGTGTTCAGCCAGGCTGGTCTTCCTCCCCACTGGCTCCTCTTTCAGCTCATGGGGACAGCCTGCTCCTGCACCTTTAAGATTTCTTTCTTGAAGAGCATCCAGCCTTCTTGAACTCCTTTGTCCTTCAAGACTGCCTCCCAAGGGACTCTGTCAACCAGACCCCTAAACAGGCCAAAGTCTTCCCTCTGGAAGTCCAAGGTGGCAGTTCTGCTGACCCCCCTCCTTAATTCTCCAAGAATCAAGAGCTCTATGATTCATGATCTCTATGCCCAAGACGGCCTCCAACCATCACATCACTCACAAGTCCTTCCCTGTTTGTAAACAAGAGGTCCAGCAGGGCGCCTTCCCTGGTTGGCTCACTCACCAGTTGTGTCAGGAAGTTATTTTCCACACACTCTAGGAACCTCCTAGACTGTTTCCTCTCTGCTGTATTGTATTTCCAGCAGACATCCGGTAAGTTAAAGTCCCTCATGAGAACAAGGGCTAGAAATTGTGAGACTTCTCCCAGCTGCTTATAGAATATTTCTCTTCATCCTGGTTGAGTGATCTACAATAGATGCCCACCATGATATCTGCCTTGTTGGCCTTCCCCTGGATTCTTACCCATAAACACTCAACCGTATTGTCAACATCCTCAAGCTCTAGACAATCAAAACACTCCCTCACATACAGTGCCACCCCACCACCTCTCCTACATTGTCTCTCTCTCTGAAGAGATTATAGTCATCCATTGCAGAACTCCAGTTGTGTTAGTCATCCCACCATGTTTCTGTGACAGCAACTATGTTGTAGTTTTCCTGCTGCACAATGTCTTCCAGGTCCTCCCGTTTGTTGCCTCTGCTGCGTGGTGTAGATGTACTTCAGTTGGGCTATTGATCCTGTCTCCTTTTTTGAGGAGAAGCCCTAATTCCTACATGACCATTCTCATACTCTTCTGCGGTTTCTAACCCATCAATAACTCTTGCATCTCTGCTGCTGCATGGCTCTCCATTCCCTGCTAAGATGGCAGGCCAAAGCACCTCACTAGCACACCATCCCACAAACACTGGTATGCTGCCCCCCAGACTTATCTCTGGCAAGCCTGGTTTAATCCCCTTGGCCCTTCAATACCAGTTTAAAGCTGTTTCAATGAGCCCTGCTAACTCCTGCGCAAAGATCCTTTTCCTGCTTTGAGACAGCTGTATCCCATCTACAGCCAGCAGGCCTGGTGTCATGTACACCGATCCATGATCAAAAACCCCAAAATTCTGCCAGTGACACCAGTCTTGGAGCCAGGTATTGACAGCATCCTCCTAGACAAACTGGCTGCCCGGGGCCTGGATGGGTGGACTCTTAAATGGGTTAAAAACTGGCTGGATGGCCGAGCCCAGAGAGTGGTGGTGAATGGGGCAAAGTCCAACTGGCGGCCGGTCACTAGCGATGTTCCCCAGGGCTCAGTTCTGGGGCCGGTGCTGTTCAATATCTTTATAGATGATCTAGACGTAGGGATTGAGTGCACCCTCAGCAAATTTGCAGATGACACCAAGCTGGGTGGGAGTGTCGATCTACTGGAGGGTAGGAAGGCCGTACAGAGGGATTTGGACAGGTTAGATAGATGGGCCAAGACCAACAGCATGAGGTTCAACAAGAACAAGTGCCGAGTCTTACACTTGGGCCACAACAACCCCATGCAGCGCTACAGGCTGGGGGAAGAGTGGTTAGAAAGCGGCCCGGTGGAGAGAGACCTGGGGGTGCTGATCGACAGCCGGCTAAACATGAGCCAGCAGTGTGCCCAGGTGGCCAAGAAGGCCAATGGCATCCTGGCCTCTATTAGGAACAGTGTAGCCAGCCGGTCTAGGGAAGTGATCGTCCCTCTGTACTCGGCACTGGTGAGGCCGCATCTTGAGTACTGTGTTCAGTTCTGGGCCCCGCACTTCAAGAAAGGTGTTGAGGTGTTGGAGTGAGTCCAGAGGAGGGCGACCAAACTGGTGAAGGGTCTGGAGGGTCTGACCTACGAGGAATGGCTGAGGGAGCTGGGGTTGTTTAGCCTGGAGAAGAGGAGGCTCAGAGGTGACCTTATTGCAGTCTACACCTACCTGAAGGGAGGTTGTAGTGAAGTGGGAGTTGGCCTCTTCTCACGGGCAACTAGTGATAGGACAAGAGGACACAGCCTCAAGCTTTGCCAGGGGAGGTTCAGGTTGGACATCAGGAAGAATTTCTTTTCAGAAAGGGTTATTAGACATTGGAATAGGCTGCCCAGGGAGGTGGTGGAGTCACCATCTCTGGATGTGTTTAAGAAAAGCCTGGACATGGCACTTAGTGCCATGGTCTAGTTGACAGGGTGGTGTAAGGGCAATGGTTGGACTCAATGATCCCTGAGGTCTCTTCCAACCTGACTGATTCTGTGATTCTGTGATTCTGTGATCTGCTGGGTCTTCCTGTTTCTTCCCTCATTATTCCCTGCAACTGGAAGGATAGAGGAGAACACTACTTGTGCTCCTGATCCCTTAATCAGTCGACTCAAGGCCCTGAAGTCTCTCTTGATTGCCCTTGGACTTCTTGTTGCAACTCCATTGCCACCTACCTGAAAAAACAATGATAGATAATAATCTGAGAGCCGTACCAGGGCAGGAAGTTTTCTCATCACATCTTTAACCCACACCCCAGGGAGGCAGCAGACTTCCCTAAGAAGCGGGTCTGGTCGGCATATTGGGCCTTCTGTTCCCTGCAGAAGAGAGTTTCATATGACAATGACCCATCTTTTTTTCTTTATGGAAGCAGTTTTGATGCAGCGTCTAGGCCAACAACTTAACCTTGGCGACACCTCCAAGCTAGATGAATCATTGTCTGCGTTTTTGATTGGTTCCACTTGCAGAGCCTTGTACCTATTATTCAAGGGCGCCTGGGAATGTGGGGGAGTCACAGAGGAGATGTGCCTGCTGCGCTGGGCAGGAACTCATTGCCATTTTCCCTTACCCTTTAAGTCACTGTGTTCAGCCAGGTGGAGAGAGGACAGGGAATCCTCTGTATCACGCATCCTGTCTGCCTGTTGGGCCTGTCCCAGGGAAGGCAGGGTGCGATTTCAGTAGTCTGTCTCTCTCTCTTGGGCTCTTTGTTACTGCTCACCCTGCTCACCTCCTCCTGGAGCTCCATCACCAAGCGCAGGAGTTCCTCTCCCTGGGCACCTCCCACAGGTGTGCTCACTGCTGCCGGCCGGTGCTGGTGTCAGAGCAGGGCAGACCCTGCAGCTGGACACCTGGGTGGCAGCGTGTTCCCCCCAGAGCTCTGTCTGGGAAGCTGCATCAGTCGTGGAGGGTGCAGAGCTTAGACAGGCCATGGGTTTCTGTTGGGTGGATACCATTACTCCCTGGTTGAGCTGACAGAACTTCAGTGCCCTTCCTGCATGCTCTTCCAAGTGAACTGCCACACCACACCCTGTTTGTTCTCCCTAAAGGCTTCTTTTAATGCTTATGGGGGGACCTTGGCTGCTGTAGCTCCTGACCCCACCCAGGTCTCATCAGCCAGCATCACACAAGCTGCGGACTCCTGGTGGGGCTCTCTGATCCCCTAAGGCTCCTCTGGTTCGGGAAACACCCCTGTGCACCATACTAGAGTGCACCTCTGCCGATCATGCTGGCACTAGAGCTGCTTGCCTTGGTGACTGAGTTAGAGCCTTGCTCATCTGCCTTGTTGTAGATTCTGCTCATGGTGAAGTTTCTACCTTTTTTTTTGTGTGTGTGAAAAGATTTTGGGAGATTTTCATCAAAGTCCATGAATGAAATGCTGTGAGATTACCAGATGGAAGTTGTTGACCGAGCACTAAACAACTATAAAGAAGAAAACATTACTTTTGGAAAAGCAGAATCATTTCTTAGATCACTGTCCTCATTAGTATTTTGTTCTGTTATTTGAAGAAGTCAGTATCTTTAGGGACTTAAACATGAATATCAAAAGCATGAACACCTATACTGGAATTCTTATCTAATACAATTTAGGAGCTTAGTCTATGTCTAGGATCTCATTATGCTCAGTAAAAAGAGATATGCACTTCCACAGACTGACCCATCTCATGTGCATTAGGCGCAACAGGGAAGGATTCATTCTGCAGATTAAATAACTGCAGTTTAGGTTTCCACACGTAGGTGATGAGAAATGGACTAAATGTCTAAATTCTCATTATAAACAGTGGGCATCATGTTAATGCAGTTAATGAAACAGAAAGAGCTATTCTACCGACCAGGAAATAGGAGTATTATTCAGTTCCCTAAACACAGACATTCAGTACCCTTCAGGTACCCTAGGGAGACGTGTGGGCTGGCAAATATGGCATAGTCAGAGGAGATCTACACCCTTCTGAAGACTGTATGGGATGCCCTATAATGCCTAGAACACAAGTAAGTTCCCATGGTTGGGGAACTAAATGTGCCACAGATGTCTCCAGAGTGAAATCAGAGTTTTGTAACCCAATGCACATGAAGACATCTCCATTTCGGCATTTTGCCTTGGAGCTGATTCTCATCATGGTTTACGATTGCATGATTTGTGCTCTGAAGGTGTCTCATACCTTGCATCAGCTAAGACATAGATGACTATCTTAGATTAGATGCCTAGTTTTGAGATGGTTGAAATTAGGAGATATAAATTTCTCCTTCCCTTTAGGGCTTAAGGGAAAAACTTTATTTTCAATGCTAGAAATACTGGAGAGCTATTACATTTTATGAGCTAGGCACTAAGTGAGGAAATGTGATGTACCCTTAATAGCAGTTTATATTTGCATGTTTAAAAGCCTGAAAAGCCTGGTTGTACTTTCACAACTTTTTGTGTGACCTGTGCAAAAACAGGCAGACGAATTAAATAATATTATGTAAATTTCTTCTCACGGATGAAGAAAGACAGCAGTTCAGTGTGTCTTGAAATAAAGTGGTTTCATGAAGCAGTATTGCAAATGTGACTTGGGTAAGAATTGTGACACTCATTTGTAATACACAAAGTAGCAGAAAGTTTTGAGGTGATCCTCCTGAGATTTCCACTCCAGCCCCAGCGTTGTGCTGAAGACCTTCTCTCAGTTCATGCTGAAGGCTCAGATCCTCTCTGGATCTGCTGGTTGCTTCAACACACCTGTGCCCTGCAATAGCTTTACTTTGATTTGGTGGTTATGTCCCTAATTCAAAATCCACTGAAATCAGTAAGAACCTTTCAATCAAATTCAAAGGACTATAGAGTAAGTGCAGGGTGCTCAGTTCCGTTGTACATGCTGTTTTGGTGCTATTTCCATAGAGTTTGGTGGGTTTTTTTAACAAGTTAAAATATTCCAAGAATTGCATTAGTAGGTGAAGACTATGGTGGCAGAGACCCTCAAGGTTCTTTAGACACTTTCATTTTGGGTTGGAATAACCATTTGCATCTCCTAACAGAAAGCATCAAGCCCCATTTGACTTTGGAAGCAATGGAGTTGTTTGTGATTGGGCCGTAGAGATTTGCATTAAATTTGTTATGGTGCCTAGTCTGGCTCCCAACCCAAATGCAGCCCCCTGTAAATGTGCTTGTTTGTTCTTTTTATTGCAGCCATCTCCTGCAGACACTTAAATGGCTGTTATCAAACACCCCATTGTATTCTTGCTGGCCAGATGGCTAAAGGGGTATTACTGTTCTCTCACCATAAACTGTATGCTTTGCTGCAGGCATTAACAAGGCAATATATTTTTTAGGAACCATTAAATACTTGAGATTTAGGTAGTAGCAGGTATTGCAGTTGTGGGCTTAAAGATGATTTTAAAGTCCTTCGCTTTGTCCTTAAAAAATCTGCTCAAACAAGGTTGCCTCAGGAGACAAATTAAAATAAAAATAACCCTCTAAATGCAAAGTTTGGTGGTGCTCCTGAGATCTGCTTCTGTTAGGAATGGAATCTTGTAAGTTGTGAAATGCCTTTTGACTTTCCTTGTGAGATGCAGATACACATTTCCATAGGCACAGTAACGATCTCTTTATTTTTAAATAAAGACGCCTGCTTTACAGGTGTGTCTGTTCCTGACACCTCAGAAAGGAGCACTCTGCACCCTGAAAATCCAGTTAATGAAACAAAGCAAAGTAACCTGTGACCCTGTAATATTTCTTGCGACAGGCCAGGCTGCCAAATCTTTAATGAACATTTCCTCTATCACATACTTCATTCTGGGTAATAACAGAGGAGGACTCTGTGCTTGTAAAACTAAACTGCTCTGTAGTTAGAGAGCCATTTACAGCTGCACTGTAACCTTCCAGCCATTCTCACTCCTACTGTCAGCTCCAAAGTCTTCCCCCCTTTCCCTCCTCCAGCATTTACATTTTTCCTTCCAAGTGGTGTTGTGTTTCTCCAGCTGAGGTTCACTTTTGTGAGCTGTAAGGTCACCACCTGTGAAACGTTCACTCCGGAAGAGCCTGCCTGATTTAATACTCACGGGAGACCAGATCTCCAATTAAAATGCTGCAAAATGAGCAGGTTTCCTAAGCAGAGCTTAGAGCTTTTTTCCTGGGAGCCAGTGAGTGAAGAGGCCAACACCGGTTTCTCTGGCCACTCCACCTGCTTCTGTTTACTCACTTGTTAGTGTCTGGGCTTCCCACTTACAGCATCCCTCTAAGGAAAATGTTGTTATCCTTGTGGTACAAAAGAGACACTGGAGTAATTAAATAATTATCTCTGTGCTACCTAGTGCTTTCAAAATCTGTGAGGGCTGTTCCCCACCCATGAGCGCTATCTGAGTGCTATCAGGAAGCTTCTGCTTTCCTTCTGTCCATAAGGTCAATGCTGCTCCTGCTGCCCGTTGTTTAGGTTGCTTGAAAGCAGCTTTATATCTGTTCCCAAATGTCTTGCCCTTGGAAGGAGATGTCTGTAAAATAACCACGGAGCTACCTTGCTGTTCTTTTGTAGTCCCTTCTGGTTCATGACTGGATGATGACAGTTCTGCTAATAGTGCATGAATTTGACCAAGTTATGGATATTGCTTTGCCTTCTCCATCCTTCTGCACCTACCTGCTGTGGCTTGTATGTTAAGTTGCTTGGGGAAGGGCTTATACAGCTTACATAGTTTCTTGGCCTGGATATATATAGCTCATGACACAGCAGGAATAAGGACTCTAATCAGTGATGTGGTTTTGACACATAATAATAATAAAAACGTTAGTCGTCATGAATTTCTAATGCTGTGACTCCATCATTACCCCTCTAGTTCTGTATGCCTTTGCAGACCACTGGTATGCTTACAGTCTCCGACTTGGATGGAGATAATATCCGGCATTTTCCATCTGGAGGAGAATAAAGTGAGTCTAGGGGTTTGGCCATTGTCCTGTGCCCTGATAGGCCTGGACTCAGTTAACTAACAGACTTCTTGAGCATTTCTTGACCTCTCCACACCTTGCCTCCTTGCATGCTTTGTTGGGATACTTGCAGTGCCTTGCACTGGAGTAATGAGGGAAAAACAGTAAAGATTTTGGGATACATTAATCAGGAAGCCAAAGAGAAGCTGCTTGTTCTCACTTTCAGTGCCTGTCACCTCCTTTATGCTGATGAGGTGTCAAGTCCATAATCTGCTGGCCTCTGATAACAGCTTTGCTACCCTCCTAGCTCAATTTTCAACAGTTTCTGTGCTATTTCCTTGCTCATATGAAGCTGCTAACAGCAAGCAGCCAAAAACCCCCACACTCTTCTTCTTCACATCCTCCTCAAGATTTTCTTTTTCACCTAGACATGCTTGACATGGTGGTGTCAGGGCAATGGTTGGACTCGATGATCCCAGAGGTCTCTTCCAACCTGATTGATTCTGTGATTCTGTGATAGACCTACAAAAAATGTCCAGCAGTCAGACAGCTTATTGGGATAACTTCTTATCATGTTTGTGACTGTGTTTTCACTCTGCTTGCATTTAGAGCAGGCACTAAGGCAGTTCATTGTTTTTCTGTATTATGTACAGCATACCAAGAAGAGTGAAGTCTTAATACCTACTGCTTGGCATAATAAATCAATCACAGTGATTAAGATTACATAGAGGTATCAATACCTGCTGTGCCTACCCTGGTGCATCTCACATTTTATGAATGTCAATTTAGACAGGAAATATTTGCAAAGCAAACCTGAAAGCTTCATGGCATCATAAGCATTGTCACATAATGTGTGTTGACCAAATACACAATGAAATATGTAAATTTACAAACTGCAAGGCCATTACTAGTTTCTGAGAAGTCTGCCAGAAACTGTTAGTCCACGTTTGCATCAAATAATTTCCAGGCATGAAGAAATGTGAAAAAATCAAAAGCTGTTAAATGCATAGTTTGCGCACATGAATAAGAAGCTAAATCCTTCTAATAAATTACTCAAGAATTACTTTGCTCAGCCTTTTACCACAATCATAACAATAGGAACAGGAAAATTTGCAGGAAAATTTAATAAATTTCTCTAAGCTATAGTCTTTCTATTTCAAGATTATGCAAATCCAAAATTATTTTTCTTTTCAAAAACAAATTACTGCTTGGATTTTGATAGCTTCTATTGTCTTTGCTTTTCAGTGTGCCATCGATGTCACCTTATTTCATTTATATGAATATTTTCGGTTCATTAGGGCAACTCAATCAAAATTCACATTTTGGTCCTAGACTTTCTTTCAGCCTGACAACAGCAAGCAGGTCAAGTCAGGGCATCAGGGCATTAGAGAAGAGTCATAATTATTGTCTTTAATGCTAAGAGTTTATTTTTATCCAGAGGATCTGTTTCCACACTGCCTAATGATTTCTCAGTTCCATTATCTATTTCATCTAGTGTTTGTTGTTACAATGGTGATATTGCTTCTGGCTGATGATATTTTAGTATAATTTTCCTTTCAAACTGTTACTAATTTCCAGACTTATGCATCTCTTTTGTCCAAACCTTAATGAGTCGATGTATTCATACTCATATAAATTTCTCTATCTGCCCTTAGAAATGTTTCAGTCTGAAAAGCTGACATTGATTGAAGTTGGCTTTTGAGTGTCACGCACAATAAGAAGATATCTTTGTGGACTCTGACCCCATGAGCCGTCATCCCTAATGGGAATACCTTGTTCATGCACAAACCTCAGGCTCTTTCTTGGAGTCAGTTACTGTGAGTGGTTCAGCTGCACTTTTTGGTTTTCCCTGCTCTACACAAATGGCCGCTCTCAGGCTTTATCTGCACTGCTGATCTCATTTTGGGCTTCATCTGTCTATTCTGGGTTATCTTTAGAGAAAAAGTGGTTTTCATAATGCAAAATGTTTTTATTTTGCTATCCCACTACTGTTGAAGTTTTTCTAGGGCAGAATTGAAAAAGAGAACAGAGAAAAAGAGGTCTCAGGAAAATGAGCTATCTTGGGTACAGACCTCAGCACCCACCTCTAGGTCCTGATCCTCCTGAGCTAGCTCAGTCATTGCCAACTGTGCAATGCTGCACTGTATGAGAGAGATAAACTTCCTTCTCCACCTCTGATTCTCTCTCCTAGATTTACTTCAGACCTTAAAGAACTCATTTCATCACTGTTGGCCATAGTGCAACTATATTTCAATTTAAGGCTTTCACCTGAAGACCCTGTTGATCTTATCAACAGTTACAAATACCTTAGGGGTGGGTGCCAAGAGGAGGGGACCAGACTCTTCTCAGTGGTGCCCAGTGAGAGGATAAGGGGCAATGGGCACAAGCTGAAACCTGAGAAGTTCTATCTGAATATGAGGAGGAACTTCTTTACTTTGAGGGTGGCAGAGCCCTGGAACAGGCTGCCCAGGGAGGACGTGGATTCTCCTTCTCTGGAGATATTCAAAACCCGCCTGAACGCAACCCTGTGCAACATGCTCTAGGTGAACCTGCTTTGGCAGGGGGTTGGACTAGATGATCTCCAGAGGTCCCTTCCAACCCTAACCTTTCTGTGATTCTGTGATTCTGAGCTCCCAGTAAATACAAGAGGTATTAGGGTACGACTCAGTTCATAGAGTAGACACCAAGGGGCCGAATATCTCTTTGTGCTCTCTTAGGAGGGACTCAGTTGCCTACACAGAGAAATCTAGATTGAATTTAGGAGCTGTGAGATAATCCACCTATTTTTCAGGCAGCTGAAACCCATCTCACTGACTCTGTTGGCTAGATCTCTGTTAAATATATCGGAAGCTCAGAAACTTAAGGCTCATCCCTGTGGCACACACACAGGCATGTAGCCTCATTCAAGTTTTCATAGAGTGTCCAAAGCACCCATTGGGGCTGCTTGGTTTGTAAAGAGGACCATGCCTTTCTGCAGCAACATCTGGAATCCTGAAAGGTTAGTAGAGAACATCTCAATGTCTTTATACACATGCAGGCAAGTTATTACACTGAGCATCTTGTGTATATATAGACACCTACATATGGATGCATAAATGCAGATTTCTCAGGTTAAACATCTATGTCTACAGTGAATTGTTTTATAGCACAGGTCAGAGGAGAGAAAATCCATTTATTTCTTATACTAATCCAGTGTTGGAGAACACCCAACATCACACTCTGTGATACTACTCTCTTTGCATCAGCTGAAATAGTTTAAAATCAGCCTGACTGCACGAGCTGCAAGATCCACATTGAAAACACTGTCTGCAGGATAACTCTGTAAAAGAAAAGGCCAATATTTTTCTTTCTGCTCCCAGAGAAATTTTTAAATGGCTTCTGGTGCAATTGCTAAAACTTAATATTCCATAACCATTTTTGGTGGTAGGGACCCATGATCTATACTTCAGACTAACAGAAGATGGTTGCAAATAAGTTCAGGTAAAATCAAACAGGTCAGAAGTATTTCGTTTCAATGTAATGAATAAAAATCTAGGCAAATGTTTATACCTGAGAGTGGAGACTTTTTTTTTTTATCAAAAAATTTTAAATGAGCAATTGTGAATAGCAATTTTAAGAATTGGCATTTTTAAACAAATATTCTTTCTGTTTTAAGTCCCATGCTGAGGAATAAAAATATTTCAAAATGTTATGTACTGCAGAAATCTCATTTTTTATCTCCTCCAGTTATAAATCCTATTATCCACAGATACTTTTATAGTATATAAACATTTTTTTTACTCTTGGATTGCTTGCCTGTCTTCAGTGGGTTATTTACTGAGAGTCAAGTTAAGTAGATATCAGGCTGAAAAAAAAAAAAGCTAGAAAAATGGGTAAAACCTTCATTTTTTTTCCACATGTGGTTGCCAACAGCTTTGTTAAAAGATAATATTTTTTGTTGTGAGGTGCCTAGAACGACACATGAGGTAGTCATCAGTGGTAATTATGATCTGGCATCTGTTTAGTGAACTGTTATTTTTCTAATCTTTCACAGAAGCTCCTTCAGTCAAGGTCAAATTCCTCCAATGTTTTCATCTTCAAGAAGCATGGACAATGCGCCTCCTCTCCCCCTTGAATGTGCAAAGACAATTGGTATTGTCACTTTTCTGAGCAACCATCTGAAATATGTGTGTGTGTTGGAAGGAAACAACCACAAAGAACTTTTGCATTCAGAGGAGAACAACATGTCAAAATTCCTTAAACCATGATAAATGTACCGAAATCATCCAGCTCTTTCCAAACAGTGGTGAGTGATGGTGATTTATGACTCTGGAGATATTTCTTAAGCTAGTAGGTTTGCAGAAGAAAGAAAGGTCACTGTAAGTTAAGGTGTACATATCTTATCTTGTTCTCTGCAGTCTACTATTACCTTTGAACTAGCCCATGCCAGATTAGAGACCTGCACTAAGGCAGTACTATTAATAATCATCGTTATCGTCATGACCAAAAGAAAATAAGGGACACATACACACACACACAAATACTTAACAAGCATTGTGCTGGTGAATCTTTTAACATCACCACATACATGAAGTCAACAGTTTGTGGATGAGAAAAACAGAAGAAAAAATAGCTGATCCCTAAATTCATAGAATCACAGAATCACAGAATCATAGAAACATAGAATGGTTTGGGTTGGAAGGGATCTTAAAGATCACCTAGTTCCAACCCCCCCTGACACAGACAGGGACACCTTTCCTCTAGACCAGGTTGCTCAAAGCCTCATCCAACCTGGCCTTAAACACTGCCAGGGAGGGGGCAGCCACAACTTCTCTGGGTAACCTGTTCCAGTGTCTCACCACCCTCACAGGAAAGAATAGCTTCCTAATATCTAATCTAAATCTGCCGTCTTTCAGTTTAAAACCGTCCCCCCTCATCCTGTCACTCCATGCCCTTGTAAAAAGCCCCTCTCCAGCTTTTCTGTAGCCTCTTCAGGTACTGGAAGGCTGCTAGAAGGTCTCCCCGGAGCCTTCTCTTCTCCAGGCTGAACAGCCCCAAGTCTTTCAGCCTTTCCTCATAGGATAGGTGCCCCAGTCCTCTGATAATCTTTGTGGTCCTCCTCTGGACTCTCTCCAACAGCTCCATGTCTTTGTTCTGTTGAGGACCCCAGAGCTGAACTCAGTCCTCCAGATGGGGTCTCATGAGAGCAGAGCTGAGGGGGAGAATCACCTCCCTCAACCTGCTGGTCATGCTTCTTTTGATGCAGCTCAGGATATGGTCTGACCAGCCCCTTGATCTGCCTTTAATGGGACAGTAACAAGAAAAGGTAAGTGACCAGAAAAATGTGCAGTGAGACTTCCTGAGAACACTCACTTTACAGTAATTTGCAACTTTCTAAGCAAGAGATAATCTCATATGGAGACTTCAATGAGAATTTAGTGCAATTTACTTTCTTGCCATCCTACTGTCAAATGGAAAGAAAGACCTGTCTAAAACAGAGTTAGAAGGAGGGTGTGACTGAGGTGAGATTTAACAGATGTCTTTATGAAGGCTGGGAGGGATGACTAGTAAAAATTTATAAACCTTTGTCTAAGACCTGAATAGACAAATCTTGTAAGCGTTAAAGGTAACTGAATAACCAGAGCTTTGAGGTTATTTGGAAATGCTCAACAGTGGAATGAAATTAGCTTTATACAGCAGATAGTAAAAGATGCTGATAATAAAACTTAGTCGAGACTTCCTTCTTGCTTTGATATTTTGACTTGGTTTCTGTAAAGAAGTGGATTTCACCCAGGCAGAATTAAGATGACTGATATTTCCTTGATGTTGATTAAAAATAAACCAATTCAGATGGTAGCAAGAGCAACCAGGCAGACAGGAGATACTGGGTGACATCTCACTGATTAACCAACTCTGTCTGTTAGTATGCCAGGTGAAACAACAGGAGCGTGCTTGGAGCTAAACAGTTGGGCTAGGAAGACCTGGAAATGAAGAAATTTGCAGAGTACTCTAGACAGAAGTGTTGTCAGAATGAAGTGCAGTGGAGACATACAGCAGACACCATGTCAGAATAGCGCAAAATAAGGCTGGCAATTTATTTGTATTAATCCTCTGACCCAAAACATGATACAATGCATGGATATCTCCTCAGTTATCTAATATTGTCTTTAAAATCTCCAATGATGGAGATTCCACAGCCCCCTCACGTATCAATTTCGAGTTTCAGCTTGCCCTGACAGCCCTATACCTGATCTTACAGAAGATGGAAAGAGTAGGAAGATGCATCCCAGAAAACTGGGAATAACTTAAGGAAGGAGCAGAATGTGACAGGAGGTTGCAAACTAGGCAGTAATGTCCAGTGCACTGTTTTCAGAAAAATAAATGTCTGGGACAAACTCCTCAGAAAAAGAATCTCTGTGTGAATTTGGATTCACACAAACGAGCAAACTACTAGAACGAAAATAAAAATACTTTCTAGATTCTGATTAAACCACCTAAAAAACCAGTACAGCATCTATTAACCTAAGTTTTGTTAGAGTCTTACAGCTCACATGCAAACCTAATTAAGATATGACACTGAAAGAACTCAAAGTTTACTTTAGGACTTTTGGAATAAATTAAATTTCTTTGCCTGTGGATGTGTGTCTTGTGGTAGATTGGCTTTTGCTTTAAGCAAGGCTTAAACTATGACTTGAAGTTTTTCTTGTGCTTGGGGCACCTGTAAAAGGCTCTCTCCCATGTGGATTTTCCCATGTATGACAAGATTAATGCTTGTTTATTTTCCCATAGTGTCAGTGTCTGTAAAATCTGTCTTCTGCATTCAGTCTCCTCTTTGCATGAAATGTAATTATCTATGAGGCTTCATGCTCTTCTATCATTTTTGTTAATGAGCTCAGAAGTTATTGGCAGTGCACATACAGGCATGCACAAAGCGACTAAGACCACCTAGGCTTCATTTCCATGGGAAAGAAGTGTAAAAATGGAACAGTTATCCAGAAAAGCAGATAGATGGATCATTGAGAAAAGCAAGGTCAGTTTGAAGAGGCTGGTTTAAAAAGATGTTTTCAAAAAGAAAGAGAGCACTCGAAGGCAGAGTTTGAGGCAAGGTATTTCATACTCTGCAGTCAACATGAAGCACAGGATGATATATGAAACATAGAGTGAAAATGGAGGTAAGGGACAGGATATGTGAGCCTTGTGGGGGCAGCCAAAGAACCATGGACCGTCCACCTGCCCCAGGAGACACATCCGCTGTGGGGACATTTTCTCTTCAACATAATGTGTGCATTGTGAGCCATGCTGTATGTCAGCTGTCACCCTGTCACAGCATGATGACAGGGGCTTTGGATCAGCAGGTGAGTGAGCAGAAAGTGCAGAGAGGGACCCATCCCATTATCCTTCTTAAAGTAGCAGAGCGGACTGATACTTCAACAGCATTTTATGTAGAGGACTAAAATAGACAGCAATCAGCAGTTTTTATTCTTTTTGGTGTGAGATTTTGGGTTTTCCCCTGAAAGTCACAAATTAATAATGTTTACTTTATTTTTCTCTTTTCAAATCTTTGGTAGAAGAAACAAACAAACAACAAACAAACTTCAGTGTTTATCACCTTCAGTTCCAAAGCATTGGAGAATCTAATGTGCAGAAGCAGCTTTTCCCTATCTTTTCACTGCTATAAAAAATTATAATCAATTTGGACGTTCAGAAGCATATATGAAGGCATGGAGACCCCTCCAAACTCATCTAAACTTTGTACATGAGAATCCTGGCCACTCAAGTATAAATAAACTTATAAATTAGGATCTGAACTCCCGATTCTCACCAGGAAAGGACAATGCTTGACATACATATATGATCCAGACACAATGATGACTATGACAAAAATTTCCTCACCTCCACAAATACATGTCCTTTATCAGTCTTGTGTAACAGCAGGATCAAGACAAGCACTGTCCCTGCCCAGAACCATGTTTTGATAGAAAAGGGCAGGATAAAGTTGGTGTTATTTCAAGACTGTGATTTTCAGAGCAGTCTGCAGATGGTATGAACACGGAGGAATCAGTCAGTCTGCATTTAAATAGTTAATTACAGATATTAATGTCTACTTAGCTGCATTAGAAAAACAAATGTAATGGCTTTTCCTACCAGGAGGGTGCTTCACATAACGGATCACTTTGCTGATGTGACTAAATACCTTTCTGATATTGATCCATGCAGAGAAGGAGAGAAAACTTAAGAACACTCTTCAGGGTGCTATAAAACAGCCAGGGAGGCAGTTCAGGGACATGGCAATGTAAAACAGAATTTGTGCCTTCAGAACTGACACAAAAAGCACTTCTGAAATTGTCAGGTCTTTTCAGGAAGAGCTGACAGACAAACAAAAGGAGTTGTTTCTTTGTCTTGTACGTGTCTGCAGCTCCACATGTCCTTCTGGAATAGACAGTTGATTCTTGACATGCTGAGACCAAGGAGAGACCTGCTATAATGTTTGGATGTTGAGTGTACATGGCAGTTACCCCTCACCTGGACACTCTTGCTGTTAGGTGGTGCTAAAACTCCAGTCTATATTCACAAAAGAGGAGGCTTTAGCCTGGATACACCTGCCTTTGCTCACACACCCCACCTGCATCCCAGGTAAGTCTGCTCTTGGGCCTGTTTGTTGATCTGTTGCCAGGTAGGATGGAGGAGTGGGATTCATTCAGTTACATTGGTTTCTGCAACATAGTGGATTTTCAGATGTGTTTCATCTCACTCTAAAATAGATGGGTACATTTTTATGCTCTAAAACTCCTCGACCTTATTAACTTGATCTTAATTAATTACAAGGAAGCCCAGGGTCACTTACTAAGAAGTCTACCCTGAAGTCATCTAAAGTTGGATAAGGTAACTCCTGCCATAAGCTTCAAATGCCGTTAGTGCTTCAGCACACGTTTATTAGCTTTGGTAACTCACTGGCCAGTGACTAGAAGTACAAAATTGAGTTACATTAGAACTGAAGTGGGATAGAGTTAGGTACAGTTTCCAGTGCACTGCTGTTGGTTTTTTTGGTGTTTCTTTTTTCAGAGGACATGGTTTCTGGTCCTGACTATGGCACTGCTTGAGAACATGGTGTGTTGCTGGTTGCTTTTCATCTTTATGCCTCAGTCTCCACTCTCCAGCACCTTTTCACTATTTGGACTGTAAACCTGTCAAGCTAAGAACATTTTGTAGAGCAGGAGCCTCGTTCAGTATCTGATACTATAATAACAAGCTTATTGCATCCCTCCTTACGGCTTCTTTCTGGTCCGTTGCTCTGCAGGCAAAGAGCTTTGTGCTCCTTGTGACTAACTGTGATGCCCTTAAAGCAAACCTTGCCCTGAGCGGTGGAAATAAGGAAGCACTGATTTCTATGAACTGCTCAGAGAACAGGGATGGGAGCTCCTGTTTTCATTCTCAGATGTGTAATATTAAGCTACAAGCTCTGAAGCTTTAGGGACATTTATAACATCTTTTTCTTGTATAGATTTCCAAGTGTCTGATAGGTGATAAGCTCAGATTGCAGATCCCAGTTTCCATTAAACTTTTGAGAACTTGCTGTCTTTGAGGTGTCTCCCTCTGTATCAAATTGGATTGATGTTGTCCAAGCAGGGGAAGGACAAGCAGAGACACACACTCACAGAAAGTGATAATGTAAGCTTTGCTTCCTCCAGAAACTGCAAAAACTGTCAGTCCTTTTCAGGGATATTGCATTCTTGGCCAGCGTCCATCTCAGTCCTTTTCTCTTTTATTCTTTTTCTGATTTAAAACAGCATATCCTCATGACAGTGCACTGAAGAGGACTGGAAAAATCCACTACCATGGGCAAAAGAAGTTGATATAATTTGTAATCCTCTCAGGATCATAATTCCAGGCTTTTAGATGCATAGAAGGTGCCTTGCCTCTCAGGTGAAGAATACATTAGCTGTTATCATGCCTCTGGCTTTAGATCAAGCAGACTTCAAAAAAGCAAATGCAGTATATAGAAAGTAGCACTTCCCTTTTAGATTGTTTTGGCTTCTATTAGGTAAAGCTCTGGGGTGCTGTGGAAATATTTGCCAAGATATCTCTCAGGGATCAATTTGCAAATCAGTGGGGATGCTGGTGACATACTCCTGTATCCTTTTCCTATCCAACCTGTAGAGCACAGGTCTGCTCAGCAGAATGTAATTTGAGTGCCATAGGTTTGCAATGCATCAACAGATTAGAATAGGTTGTTAAGCACTAATTCTTCAAGTCCAAGTTATCTGACCCCAGTGCTCTGAAAAAATAGAGAAGATTGAGACAGAGACACACAAAGATACACATGGGGAATCAATGAATATGCACAGAAGTGCATTTTTATGTAAGTCTAGAGTATGAAATTTGAGGGTAGTGGGGGTGGGATTTGAAGGGTGAGGGGTCTGTTACCATTAAGGGGATGATAATGTGTCTTTCGTTCACATATTGATTCAATCAGCTGCCCATCTTCTGAGAACATTGATTTCAGGGATGAATTTATATTTTACTGTACAGCGGATTGGGAAAATGCTGGTTAAAAATTAATGTAAAAATCAAATCCCAAATACCCCTGTTCTCTGTAAGGGAGATTGGCTGCCCCATCTGCCCTAGTATTCCTAATTTTTTGTAATACCTTGGAGGACCCATATCTAGTGGTACTAAATGGGGGTAGAATTTTACTGAGATAGCTGAACAGTGGAGGTGTCACGTGAGACCAGTTTTAATACTGTCCTTTTTCACCCAGGTTCACTATCTTGTGCCTCTGAATACCTTTTAAACATATCGGTGAATTTCAACCGAACTTGAGTTAGGTATTGAGGTTTCAGAGGTAATTAAATTCCTATAAGATGCATAAAAGGTAGAGAAGAGATATCCAAATTAATGTTTGCCTTGAAGACTGGCAGAATTCAGTTGTGCATCCTGTCCAACCAGGTTAGATGATCGGCACATGTTGACTCACCACCCTCCCGGCACACATGTAGCTGTAAGCACACTGTTTCGTTCTAGTGTGGGCATTGTGGCAGGATAGGAATACAGAGGAGATGATCAACGGAAAAGAGGACACATAAAAAAGACAGACTTCGTTATTTTTCCTTCTCACATAACAGGTTGCTCATGCTGATGGTAGTGGTGGTCCACAGTAACCTCATTTTGCACAAGCTGTTGAGCAGTCAGGAAGGTGCAATTCATTTGGGTAATTACTTTGATTTACTACTTGAAAAAAAAAACTTCATGGAATCCAGATGACCTTCATATCAGTGTCATTATTATTATTTATAGCGTTCAATCTAGTTCAGTTTGGGACCCAAGTATTCTGGGCAATATTTCAACACACAAAACAGAGACAGACTCTATCCAAGACTCCTCTTGAACTCAGTGGCTCCGCCTATACGCTTCAAAGGTGATGGGTCCCCTTCTTAACATATAACTTCCTTATAAGACTGTGTTACTAACCCCTTTTGCAAATATAAATGTTGAGTGACCATGGTTTGCTTAGGAGGATTAAAGAAAATTATATATATATACCTTAAACCCTCTTCTGACATATCTGCTTGTCACCACTCAGAGACTAGCCATCTGAAAAGATAATTTTTGAGCGATTGAGAAATAATTTTGCTTTATAAAAAATAGTTTTTACTTTTGCTTTATAAAAAATTCTTGTTGTTTGCTTTATATTTTTATTGATCATAAAATATCTGTGGCCAGAACTTATTAAAAAAATATTCAGAAGTGTACATTCACAGACACCAAGCCTATTATTCATATTTTGAAGTCTCTGAATTATCTTCCTATAAAATTTAGGTACAGAGTCTAATTTTCTTTTGTTCCCATTCAAACACTGTAAAAACTGGGGTTCTTGGAGATATTATTTCCTTTTATTCTCCCAGATGAATAATCCACTCTAAATCAATGTGTTTGCTCTAAACTTGAAACAAAAGAGAGAAAGTATCTTTCTGTGAGACAACCCCAGCTGTGTACTGTGGCAGCCAAATGCCATCAGATGTGCTGTGTATGCCCTCTCCCATTAATCACAGCCAACAGAATGGGAATTATCTCTTCAACTAATGGCTAAGACCTAGTATTGGATGAAGATTTACATCCAAGTGACTCTGTGCTCGAGAGCTTGTGGAAACAGATTTTTTTCTCAACCTTGCAGAGGAATGTGGTGATACCTTGGTCACTAGGCTATGCAAGGAACTGGCATGGATGTACAAATAGGACAGAAATGAACAGCCTAAACATAGGGTTCTGTTACAATTTGAGGCCCTTTGGGGGATCCATCTTAGTCTTCAACTCTATGCATTAGATACACTTAGATATTTAAGATAGCTGTATGGGCCTGCCAGATATGCCACAGGACATGTGGGAGACATGCTGTTCTGGAATGGCAAGTGGAAGGAGGAATGAATCCCTTACAGCATCTACAATGACATTACACATATGTGTTTAGGCCACTGAATTCCACCCACGAGGTCGGGGCAGGTCACTGGATCTGGATCTGGATCCAAAGCCAAACTCCTCCAGTGTGTGGCAGCTGTTTTTAGCTCAACTTTGCTGAAACTTTTCACCAGCCTGTGGTTTGAAGACCTCAGTGGGTGAAACTCATCTCCCTGTCTTCTGTGGGTAGTAATGATTATATCTGGCAGTCACAGCCAGAAAAGTCCCACTGGATTCTGGCATAAATATTTAATTCTCTAAACTTTCTAAAGATGACCTTTATTAATTTCCAAGATTATGAAGATTTTTGTTTTCTTTATAGACTGATCCCTAATGGGTGGTATAATGACAAAAATACAGACAGGCCTGATCCTATGCAACACAGACCACGACAATATATTGTGACCGTTTTGGTAGTTGACCATAGTACCAGTCAACAGTAATTGAAATTAAAGAGCATCAATAGAAGCCCATATTGCATTCAGAACAACAGACTATGAGTCTAAAGGATTTGCCTACAAAAATTGTTTAGAATGCGAGTGAAATCTTAATGTCTCAGGAATTCAGATACCGAGGTGATAAGCACAGCATAAAAATCGAACCAGAACAGAACAAAGTGTAGCTTTGCATGAATCCCTGAAGTCCTTATTACGCTTGCGAGCAAAACATGTATTAAACTGCATTACAAAACTATCATTTGCAGTAAAAAGTACCTGATTAATTTGGCTGCTAGTTGTTCTAGATGCACGATCATGTACCAATTTCCCTTACTTGTTGAAAATAAAGAAATGTTGATGTTTGAATCACCTGGCATTTTTATTTTGTACCCTGCCGTGTGTGTTAACAAATGCTTATTCTATTCATTTTTACCCCTCAAATGTAGAAACATCAACACATGGCCATTAGCTTCTCAGATGAGAGTTATATATATTTTTTCTCTTTTTCTGCTGTAGAAGGATTTTTTTTGTTTTCCTTCCATGAAGGTTGTAGTTATAGCTTAGTCCTTTTATGCTAGTGCCGGCACTTCTAATGTATGTCCCCTGGATTTATGTGGATCTAAATGAACTACTGCACTGAAGCATCTCATAAGCTTCTATATTTTCATTGTAGATTTACTACTAGTAATTACATGCTGTGCACATAACGGAGGATCTAAAATCAATTGTGCACTTTACATTTTACTGGGTACTTATTAATTTCAATATCTATCTCAATTTAATTGACATTTCATGCATAAATAAATGTAGCTTTTTTTCAGGATGCAGTGATAATCCATTAGTGACATTTATGAATACTTTTTAAATGGCTGGTGATGCTGTGACCTGAAAGAAATAAGGAAATATGGGATGATTGATGAGGCACTCCATCTTCTCCTTGGAGAACTGACCCGTTACCTAAATTTGTTGCTTCTACTTTTTTGTATTACAAGTCCCAGAACAACATGTTCTTGAAATGCACAAATGGTGTTATTTTATCGGATTTGCACACCACAGCTTATAAAGCAATGCTATTGAGGCAAGAGTGCAGATTTCTGTGAAGACTAGTCCCCTCCTTTATTTTTCCTTTACTATGACTGAAGATTTTTACTCGTGAACATTGATGCTACACCAAGATGATGATTTCTCAAGGTCCTGACAAGTCAGGAGAAGGATGACATATTTCACCACATGTCCAGGTGCTTTCCATAGTGGTGGCTAAGGGACATCTGGAGAATATCACACTGCCGATCACATCCATTTTGCTTGATTTGTAAAGTGTTCAAAGCTTGGACTGACCTTCCTCTGAACCAGCACAAAGCTTAGTATGGTGCTAATAGCTGCTAGCAGTAGATGGGAACAATATTTCCCATTTCATTGCTTAGATATGTGCCTGTTTGCTGTCTCTGGGGGGGATGGATGAATCCATTTGAGCATGTTTGGATTAATGTTTAGTTGACAGTGAGGACATACATAAATATGTGATCCTTTAAGTCCCGATTAAAAGACAAGCATGACTTCTTGGGCAGAAGGCACTGTAAATCATAGATATCCATGGACTCCAAAGAATCCTGCAGGAACAGTTCATGTTCCCTTTTGGGCAACATTTTTGCTGAGAACTCTTCAGCTATGGCCAATGATAGGTATGGCTCCTCTTGTCAAGGTCTTCTGCAAATCCCTCCTCCTTGCATAGCTTGAGGCTAGCCCACCGCACTACTGAAACACAAGCAATGTCCAGCCATGCTGTGCGTGGGAGGGTTGTGTCTCATGGGAAACCACGTTGTGCTCTTCACACTGTATGACCAATTGTCCTTTCCCTTCAAGTGTGTAGATGTAGGAGCAAGCGATTTGGTTCATCTACTTTAACATGTATACAGTGTGAAAATCACAGAATCACAGAATCACAGAATGTTAGGGATTGGAAGGGACCTCAAAAGATCATCTAGTCCAATCCCCCTGCCGGGGCAGGATTGCCTAGACCATATCACACAGGAACACGTCCAGGAGGGTTTTGAATGTCTCCAGAGAAGGAGACTCCACAACCTCTCTGGGCAGCCTGTTCCAGTGTTCGGTCACCCTCACCGTAAAGAAGTTTTTCCTCATATTTATGTGGAACCTCCTGTGTTCCAGCTTGCACCCATTGCCCCTTGTCCTGTCAAGGGATGTCACTGAGAAGAGCCTGGCTCCATCCTCATGACACTTGCCCTTTACATATTTATAAACATTAATGAGGTCACCCCTCAGTCTCCTCTTCTCTAAGCTAAAGAGACCCAGCTCCCTCAGCCTCTCCTCATAAGGGAGATGTTCCACTCCCTTAATCATCTTCGTGGCTCTGCGCTGGACTCTCTCTAGCAGTTCCCTGTCCTTCTTGAACTGAGGGGCCCAGAACTGGACACAATATTCCAGATGTGGCCTGTCTTCTCAGACTCTCTTCCCAGTCACTGGTGGGGGAAAGACTTTGTGAGGTATTATTTACCTGGCCTATTTTAGACATCTGCTTCTGATAAAAAGCATTTCACACTGTGCTCTCTTGTGGGAGCCGGCTACTCCTTCCTTGTCTGTAAAGAGGGTCTATGCAGGCAAGTCAGGTGTAGATTTCTATATTTAGCCAGATATATCCTATTCTAAATGATGTAACCAAGGGTGCCCATAAGTCTGCAATGGTCAGGAACAGAAACCATTAGTGCTGAGGAAGCACAAAAATCACTAATTTATGTTTTCTTCCCCAGCCAGTAATTAGTAGATACATTGAATATATGAATAATACTGGCATTTCTAGTTAAGCTGTCACAGATGGCCTTAACTCTGCCCTCTCCTCTCTCGCACAAGGTCAATGATATGATCTTTGACTACTCTTTTGCAAAATTATCATTGCTAAGACTTTCACATGCTGTTACCAAGAGTGAGGGATAGAACCTTTGAATTTTGTGGTGGATGTAAATTCAAGCACTCAGATGCTGGAGTGGTTATTCTCAGCCAATTATTTATAATTTAGGGCTCTTATCTCTTGTGTGCTTGTGTTTTCATTTTTCAGTCATTTGAACTCAGTTGCTTTAATGGCTGCAGAAAACTTGCCACATGCATTCTGAGGACTGGTCTCCCTAAAGAAAATTGAGAAATGGCTGGCAATCCAAGCAAGTTCAGCTGAGGAATTATTAACTCATGTCTCAATTAGTCACTCATTAACAAGCTGTCCTTGCCTATCAGTTAGCAAAATTAACAGAAATCATTAGCTTCTATCAGCTGTGACCATATTTCCCAACATATGTGGATGATATGCAGTTAGTTAAAAGGGAACTCAGCAATATGGAATTCAGTTTTGTAGCCGACCAAGAGAAAGACAATTTTTCCCGGGACATGTGAAAAGGCAGCATCGCACACCAGACAGGTCACATTTCCACTGACAGAGAGAAAAGTGCAACTTGTGGGTCCCAACCTGTGTCTGAAAATTCCCCCTTCCTTTGTCCTATTTGACCCCTCTTCAGAGTCAGAGTCAAGTTTGGGAAATCTTCACTCAGGTAGCTGAGAAGTAGAGAGTAGCAGTACTTCAAACATAGCAGGGATGAAGCTAAATGCTTTTTCTGCGCAAATGTTGATGAGCCCATCAGCCAAGTGCTTCAAGTGGGAGACTTGTTCTGTTCCTGCAGCAGTGCATCGCTCAGCTGCTGGCACCGTTTTGTACCCTGTGCACCGGGGAAGGGAGATGGCAGAATCGCACCCAACATCTGGGAACCTCAAGGACAGATACAGGTAGCAGATTACTGCCACACCTACTGCCTGGCATAGGAGAAAACCACAGGGAACGTTGCACCCCAGAAATCATCACTGCCTGGACCACAGGGAATGCACATGTGACAATCTCAGATACTTTCACAGCAATTTGTGTGTACAAAGTCAGGAACCCAACTTGGAGCTCAATATGGGCAATGAAGACCTGATGTTTTAGGCATTATGATCCCCTAGACATAACCTCAAATGTTTTTTAGAGAGGAGGATTAAACTCCCAAATCTAAATGATGCTTTAGACAACTTCTGAAAATTGCTTCCACACAGCTTGTCTGTCTGTTTGTCTCCCACACCTTTATCTCAGCTGAAGCATCTCAATATTATTCTCACAGAAACCATAATCAAGAATGCTTCACTCTAAGCCAAGATGTCATGGTCTAGCCCTTGACAGGTAGTCTCCAGACAGTACCAGTGAGCTTCTTGGAGTATGACAAATACCACTGTTACTTAGCTAGCTGAGATCCCATTTATTTCAATTTACTGCCTAGCTCCTGGAGATCAAATACTGCATGCCTCTCTTCACTTTGTTAGACAGCTTCTCTACTTGACATCCTTCAGTGGCACTTGCCATAAGGTTTTCCAAAAGGCAGTCTCTGAGGCTTTCATTTTAATCTTAGTTTAGACAGAGAGACAGAGAATTGTCCATGACCCACTTTGCTAACTGAAGAGAGCTGGAGGTACCCTTCACCGTGGAGGGAAATACAATGTGAATATGAGAAAGCAGATAATGTACTACACACATATTGCTCTGCAACAGGCCTGAAAAGTGAATGACACTGGTTTAAAGTTGTCGCTGTTGACACTTGGAGCTGCCGCTGATCAGGAAATTGTTTTCCACTCAGAGAGTGCACAGTGATTTCTTATTTGAAAGTAAAGCATCAAAATGAGATCTTTCTCTGTGTATAGTAAGTTGTGTCTTTGTAAAGCAGCTTGCTGTTTCTGTTCTTGGATATCCTCCTGGTAGATCTGGAAGCCAATGGTATCTTATCTCCCCTTTTGCAGGTCTGATGAATGGCACATCCAAAAATCCAGACCAAAAATCAAGGGTCAGAAACCAGAATACATGATGTCTGCTCCTCAGTGATCTCTAGAAGAGCAATAGACACAGAATCAACCCAAGTCATTGAGGGAGGGACTTTAAATAATGTGTCACAGCTTGGGAGGTTGCACTGAGATGTTTCTAATTTGCAAGCTTCTGGAGCTGTGCAGCAGCACATCACAATTGCCAACAGAGACAAAGGTTACAAGGGGAATGTAGAAGTCCCAGAGTCAGAGTTGCTTGGTACAATTTCTGTTGGTGGGCACCACATGCTTGACTCTTTGGACATGCCACCAGTTTTGACCCTTTCTACTTCCCTCCTGGGATATGACCTCAAACGTTGGCAGTAATCAGATTCAATTTTACTTCTACTGCTGAGAAACTTTGAACTGTGTCTGCTCACTACTGTGAACAGTAGAGTTTGGAGAGAAACTGTAGTACCAGTCAGCCAAACCTCCATCAAAGCAAAGTGGAAGCTAGTGATTAAAGCTCACAAGAGCAGGATAGTGGAGGAAGGGTTGTTTAGCAGTGGCTGTGAGTAGGTCAACGCTGCAGGACTAACAAATCTTTAGGAATATGCTGACTTATAGGCTTGTGATTTTACAATGTCTTTTAGTTGCTCTCATCACTCTCACTTCAAAGAGATTCATGGATTTGTCCTCACAAGCTTCCAGTGAAGGTTGTGGTGTATGCTGCTATCCCTATTTGGTTGCATCCCTATTTAGTTGCATCAAAAGAGGCATTTTGTGATGGAGAGATTTACCTGAGGTCACAAAAAACATTGAAGCCAAACCTAGAGACAGAACTTGACCTTTCTGCATCCCTTTGAAATGGTTCCTTACAGCCACCCCCGGTAGCATCAATTCTCAGGGCTGGCTGTAAGACTTAACATATTTAAGCCTTACACTGAAATGTTCCTTAAAGAAGAGAATTGTGGCTAGTAGCTAAAGTGTCTTTCACATCAAGACATGCAGGGCTGAAGACATGGAGCTGCTGCAAATGTCAGGTGCCCAGATTTTTTGCAAATATAGGTATTTGTTTAATAAACACTCAGAAAAATATGTCCTCATCGTGGATCTAGGTTTCTAATTTCAGAGTTCAAGTGTATATCTCTTTTGGGCCAGACTGTAGGAATATTATGGACAAAAATCTTCCTGTTTGCAAGGTGGAGACTGATACACTTATAAGCTGTATGGAATGACCTGGTGATGGATTCAGAAGACAAGGGAAACTTTTCCATTTGTAATAGTTCCTGTTTCTGTGCATGCTTCCTTCTGTTTCAGTGCAGAAGAATCAAGAGCAGTCCTTAAAGATTTGCACCCCAGTTTCTCCTTTCTTAAAGCAGAAATGAGAGAGAACTCTCAGAACCTATTAAAAATGTGTTGTGAAAGCTAGATATTTAATACTGTCTCATTTTTTATGTACCTTACTAAATTTAGAAAGTCGGCTGAAATTTCAGAGAAAACAAGCATTTGCGTGTGAGTACTATTCTAAAACAAAGAACTTGGGAACAGTGCACTTATTTCTTCATTAAAAAATATGTATTTTTTTAAAATCAGTGCTTAAATTTTTTATACCTGCTTGAAGATGAGAAATGAAGAAATCTTACTCTTTCTTCAGTTGGGTGGTATGGAAAACCAACTCAGCAAGACTGGGCTCAGCTTTGTGCATCTTTTGACTTCTCTCTTAACGCTTCCAGGTGTCATTTCCCATGAAATCAGAAAAAACCCACCCTCTTCCTCTTTGATGTATTTTATCTGTAAGCTATTCTAGGTAAGCACTTTTTCTTACTGCACATATGTTCTGTAAGTAGGAAAAGGGTGAAGTTGAACCCCCAAACAGACATTTACAACCGGGAGATTTACCTTAGTCCATTATATAATTAATTTAGTTGTATAATTCAAATGTAAGTCAATGGGAGGAAAAGTTTGTGGCGGATGAACCAGACTGTAGATAACATTTGTGGATATATGTAACAGTCTGTCCCAATCTGGTAGCACCACATTTCTCCCAGCCCAAGACGGCAGGCATGAAATAGGCATAATATTTTGAAGACGAAAAGTAGGCAGAGCGAGCCAGCAATAAATGTGGAATTAATATGGAGCAGCTCGGTTATGCTCTGGACTGATTTTAAGATTTCATCTGCTTTTCAATGAATTGCAAAGTTAAGCTGCTTTAGTAGCAATCAGGAGTGACAGAGAGAGAACATGTCATATTTGTCTGGAAAATCAAGGCCAGATCGCATTTTGTGACCAAAACAAATTTTTTTTCTGATCACAAAAGAATGTTTCTCTGTAGGGCTTCGATGCTGATGTGACCCAGTTATCCTCCAGACACGATGCGGATGCAACATGTTTCACAACAAGAGGTTCTGAGTGCAATGATTTCCTGCTGACACACCATTTACCTCTTGCCACACAGTGACTTATGCAGGGATTTGCACTCATCAGTCCTGGTTCGTTTCACATCCATCTCTGAATGGAGGAGGGAGGAATCCCTCTGACAGGTTGATTTTGAATTGCTTCCACAGCCTAGGCTGACACCCAGTTTCTGAGGTGATTTATACAGTAGCTTGATGGCAGCTTGTTTATAATGCAATGTAGTCTAAAATGATTTTGCTTGCATCTTAAAGTGAGCATCCATCCATCACCACACTCAGAGTCACTCTCCTGGCTCCTACAAGTGCATCTGGAAGGTGTCTTTGCTGTTAGGTTTCTCTACCTTGTTCACACACATTTGTTAAAACAATGAATTAGAATTAGTTAGAATGCCAGATTTTCAGCTGGTGTAACTCTGAAGTTCATTGCAATGGCATAGGCAGGGACCGAGGTCTCTGAATCCTTCTGGAATTACATACCACTTGCTGGGGAAGTCACTCAAAACATGCTTTGTAAAGTGTTTTAGAGTATCAAGGTGCCTCACCTTGGTACTGATTTCTCAGATGTGCTCACAGTGAGAGACAGGTAGGTATTTGGATGCACAAAGTGAGAGTGAGGAGGGACCTGGTTGTCAGAAGTACTAAAACTTCTGCAAAGTCCACTGAATGTTAAACGTTTGAGTCCATACTACTTCTGTACACATTTTTACAGACTTTTCTTCTTTCTTTCTTTTTTTCAAAGAAAGATAAAGACTGAATCAATACATCTGAGTGTAAAGATTGCAAGGTTATTTCAAAATCAACCAATTTAGTGCGTGGCTGTTCTGCAAAGATTGTTGCCTGGTGGCGTTCTTGTTTGCCATTGCTTAAGAGTCAGCCTTACAAATTCAGAGCTTTAAAGTAATTCATGAGCAGTTTCAAACTGAACCATTTCTAGGAGGGCATTGTCATGATAGAACATCCTCCTAGCACCAAATGACTTAGAATTTAAAGAAAGTGAGCAAAGGAAAAGGATAAAAAAATTCTCACTGTAAGAGCATGCTGTTTCTCTTCTTGTAGCTGGCCACCAACTACAAAGAGCAGTTGCTTAGCACAAAACATGAACTGAAAGCTGTGCTTTCCCCCACTGAGCTACACATAGAATTTCTGTGGAACACCTGCCCTGCAAATGTTCATCTCAGCTGGGAAGGGTTGTGATGGGCTTTCTCTTACCAGCACCAAGATCTGTACATGGCTCCAGGCACAACATATCACAAGCTCCCATAAGTCCCATGGAGTGTATAATGCCCACTGAAGACTGGTTCGACTCGTTTGGCTCTGGGACCAAAACGCCACTCTAAACTCAGCACTGAGCACACTGCAACTCCACATTTTGACTTATTCCTTCAGTTAAAAATGTGATGGTCAAGAGGAGAGAGGGTACTTGGACAGTGGGATTTGAGCAGGGAAAAAAAGTGTAGTATCTCAGTGTACTGAAAGTTGAGGATGGGAGGAAATATGGGTTAAAGCAAAATTTTTTCAGATACCTGTGAAATGTTGAAGCCCTGTGGTGAGGCAGGAACTAATTTGCTGTGCCAGACTCTAGTTAGGGAAGAATTACATCCTCTAACTGTACAGAGAAGAAAGTCACTTTTCATGCTCATGCATCAAGGGTTTCAGGCTTCTGTCAGTAAGTGTAGGAGCTTTGCCTCTCTCAGCTCATTTTACACACAGAACTCCCCAGCTGGCACACTGTACCTCCCTCCATTTTTACCTCAACGGGAAAAATCAGGGAAATATCCTTGTTTTCCAGTTTGATGGAGACCAAGAGCTCCACCAGTTTGTAAGAAAACCCTGTGCAGACCCTTTCTAGCAGAAGAGTAGGTCACTGTTGCTGTTCAGAGTGTTGCTATTTCTCCCTGATAGATGCTGCTCTGTTTGTTTTGAAGATGGGTGGAATTATATCTTTTTTATCTTTCACGTTATCAGCAAGAAAAAGTTGCCCATTCACATTTATAGAAAGTAGTTTAATCAGTTCTTACTGGCTAGGTAGATAATGCTATCCAGTGTGTCTGTATGTCTTTACTCAGACAAACTCAGGTCTAGTGGAGTATGTGGGCCCCCTCATACTTTTCTCACTTCAGTGTTTCTGTATAAACTTATTAACCCTTGAATTTATCTGTGTTCTCTGAGGTGGCTTACCGCACAAACCTGTTGTAACTTCCTACAAAGTAAACACAGATCTTGAAAAAGAAAAGACAGAAAAAAGGAAAAGCATCTCTCCACCGACACACCAAGACAATCAGGAAAAGTCAGGAACTCAGATTCAGATGGCTAAAGCTAAGAGTCAGGTCCATGTGTGGGAACACACAAAATACTCCAATTGCCTTGATGAAGCACTGCCAGAATTGCAGTGAAAATTAAGTGTTTTTCTCCCTCGTGAATGTCTGAAAGGGCCATTTCAGCAGCAGATGTCTTTTCAGACTTCATAACTCATCCTGTCCCTGGTCCCTCTGTGGACACAGCTGAGAGAAAGCTGTGCTCACTCTAGTCCCAGGGTAGAAAGAGCAGTTGTCACTGAGGCTGATGCCTACAATAAGACTTGCACAATTATCCCTACCTTCATATCTGCTTGCCCATAAATAACTTGCTTGGAAAATCAGTTCTAATTATTCTTCTCCTGGCTGTGAGTGTTGTAATTGTTAATCAATCTTCATTTTTATGTGGTGATCTGTGCTTACTTCCTGGCTAATATTTTAAATTGATATTGTGTTGTTTTGCAATTATTAATAATGATATTGTTATTTTAGCATGATGATTGTGATTAGAAGTAAATGCAATTTGCCAATGGAAAATTATTAAGCTAAAAATACCAGCTTCATAAAGTTCTATAATTTATGAGGACATCTTTGCAATGAATTCAGAAAGTGATACTTCAAATTAAAATATAGAACTTATATTCCAGCATTTTGCCAAGCACAAACCTCCTCTTATTGTCATAAAATCTGGAGAAACAATTAAGTAAGCTTTTTTAAGAACAGTTTATTGGTCATACATTGGATCACTCTTGTTAACTGATGTACAAAATCATGTTTCTTCTTGAACAAAATATGATACTAAAGGAAGGTAACTGCAAAGAGAGCAGAAAACATGAGTCCACACAGCTCAAGCTCCACCTTCTCTCAATTTTTTAACCATACTCTAGACCATCTCCACAATACTCTGCATCATACAGTGACATCTGGTGTCTGGACTACATACTGCAAACAAATATATAATTAAAGTCTTTGCCTAGGCCACCAGGCAACGAGCAGAATAATATTCCAGTTTGCATCAAATATGCTGTGAAAGAGAAGAAAAGCTAGTGGCTCAATTCTCTAAATTAATGTTGGCTCCTAATCTTTAAGACTGTGTGGAAAATACCTCCTAACCATGACAGAGACTGTTTCAGTCTCTATGACTGATTCAGCTGTAATTCTCAGAGATACCCATGTTTCCCATTCTTTGGGACAAAATTTCAGGATCTTTGGATAGCCTGTACTTGGGTGAGTCATTAAAAGGCATTTTGAAGATTCCTTCTATGTTGCAGAAGAAAATATATATGAAGAAGGAAGGAGAGATGTAATACACGCTTCTTGATACTGTTTAAATATTTAGAAACTAGCAAAGACATCTGGCTGTTCTTAATATTGTTGAGTAGTTCTACTGCAGTATTAAATGAAGATGATGACCCATTTGGGACCTATTGCGGAGACAGCTATACAAGCATCATATGCAGCTTTAGACCTTCTCAAAGGACTTTGGGATCAAAATGATAAAACTTAATTGGTAGATCAAGTAAATCAACAGTAGAAAACAGTGCCTAGAAGAAATCCTCTATCACAGAACTGCAACAGGTAAATGGCTAGGACAGGCAGATTTATTTTATCAAGATGTCATCATTTCATAGAATCACAGCATAATAGAATGGTTTGGGTTGGAAGGGACCTTAAAGATCATCTAGTTCCAACCCCCCTGCCACAGGCAGGGACACCTTTCCACTAGACAAAGTTGCTCAAAGCCTCAACCAACCTGGCCTTGAACACTGCCAGGGAGGGGACATCCACAACTCCCCTGGGCAACCTGGTCCAGTGTCTCACCACCCTCACAAGAAAGAATTTCTTCCTAAGATCTAATCTAAATCTACCCTCTTTCAGTTTAAAACCATTACCCCTTATCCTATCACTACTTGCCCTTGTAAAAAGCCCCTCTCCCGCTTTCTTCTAGGCCCCCTTCAGGTACTGGAAGGCTGCTAGAAGGTCTTCCCAGAGCCTTCTCTTCTCCAAGATAAACAGCCCCAACTCTCTCAGCCTGTCTTCACAGGAGAGGTGCTCCAGCCCTCTGATCATCATCATGGCCCTTCTCTGGACTCTCTCCCACAGCTCCATGTCCTTCTTATGTTGGGGACCCCAGAGCTGAACGCAATTCTCCAGGTGGGGTCTCACGAGAGCGGAGTAGAGAGGCAGAATCCCCTCCCTCAACCTGCTGGCCACGCTTCTTTTGATGCAGCCCAGGATATGGTTGGCTTTCTGGGCTGCAAGCGCACATTGCCGGCTCATGTTGAGCTTCTCATCAACCATCACCCTCAAGTCCTTCTCCTCAGGGCTGCTCTCAATCCATTCTCTGCCCAGCCTGTGTTTGTGCTTGGGATTGCCCCGACCCGTGTGCTGGACCTTGCACTTGGCCTTGTTGAACTTCATGTGGTTTGCACAAGCCCACTTCTCAAGCCTGTCAAGATCCCTCTGGATGGCATCTCTTCCCTCCAGCGTGTTGACTCCACCACACGTCTTGGTGTTGTTGGCAAACTTGCTGAGGGCGCACTCGATCCCACTGTCTGTGTCACGAACAAAGATTTGTATGAAAGGTGTAAAGTTTACATGATATGTATTGGGAATCATGTGTGAGAAGTTCTTAGATATACCAGATTTATAATGTCTTTGATAATTCCCAGGCTCTGAATTTCTATTTGGGCCCATTCTAGAGATCTGATTCACCTGAAGATCATCTTTCCTCTCCCCTCCTTCTACTTCCACAACTGTGTTTAATATTTTATAACAATTGACTGAGAGCATGTTTAATACTTCCCGTTGCCACCAGCAGAATATTAAGTTTTCATTAAATGTGTCAATTAGTCAATTCTTTGCTTCATCAATATGCATTTGTCATCAGAAGTATTCACTAAGCCAGACCAAAACACAACGAGGACACTAACTGTCTAGAGTGAGTCTTTCAGCCTTGCAGCTGTTTGGGGTTCTTCAATTCCCCTGTAGGAAGCTTAGACAACATATTAGAGAAATTGTTTAATTAAAACATAATTCCAAGATACACAGTGATAGATACTCAGGCTTACTGTGTTACTTCTGCTTGTTGGGTTAATAAATCACTGAAATGATATAATTGTTTTCTCAGCATGTGTGGAGGTGAAATGATTTTTGTAGTAGATGTGTTGAGAAATATTGCAGCAGAATGCGACTTGCTTTCTTCAAATCCCAGTAACTTCAGTTTCCAGATACTGAACCTGACTAAAATAAATCCTGAATCCCGTTTAGTCTTTTGAAAGGAGGTAATTGGTTGGCCAGGGGGTTACGTTTAATTTATTGATCAAGTGCATATAACAAATAATGTGATGCAACTACTGACTCTCACAATTGCCTTTGGTCAGGAGAGGGTGGTCTGGCTTTGTTCACATCCAGAAACCTTCCTTAAGAATCTTCAGAATGTACAAATATTTATATGGCACTTCAGACATTTTAATAACTGTCATGCACAATTTATCATCTCCAAAACCCTCCAGAACAAATGAGTAAATATCATGACTGCCAGCCATTTTACAGATGAGAGAAATGAAGTCTTGGAAGGTAAAGCAAGGACCCTAACACTGTCTACCAATTAAGCAGGAGAGAGGAAATTATTTTTCTTGCTAAAAAGTAAATTCTGCAAAAAATTAACTTTCACAATGACCATAATTGTTAGTGAACGGATTGACTTTGGCAAAGATTACAACTTTAAAAATGGACAAGGAGAAAAATGGAAAATACATATCTGCGGCTCCTAAAAGAATTTTATTTTTTTTTACTTGTAAGTCAAAAATGATGCTTTCATTTAGGAATTGATTATTTTCTTTTAGGAAGAAAGGATAATAGTTAAAAATGGTCTGGAAACAAAATGCCATATCTCAATTTTCATCAAAAAGTACATTTTGTTCATTCTGGCATGAGAACATTTTATTTCATTTAGATTTTTTTAAGAAACAAAACAGAACAAAATGAAACCTTTCTTATCCCTAAACACCAGTTGGCCCCTGAAACAAGATTTCATTATTTTTCTGCTTTTAACAACTCTTGTTCCACCAAAAAAGTTGCTGAATGACACATTCAATGTTTGCTGCTCACAGCTGAAACAATAGGCAGTTTTCTTTCTATTGGGATGTTCTTGCATTGGATTGATGCTTTCCTGACTTTTCCCATCCTGAAACTCAGATGTGTATAAATTATTTCCAACTCTGTCCTGTCCAGGTAGCAGTTTGTAGAGACAGGTAATTTCAAGTCCTTCCTCTTTGCTTGCTGACCCATTAATTGCAAGCCATTTATTTTCAGTGTGATGCCCTCACCAACACCATTCCTGCCCTGGTATGCAGCAAGGTTTGTAATTTATAGATAAAGGCATTCAGATGAAAGTTAGTATCTGTGAAGGAGCCACTGGACAGTTACTTATCTTGGCACTGACCAAGCATGCAGCTGGGCCTGGTTGGTCCAGCGACTCGACATTTTATTTTTATAGATGCTACATAAATTACCTATCTAGTTCTCTTTCTTCTGGTTCACAAAGCAGTAAGGCCTCATATTATGTGCATGACCAGAAGCCTTAATAGCATTGGGTGCATCCGCCTGGATTTTATGCTGTTCTTCTTTTCTACATGGGCCTCAGGTCAGCTCTTGGGTGTTGACCTAGAAGAAACATTGCTCCATCTGATCTTCACCCTTTCTTCCCTCACGTCCTTGGTTCTGCAAGAAAGTGACCGCACAGGCGAATCTTCCCTGCAGAAGGTTAAAAGAAAAGTATTGTATTTCCAACATGCCCATGACAAGAAGTTTCACAGATTAATCAGACACCAAGTGAAGAACTATGACTTTTTGTTTTAAATCTGCCTTGTACTATCTTGATTTGAAGCTTTCTGGTGCTTGTACTGGAAAAAAATGAACACCTGATTGTTACTCCCTCTTCCCATGTAATTTGTCATTTTATAGGCCTCTACTTTGGGATCTCTATGCATGTAAGTACGTATGTTTGATTTATGCCTTGCAAGCTGAAGAATCCTAGTCCACTTAGTGGCTCCTTATTTGAAGAACTCTACCTTTCTAAGTTCCCTGCCTTTCATTTCTATCTATTGGACTGTATGCAAGTTGACTGATTAAGAAACCAGTATTGTGTCTGTGTGTTTGCAGACACAAGTGGCATGTAATAGACACTCCATCCCATGGGTGTGCATCTTGCACTGCAAAACATCCTTTTAACTATTAGTATAAATAATCAAAAAGCCACAGAAACTGCAGCCTGCTAAAGGAATAGCACAAAAGACACTGTAAATACATTAATTACTGAGCTATTTTACTGATATTCTTGACAGTAGGTTTTTGTCTGGGAATTACCATGTGTGTGGCTGTGGCATGGAGCTGTGCTGATTCTCTGCCAAACTTATTAATCTCCAATGATTTTGGGGACTCGAGTTTTTTTAATGTGTTTGTTTTCACATTCTTTTTATCCATTCTCCAAAATGATAGATGTAGAACTAATCCCATAGAATGATGGATGCTGGAGCAATGGAGTGAGTGTTGTTCATTTTGACAGGCTTATTCTCAGCCACTATTTTTCTGAATTCGTACTTCAGATCTGTCAATTACAAACTGTTCTGCTCAGGAAGCCCAGACTCAGTACTGTGACTCCATACAAGCCGTGCACAAGAAGTTGCAAGATGAAAAAAAATGGTCCATAGGTGATCAGTGGCTTTCTGTGGTCAGCAGTTATAACAACCTTTCAGCAGCCAAGCAGAATAGAGCTCATTCACAAAGGTAAACCATTATAAAAAACTCATGACAATGCTACAGATTACTGGTGGACAGGAGACCTGTGAGTATTTGCCCAGTCCTACCACATAAAAGATGGACTTTGGTTATCATTTACACCTTTCTTTTTTTTTTTTTCTTTTGGGGATCACTTTTCTTTATAGGCTCTTTTTATTTGTCAGAAGTGTTAATCAAAACAGTTTCAGTACCACCCTGGTTTCATATACCCTTTGCCTGCAGTTTCCACTGAGAGATTAAATAAGGTCCATGGGATAAAGCAATGGTTGTTATAGTCTGAGTGGTGGAAGAATGACCAATGTGGAGCCTTCAACTTGAATATGCATAGGTCTGGGAAAGGCACTATTGCATTACACCTTGCTATACAGATTTTCAGAAGAGCAAAAGTCTTTCCAAAATGAGGAAAGTTTAGCAAATAATTTTGTTGGGGTTCGGTAACATTTCCCAAAACAGTGAGAAGCTTTATTTCATGTGCAAATGAACCTTTGTAGTGTTTCATTGTGAAATGGAGTTTTTTTCATGTGCAAGTTGACTGAAAGAAAGGAAAAAAGAGAAAGAAAGAAAGAAAGAAAGAGAGAAAGAAAAGGTCATTTATTCTCCTTGAGACTCAGTGAATTGCCCTTTATCCTCTCCTATTTCAGCTGTCATGCCACCATGTCTGCATTATCCTATGTTCTTGGTCAAGGACCATGACATTGTTCCCATTCCAGCATGGTAGGGTGAGGACGCAGAGCAGGATACAGAAGGCAGTCTGCTATCAAGCAAGACTCTATGCAAGACTTTGAGCTATAAATTTCTGGCTGCAGCCCAACACCAACCTTTCTCCTTATTGTAACTGAGTGAGCTGCTAAAGCACCTGATCTCAAATATCAGCATATGATCTGACATTTGGCATCCCACCCACTGGAACTTCAGGAAACAGAGAAGCATTTCCAGCTCTTCCTCGTTCTCAAAAAGGAGTGATAAAATCCTAGTAAGGATATTGCAATGTCAGGGGAAACAGACTGTTAAATGGCTGGGTTTAGGTCTGGAAATCTGGAGGAATGGTCATAGCTTAATCCTGAAGACAGGATGTATATAACATTTTGGAAGATTCCCTAGATCCATCACCAGAAGAGCACTTAAAATGTTAGTACACTTCTGTTTTCTTCCTGTCAACGTGGCTTTACCAAAACCAACAGCAAGGGGTATGGATCTCCATCTGTAGTGTATAGTAAGGGGTTGTTGTACATTGGACAAACAGTATGATTTATATCAAAAAGGAGAGAGATGCCACAGATGCTTGTGCTCTCAGGGACTCTAATTTATTGCCTAATTAAACACTTGCTGCCAAATTGTCCATCCTGTCATTGTTAATTCCTGGTCTAATATTCCAGACAACAGAACACTTAAGGAGGCTACCTTCTACAAGTGAGGCTTAAATGAAGAAAGATGTTAATGTGTGTTTCCTAATCAAAGTCAATAGTCTATCAGGAGCAATTATTCTTAAGCAGGTCTGTTCTTCTGGCACCATGCAATGTGTGTGTATCTGTTAAGGTCTGTTGACACCTTGTCCCCTTGCTGTAGAGGCAGAAAGCAAGGCCAGCTACTCAAATCTGAAGCTAGCGGGATATTATGGGATCACATTGAAAGTCTTAGAGTAAATGGCATCCCTGGTTTGCCCCTCATCCACACATCTGGTCATCACATCACTGAATGTCAATGATAAGTTTAAGTGCATGGAGCTCTGCCTGGGGATGAAGGAGGAGCTGACGGAAAGCTTACGGGTCAGGATTAAAGGGTGGGCAGGGACGGGAGATGTTATAGTGCGCGTCTGCTACAGGCCACCTGACAAGGATGGCTAAGAAGATGAGGCCCTCCACAGACGTAGCCTCACGTTCACAGGCCCTGGTCCTCATGGGGGACTTCAACGACCCTGACATCTGTTGGAAGGACAACACATCTGGGCACAAGCAATCCAGGAGGTTCCTGGAATGTGTGGATGACAACTTCCTTCTCCAAGTGATAGAGGAGCTGATGAGGAGAGGTGCCATGCTGGACCTTGTTCTCACCAACAAGGAGGGCCTGGTGGGGGACGTGAAGCTCAAGGGTAGCCTTGGCTGCAGCGACCATGAAATGGTGGAGTTCAAGATCCATAGGGCAGCAAGGAGGGCGCGCAGCCAGCTCACCACCCTGGATTTCAGGAGAGCAGACTTTGACCTCTTCAGGGACCTGCTTGGGAAAGTCACTTGGGATAAAGCCCTGGAGGGAAGAGGGGCCCAAGCAAGCTGGTTAGTATTCAAGGACCACCTCCCCCAGGCTCAGGAGCAGTGCATCCTGGCAAAGAGGAAGGCAGGCAGAAACGCCAGAAGGTCTGCATGGATGAACAAGGAGCTTCTGGATAAACTCAGGCACAAGAAGGAAGCCTACAGAGGGTGGAAGCAAGGACAGGTAGCCTGGGAGGAATACAGGGAAATTGTCCGAGAAGCCAGGGACCAGGTTAGGAAAGCTAAAGCCCTGATAGAATTAAATCTGGTCAGAGATGTCAAGGACAACAAGAAATGCTTCTATAGGTATGTCAGTGATAAAAGGAAGACTAGGGAAAATGTGGGCCCTCTCCGGAAGGAAACGGGAGACCTGGTTACCCGAGATATGGAGAAGGCTGAGGTACTCAACGGCTTTTTTTGCCTCAGTCTTCACCGGCAAGTGCCCTGGCCTCACCAGCCAAGTCGCAGAAGGCAGAGGCAGGGACTGGAAGGATGATGAACCACCCACTGTAGGAGAAGATCAGGTTCGAGACCATCTAAGGAACCTGAAGGTCCACAAGTCCATGGGACCTGATGAGGTGCATCCACGGGTCCTGAGGGAACTGGCGGATGAAGTTGCTAAGCCGCTTTCCATCATTTTTGAGAAGTCATGGCAGTCTGGTGAAGTTCCCACTGACTGGAAAAGGGGAAACAGAACCCCCATCTTCAAGAAGAGGAAAAAGGAAGATCTGGGAAACTACAGGCCAGTCAGTCTCACCTCTGTGCCTGGCAAGATCATGAAGCAGATTCTCTTGGAAACTATACTGAGGCACATGGAAATCAAGGAGGTGATTGGTGACAGCCAACATGGCTTCACCAAGGGCAAATCATGTGTGACAAATTTGGTGGCCTTCTACAACGGGGTTACAGCACTGGTGGATAGGGGAAGAGCAACTGATGTCATCTACCAGGACCTGTGCAAAGCATTTGACACTGTCCCGCATGACATCCTTGTCTCTAAATTGGAGAGACGTGGACTTGACAGATGGACCACTCAGTGGATAAGGAATTGGCTGGATGGTCGCACTCAAAAAGTTACGGTCAACAGCTCGATGTCCAAGTGGACACCAGTGACAAGTGGCGTTCCTCAGGGGTCGGTATTGGGACCGGTCCTGTTAATCATCTTTGTCGGTGACACGGACAGTGGGATTGAGTGCGCCCTCAGCAAGTTTCCCGACGACACCGAGCTGTGCAGTGTGGTCGACACGCTGGAGGAAAGGGATGCCATCCAGAAGGACCTTGACAGGCTTGAGAGCTGGGCCTGTGCAAACCGCATGAAGTTCAACAAGGCCAAGTGCAAGGTCCTGCGTGTGGGTCGGGGCAATCCAAAGCACAAATACAGTCTGGGCAGAGAAGGGATTGAGAGCAGCCCTGAGGAGAAGGACTTGGGGCTGATGGTTGATGAGAAGCTCAACATGAGCTGGCAATGTGCACTTGCAGCCCAGAAAGCCAACCGTATCCTGGGCTGCATGAAAAGCAGCGTGGCCAGCAGGTTGAGGGAGGGGATTCTGCCCCTCTACTCCGCTATCATGAGACCCCACTTGGAGTATTGCATTCAGCTCTGGGGCCCTCAACATAAGAAGGAAATGGAGCTGTTGGAACGAGTCCAGAGGAGGGCCATGATGATGATCAGAGGGCTGGAGCACCTCTCCTATGAAGAGAGGTGGAGAGATTTGGGGCTGTTCAGCCTGGAGAAGAGAAAACTCCGGGGAGACCTCATAGCAGCCTTCCAGTATCTGAAGGGAGCCTACAGGGAAGCGGGAGAAGGGTTTTTTACAAGGGCAAGTAGTGATAGGATGAGGGGGAATGGTGTTAAAATGAAAGAGGGTAGATTTAGATTAGATATGAGGAAGAAATTCTTTCCTGTGAGGGTGGTGAGACACTGGACCACATTGCCCAGAGAAGCTGTGGCTGCCTCCTCCCTGGAAGTGTTTAAGGCCAGGTTGGATGAGGCTTTGAGCAACCTGGTCTAGTGGAAAGTGTCCCTGCCTGTGGCAGGGGGGTTGGAACTAGATGATCTTTAAGGTCCCTTCCAACCCAAACCATTCTATGATTCTATGATTCTATGTTGATCAGGCACAATTTGCTTTTGGTAGAACTGTGCTGATTTTTCCTAGTCATAGCTTAACAGACTCATTAAGGTTGGAAGGGACTTCATGAGGTCTCTAGTCCAATGTTCTACTCAAAGACGGGTCAACACAGAATTCAGTTCAGGTTGCTTAGGACTTTGTCCAATGGGGTCTCAAAACCTATGGAGATACTTCAACCTCTCCAAGCCCCCGTTCCAGTGCTTAATTGTTCTTGGAGTAAATATTTTTTTCCTAATATCCAGACAGAACCTCCCCTATTTCATTTTTTTGAGTATCGTCTCTCAATTGCCCACCATGCACCACTGTGAAGAGCCTGTCTGTGTCTTCTTGATGACCTTCCCATAGGTAACTGACATGCTGCTATTATGCCCCTTCAAAGTCTTAATTTCTCCAGTGTAAACAAACCCAGTTCTCTCATCCTCTGCTCACACAGCATGTGATCACCTTCTTGTCCTTCAAGTGCCTGGAAATAGATTATATGAGGCTTTGCTCTGTAATTGCCCCAGGAAATATGGTGAGGCGGACCATCTTGTAGTTCCCTGCATCCTCCTTTTTGCCTTTTTTGAAGATGGACGTATTACTTCCTTTCTCCAGGCATCAGCAGGGTTCATAGCGTCTTGTCTCGGCTTTCCCTTCGCTGCATATCACTTTACCCAGTGTCTCTATGGATACTGTATCCAGGATGGCAACAGCCTCTTGAGTTTTGAGGTTGGTTGGAGGTGAAAACCTCACAGATTCTCCCACCTGAACAGGAAGGGGTCTGGCATGGTCATGACCATGGCCTCACTTCTCTATGGATCCAGCAAATCACAGTAGCAGGAAAAAAAGGTTGCAATGCCTATGAAACTGTCTCTGGGTTCAGGGACAGCACAGCTGCAGGTAACTACCCACCTATTAGGTTTTTGTAAGGCATCTGTCTTCTCTGTGTCTCTTTCCTTATTCATTTCTCCCTCTATTTAGTTTTTGTTATTTTACCCCTCAATTTAGTGAAATAATGTTTCCTGCCTCTCTTTTGTTTGACAAGCCAGTATGAAAGCTGGGAATATGTATATCTGGTGTATACTGTTCTAATTAGCACCCTTGGATAAACTCAGTAATATCATATGACAGAATTTATATCCCTGTTATAATGAATCCCTATTCATAGTGCCTCTTAGCAATTGCTGCCTGTTGATTTTTTGTCAGAAAGGTAAGCAAAGGCATATATACTTGTGTCTGTGTGTGAATGTGTGAATGTGCACATAAATACATGGGGTTTTTATCAGGATTTTCTTTCATGGAACTTCGTTGGTCTAATGACATTTTAATAATATAAAATAAATTTTCCCCTACTATTTATATTACTCCTTGTGACTTTCCTAATCAAAAAGCTGTTTCTCTTTTTTTCATTCTTTTTAAAGCAGCAGCAGCAAGAGCCAATACCACCGTTACCTTCCTTACTAATGACATACAAGCGCTGTTTGAAACAACACTTTTTTTTTGTTGAAAGCTTTGAATATCCCTTTACGTTGGCAGTCTTGGTTCTCTCTTTCTGGAGTAGAACTCTTCAAAATGTCCTGATCCATCCTTTTATCTGAGCAAATGCAGATGTCTGCTTAGAGTGAACTAAATACTTGCTGATCAGTTCTCAAGTCTGTTACCTGAACAATGGCAATTAGGTTCATTTGAGATGATGGAGAGTATTGCCCCTCTCCCCAACTCTGAGGTTTCGTGAAGGTACTTTGTCCCGTCCATCTGCTCTATGCCAGACCTTAGATACTTTAAGGTGTCTCATATGACAATGGACACTTACACATGGTTGGCTGAAGCAGGCCTCATGTCTCCACTCCTACAATGTTTAGACACCTAACATGCTTGCAGACCCTTGTGTTTAGACACTTGTTTTATAAGACTCAATGCGAATTGAGTGAAAAGGCTCAGAGGTGACCTTATTGCAGTCTATAACTACCTGAAGGGAGGTTGGAGTGGAGTGGGAGTTGGCCTCTTCTCCCAGGCAACTAGCGATAGAACAAGACGACATAGCCTCAAGCTTCACCAGGGGAGGTTCAGGTTGGACATTAGGAAGCATTTCTTCTCAGAAAGGGTCATTAGACATTGGAAGGGGCTGCCCAGGGAGGTGGTAGAGTCACCATCTCTGGATGTGTTAAAGAAAAGACTGGCCATGGCACTTAGTGCCATGGTCTAGTTGACATGGTGGTGTCAGGGCAATGGTTGGACTCGATGATCCCAGAGGTCTCTTCCAACCTGACTGATTCTGTGATTCTGTGAATCCAATTTAGATATTTAACGGCAAAAGAATACTGTTCCCTCAGTTCCTGTGGTGTACCTTTTTGCTGAACCTATATGTGTCTTGACTCTAGAGGACAAACATTTCAGATTAGGATGCTGTACTCTCAGCTCTGAACAGTCCGTATATAGCTGTGGCACAGCAGAGCCTTGACTTTAGCTAGCCTTACTGTAATAGAGACATTTCTTCCCAATACAGTCTTTTTTCTACCCTTTGTCTTCTCTGTTTTAGTGCAAGCTCCTCCATTAATAATAAGAAGCTTATGAAACAAGACTTGACTTGTTTATCTTGAGGACAACAAGGTGCTATTGAATGAAAAATAGATTTTCACAGGGAATTAGTTTCACCTTTTCTCCTTTGCTGGGTCAATAAAAAAAAAAATATATTCTTTTCCGTCAGCCCTGCGGACCTCATCCAGTGGGCTACGGAGAGAAACCAACTCTAAGAACTTGCAGAGGAATTAACTGGGGAATCATAGAGGACAAGATAAAAGACGAGATGCCATGGGATTGGAGCTGTAATAACTAGAGGAAAGACACTGTGTGACTTTGCAGGACCTTTGGGAGCTTTGGGCCAACTTGCCATTCATTGCAGGTCCAGCAGCTGAGTACTCGTATGGATGGAAGCAACATTTGATTGAGCTGCTGCCTGTGGGTCCAAACGTGTCTTCTTGCAAATGGGTTTCAAAAGACTTCTGTGAAGTTCAGATGTTTTCTCTTCACTTCTTCTGCATGACTGTTGCTCACAGATGCGATGAACAGACACAGTGTTCCAGCCCTACAGTGGATGGATGGATGCAAGACTTTTGCTCTAGTTCTGAGTTGTGCACCTTCTTGGCATCTTGCTGAAATTCTAAGCTGTCTTAAAACTGTTTTTTTTTCCCCAGATGTTTAGCTTTGTGTTTCCACCTCCTGCAACCATACTTCATCACAGGGAAAGAAAATTAGAGCAACCTCATCTATATCTGAATGGTGCTACTTTATGTCATGTACACAGGGACAAAGGTTTGTATACAATAGTGTTTATGTTACCTAACTTTAGGTGTCTACAGTGTGTACATTACATCTGACTAAGTTACCCAGGCTCCTGTTCTAGTTGATGGAGAACCAGTTAATATACTGAGTGAAGTTAGGTTCAGTTCAGTTTATCAAAAAATGTGTCTATGTTTAGGATGAGGTCACTCGCTCTATTGAATCCCTTGGTTTTCTGTCTGACTTCCTCAGATGTAGATGCCAACATTGCAGAACAAATACACTTGGGATTTGCTTTAAAAAGCAATGAAGACATGAATTCACCAGTAACATCCAAATTCATTTTCCTGATGCCTGACTAAACCCCCACAGGACAGCTTTTCTTTTCTTTATTGCTGACTTGTGCTGGAAGGCCAAGAAGCTCTGATCCTGCTGTGGAGTCCTTGGAGGAAGAAGAAATCCTTTCAGTGCTCTGAGAAAAACCTACCTTTCTTCAATTTTGCCAACCCTGTCTTTTTTTCTTCATCCTCCAGATTGAGCAGCTGGTAAAGGTATGCCTAAATTGCCACTAGACTTTGAGTTTTCTTGTTGTCTGTAGAACAGAGATAGGGGATGCTGCAGGCATCAGCTTCACTCACTTATAAATGATTAGTACTGAGAACTACACATTTTCCCTTGATATTTTTACCTAAATTGTGTTCCAAGGATAGACACAACAGATAATATTTTGCTCTGTTCCTCTCACCACTGAAATAATACTCCACAGATTTACAAGGAACAGGATAATATGGATCTTAGAAAACAGCCAGAGTGCATGAAAGAAATGTGTAAATAAGTATATTGGGACTTGTGACATATTCAGAAAACAAAAGTGGCTAGAGAAAGCACCAAAGAAAGGAGGAGAAAACTAAACCAGCATTGCGGTGCAACTATGACACAACAAAAAATCTTTGTTGTCCTCTGTAATAAAACTGCATAACAGTGAGAGGATTAGAGTTATTAGTTTAATTTACTATTGTTTTAATTGTCCAGAGGAAATTTTTTTGTGCTAACAGATTATTTTTGTTCAGGGCTGCTACAATAATTCATATAAATATTAAGTATTAAAAAGTGATGTTGTGAATAAGATAATCAGAAATATTAATAGGGTTTAGAGACAATAATGTAAAAGCAGAGAGGAAAATCCCAAGACACAACAATGTGACACTAGAGAAGTAAAGCAAGTGTATGGTAGTTTGCAGAAAGTGTAGAATAGGAATTTGAAGTAGTGAGCTTAAACCTGAGCATGCACAGCATTCACCTTTAAAAAAAATATGTCCCTAGTTGATAATTTTTCTAGGGAAATGCTGCTTCTCTGAACCATTCAAGAGACTTTCCCTCCTTCCAATGCACTTCAAAGCTTCCCCATCACCCCCCAAGAGTTTATCTTTGAGGATTTCCTTCCAAGTCTGTTGCTCCCCAACAGTTTGAATCCCTCTGCCTTCAAGACATGCTGCAAAACTTAGTTACTCCAGACTTTGCAGTGAGTTTTTACAGATGTAAGAAGGAGCGTTTCACGTACCTCTTGTCTTTGCAGTAGGTGCAGAGACATTGTGAGCACAGTACCACCTCCGAAAAGTTGACAAGACTTACTTGCAAGGGTAATTAGCAGGTTTAATAGCTCAGGTGCAGTGGTGTACTGACACAGCTTTGCTACTTCCAGTCGGAGTTAATTGGCCAGACCTTTCTCAGTGTCCTTTGGATCTCCAAGCTTAGACATCTTTGCATTGAAAGCTATTGCATGGTAAAGATCTCTTCTACCTTTTTTTTTGGTAGGAAACATCGGAGTGTAAGAAGTAACCTATGTTGGTTTTGTGCTATGCCCCATCTCTCATCTTAGTGAGAACGGGACATTTCAGAGGAAAGTATAAGAATCAGAGATACAGATTTCCTCCTAGTCTCTAAACTAGGGACTGGTTTTATGTATGCTTTTTATTCATGGACATTAAGGATGATGTTTTTCACTCAGTAACTGACAGACTCCTGGAAGTACCTCCCAGAGCACTGCAAAGACAACAAAGAAACTTATACCTATTGTTTGTAAATCCATGTAGAGGAAATTGTGATCTCTACTGATAAGGTTCGGAGAACCTGCACACTGCAAGAGGACTGAAAGGACCTTCTGGCGCTCTTCCTCCTGACTGAAAATTGTCACTCTGTAATTCTCCACTCAGTAACTCTGGCTACTCCCAGAGTATCTAAAAGATGGAGGAGGGCTGAGGGGAGCAGCCCTTGCCACAATATGAGGATAGGGTTATAAATGGCTGGGAGAAGGCAGCAGACAGGAACAAAGGAAGCAAGAGCATCCTCAGAGTCTAAAAGAGGTTTAAAAGACATGTAGACATGGCATTTAGGGACATGGTTTAGTGGTGGACTTTGCAGTGTTAGGTTTACAGTTGTACCTGATGATCTTAAGGGTCTTTTCCAACCTAAATGATTCTATGATTCTATGATTCTGTGATGCTACAAAGAGAATAATTTGGGATTCATCTGCTCAGAAATTCATCTTCAGTGCATGGGTGCCCTGTCCTCAGTTGGACATCATTTCCCGAGGCCTCTTGGGTGGCTGAAGCTTATGTCTCCCTCTCTGACTCATGCTCGTTCCCTATCTGAGGAACAGTGTCAGGATTAAGTTCATGTCTTCTCTGCTGGCCTCAGATCCAATACCTAAATTGGTTAAGGAAAGAGGGGCCCTGGAGAAGTATGTGAGTGTCAGTCAGGGATAGAAATGGATGTTGTCATAGCTAAAACTTTAGAGCATGAGGTAAAGAACTAAAATTTGGTAGTTGGATATTAAAAAATCCTATCTCTAAGATATGGTTGGGAAAATCCTTTCATGTACACTTACAAGTGGATGTCGTATATATGCAGAAGGAGAAGAATTGAAGGCTATAAATCTAGACTGGGTTTGGCTCTGGATTTCTCAGCTTTAGGAAATTCTGTGAGATCTCCTTTTACACAGTGTGTCTTTGTGGACCACTCCTGAGCAGTGTTAGACAAAGGCCCTGACTCAAGAAAATGTCTCTTTGTCAATCTCTTACAGAAGGAAAGCATGTTTCGTGGTAAAGTCATGCTATGCCTTGTGGATTCATGCAAAATCCTAACTTTACTTGAAAGCCACCTTTGGGAAAGCACCAGCTTGCCTCCCAGCAGCACTGACGGGGTGCAAGTAGTCATTTGAACCTAGTCTGACAAGTGGAGGAGAGCAGTTTTTCAGCCCCAAACTCCATTCCTCTGCAATTACTTACATAACAGCTCTGTGATTATTGAGATGATGGTTAAAACCCATTATGGCATGAAAATGTCACTCATTATGCTCTACCAACTTCAACTTTGTGCATTGTTCTCAGAGGCATGATGTGCCAGGGTGCATCTCTGTTGTGAAGAGCAAAAAGTGCCATTACCTCCTAGGTAACAATGAGAAGAAAACGAATAGAGGCTGAAATATGGAGTGCCATTATAGGAAATTGGTTGATTATTAGCCTGTATTTGCTAGTGCAGTTGCAGAGCTCAGCTCTGTACAAAACAAAAATACAGAAAACCAGAAACACAGTTTGTGGTTCAAACTTCAGATGCATGCTGGCAGCCTTGGTACTCCTGTAGTTGTCAGTGGAGTCCCCGTGGACATTCAGCCTTGGACTTCCTTAGCAATAACCTGCCTGATCTGGAGGCAGTGGGTTGACTTTGATTTATGTGATTCTAGTTCAGTTCTTAACTTTTTAAAATAAACATTTTGTCTGAGAAGCTGAAAAGAAGCTGCCTGTTTCAGAAGTTTTTTGGGACAAAGTATTTCTCACTCGGTACCTAGCACAATAAGCATTGAGCTCAGATGGCTTCTTGCTTTAATACAGTAATTAATGAAACAGTAACGATATTTCCTTTGTGCTAAGATCCCTGAGCAGGTTTCCGTGGCAACAGCCCATGCACCAGCTTCTTGCCTGTAGCAAATGTGAAGTTATTTGAATCATTTAAATTATTTTAAAGAAAGAGGACTGGTGTAACTCAAATTAACTCAGATTTACTGCAAGACGAAAGTACACACAAGGGCAGTTACCTCAGGTCTGTTGATGCACAGAAACTTTTTACCCTGCATTAACTCACTGTTGTGTTTGAACCCTCCAAGCTACCATAGGAGCTTTTATCTCAGTTATGTATGTATTTCACTACATTTACTTTTTCTCTCTCTAGCCATTTTCTGTCAACATGTTCATTTTACACTAGGATTGCAGTCTGCATCATATCTTCATCTTCATACTCCCGAGAGGGAAGAAGAACATACTCTTGCCTGAATACTTCAGTAGCTATAATGAATGACCAGACAATGCCCAGGCTGGGTAAAAGGCAGAATAAACAGCAGGAGGAACTCTCTGCTGTTTCATCATCTCTTTGCTTCTCTGGGAATCGAGGTCTCCCCTAGAAATAAAATCATACTGACCCCAGGTTGCTGGGGTGGAACACGTCACTTGGATCCTAGGTTCAAAGCATGCCGGGTATATGAAGACTCAGACAATTAAATAGATTTGTTTAATTTGAATGTGTGGAGGGAGAAGGAATATAGCCAAATAATTTTACATTTACAGGTGACAAATGGGTGGAATAGGAGACTTGCCATTTTGACATACTAGTAAAACCTCTATGTCCATTTTTGTTGGCCTACTGCAAGGTCAAAGAAGGATGAGGGACATGGGATCCCATGCAGAATGATCCTTTTTGGCTGCTGATCCCTCTATGTCTCTTTTGCCAGAAGAGATGTTCCTTGAGAGCAGATGGTGAGGCAGTTCCAAAAGAGAAAGTTTGGGATGGGGAGAAGTATTCTAGGCCCAAAGTTTTTCATAATTTATTTCCTGTATCAGTGAGTACTTTCATAGCCAAAGAGAGGCAAAGAAGCAAATGGATTCTGGAGAAAAAGGAGAAGTGGTAATTATAATGTAGATATTTTAGGCTTGTTCTTTCTAATGCATGAGAAAGTGCCTCAGCAGATCAAGAGACAGACAATATCAATAATCACTTGATTTCCCTTCCAGCAGGAAATTCTGAATGCATCATGGTGAATTCATCTTTAAAAGCCTTCAGTACCAATTTTTAATGAAAAAAACCAGTAAATATTTTCTTCCACTAGTTTTGTTCTTGTATTCTTCCAGCAACATAGCCTAGAAGTGTTGCTTGGCTATATGCGTAAGACCTGTATGGATCTGATTGTTTGGGGAAATCTGTACTGCAGGGATGTGAAACATATTGAACTAATTGGGATATCAACAAAATCCATGACTGGGACTCGGTCTGAGATGGAACACTAGACTTGGATAATCTAATGCTATCAGTTGGTATCTAAAATAAAAACATGGGTTTAACACTGTGACGGCTTGGTGGAAGAAGGTTCTTGACCTCTCCAAAATGTAAGAACATCTTCAGCTAAGTATTGAATTTAAAGCCAGACTTAGTAGAGATCAGAGTGAGGGTTTTGAGAATATCAGTTGATTTCTAGTCTGTGAACCATGGATGTCTTACACCACTGTTGGTCCAATGGTTATGTTCAGATCACTCTTAGAGACAAGGCATTGGTCTAGGACCATGAAATCAAACTATTAGACTCATTCTTCATCCACGCAAAATCTGGAAATGTGACCTACTAAATTTAGGCCTGGAAAAAGTCCACATGGCACAGTCCCTGAAGAAAAGAGAAAGATGAGTTATTCAAAAGCTCCCGCATTCTTTGTTTTTCAGGTCTAAAAATATTTTTATATAAGAGACTTCAAACTGCTTTTTGTGCTAAACACACAAATGGAAATCTCGCTGCACTATACACATTATTTCACTAAAATAAATATTGTTTCCTTTAATATTTAAAGAGATTTTTGAAACAGCCACAGAGGATGAAAAATACAAGCCAGCAAAAAATGCTCCGTGTCTCTGAGTCCTACAGAGGCATATTTCAACTTTCCTGCTTTAATTTCTTTAACTCTCAAGGAATTCTAAGGTCTCTGAAATGAGCATGTTGGGCAGAGAAAACAGAACTGTTGTCCCCAGGGCTTCTTTGGCTCTTTATTATTCATGATCACAAGCATTTTTGTTCCATGTAGGCTGAGGAACTGCATCATGTACTCCTCAAAACTGTTGGACTAGCAAATACGCGAAGTCCACCATATCCCAAACACCAGCAGACACTATTTAATCCTTAAGGTAGGACGGGGGGACATGGGATTTTCTTCATTCTGTCTGTGCCACCAGAGCAGAGTTCAGCATGTGTTGAAGTTAATAGGAACTTTGCTATTGGCTTTACTGGGACTAGGAGAATTGGCATGAGCAAAGAGGTTCTTGTCCTTCGTAGGCTGATTTCAGATGAGGTTCCTTGTCTTAACCCCATCCCAGAGCTGCATGGCTGATCCTGCCAGACCTGTATCAAGTGAGCTTGTCCTTCTGTGATACTGAGGACACAGCCAGGGTGTCACGTGGCAAACAGCAAACCTGTCCTTCAAACACTTGTCCCTCCAGGTGAGTTCCTTGGAACACTCAAATTTTATGTGTGTCAAATTATACAGGTGGGTGATAAGCTTAGAAAGTTGTGAGGGAAGAACATGGGTGAATTCTCATGCAGTGGATGGCAGGCCAAATGCAGAGCGATACTGGGTGTAATTGGTCACAGTTACTGGGACCAGAATTGCTAGCAAAAATGCAGCCACCAGTTCTCTGCTGAATGCCCCTAATTCCTTTAATGTTGCATACAGTAAAGGAAGGGAGAGATAATCCATTACTGATTCTGAATAAGTGAACTATGAGAGCTGCTGCTGTCAGAAAAAATGCCTATTACTTTGGAGACTAATAAAATTAGGAATACCCACATGGCTCAATTGCATGGGTGCATACATGTCTGTATATGTGCTTGGTCATTTTTGAATTCTGCATTACTGGATTAATATTCTGGGATCTGATTTTTCTCTTGGATTTAGCCCAATGTAACACTGGAGCCATACCGTGATGAATCAGATCCTTTCTATGCACAACAAGCACAATCAAATATAATGCAGGCATCATAGCCAGTGAACTTAGGGCTGCATTGCAATGTCCATTTAAAGCAGAATTCAAATGCCTTTGCTTCATCAGTCTGTTTCCCGATTATTGTCTTTCACTGAACAGCGATTATATATATTCCCCACGTCTGGCACCATAGTCTTTCCCAAGGATCATTTTGCACTGCTTTCTCCCATTTAACTGGGAAATTTCCACTCTGTTGAGCAGAGGAAGGATTTTTAAAAAAGGCTTATTTTGGGACAGTTCTCCTTTATTTTATATGGACTTACACTCTCACAAAGTTTTATCTTACAAGCAGTCAGAGAAAAGTGGGTTGAAAAGCTCCTGGCAAGGTTATCTACTCCAGCTGCCTGCCCTAGCGCAGGGTAGACTGTCTTTATGGACTATTTAACCATTCTTTTATGTAAATTTCTCAGAGAGCTTTATTCACATTGGGCCAATAGTGCCAAGCACACATTCCTCTGAGATTTTCACTGTGAAACCCCTTTTCCTCCTCAGCCCCTTGTAGATGCTCCAGGCTACGTCAGCACTCGGAGATCACACATACCCAGGACCCTTCTCTCACACTGAGCTCACCAGGCAGAGGGTGGCTTTTATTCTCATCACTGAACCATCTTGCTGCCTGAAACAGGGTAGCTGCATCTAAACTGGCTGTTGGGAACAGTCCCTGTGTTGTGCCAGTGCTTCTACTTTGTGTAGAAATTGTGCAGGAGACAGCTAGCTAGCCCAGGCTGCAAAAGTGCCAGGGACTGTTGTAGCAGCTTAGCAGAATTGGTAGTTAAGTTTTAGTGTCTAACAGTGTCTCTGCCACTGTTTGTTCCTAGTATAGGTCCAGCTTTGGAGTTTTCCTTCACTGCATGCTGAGTAGTCTGATCTTGGTCTGCATATCATCATGCCATAAGCGGTACTAAGCACACCCATGTTAAGTCAGTGTGAGGCTAGGAAATAGGTTTGGTGACTTTAAGTTGCAAAATGTTAGTTTTCTTTTCAGTTCTGATCACATTTCACTGATCTGATTTTGCGGTGGAACAAAGGAGAAGTGTTCACTACAGAGCACTGCTCAAAAGGAAATTCTGTGGTTAAAGAGGGTGTTATTTCTTGGGACAGATGTGACTGCCTCTGCTCTGCACAATGATGCCATGGAGGGTCCGAGCTGATTGAATTGCAAGGGAATATCATCTGCCACTGACATGACAGAAGACCTGGGCTCTTTGGTGATGGGGATGTCCACGCTGTCTCCCTTGTGCTGCTGTGGCAGCAGCCAAGCACTGGCATGCGGGCTGCATACTGAAGCATTTCTCATTTCTTGGCTGCATTACTATTTATATAGCAGGTATATCCCTGTCTCCTTGCCATTCTTCGAACCTGCTGCCACGAAATGATGCCAGAGAAGGGCTCAGCTGGTTATTAAGAATCTACTTCCCAGCTTTGCTTTACCAGCCTTCACCTTTCCTGCTAAGGGGGCCTCTCTGCTCTTGGTGAAATGATGCAATTAAATCTCCTCAGCCATCTCCTTACTGGCCTCTTGGTGGTAGTCTTAACACAGCATATTCACTAGCTGCTCTGGCTGCCTTTAACTAAAGGCATCAATCTCCACCCTACTCTAGGAGAACTAATGTTTTTAAGTAGATACTAAATATATACAAAGTTTATGGACAGAAAGCAAGATTTTTAAAGGATTTGCCAAAGATACAGAAGCTCTGTGTCACTGATCCATGCTGACCTACTTCAGGGCTTCACCTGTTATGCAAAGCCGGGTGCTGAGATCTGTCAGATATCCCCGAAGCACAGATGTTTGGATCCAGTGATATTTGGATACAGTGAGGCTAAAAAGGCAAAATGAATAGGGAGGTTGTCATTTGCATACTTAGCAGTTCGTTTAGTGCCAGGCAAAAAAAAAAAAAAAGAATGTTTTGCCACACTGCTGTCAGGAACGTGCTGTAGTGAATACAGTGGCAGATTTAATTCAGTGTCTCCTTTCTAACGGAGACCCAAATGGCCAAGGAAAAACCTAACAGAAGGAGACACCGTGTGGAGTCTGAGGAGTTCATGCTGCATGAGATTTGCTAGAGCCTTGCTGCAAATATCAATCCTGTGTGCCAAAACAGGGTTAAGACCTATGTACATACTTAGCAAAGCCCCGAGAAGCATCTAGATCAGGGTGAAAATAAGAATGGTTTTAGACATTAGGAAGCATTTCTTCTCAGAAAGGGTCATTAGACATTGGAATGGGCTGCCCAGGAAGGTGGTGGAGTCACCATCTCTGGATGTGTTTAAGAAAAGACTGGACATGGCATTTAGTGCCATGGACTAGTTGACATGGTGGTGTCAGGGCAATGGTTGGACTCGATGATCCCAGAGGTCTCTTCCAACCTGATTGATTCTGTGATTCTGTGAACTAATGGTTAGAGTCAAAGTCCAACCATGGGATCTAATCTTGTGTTAAGAGCAACTTAAAACAACTGTCTCAAGCTCAGCTTTTGATCCCCAAGAAGCCATTGGCAGATAAAATGACGTCAAAGTTTGGGACATTTGATTGGAATGAATAGAATTATGCACTGCAAGTTAAGTTACTTAAGCTGACTTAATCTTCCCAGCTGTAACCTGCAAATCATTTTTTTTTTGCTAAACATTTATCGATGGGTTTAAAGTCTGATTCATACCATGGATCTGCTTGCAGTTCTCTTTGGTGGCTACTGTGGCCACTCAAACTACATACAGCTTCTGCTCTGCAATGAGTTGAATGAAGGCTTTTCTAAGGCAGAAAATAGATACTAAGGAGATAAAACATAATCAATATATATAAAGATATTTACTAAATACAAACTGTATACTGAAGATATTTATTGTGTCTGCGTTTACGCTAGGGGAAATTGCTGCCCCTTTCAAATCAGGATGAGCAGGTGGAAGCTGGATGGCCCTCAATGCAGGGTAACCCTGGCAATGGATACATTCCTGCAGTAACAGCTCTTTTGGCAGATCTTCAGTCTCTCTCCCTATTTCAGCAAGTCACTTTTTACAGGTAACACCAAGATGAAGGCCAACAGCTTTTATACTGGCATCAGGTAACCTAAGCTCAGATTCCCCAAGTTTTTCCAAAGATAAACTCAGTTTTCCCATTTTGAAGTCCTGGGGAATTATTTCACACAAGGTAGCTTTTGTCATTTACCCCGTGAAGAAAAATGAAAGGAAAGACAAGGTGGAGATAAGAAAGACAGAAAGTCAGATATGACTATCATGAGATAAAGACTTCACAATTACAGAATTAGAAGCAAACGACATTACAAAAATACTACAGAGTTATGCCCAACCCCTTCTCTTCTCCTACCAACCCCATCAGGCAATGGTTTAAATGAAGATAAGTAGTTCTCACATCCTTTGCCATTCTCTGAGACCACTAAAATAGAAAGTTTCCAACACCTGCTGCAAGCATATTAATAATCAGATGAAAAATTCATGCCTAACTCTCCCCTTCAGCCGTTCTCAATTAATAAGAACGAAGAATGCTGCAGGAAGGAAACAGGCCCTAAATATAAGTCCTAGGAGGTCCCTTTAGAGATCATAATTTCTGGCAGGTTAATGATTATGACATGGGTATTTTGCTGGTTCTGTAGAGAAGCACGGACTGCTGTGTGTGAAAACACTACCCCTATCACTAGGAGAGTTATGAGGTGTGCAAAGGGGTTGCAAAGTCCTCTTCTTCCTTGCACATTGCAGAATAGGCCGCCTTAGAGGCCCGAGCATCACATTGGGAACCAGGAGACCTGGTTCCAGTCCTCATTTTGTTACTGTCTGGGTCAAGTTGGCCAGTTGTCATCCCATGTCTGTGCCTCAACTTCCCTTACTGTAAATGCCTGGAGTAGGACATCATTTTCTGTAGATGTCTTGAGTAGAACAGTTTAAAACTGCTGTCTTTGTCTGAGGTTTCACGTCCATTATTTATCATAATCTAAAAAAATAAATATTTTTGCTAGTCTCCCATTACTGCTTTAATTCCTCACTTTTTTGAGCTCAGCCTTTAAACCTGCAGCATTTTGGCTGGGTGCCTGCCCACAGAGTGGCTGTGCTGACTCCAGGGAAGCTCAGGCGCTGTGCCTCAGGTCTGTGTTGCTGTGGCCTCCTTGAACACAGCATAACCCCAAACGCCAGCTCCACTCTCAGGATCCTTTTTCCTTTCTCCTCCATTGTTGCTGGCTCCATGCATATCCCCTCGGAGATGTGAAGAACCATGGTAAAGGCAGGAACAAAGCCACCAGGTTTAGCACAATGTCCCCCAAGGACCTTTCCTTATCTGCTGCTTGCAGTCTGCCTCTGTTGCCTTGGCACACCTCAGGCTGCCCAAATATGAACAACGTCAGCAAGACCTCATTGGAGCAAAGGAATCATTTTTACTCCACTTCTCTGGGGAAAAGCTCTGATTACCCAGTGATTGTCCCTTCCCTTCTATGTCTCTGCAGCATGGAAACAGCTATGAGTGGAACTTGAAAGCAAAACCTCCATGCTGCCCCTCAACACTCTTGGCTTTAGCCTTGAAAGGAAATGGCAAAAACTCTGTAGGGCCTCACTGGGAGTGGTGAAAGGCCTTTTTCAAAACCAGATTGTGAGCAGTGTGGGCACAGGATGAAATCCAACAACATTGTACTTGCCCAGCTGAGCTGTTGTAGAAATGAAAAGTTGATCATGCTTTTATCCCTGCTCTCTCCCTCTTCACTTTTTTCTGCTGGAAACTTGGAGCTCAAGCAAATGGGTGCTATTATGTGCTCCAGGTGATTTACAGCAGCAGAAACGAAGCAAACTGCCCATTAAGGGTTACAATTGCTAGAATAACAGAATCAAAATACTATCTTGCTCAAGTACCTGCTATCCCTCACTTTGTGGCAGCGGCAACGTGAATAAGTCCCTGCAGACTACTACATCAGACAGCCTTCCTTCTGCATGGATTGCAGAGGTTGTGGTACAGGGGAGCTGTCAGGCAGGTCCTGGGCTGCCTTGTGATGCTGCTGACAGTTGCCATGTTGCATCTGCCCAATGCTAATGACAGTGAAGAGTTTCTTTACTCAGTGGATGGTTACTTTGCTGTCTGCATGTGCTGTCCACATTCAGCTCTTGGCTCTCCTACAAAAAAATCCTCATGTGAACTTGGTAAAGGCAAATGCATCAGTTTCTCTTCTGTGCCACGGAAACTGTGCCTCATTTTATCTGCTGAAAAAAAAGGGGAATAGCATCATCCATACTTTGCTGGAATGCTTTGAAAATGCTTTCAGAGTATGAGGACTGTGTATTATTTTCAGGACTCTCTGTGGTCAAGGATTTTTTGTTTTTTTTGGTTGTTTGTTTACTCTGTATTTTTTGCTTCCATAGTAGGAATTTCACATGAAACCCCATTCTGAGAAAAGTATTATCTCCCAGTTAACTTATCTTGTCTGGGAAAGATAGTCTTGGAAGGGTCTGTCTGCACTGGACACTCTTCACATGTCGGACATTTGGATAAATGAAAAGCTTGCTGAAGCGAGGTGCAGCTCTGCAAGAAAGGTAGGGCACATAAACATTGCAACACTATTTTATTTTATTATTCCTGTTGCTCCATTTTTCATGTGAGCTCGGGTTTCTATAGATTTCTGTCTTGAGGGCTAGTTCTTGTGTGGACTCTGTAATATATAGTAGGAGTTGAGCTCACAGTTTAACTTTTCCTGAAATGCAGGAGTTAATAAGGACTTTTTCCTCTACCTGGCTGCATATTTTAATGAACCTTGTAAGGCAATATCTTTGAAGGCTCCTTCCCTGTGCCATATTTGATTTAGATTCATCACCAGATTAAAAAAAGTAAGACATATGTATGCACAGGGGTAGAGAGCTCATGTTGAAATCCTTATGTATATAAAGAGAAAGAAATCCTCTTTTTTTTTTTCCAGATTACAAAGGAGAGAGGAAGGGAAAATGTCCTTTTTAGTGAAAAGGAATTTGGTCTGCAGCACACTGTCTAGGAAAATGGAGCCAGTCTTGTCCCAATTCACAAAGCCATGCTTCCTGAAATAGCTGCTGTGCTGTCTGAGTGGCAGGAACGGGTGCTGTTTGCTGGAGAAGCAGTCAAGTAGAACAGAATAGGAAGGCTTAAAATGAAGTTGACTTACCTACTCCAGTGGCCACGTGGACTTCTCCTCGGTGGCACGGAGAAGTTCCCAATCATCTGCTTTTTAAGTTTTTCTACACAACCTTGTCCAGCAAGGACAGAGATCTCTCCCTAGAAATGTTCTGAGAAGGATGCTGTGATGAGTGCATTATATTAGCTATTTCAGTTGGACTTCACCTCCAATTGGGTAAACAGAGTAGTTAAATGTTGGTTTAATACAATGAATCCCCAAATCTTAAAGAAGAGAGAATGATTTGATAAGTCACCACTAAGGCAACTGGTGGAGAATTTTTTGGTGATGCAGCTGCTGTGATGGAGAGTATGGTTTCGGCTCGTAACATTGCTTTTACAGTAACCAACCCAACACAGTTATTTGTCTTCTGAGCATGCCTAATTGAGCTCCTAGGAATTTATGAGGCTTGTTTGGTTTGATAAGGAAATCAGTTTGAGTTTTTTTGCTTATAGTTCTATTTTTTGGTGAATATTTCACACTACCATAGCTGATGTGATAGGCTAAACAACACCTGATCATACTCTATGGCAGGCCATGACATGGTAAGGCTAGATGTTCAGTCTGCGTCCATATCTGATTGTGTAACTGGTCCACCAAAACACTTGGTAATCTTACGATCAGAGTACTTTGTTGGTCTTCTTTCCTAAATAAAATACTTAATAATGATTGCTGATAAATTATAATAATTGCAGACAAAGGTGTTACTCAGATTCAACTATGACTCCATCATTAATTTTCTTCTACTGCTTACTATGGAGAAAGGTGTAATCCAGTTATGAACTTTTCCTCCATTTTGCATCTAATAATAAAATGCCCTTTTGTAAGCAGCTTGATAAAGTTAATAAAGGCATGGTTGTGGACATCTGTAGCTTCTGCAAAACCTCATGTTCTGAAACTTGCACAAAAGCCTTTAGGGAGCAAACCAGTGTAAATTAAATTCTTGAGCATACATGAGTGTATCAGAGCAGTGAGGCCAGTGTACAACCAAGGCTCTGCTTCACTATTCTATAACCACAAAGTAAGGCAATATCTGTTCCTTGGAGTGTCTGTTCATGGGCAGGTGAGGGAGACTTATGGGAAGAAATGAGACTGGTGAGGACCAGATGAATGACCCAATGTCAAACAAGAAGATTTGGGGACTGAATGTTGATCTATGGAGATCTTGATTAATCCCCAGCCCTGCTTGCTTTCATAGTTCTTTTATATTTGCACAGATGAATTTCTACTTGTACCATTATCCACTTTTTCACAATTAAAAGTTCCTTTTCCAAACTCTACCAAATCAAATAAACAGGGCTCTAAGAGAAAACTCTCGTAATGCCTGATAGGGATGGAACTGACTGAATGTTGCATTATTCTAAACCCGTCCATTATTTCAAGGATAATCCCTACTTTCCTTAGGGTTTTCTTTTTTTTAAGAAAAATTCAATATTTCAAGAAGGATATTATTAAATATCAAGATCTTTTTCAGTGATTCTTCATAGGAAACATTAATAGATTTGCTATAACTTTCTACTAACCCCTTCTACTAAACTATTTTTTTCTGGCCTGGATTGTAAGGAAGCATCTATATGTGCACTGCAAGCTCTATTGCAGCTCCTATTGAAAGTGTTTATGAATAGTATTAGCCAAATCCTACCCAGATCAATGGTACACACTTGTATGTCCTCATACACATTGTACACACTTGTCCACATTGTGTACGTGTGTGAACATACATTAAGTAAGCCCAGCAGCTTCTGAAATTTGCATTTAATGACCTTGGTTATGAGATGCCTATTTGAAAAGCAAAAGTGAAATGTTCTTATCTGTGAAAATAATAAAATAAGATAAAATAAAATAAAAAAAACAAACAAAATTAAACAGAACAAACAAAACAAAACAAAGCATTCAACATTGAGATATGTCTCAACAGTTCCTGGTATACTCTGTGACATTTCTGTCCATCTTGACTTTGGCTGCAGTCAGGACTTCTTTGCTTAGATGGAGGGCTCCTGGGTGAGCCAGAAAACCGTTTTTCATTACCCCTGTTATCAGCCTCTGCCAGCTCACAGAAAAATGAAGGGTCTCTGAGTCTTGTGATCTCTTCTGCCTCAGCTCTTCTTCTGTGTACTCACACGGTGCTAAAGTCATGTGTAGGTGAACCAGGATAAGAGTTTCCCTGCAGGGTTGATCACCAACATGTTGGAGAAGAGTCATCAATGCCAAAATATCTCCTGTCTGCATAGGCAGTGGAAAATTCAGGGCAGGAGGCAATTGGCATTCAATTTGAACGTCCTACATCCTATATGAGACTTCTAAGACTAAAAAACAGAAGTGGCCTTTCTAGACTGATGATAAAAAAGTTTATAAAGTGGCCCAAGTCCACCATGGAAGACGGAATGCAACTCACCCCAGAAAACTTTGTAATGTGTTTCCTTATGAATTGTTTCTTAGGATGGGTCAGGACTCCAGATAGGTGCTGAGCTTTATGCTCATCCCTTGTCCTCCTTACATGATGGACACTACCTGTTTTAAGTGATGAGGGGTGCTGGAACCTCAGTTCCAGGTATTTATCTATAAAACCACCCGTTGGCTGTGAACAGCTCCTGACTCGGGCCAAGACATGGAAAAGAAAAGGAAATTCTTCACTTAAGAGGGCTGCTCAGGCACAAGGCTGTTCTGGCAGCAGCCAGCTTGGTGGTGTTGGACACAGGAGGTCTGTGGTCACTGGTGGAGAATCAGACACTCTTGTTGACACTTAATATCCTTCTATAGTTAATGAAAAAAAAAAAAAGACAGAAAAAAATAGTGTTTTCACCCAAAGATTGATAGAGATTTTAAGATGGAAATAACTTCCGTCTGGAGACATCCATTTGTCTCACTGAGCATGGCAGGAGCTGAGGGTAACTGTTCAAAGAGTCTGGTGCCAGGTGAATCCACCCCTGATTGACAGGGTTAGGTATGTGCTAAAAAACAGTTTTTAAAGGCTGATGGCCCCTAATTGTTGGGAGCTGGTACTTGGGGTGATTTTTGTTGGTATCCTCTGAAGATAACCTCTAGTTCCTCAGCTCCCTTCTTCAGGGTTTAGATAGTACTGTTTTGTTCCCTCTGCCTATTTAGATTTTCTCTTGGGTCAAGAAAAGTCTCCTACTAAGAGGACACTGCAGTGTCTCTGCAAGTGCTCATGGTCATAGAGCAGACCTAGCCATGTTAAGAGGAAAGAAAAAAAAAAAGCAGCAAAATTCTCACTCTTACCAAAACTACAAAACCTGCAAGGACAGGATTAGATCTGTGCTAAATAATTCAGGCCCGGGTCCAGCTGTCTCTCATGCACACTGCTTTAGCAGACTGGCTGTCCTTCGCTAGTCTTGAGATACCTCTTTTAGGTGGCTTGCTGATTATGATAAAGGTTTATATTGTTAGCAATGAGTAAAATTTCTACATTTTTTGCTGCTTGGGTTTGAGGCATTACCAACGTGCTCATTAGTTTATGTTGTTGTCTTCTGCTTTTTTTTTGGAAATATTTCTTCAATCATTGATGAATCTCTCTTTTAATAGTAGATATCAGCAATTTCTGTGATGCATGTTTCCTATTTTCTACTTTGCAGAATACCAGACAGTCACGAAAAATGGTTACAATAAGTTGTCCATGTGACCCATATACAGATAAACTGGCCTGCCTTTCAGGACACACAGGGAAATATTGTGTAATTTAAAGGAAATTCTGAAGTTACCTGTAAACTCAAATATATGCAATAATAATCTGCTAACAGTTCATGTGCTATTTGCACCAGGGAATTGTCAGTCAGCAGAGACTGGTGATGGGGGTCACATGTAAGAATGCTGTTTATGTCCTATTTTCTTTTTATAGCTTAAATCAATAAGCTGATTGAGCTGAGCTGGATCGATCCTTCTGAGTTTTATTTACAATTATGCTTTAATGGTTAATACAGTAGTGCTCTATAACTGAACATACTACAGCAATTCTTTTTGAGGCAATATATCTTCAGCTCAGTCTGAATCCTGCTGAATTTAATGTGTTTATAGCAGTATAGCTGTGCTTAAGTCCTTTGCTAAGTGGGGACCTATGCAAGGATTTGCCAAATAATGAAAGATAGTAGCAAAGGCTCACGTTAGTCAAAGGAGGACAGGCACACAATGTTAATAGAACCATAGCATCATAGAATCATAGAATAGTTTGGGTTGGAAGGGACATTTAAAGGTCATCTAGTCCAACCCCCTGCAATGAGCAGTGACATCTTCAACTAGATCAGGCTGCTTAGAGCCCCATCCAACCTGAGCTTGAATGTTTCCAGGGAAGGGGCATCTACCACCTCTCTGGGCAACCTGTTCCAGTGTATCACCACCCTCATTGTAAAAAAATTTCTTCCTTGTACCTAGTCTAAATCTTTTAGTTTAAAACCATCAGCCCTTGTCCTATTGCAACAGGCCCTGCTAAAAAGTCTGTCCCCATCTTTCTTACAGGCCCCATTTAAGTACTGAAAGGCTGCCATAAGGTCTCCCCAGAGCCGTCTCTTCTCCAGGCTGAACAGCCCCAACTCTCTCAGCCTTTCCTCATAGGAGAGGTGCTCCAGCCCTCTGATCATTTTTGTGGCCCTCCTCTGGACCCACTCCAACAAATCCATGTCTTTCTTTTGCTGAGGACTCCAGAGCTGGATGCAGTACTCCAGGTGGGGTCTCACCAGAGAGAGTAGAGGAGGAGAATCACCTCCCTTGACCTCCTGGCCAAGCTTCTCTTGATGCAGCCCAGGATACAATTGGATTTCTGGGCTGCAAGCACAAATTGCTGGCTCATGTCCAGCTTTTCATCTACCAGTACCCACAAGTCCTTCTCCTCAGGGCTGCTCTCAATCCCTTCATCCCTCAGCATGTATGGATATTGGGAGGTGCCCTGACACATGCGTAGGACCTTGCACTTGGCCTTGTTGAACCTCATGAGTTTCACACAGGCCCACTTCTCAAGCTTGACCAGGACCCTCTAGATGCCATCCCTTCCCTCAGCCATGTCAACTGCGCCACTCATCTTGGTCTCATCTGCAAACTTGCTGAGGGTGCACTTGATCCCAGTGTCTGTGTCATTGATGAAGATATTAAACAGTACTCATCCCAATATGGACCTCTGAGGGACACCACTTGTCACTGATTTCCATCTGTACATTGAGCCATTGTTCTTTCATTAATGGATGGAGAAAGAGGGCAAGGAAGTGCGAGGGTAATTTTCTGAAGGGACTTCCATTTGTTATTGAGTGAACCTGAGAAAAATCTGCTGTGCCCATGCTTAATCTTTTGTGAACACCTTTCGCAGTGGACAGCCTCTCCTTAACAAACCACCTCTCCTCTCTTTCCATGAACGCCTCCCCTATTTGCCTGAAGTTACTCACGCCTGCAGTCCTGTGTTGATGTCCCAGCAGTTAGGGATGAGAACTGCTTGTGAGAAAAGGAGAGCAAGAAATTGCAAGCAAGTGTGTAGTAGCTGGCCTTTCCAAAGGTCCCCATTGGTCTTGCCAATACAAAAGAAGCTGTTCAGGATGCTTCTGTGAAAGAGTTGTCAATCTTCCCATCTCTGATCTCTCTTTTTAAAATTGTCCTAGTGCAACCTTTATTAATTAAAATGCTAGGCTAGCAATATTCCCAAAATACAAAATTAGATTCTGATCTCAGTTCTGTGCATATAAATCTGGGTTATGCCCACAGGTCTCAGTTCCATAAATGAGTGCTACTGAAGATGAGACACTTTATGTTCTCTAGATATGCAAGGAAGATGACAGTCTGAAGAAGTTAATTAATATACGCCTAATATTGAGAAGCCTCAAACTTCTCTGTAAGTTTAAACGAGTTTATTCACACATGGTATAAATGTAGAGGCACAACAACATCAAGATATCATGTATCAGAAACAGAAGGTTCCCATTTCACAGAGAGTGAAACTTCAGTCTGATGAAAATCAGAGACAAACCTCCCCACGCTTCCAGCTGGACTCATGTTCCCTCTTCTGGAGACTTTAAGCACCTTGCCAAGTGCAACTTGTAAACCAACAACAGCCAAAAATAGACTCAGAGGCATAAACACTGCTTCTTTTCTTTTGTCATTAAATCTGATGTGTCTCAGTAAAGGTGAAACCGTTCTTTATTTTCACAGAGTGTGAAGAGAGATGAGTCTAAAATGCAGTTAAATGGAGTCCAACACTCTGTGGGCAAATTCCTGGTAAAGCTCATTCAAGTCAACACAGTGGGTGGTCCACAGTGGCTAATATCTCTTGGCAAGTGATTGGCCAATGCCAATCACCCTTCAGGCCTTCGTATAGGGTAGGACTAAAAGATAATCATCAGGTCATACTCCTGATGAATTCAGTGAGAAAAAAAAAAAAAAAACAACCCACAAATGAGTAGTTTCCCGTCAGTTTCTAGAAAACTGAAAATCCTTCATAGGAATCTGTTAACTGTATTAAATTTGACAGGATATTAGTAAAATATTACAATAACATAGGTATATTTCATTTTGACTTCATCATACTGTATAATAATTGAAACTACAAAGCCAGGGCTAAAAAACAGCAATTCTTTTTTTTTTTTCAGTAGTTGAAGCTTCACAGTTTGTTTTCATTTTGCATCTGAACAGATGGCAACTTTTGCTGTTATAATTTTTCATCACAAAAGACTGATTGATTCTCTAGTTGTCAGGGCATTTAGTTCTTATGGGGAAAACTGAAGTTCAGATTCCTGCTTTGAATCAAATAAGGCAGATTCTTGAACCTGTGTGGGTTTTTTGTGCTAATCTCTAAGCTATCATTTTTTAAAATGTTATTGATTTTTTTTACTGAGTTGGCATCCATCTCTATTTAAATTCTGTCCTGTATGTGAGAAACCTTTCTTGAGAAAAGTTTAACTGAATGTTGTCATATATGACTTAAAATTTCAATAATGGCTTTTTCTGATTGGAGGATTCTGTTTTGATGAATTGGCATGATCGTGTGGACCTCTCCCTCACAAAATTACTGCCTTCAGTAATAATGAATATAAACATAAGAATTATCTAGGAGGATTTCTGGACAACAAGTAAGTCCCAATCTGTAATTTAGTCCAGTTTCTAAAACAAGGTCTGAAACTCATTAAACCCACTAATTCAGGAGCTGAAACAAAAAGGGATATGGAAAGAGCATAAGCAGGAAAATGTACATGTGTGACTTTTTTATTTCACTCACTATAGCAGTTTCTTACTGCCATTTTGGTTTTATCAAATTAAATATCTGATATTTAAGATTTGGCATTACAGGAATACTTACGTCTGATGTTACCACAAATATTGTCTGTCCTGCTGACGTCATTCCAATATCCATCTATTTTTCTAGTCCTTCCTCAGTAACTACAAAATTTTCAATTTTTATTAGGTAGGTGTGTGCATGTAGTAACACTTTCACAGCTAAATATCAGAAATTTACCTCATCTCTTCCTTCCCAATATACCAGGGAACTATTAAAATCATTTGCTCTTTCTATCTGCTATTTAAACAATTATTAATTTAATATCTAGTTTTATTTCTAATCATGAGAACTAGAAATACTTTTTTTCCTATTTTTAAAAGAAAACTGAGATTCTTAGATGGTAATTTGGTTCATGGGAACTGGAGATTTATGAAACTAATAAAGCCAAAGCCAAAGCCAAATAAATATTCACCAACAATGGTAAGTCTTTCTACTGAGTTGGGATAGCTGCTAAAGCTGGATGAATCTTTTCTAAACTACAAGGAATTCCCCAATATGCTACAGATGTCCCATTTCTAAGAGGAACTACTTGCTGTCTCCCTGATGCCTTTTACGTAAATTGTCTAAAAATCTGACCTATTGAGAAAGTCCCATTAGAAAGGCCATTGGCAAAATTAATCCCTAAGGTCTACTTTTTTTTTTTTTTTCTTTTTTTCCCTCTCCCTTTGCTTTCTGATAACACAAGGAAGACGGTCCTGCCAGGACATGGCAGGTTAACAAGATAAGAATTTTCCTTCTAGAAACTTGCATTTAAATCTTGACTCATGTTTCTAAAACACAGGGGCCTCGTCTGACATGTACTGAAGTCAGATTTTTCTTTGACTGAGAAAGCTTTGAATTAGCCCCTCATGGGTGTACAATTGCCTAGAAGTTGAGTAAAGCAGAGCCTCTGCCCTAGACCAACTCCAACTGGATCCCATTTCCTGAGAGTCTTTCAGGAGACTCTGGAGGAAACACTTTGCTTTCTGGTCTCCCAACTGTCTGTTACTTTCAACACCTTGAATAAATTGCCATTTGCTGACTTGTTTATTTTTGGAATCTGTTGATGAAGGCACATCAAATGGTGCAGAGCATAGGGTCTTATCTGTAGATGGGAACATAACTGGGTAAACAGCAATTTATTTTTGGGAAGTTTAGCGGATTTGGCTTTCTAAGTGGCTTTTCAAGAGATTTCACTGCTTCTGCAGTGTTGGTTCAATCATTTTCTTATGGTTTTACTTAAAAATAAAGAAGGAAGTAAGAGCTGTGCACTGCGCAGGTGAGCATGGGTGCTTCTGCCCTGTTCAAAGATGAGCAAAGGAACTTTTTCAACTGATTCCTATCCTTTGATGAAATCTCCTTCACTTAGCTGCAATTTTCCTATATGTGGAAACTGCCCCACCTCAGACAGGATTAAGCAGCCTCTATTCCTCCTTTCCTGTTCTTGAGGAAATAATCTATATTCCTGTATTCCAGGAGGAAGGAAATTTTGAATGAGCATGTATGTTCAATATGTAGAAGCTTTGTGAAGAAGGCAGTAGGTAAGGTACCAAAAAGATGACCTCAAACAGCACCAGAGAATGAGTGAGAAGAGTTGAATGCAGCAGAAGGTGCTATTTGAAGACCTTTGACAGTCACCACACCATAGGTAGCAAGGTCTTGACTTCTTGTGCCTTGACTGCTTCTCAGTCTCTCCTGCCTTGCACACCTAATTCTGCCCATGCAGTGGCTTTTTGGAATGTCTATAGGGATTAGAGCAATTCACCTGCCAAAGAGTTTGGTTCAATATAGAACTACATCAAGACTGGACGAATGACAGGGACTGTGTGTGGACCCACTTCTCTCTCCTCCGTTTGCCAAAACACCTTTTGCACGTTCTTGCAGTCCCCAGACTCTGCACAGACCTGCCTTTCCAAGAAATGGGACCTAGAAATGTTCACAGCAGCTTGAGGTTCACCCTTTTGGGAATCCCTCTTCTTCTGGGCATCCTGATATGTATGTGAAACCAGTCCCTTCTCAACAGACTACACCTTTTAGCCACAAATCTACTGCCCCCGCTGACAGGAGAACATTTCCTTTTGAAAATAAATGTGAAGAATTGAAGGATTGAAGTCTGGGATCATCTTTAATATGGTCAATAAATCCATCTGGATTTATTAATGGTTGGACTTGATCTTATAGGTCTTTTCCAACATAAACGATTCTATGATTCTATGATTTTATCCCTAATTAACTTCCTTTATTCATCTTTGCACACTTCTATTGAAAGTGTTACAATCCCTGTTTTAAATGTGCTCGTGTTTTTTTTCGTGTTTTTAGCTCTCGCTCTATGAGGAAGCAATAGTGAATATAAATGAACATACCATTAAATAGCAATATTTATTTTTTCCTCTGGTAGTATCTCTGGAAATGGTCATAATAGGAGAGCTGTACCAATAATTCACTGGAATTTATCATGACAGTTCTTTGACACTGATAATTTGAGATCTTTGGTCATTTCTCACACCAATAGCTTTGCATAGTGAAAGCTAAGATGTTTCTTGGTGTTAAAAGATCTAATTCCTCTCTTTCTAATATTTTTTTTCACATTGGTCTTTTCCAAAGTGAACCCATATCTCAAGTTCCCTCCTTGTTCCCTTCTTCTTCATGATTTGTGTTCAGTCTTTGATTTGGGTCTTTTCAGGTCTAGTCCCCCATCTGATCTGTTCCTACAATCATGGTACGTCACCCTTGAGGAACTCCTGACTGCATTAAAGGTGTCTTTAATCTCTTTGGGGCCAAGACTTTATTCTGCATACCCTGTTACTGATAAAGCATGTGAACTCTTTTATCTACTCAACTCTTTCACTGCTATGTGTATGTGGCCATGTTCTGCGTTTAATTGAAATTGAAATTAAAAGTTACCTCTCTCTTTTTTTTTTTTTTAAATTCCCTAATCTCTAGAAAAGATTTTTCACTGTCAGTCTTTTAGTTATCCTGTGTCAGATGCCTCATCTTTCCTTCTTGGCTTTTCTTCTTCTTTAAGCCTCCCTATGCAGACCCATGAAGTGCCACGTGCCATATGCAGAATCATCAAGTATCATGTATTTAGCATAAAGTGTCAAAATTCTCACATTACTTGCTTTTTAACTGTATGAATACAGACAGCGAAGTATAAAAAAGAGGAGCCCTGCTAGTGCTTCCCAAAGAAAACTGCAGAGTGAATTCAATATGCATAAACCAGCACAGAATCAACACAAGAGACACTCCTAACTCATACGCTCATTGTATGGGATGTGAGAAAAACGTAACCACAGGACAGACATTTCTTTGTGAATCTCCTCTGATGAAGCTCCTAGTTTCATTATCTAAGGTTTTGTTTCTCCTCCCCCCAGTATTGCTTGAACAAAGTAGCAGTATCAGTGTTGCAAAGTCTTTTTCTTAGACCACAATAACATTGTTCTCTGACTCCAGCTGCACCAGCTGAAGAAGATAACGTCTTCAGCTGCACCTTCTCAGAGTTTGCCATCTCCTCTTTACTGCCAGACGTGCTGTTTGAGTGTGATTTCTAATCCTTTTCTGTCACTGTGAGCCATGTTAGGAAAGACCTGTTAGCTTTTTTTTTGCTTTTGCTTTAAACCTGTCTAGCTTTTTTTTGGCTGAAATTTGTGGAGCAACGATCAGGTGCACCACTCAATCAGCAAGGGGTGGCTGGGACACAGTGTCCTACTGCCTTCGTGATACCACAAAGCAAACAAGAGACAAAAGGACGAAATATATTTCAATATAACTAGTTTGTGATTTAGACTGAGCTCAATGAGGGGTTATGACTGAATGTGTTCTGATATTGTGCTGGATGTCACTGCTGGATCCCATTTCTTTCCCATTCACTGCTGCAGCCAACTACAATAAAAAATGGAGGGTTTGTATAGTGATAGTCCAGGCTGGAAACCAGGACAAGGTGGGGTGCAAGAGAGACAGCTAAGGTCTGCATCTCTTATCAAATCCTACCCTATGCTGTTCTTAGAGCATCAGCAACAATTAAACTGGGCCAGATGAAGCTTCTGTAGCTGTGATGACTGTTTTGTACATTGATTCTCTGAGATCCCTCGCTGGAAACCACTAGTTGTGTTTATCCTATTTTACACCTATGGGAATAAATTTTCCCAAGCATTAAAATAGTGAAAAACCCAAATATTTATAATGTACTCACCTCCATTTCAAGCCCTTCAGTAGATGGCCTGCTTTTCATGCCTGTAATGCTACCTTAAACTTTGGATGTTGAAATAAAGACTGTATATTGGATGCTGGCACACTCAGCTTGAAAGGCTGATCAAGCTTATTTGCCTCCCACTTAGAAATCTATCAAAAAATGCCAAGAATTAAACTATGGGATTAGGAAGCCTGCCATTTCTAAGATTTGTGGCACTAGCAATTGACTTAATGCCTTGGCAGGGAACAGGCTGTGCATGGATTCACTCATGTGGCTTCTCTAATTGTTTGTTAGGGGAAGAATTGCCTGAAATCCTTGTGAAAACTGGATAGAGTAGCACAGTGGACCTGAGCTTTAGATTCAATCTGTGCCAAGCTCAGGAACACTTTAACACCAGTCACTGATTATTGGATGCTTCTCATGCCTATGGTGTTGTACAAAGATCAATTTACTAGTCCTCATACCACGTTTGTGACACATGTTTGACTGCAATTTTTGGGAACCTTTTCCAGAGGCAGCGGAGAAGAAAGGTGCAGGGTAAGGAGATGGTAGGCTTAGCTCATACTGCCCCACCAGTGAGTAGGCTGAGGGTGCACAAAAAGCTGGAAGGAGACACAGCCGGGACAGCTGACCCCAACTGACCAAAGGGATATTCCATACCATATGACATCATGCTCATCAATAAAACTAGGGGGAAGGTTGACTGGGGGGCTGCTGCTCAGGGACTGGCTGGGCATCGGTTGGTTGGTGGTGAGCAATTGTTTTCATTTGCATCACTTGTCTTTCTTGGGTTTTATTTCTCTCTGTCATTTTCCTTTTCATTACAATTTATTACTATTATATTTTGTTTCAATTATTAAACTGTTCTTATCTCAACCCATGAGTTTTCTCACTTTTACCCTTCCAATTCTCTTCACCCTCATCCCACTGGGCAGGCAGTGAGCAAGTGACTGTGTGGTGCCTAGTTGCTGGCTGGGATTAAACCACGACACTGACTTTCTTGCTGGCTGGGATTAAGCCATGACATTAACTTTCTTGCTAGGTCTTGCTAGCACAAGATACTCCCTATCAATTTTTCATGGCAGCACTACAGAGTTCCTTTGGTCAACATGGCTAGGAGGACTCTGGCTGGGTGGAGTTTGACATGTTCACATGCAGAATCTCTTCTGTCTTTGGCTTTCTTCTACTCATGACGCCCATGGATACCTCAGGCCAGCCTTACTGTTACCTTAGATTTAACCAGGGCTTGTTAGGAAAGGATTTTGCCTGCAATTCCTCAGAGAAATCTTTGTACAGAGCTGACAAAGACACCGTGTTTGACGTGACTTAGGCAATCTACTGAAAAAGTGGGAGGTAGTTGATTGAGGAGTTATTCTGCTCTGTCAAACAGTCATGTTAAGACCACATCTAAAGCTATAGTATGCGTATAAGAAGATAGTCTGCCCCTCTGCCTAGGACTAGGCTATATAAAGAGACTGATGAAGCTGAGCAACAAGACAACACCAAGAGTATGGATCTGGCTGCTATAATTGGCAGATATTTCAGATATAGGCATCAATCCACCACTCATAACAAGGATGGTATGCTTTTCTCTATGAGACTATCTTACAAGGAAATAATTTTTGGTTGACTTGGTTTGATCTCCTGAGTTCAATTCTGTACCACAACCTCAGCAGATAAAAGCTAGGCAGTCCCACTGCAATGTTGGTTTACACCAACAGTGGTATAGACCTTTGTGCATGTCCTCAGGGAGATATTTCTCTGAGGACAATAGTGTTCCCTACCCTCAAGGTTATTGTGAGGTGGAAATCACTGATTATAAAATTCCCTGAAGCTGTGGGGTGGAATAGACAATGTCTGATTATATGCTATTTATTATACCTTATATCCATTCTGTCTTGACTTGACACTTTTTACTTTTTCCTGTGAAAAGAAAAGCTGAAGAATGGGCTGAAGAGTGGGCTTGGGGGAGGTGGGGCGAAAAAACAGATCAAAGTGAAGCAGAAGTGGACTTTAATAAATGATTTCAGTAAAAATGACAGTAAGAAAGTTTGTTTTGTGATATCTGTGCCCACTGTAGCCAGACCTCTCTGTACATAACTGTAGATACACCAATCAATTTCTACTTAATCTCTTGTAGAAAATTGAACAACAGCAACAGCAGCAAAAAGAGTCAAAATGAAACAAACTACAAAGGAGGCCAGAACAAATGTCTCCTAAACTGAGTGCCACTGAGAGATTCCTTTCTTCTTGGCTACACTGTGTGATATTTCTCTCCATGTTTTCTGCTCCGATTAAGAACACTTTCATCTTCTGTGAAGCCAGTAGTGCGTGGGCCTGTACAAAAGCATGCACACAAATGAAGACTAAAGCTACATCTCTGTTCAGCAGTGCTGGCAATTTACCATCAATCTTGTTTCTGTATAACATAGAGAGAGGGACAAGAAGGGATGTATCTTCTCAGCAATTCAGGGCATATGCTTTCAATGCTCAAGTTAAAAGAAAAGCAAAGAAGTGAAAAATCTGGATCCAAAGAAAAGAAGACGAGTAGAATTTCAATCCAAAATCTGGGCATTAAATACTCTCACGAAGGTACAGCATCATTGCAGAGTTTTCTATCATCATGTGACAATGTCTAAAGCTACTTAAGCACCTGAAATTTTAATGTATGGGCACACAAGAAAACATTGCAGTATTGACATTTAAAACCCACCTGGACATGACCCTGTGCAATGTGCTCTGGGTGAACCTGCTTTGGCAGGGGGTTGGACTAGATGATCTCCAGAGGTCCCTTCCAACCCCAACCATTCTGTGATTCTGTGTGTGACTTCACTGTGTGCCTCAACCATCTGCTCATGCTCATGACAAATGGGATCTCAAGAATGAATGTTTTGCACTTTCATCTTGTGGGGGGCTTGCCCTGTTCTTGGGGCTCACTGAATAAACTATGAAAAAGAATCAGGCTTGTCTGGAAAGCACTCCTAAACATCTGCTTTTAGAGTGCTCACCCATGAAGTATAAAACCAGCTTCCACTCTCTCTCCAGCCTCCCAAGGGGGTACCTTCACAACGTTATAATTTAATTACTTGCCTCTTAGACACAGCTGATTAGGAAGATACTAGATTGTTTAGACTAAAATTCCCAAGTTGCCTTGAGCTTCTTGTATGTGTCCCTTTCAGAACACTAACATTTATGGTTGCTAAACGCACAGTTATACATCTAGGAACAAAGAGCACAACCTGACCTTCAAGGCAGGGAAAAGCACTGGAAAGCACCTACATGGCACAGTAGATGAGCCACTTATTTAGCATTCCCAGGGCTGCGGCACTAACGGAAAAACAGTGCTAATGAGATCCTGGGTGCACAGGAAAATGTCCTGTGACTAGAAGCTGATGTTGTTTCCCAACCCACAGCTCTTTGTGGCAATGAGGACACCTGCTCTGGAAGTGACCCACAGACAGGATTTGCAGTCTGCATATAGCATAGAGCAGTGACCAGCTTAAAGAACTCAATCTTTTCAGTTTATAAAAGAAAAAGAAGTAAAACAAAATGACTGGGAAGTGCTTTGATTGTAATGTTTAAAATGCTTTTACAAAGAGAAAATACTGGGTAATAAAGAGCTCTTTAACCTAGCAGTGAAACACATTGCGAGAAGGAACAGCAGGCTGTGACAGCCAAGCAAACACTAATAACTGGCATGTTTTTAACAGTAGAGGCTATTAGTCACCGCAACAAACAAGCAAGGGAAGCTGCATGTTCCCTATCTTTTGATATTGTCAAATCAAGTTGGAACATTTTTGTGGAAAACATGCTTTTGTCACTCAGAAATGTGAACCAGCTCAAGTCAGAAAAAAAAATGCAGAGCTAAAAAAAGATGCAGAGAAGGACAACTCACACTGCTGATGGAAAGAAGAAGCTGCCTTATGGAGACACAATATAAAGCTGGGAACTCTTCAGTTTGGAGAAGAGAAGGCTGAGACGGATATGCTCAAAGTTATTGAAATAACAATGGTGGTGGATGAGATCAATTTTATCCACTGACTAGGGAAGATTCCCTGAAATTATAGGAGACTGATTTAAATCAGAAAAAAAAATGAAAGTAAATATATATTTAAACAGAATAGCAACAAACTTCTGGAGTTTTTCTGAATGAATACAGGAGTTGTGAACACTGAGAATATAAAAATGGCATGGCTAAAATAATGTAAGGGAATATCTGGGAATACAGTGAACAGGCAGGGGTTATGTTCTTTACAATCTCTAATGCAAAAACTGTGGAAGTTGTGAGACTACAAGAGGAAAGGATTGCAGACAGTGGCCAGGGATGTGTGTCCTCTTTAAACAGCATCTCTTCTTGATGCAGATTATTGGTCTAGCCAGAACCAACCTAGCAGGATATCTTTTATGTTCTCATATTCTGATGTTCTTAACTACAGCACAAGGTAATAAGTGGGAACCTGACCTATTTCTACATGTGGCAGGTGATGTCAGGTCTCTTTAAGCATTGGCTGTTGGCCAGTTCAGCAGAGCAAGGCTAAAGCATCCTACCTGCCTCCTCAGGTTGTGCCTTTGGGTTTTGTGCTGGGAGAAATCATGTCAGTACTGGGGCAGACTGTGTCCATTCAGACCAGAAGCAGGAGCTGGCTTGATTTGGGAGATACAGTTCTGCTCATGGTCCCTACTCCATGATGTAGATCTTCTAAAGATGGCAGCGCACCTTGTGTCAGCAGTAGAGCACAGTGGGGTCCATCCTCAGAAGTTTTCCTCCTGTGCATCTGTCTCATCTTCAGAAGTGTTGTGGGTTGACTGAGCCAAAGGGAGGGACTCATCTAGGAGGAGACCACTCCATGATGAGGAATTCAGGGGAATATAGGAGGCAGGAGAGGGAAGAGGCGGCTCAAAGATCTATGAGGGGTCATCCTTTTGCTTTAGATGCCAAAACATCTTGTTAATACCTCAAGTTAAGAAGAAACTTTTTTCCCTCATGACAGTCAGGGCAGCCTCTTGACTCCTTGCTAGCATATAAAACTATATCCTCATGTGAATGATTAAGGATTCCTGCTGGTTTTAGTCTCTATAGAACTGAGGAATGGAGAGCTTTGTAGTATGTTGGTGTCAGATACGGTAAGGAACAGTTAAGGCATTCCAATTACATTTCTCTTTTCCTTAAAAAAATAAAATAAAAATAAAAAAGGAAGATCATTCTAGAAACACACTTCTATCATACTGACTAGGGAAGGACAGGGCCCTTTTCTAGACATCCATATTCCTGCCAAAGAACTATTATTCCTGCAGGTCTTTTTCTCTGTTTCTTCTGCAGAATTTCAAGCACTATTTCCTAACAACTTTGTTATAAACATCCAAAACCATTTGAGTTTAGCTTCAAAGTTCATCACGTCCAAGATTCAGTGATGTTGTACTAACACTAATACATGTGTTTGGGATTGTTTTCTTTTGTCCACCACAGAACAATCATGTCACATTTTGCTTCACATTAAATCACTGAGACCAAAAAAAAAAAAGAATATTCTTGTGGCTTAGCACATGACTTAGCCCTAGGAAATGTTGGTTCAATTCCCATCTTGGTCACATGCTCAGCAAACGCATCACAAGCTTCTTGATCTATCTGGAATAAAACTCACCGGCAGACGGGCAATGAAACCTGCAGGTCTCATTTCTCTATTTGTATAATGAAATGGTTGCGATATCCTAGTCCCTTGGGGACTTTGAGGATTATTCACCCTACCACCCAGAATACCCTGATATATCCCTACTGAGCGTTATATAAGAATCTGGAGGGAAAGACTAATCATACATGAGGTAAAGAAGTAGCAAATGGATTATATGAGAGTAATTCCATGTGCAGCATAGTCTAATAAAATTGACATTTGAGTGATGACAAACAGAGAGCCTTTGGGGAAGAGAGTGCTGGAAACAATGAAACAGTGAAGAGATTTCTAAGAGGTGAGAAATAAACCCAAATGAGCTCTATTTTTTTCTCTCTGCCCCATGCTCTTACATTCAAGATTTTGCATTCAAGTGCTGAACAATAAGTGATGCAGAGAGAAAGAAAATCCATCTGTCTCTGTGCCAAGTTTCATTAACTGTTGGCCGTAGAAGTAAATGCAGGCATAAAGAAGGCAGAATGGTAAACTAAACACAAAGCACTGAATAAAAGATATGGCATTTTGTCATAAGCAGCTTCACAAGAGGTAGTTTTCTGTCTGAAATGGTAATGAGAGCACTGACATCTCGACTTCAGATGTTTCCATGAGTACAAAAATCCCACAAGTTGACTTGTAGAGGGACACAGAGATTTCCTGGAGTCAGGGACCAACCGCTGTGAGACTAAGAGGTACTTTGCAGTGGAGGGATGCAAACAAGACCTGTAGGTGTCAGAAGGAAAAGCTCTCACAAGTTTATGGTGCAAGCAGTGCAGACCTGCCTGTCTTTTCAGTACAGCCCAATGCTCAAGTTCTTGTTGGAAGTTGCTGGACATAAGCCCACATGTAAGTATGGGTTTTGGGGGCATGGAGGGAGAGGATGCCCCAGCATCCCTCGCACCAGTGCTATATGCTGATTCTTGAACAAATATGCCTTACCTCCTGGAAGGTTCTCATCATGTAAAAATAATGGGAGACATGGAGAACCTGAACTCAGTAGTAGTATAATTGCATTAGACACATTCTGTGTTGCATAGTTGCCTTCATCTTAGTTAAGTCATCTTAACTTCAGCTGAGTTACATCATCTTTATCTTGCAGCAGGTATGACTTTAGTTTTGTGGAAGAGAATATGAGAACTGGGCTGGCTTTGTGAGTCATGGCACTTCCCCCAACCAAATGTAGGCATGCACCTGACTTGCTCTTTGTTGAGTACAAGTGAAGCCCAGGGTGTCTTGCTTCTACATAGAGTCCTTTGCTGTAGGCGATCATGGCTAGTCAGATGTATCGCTCATTGAGGGACAGACAACTACAAGTCATCTGTGTCTTTAAGAAGCTCCCCTACTGACTGTATAGCTTTAAATATCCTAAGGGGCTCCAGCAAGTCTGTGCTCCCTGCTGAGACATCTCTGTCTGAGCACAGAAGGAAAAATGCATTAACTGATGGAAAGATATTAATAATGCAGAGAAAGGTAAAATTCTTTGAGCTCCACTGTAACATACCCAAGCTGTTTGGAATATTTGTCTCTGATTGTGTGTGTATACCCAGCGATGCGTTTACTTTGATCAAGACATTATGGCAACAATTTCCACTGATAAAATGTGGTTCTGTTAATGAGATCACCTGGGCCAGTGATTGGAGAGATGACAACTGTGTATTCATTTCTAGGTTGTTCACACATTCCCTGCTTTGTGTTCTGCCTCCAGTCACAAAGTCAAAGTAAATATCCATTAATTCAACAGCACTTCTCCTCTGACTTTCCCCTTGAAATCACAGGTTTTTTTCACCAGAGAACTTGGCATCAAACAAGAGATAAGACAAGCCAGGGGAAAAAAAATGTGCACCGTCCCTCAGCTTTCTCTTTGTGTCACGAGGAATAAGTGAACTTGAAACAGTGACTTTGACTCAGATGCTGATAAAACTACCAGTCATTATTTTACCTTTCCAGGGGATGGGAAAGCCATGGGAAGTTCAGGGCTAAGAGAAGCTAATTTGCCATAATCTCACCCCTGTACAGGGTACAGGCCAATTGAGAGCGAGAACAGCTTGGATCGTAATTTAGAGTTGCTCTAAACTATGTCAGCAGCCATCAGAAAACTCACCAGCAACTGGGAATGAGACTGAAATGGAAAAGCCAGCGCAACTCTGATTACAATGTTTGCAGCAAGAAAACTACCAGGAGAAGGATGAAGTTAGTAAAGGGTTTGACTTTTGAGTTAAACTCTTGGAAATCCATTCTACTCTTAATGTTTACATTGTCACAACATCAGAACAACTCCTAGCAGTGTATTAGGTAATATGATTGAGTATGAATAACATCTGTGGTGTTAGTTTCCTTCTTTCTACTGTCCTTTTCCAAGAAGAATTTTATGGACAGCACAGAATTCCTTTTTGGGCGAGATCAATTTTCTTCTATATTTATGTAGAAGGAAGTCTGTACTTGGAGAAGTCTGAAAGACGTGAGGATCCTTCTGTCTTGGTGGAGATCATTCCACAGTCTTTGACAAGCTATGCTGAAACCTCTGACTATGTCTACGTGAGGTGAAGATAGACTCACCCTTTCTCCACCTCACACCATGCCAAGCCAGCAGTCTAGACTCCGGGTGTCTGGTTCTTACTGAGGATCAATAATCTTGGAAGGGAAGGCAAATAGCTTTGGTACAGCATGACGGATAATAAGGATCTAATGTTAGTAGTTCAGCACCAGGGCAGATTTAGCACATTTCTGCCCATATGCTCTTCCCCCTAAGTAGAAATGCCCTTGTTCCTACATGCTGAATTCTTAAGCATCAAGTATTATGTTCCCTTTTATCACGTACTGGATTTGATGACTTCGCCCCTGGAATTTTAGATATGAAGATAAAGACCCAGAAAGATGACAGCCTTTAAACTCATTCAATATTATGAGAATAATAATACTGCAATAATAATAATATTACTGTGATAATAATAATCTGTGATAATTCTGTGATATATAGAATAAATGCCACTGTGACTGAGTCTCCTGGCCCATTTTCATTTCTCCCCTTTTTTCTCCTGGACTTCAGAACATCACTCTTGGGACTGAGGAAGTAGCTGCTGGTGGGGGAGGAAAGTTAGAGTGGAATCATCACCCACCAAGACCTTCCTCTTTGTTTCAACTACTTGACCTGCGCGAAGTGCAAGCATGACAGCAGAGCATCAGAGGCGAAGGCTGGCAGAGATTTTCTATTCTAAACACTGGTATTCGATTATCTATAACAACCTTTCACTCTTTCTTAGGTTAACATGTTTTCCCCTAGTATCTGCCTTAGGAGATCACATCTTATTTGTTTTTATTTTTAGAAAATTTAACCAAAGTGAGTTTGGCCATTTTCAGGAATGAGGTTAGTAAAACATTTCAGTTGTTTCAGCATTTCTGAAAAATCCTGAGGACTTTTCTACTCCTTTTGTTTCCAGTGAGCATTTTGAACGAGCTTTTCCATCCCTGAAAAAGCAACCTAAATCCGAACAAAGTGCTAGCAGCAAAATTCCCAAATATGCTATCTGCTGTGGATGTCTTCCAGCCAAAAGATGAGCAGGATTTTCTTTGGACTGATAGTTCTGGGCTATAGCAGGCAGGATATTCAAGATGAAGAGTTTTAATTGAGGTTTACGAGGAAGGGCTATCTGTAGGAGTGGAGAATAAGGGATCACGTTTTGCACTCACAGGGGCTTGCATAGCTTTAGATCCTGATATGATAAAAATATGATTCTAAGTCTCACAGTTCTCCTGCCACCATCAAATAACTATGAAGTTTCCTGGTGGAATTTCTCAAAGATAAAAGTAAAAAGACATATATATGATTAAAGACTATATGAATAATAACATAAATGCACATGGCATCTAAACTATTGTGCCACATTGGATTAACAGTGCACTTACAGGGAAGATTCATTGTAACATTTCCAAAGCTAGGAGTACTTGACTTAGTGACCTTATCAATGTATTTTTGTTATATTTTGGTGTGTAATTATAGTGTAGGCAGATGGGAAAACAGGAAGAAATGAGAGTTGTTGGATGGCCCTCATTCCTGTTGACCTAACTCCTTTGCTCCACAGTGAGCAGAGAAAAACAAGATTTTTATTCTCCTACTTTAAAGCCTTGTCTAGTAAATAAATAGTGTTCCTCATTGTAATGCATCTTCTACAGTCCCCCATGCTCAAGCTCCCAAACAAGTAATCATATTGCCTTGTACCTCAATAACGAGGGATAAAGGGCTCACAAAGAGCCAGCTCTGTGTCTGGTATACGTTCAAGTCAAATGAATAATAAGGCTGTAGTCAAGTAAAGATTGTTCTTTTTATTTGCATTTAGGAAATATCTGACCTGGACAGGAGCACGTCAGACACTAATAAAGTTTTCACTTTCCACACACATGCATTAGGAATGTAGACAAAGACACAGAGAGGTGATGAGACATTACCACAGTTGAGTTTTGCAAAGCAGTGGTGGACTAGGAAGAGAACCCAGGTGTTCTCCCTACCAGCCTTACACATATGCCCGTTGTTACGGCACATCTGATGGGACTCTGAAAGTTTGTCTTCAAGGGTTTTCTCCATCCCTGAACGATCAAAGGATGCGCTGCATTTAAGCAGAGAAAGATTAGCTCTAACTGTTTTTGCAGTGAGACATGACCATTTCCCCTTCAACTCACACCTTCTCCTTAATGTCATGCTTCTTCGGAGGCTGGCAGGATACTGCTTTGGTTTCTAGTGAAGGTGAATACCTTTATTTCCTGGTCTGAGTCGCAAACAAAGCAGGTTTGGACTGTTAACATACCTCATCATTCTCACAGTGCTCATCATCATCAGCTGTCCTTTTGCCTGGGAAACTTAACAAATGAATGTGATCATGGGTGAAAGCTCCTTCATGGGGTGCAGGCTGGTTCCCTGACACAGTGAGGAGGGAAAACTTCTTGGATATCCTTGTGGCACCAGTGACATTGAGTGTTACACACATAGCAAGGATTTTACCAACCCTGAAATAACCCTGCTCAGTAAACTCTAAAACCAACAATGAGGCTGAGGGAAGGTGGTGCAGGGGAGAGGTGTTTAGTCTGAACAGCCTGTTCTTTTTCTTCCTTGTAACTACAAACTGAGCTTTGATGATATGTTCATTCATAATGTGAGAGGAGGAGGGTGAAATTCTGTTGACTTCTGGAGATAAAAGTCCTTGAGGGAGGATGAATCAGTGCTTCAAAGGTGCTGTCTGCATATCATAGTGAAACTACCATTGCTTTAGCCAGAGGTGCTCCATCTGTATTTGTGGCAGACAGGAGGCAGCTAGAAAATTTTGCGGCAAGATAAGGTTTCCTAAATTACAAGAGAGCCTGGGGAATCCTTAAAATCTGTTGAGAAGCTTTGGTGAAACTTATTCATAGCGAGAAAAGCCTTGCATGTCAGTGAGGGAAGATGTTTAGGGAGGTTGTCAATTCTGAACAGTAACACTCAGATGGGAGAAGTATTATTGGATCACAACCTTGGATCCCAATGCAATGGCGTCCCGCAGAGAAATCCAAAGTGGCAGCTAGAAAAGGAGACAGTATAATCTCACTTCACCTTTTATTGGTTTTTACATTTCTTTGTTTGTTTCCAGTTTTGCTATCATGTTCCTAAAGCTTTTTTTGACAAAGATAAATCTCTTATCTTCCTTATGTTTGCCTGTTCTCAGAAGCAGTCTCAGGTGAATTTGACAAGCTCAAGGCCCCTCATTTCCCCAGAAACTAGACAAAAAAAACAACCTACAAAACAAACCCTCAAAAGAGGCCTCCTTCAAACCTTTCTGGTAGGATATGTTTGAGGACTGACAAAATCCAGGGAAGAAATGTTCACCATTGAGCATAAACCAATGGCTTTTACTGACAGGCAAGACTGCTCTCATTTCCAAATAGCCACTTCTCTAACCAAAGAAGCATGTCCAGAGCCTGAAGCATTATAGTGAGGAAATAATTTTCAGCTTAGGAGAAGGAAAACCAGGAAACTATTTGTGTTTGTCAAGCAGAACCAGGACAGCAGTACCATTGTCCTGACAGCCAGAGCAACAACATCCAGGGATCAATACTGCCTTTTACTTGCAACACAATTCCACTTTTAAGATTTAAAGTGAGAACAATATTGGCTGTCAGAAATAACAGCAAGGATGTGACCCTGCCCACTATATTCCCAGAGGCACTGGAAATAGAAAAGAGAGACAGGAAAAGGCAAAGGATTTTCCTCTGAATCCAAGTCATGCTGTTAAGAAAAATCATGTCAATGACTTTCAACGTGTATTTTGAATAAAAAAGCAGACATCTACACATGTGAGAACATGGGTAACTGTGCAACATAGTTTGGGCAATTCCAGATGAGTCTTCTAAAAACCAGTGTCATGAAACCACTAGCTACACTAATAATATTAAGCCACTGAAGAGATGAGGTGGGGAAGGGAATCAATGAGATGTTAAGAATGTGGGGAAAGGGAAGGGTCTTTATTTCTCTTTCTGCATCCCCTTATACACTCATTGCACATCTTGTGTCCACCTTTATGCATCTGGGGCTCATTCCTGGGACTTCATATGATGACTGAGGCTCCAGAAGAGGGTGGTGTTAGGGATGCTCGTCCCACTGAGAGGTTCGCAACCATATCCCAGCACAATCTCTTCTTGCAGCCACGAAGCTCAGACATAGTTCAGGACTCAAGGGCCGCTCATGAACCCTGTGTATGCAGCAATGCCGCTCTTGTTCACCCTGCCAAGGAAGGAGGGGAGGGAGGAGGATGAGGGACTGTCAGAGGAGGAACCCTTTTTTGAAAGAGGAGGGATGAGGGGATATGCTCAATAATTCAAACAGGAGCAGGGCTGAGCCTTGAAAATTGGCACAGAGCGGGGTACAAAACTAGTATTCCTGAGAATTCAATAGTGTTGGCACCTTGGTAGGGATCATTGCACTAAATGTTGTTGTGCATAATGGAGATGACTCAATTTGAGGAAACCATACCGAGCTCCTTGTATAGTCAGAGTAGAGCAAGTCAACAGACTCACTGAAGCTTACAAAGTGATTTCCCTCATCTAAAGTATTGACCTGACTCATCCTGTATGTGCTCTGACCATTGGTTATATCTCTGTTTTTTATAATTGTACCCAGATAACTATCTTGACTATAGACTTCTAAACTGCTGTATTGGGTTTGTCTGGGATAGAGTTAATTTTCTTCATAGAAGCTTGTATGGGGCTATGTTTTCAACTAGTGATGAAAACAGTGTTGGTAACATAGAGATGTTTTCGGTATTGCTGAGCAGTGCCTACGCAGAGTCGAGGTCTTTTCTGCTTCTCACACCATCCTGCCAGCGAGTAGGCTGGGGGTGCACAAAAAGTTGGGGGGGACACAGCTGGGACAGCTGACCCCAACTGACCAAAGGGGTATTCCATACCATATGACGTCATGCTCAGCATATAAAGCTGGGGGAAGAAGGAGAAAGGGGGGAGAGTTCGGAATGATGGCGTTTGTCTTCCCCAGTAGCTGTCATGCATGATGGAGCCCTGCTTTCCTGGAGATGGCTGAGCACCTGCCTGCCGATGGGAAATAGTGAATTAATTCCTTCTTTTGCTTTGCTTGCATGTACATCTTTTGTTCTGCCTATTAAACTGTCTTTATCTCAGCCCACGATTTTTCACACTTTTGCCCTTCCTATTCTCTCCCCCATCCCATTAAGAGGGGAGGGAACGAGCAGCTGTGTGGTGCTTAGTTGCTGGCTGGGGTTAAACCACAACTGCAGACAGCTAAAGTTAGGGGAAGTGAACCCTGGTCTTCATCACTGTGGTTTAGTTTGGTTTGGTCTTGCATATATTCTCATCACAATATTTCCATGATATTCAGTGTTGCATACCTTCATTTGAAAGCAGCCATTCGGTGACATAACAACACATTATAATGAAAATAACTAACAACACTCCAGTCCAAAATTTCTTTTTACAGGTTTCAGGTTAATTTTCTATGGTGACTTTGTTGTCATTCTTATTATTACTATCCCATCTTCCTCTCCAGGAAGAACCCTAGAGATGTAGCAGGAGAGAGTACAAGGTGAGGAGAAAACAGAATCCCCACAAGCAAATGCAGCCTCCACACATCTCACAACAGATTGCAGAATACCTCCCTATTTTACAGAGGGGAAAAGATTATTTTCAGCTAGAAAAAACAGCCAAAATAAAGCAACAGGCATGAAAGTCTGATGCTCCTGAACACCACACTCATGATCTCACCTCTAGGCCTTACCAACAAAAGATGTAACTAATACTGATGTTTTGAAATTCTTTACTGATTGCATTGATTCATGTAAGCACTGCAACACAACACATTTAACAGATTTGCTTTTAATTGTCCCCTTCTTAAAATATTCCTTGTTCAGATCTATATTGAATAAAGAAGCAGCTTCCTGGTGTGGACTAAGAACACCCTGCCTATGTGTCTGCTTCTGAAAACAACTCCAAAAGCTTTGAGCTCCTTAAAAATATGTGGACTAGAAGAATATCTCAGGGGTATGAGGATCCCTAATTAAACACCCTGGAAATTTCCAATCTGTGACCAGCAAGCCTTCAGGCAAACATGAGTTCCCAGCGGTCTGACTATATGTGAAACCAAGTGCTGAAATGATATATTATATTAGTGAAGCAAATAAGCAGAGATTATTCAGAAATTAGTTTCCAGATGCTAACAGGGCACCGGATATTCCAGATAAGCATTTTTTAGGGAAAGAGGGACAGAGTTTGCTAGCTCTCTTTTTTTTTTTCCCCCTTGGTTTTCTTTTCCCATTTTTTCAGCCATTTTCCAGCAAGATCAAAATGTCTGCAAAAATATGAAAGTGTCTTTCAAACCTTGTTTTGCTGGTGCTCTTCAATCCAATTAATTGCCTGTGCTGAGTGCCGAAGTTTTTATGTGATGTATTAACCCTTGATTTTTGTCCCAGGCGTCTTTTTTGTCACATCCTGATCCACTTCTTATCCTATTACTTCAGATTCTTGTCAATGCTTCATTATGATGTGGCTTTTCTGTTTTATGTAGAACAAGGATTGCACAAAAGAGATGTTTCAGTTCGCTGACCGACCTACAAACAAACAAACAATTTCAGTTCAAATTGACTAGAAAAGAACAATTTTTCATCCGTGTAGGAATGGCTATGTACCCTTATAATAATAGCAAAGTCAAGACAGGATCAATATACAGGATCAATTCCCTGGATCTGACAAGGGATTTTAATCCCTGTTTCTCACCAAGTTTCACAACCTCTTGTTCTGAAGGAGACCATTTTCTTTCTGCATACATGAACTAAGCCATGCACATGATTTCTTCAGCCAACGGTTCTGAAGAATTTAACCCAGAATCATAAGTAGTCTAACTTTAGAGATCTACCTGATCCATTCCCAGATATGTTGATTTAGAAAACTGAAGATACTGAGCTGGTGTTTGAACTCAGTCAGAAGAGTTAAAACGTTAATTTCCAAAATGGGACTTGAATTGAATAGCTGTTGATTAACCTAATAATTTTTTTTTAAATTAGAAAGCATGTTGTTCTAATTAAAATAAATTTCAGTTTTGGAAAAATTAAAACAAACTAATTATAATAAAATAAATGTACAAGGTACTTCTATTTCCAATCCATGTGGTTAACTTCCAGAGAACTAAACTGAAGATATGGCTTAAACTCACTCTCCCGTTTCCATAATCTTCTTTCCACTGCTAAAGATGACAATTTCCTTTCAAGGTGGATATGACACAGCATCTCAATTTCACCATGCCAAAGAGTCTTGAAGAAGTTGTTTGCAAACAAAGAAATAATTTGATGTGGCTCAAAAATGTGTAACTACAATTTTCCAAAAAAGTATCATTGAAGAAATTTTAGTTGGTAGCACACCATCCACGCCAAGGAATGTTTAATGCAATTTTTATCAGAGAATATATTTTTTTCAGGAATATTTTTTTCAGGAATAAGTCAATGAACAGCTTGGGAATATGTCAGTGAGACAGTTTGTACACCCTACTATGAGGTATCCAGCTCAGCATTCGCAAACTTCATCTCAGTTGTTCCTTGTCTGCATGTGCAGTTGCTCTTACATGAAGCTGATCATAGCCTTTGTTCTTTTGTATTTCTGAAGACCAGGACTGCTGCTGACACCAGAAGTCATCCCAGAGCAGTTGGTCAGGCACAAACACCAGAACTGATGGACATTCAAGAGTTGCTAACTATTCTGCTTCACTTTTTGTACAAATGAGATCTGTAAACAGGAGATTCTTTATTTGACAGCGGGCAAGGCATAAAGAGGAATTACGATGTTTCACTGGTTATTCCTAGGCATCTTCTCTGGCAACCTTGTCCTTTGACTTAGACCACAGATCCCAATCAAACACTGCAACGATTTTTGAAAGGAGGTCTGGAGTGATTAAAAAATGCAATCTTTCTCAAACTCACCACTGAGCCTTGGTATCCTCTTCAGCCTGTTATAGCTCAAAACCTTTGTCAACGAGAATAGGTCTGCAGAATAGGAGGAAAAGTTCCAGCCTTCTCATCTGCATACAGAATGTGGTCTTTTCCTCCTTTAGACTGATAAATCAGAGAGGCTATCTTCACGTTGAATTGCTCTGAGTTGTGAGTCAGCTCACAGCATAAATACAGCTGGAATATACACAAATGATTCTGCTCATTCCAGTGGTGCAATTTCCCATTATGCTAATTAAAGTTTCATCTGAAGAGATATAAGCTTGTGTTCCTGTTCCTACAAAGGGAGTCGTAGTGCAGATGAGGGCTACTCTGTTCCCACTGAGTACATTTGGCCAGGCACTTCTCTTGCACTACAGACTGGTCCCTTTCCAGGATCTCGCTTCGTTCATGTGAATAGTCCTTTCTCACTTCACTTTTGTGCAGTGGGATTCCCCAAGTGAGTCAAGGTTTGCAGGATTTGCTTTCCAAGATGTGATGTGGGGAGGGAATAAAGCCAGAAGAGAGAGAGACTGAAGCTGGATATGCTGATACGTCTTTGCTACATAGCAGGAAAGAAGCAAATACTTATCTAGCAAGACATTCCTCGATTCTTGTTATTATGCCAAGTGGAGTTCCTCTTGGAGGCTGACTTTCTTCTTCCAGATCTTTTTGTAATGACACACATGGGATCAGGCCAACTGTTTTTAAACATTCCTCTCTCCTTTCTAATATAGAGATATCAGACTCATCCATGCTGTACAAAGTCTGTGCCTCTGTTGTGCCTTTTCAATACCTACTGCTGCCTGCTTTTCCCACACCGCCCCTGACAGCACCAGAGGTGGGCTTGAGACTCCTGGTGGCCACTACCAATCTTGATGTCTTCCTTGGATTACTTCTGAGGACTGTGATCTCACCTTGGTCATGATTTTCAGAAACAGACTCTACCCCAGCTGTACTTTTCATTCGCTGTTTGGGGTAGGGACACGCTCCAGGAAAAGCCAAGCAAAAATTATAGTCCTTCCTTCAGACATTAAAGCTTTAATATTTTTTGGTTAAGAACTTGGCAAACATCCCACTGACTGAAGTGTGAACATTCAGAGATAAAAGTGTGAGGTGCCGCTTCTCCTTTGCCAGGGCAATAACAGATCAAATCTCTGCAAATCAGGAACAAAGACAGATTTTGCAGAGCAGTCCATGGCAGGGACTGCAGGAGGGCTTAGCCTGCTGTGCATATCAAAGTTTCTCTTGTATGCCTTGTCTCATTGCAGCTTTAAGAAACTCCTGAGGAAGGGAGCTGACTTAATAGCAAGTTGTACCACTTTCAAAGCAGCATTTGTATTGCTCACACAGCAAGAGCTCTTGTCACATGGAAGCCATCGAATCAAAACACTGACATTGCAAGAGAATAAGGCGAGATAATGGAATGAGAAATTAAGAGCATGAAAAGTAAATGCTGTAGAAAAGCTGACACTTCATAACACTTCAAGTGAACACTTGTCTGTATTTCAAAGTCAACCGATAAGAAATTATTTGCTTTTCTTATATAACAGAAATAGATAAAGGATTCCATTTGGATAGGAGAAGATTCCACTAGGCTGCAATTTATGTATGAATGCTCAATATTTAAGGAAATTGCTTCTTTCACTTTGTCAACGGGTATAAATGTATGCTAAAGAGGGATTCATTAGAAAAAGCCGTGCAATGCATGAGCTCAGCTCAAATAATCCTGATCTTGCCAGGCAGGTGTTGTGCATCCTATTAGGAGATGGCACATTGAGCTGCAGGAGGCTTGCCACATGGGTTGTGTTGTTCTTCTGTGAAAACAGAACACAAGGATCTCACCTCTTTCCCTAAAACAAGTTGTCATTTACTGTGTGTGCACTCGTTGTGGAGACAGTCACCCTAGCTCACAGGCCTGCAGTTGTCCAGAGATTAATGTCTCTCAGTTTGCACCCCTGTGAATAACAGGGGAGCCATGGGGGTTTTCTCTGCACTCTAACCTCCACGGTTGGCTCTGCAGGCTGCTGCAGAGTCCCATCAGCCTCTGATCAGTATCAGCATAAGTTCTTTGTGCCCCAGAGGAAAGCTGAGAGCCTTGCAGGACAGAGCTGTGTGTGACTGGCTGCACAGGCGATTTACTGAAAGACACAATTGCTTCCTGTGTCATTGCGGCATGAAGGCTTTGTGGAGATCTGAGGAGAGATCTATAGCAGCACTTACGACAACTTACACAGGATTTATATGTACAGATTGAAAAGGATGATCCAAAATAACCTGTCTAGCCTGCATAGTTATCTGGGAGTGTGAAGGTATACATGTCTTGGTTTGCTTCTTCTCTTAGAAGAATTAGTCCCTCAATTTCTGCTACTGGTGGTATCCGGGTATGTTGTCACCTTTGCTGAGCCAAGAAGCTTGATTTCTCTATCTTGCCTAAAACAGTTTTAACTGATCAGAATTTATTTTAATTAAGCGAGACTGAAGCAGACATGCCCCTGCATCCCTGCAAAGGACCTTTCTGGGTACTGTTTGCCCTGACCTCAACACTTTCCTTCCCAGCCACAGTAGGAGGAGGATTTGCACCCTTTTTAGCACAGGATATTGGCGGTTAGGGTATTCACTGAGGAAACAGGAGACCTTGGTGCTTGACATTCTCTAGCTGAAGAGTTTGAATCCACACTTTCATTTCCAGGGGTTACAGGCTAAACTGATGGAGGTGTCCTGTTGATTAACCCGTAGAAACAGGACCACAATATCTGTGGAGTAGTATATTGTGAATCTCCAGAGTGAATTGCGTAGCAGGTTTCTTTTTTATTATTCTTGGTGGTTCATCCAAGCCATTTTCAAAGGGTGATGTGGACATCTCACTGCTCAGGTGGCTAACTTCTTAATTGCATCTACTGGATGATCTTTTTGATGCAATATACTCATATTATTGTATACAGAATGTAATAGAGAGAACCCAGAGGACTCATCTTCTCTAGAATCTAATTTTAGGGTTATACTTAGTAATGTGGATACTTTAGTTTTGTTAGTGAGAACATCTGATCGTCATCCATTACCTTTATCTGCAGCAGCCTTCCTAAGCTTTAATGAGGTATAGCTAGGTTAATCTAACATCTCAGATTTCTATAGTTGCTTGTGCTACATGGAAGGAGGTGGTGCCACCTGGTGCCACCTGTAGTGGAAGATAGCTGGAAGCAGTGGTGTTGGGGTGTACAGAGGCATCAGACTGTTCACTCAGAGCAATCACTGAAATCTGTGAAGACTGACTGCTTTCAAAGTGTGTAGACCCCCCAGCACACAAAGGAATGGCATAGCTATCCCATACCAGTCTGTGTGTCCTTCCCCAAGCTACATGGTGTCACTTGACCAACAATCCCTGGGTGTTAGGAAAGCAGTAGGAATCCAGGCACCTCTCTGGTGGTGGTCAGAAAACGATGGATGTCTGGCACATATTCAAGGAAAAGCTTTCATTCATACTTCTGGACACAGAGCAAAATCTGCATATCTGCCTGCAAGATGTGATCGTCAGTCCAGTTTCACCCCAAAACCTTGGGAAGTGACTCATTGAGGAGGTTAATTCAAGAAAGATGATGATACACTAATTGCTAGATGGAAAGTAAAGCATTCTCTCTTGACGCTTTTAGAAATAGCTGAAATTTGCAGAGAAATAGGCATTTCTAGCCTGACTCCTGAACTTTAAATGTAAATTGAGCATCTGGAATGCTTTTTATATGGGCTTTTGATGTACAAAACAGAAATTATACACTTGGATGATTTTTACAAAGCCCTTTAATAGCCATTATTATAATCTTAAAATAATAATTATAAAGGGAGTGGGTTGGCCAAGGGTCTTAAGAACAATTTTTTGGCTTTCTCATTTGTATCTTTTAAGTTCAGTTCATCCCTCAGTATGTCTTGGGTGAACTTAAGGGCCTTCTGGGCAGAAGCTTCACTGGTGAAGTGTTTGATTATGCAAAACTGGCCACCATTTCTGTCTCCTGCCACTTGCATTGCAGGAAGTTGGTGCATGCCCCAGGTAAGGACAGGTCTGAGACTTCTTATAGAGGTCGTTGTCTTGCAAACTTAATACAGTAATTTCAAATCTGCTTTTTTTTCCATTGTTTTGCACTCCCTTCTGGCCCTGGGCAACAAAGAAGGGCGATGAATCTGCACAATGGAAAAGCAGAAATGGTGTCATTTCATGGTCAGGAAAGGGCTTTAGTGTAGAGATACGATTAGACATCAATGTTCATTCTACCCTCTTGCTCCCAAACAACCTCAGCAGTTGGTCCTGGGGAAACAAATGTGCCTTGTTTGTCTTTCTGCAGTTACCCATCTTGTCTGTTTAGATGACAGGCTTTCTGAAGCATATTTTTATTCTCATTTTTACAGTGTAACCAGTAGGCAAGGGGCTCTGATCTTTCTCAGGACCTTGAGGCAATGCTATTCTTTTGCTCTGTTTGTTTTTTTTTCTCTGTGTTCACTACACAGGGCTCAAAAGAGCAGTTCTAGCTGAAGAGTATTTTACATTTTGTATCACATTGTTGGAGTCGAATCTGGTGAGGGATGTGAAAAGCAGCAAGAAAGGCTTCTGCACATATATCTGCAGCAAAAGGAAGACCAGGGAAAATTCTGCTGCTGAACTGGGCAGCGCCTCTGGTGACAAAGCATATGGAAAAGGTCAAGGTACTCATGGCCTCATTCACCCTTACTGGTAAGACCAGCCTTCAGGAATTCCAGGACCCTGAGACCAGAAGACAAGTCTGGAGCAAGGAAGACACTCAGTGGAGGAGGATCAGGTCAGGGAACATAGATACAAAGTGGATGTTTTAATTTCCAGACACAGTACCGTTTGCTTTCTCGGCCACAGGTGGTTTTATGGGGGACTCGTCTATACTGGGTCCATATGCAAGGGCGATGCATCATAAACATGCGTTTTAGCATTGTTGAATGGCAGCTAATGTGCATCCAAGAGCAACACTTCCACCTCTGAGCTTGCTATGGCAGATGGACTTACTGACTTTCTGTCTTTGTTAGGTCAGGGATTGAACTGCACAACATAAATATGCCTGGCTGTAAATCAGTGATAATTCCTCCTTATCTTTCAAGGCAACTGTTAAAATAAATTAAGAGATTTTTTGTAAGCTACTTGGATCCCATGTGCTAACCTGCAGGACATACAGCTTCCCATGGTTGCTTTGATACAACAACTAACTCCTTCCAACTCTGAATGAATATTCCCTCAAAACATACTTCCTTTGAAGAGAGGTAGAAGTGAGTGAAACTCAGAAACAAAGGAGACAACTACTTTTCTTCCAGGAACAGCAATAATAGAGGCTCCATGGTGCCTTGGTTACTTAACTCAAGGATCCAAGAACTTTTCCCGTCATGTTTTCCTCATGTCCTTGCTTTCACAAATGAAGCTTATCATTCATGCTTCCTTGGGGATTTGACCAGCTGCACCCGTTGATAGCTAGGAGACAAGAATTTCCAACAAAACACCATTTAAAATCTCCAGCCATTCAAGGCATATGGAACTCAAGCTGTGGGTTTTAAAGTACAAACGTATATACATATATATATATATGTTATAATTATGTTTATTTGTTGGCTGCTTTCTTCTATATTTAGCACATGTACTGGATTGCCAGGGAAAGTACAATGCCCCTCTCATCACTTAGTCTCAGCTACAAGTTACCTAAAAAAGGCATAACATTTATTTGCCCATTTCCCCTGAGAATTACACATAAAGAATCCTGACAACTTGGGTCTTTTTTCTTTGCTTTTTTTTGTTGGTTTTTTTTTTTTTTTATTATTATTCTATTCTTGCTTGACTACTTTGGAAGCTGAAGAGAATGACAAGGGATAAAAATTCCTATCTACTCCTAAGCTTAATGTTGTTCTTTAATGGTTTAATACATTCTGAATTGGTTAACAGGGAGAAGTGGTTGGAGGCTGAAAGAGTGTCTTGCATGTCGCTGTATATCTTTTATTACTCTACAGCATTGCCTGCACAAAGAGTTGTTCTCCAAGATATCTGAATGCTTGTTTACTATGAGGCAGCAGCTGTCTCCATTGTAAAGAAGCAGCAAGAGAGAGACTACATTAAATCCATTCATCCCTAGTAGAAAGGAAACAAACAAAGGAAAGAAAAAATCTAGAACCTGCTGTTACTCATGCTCGGAATTAAAGAGCCACTGTTCAGAAATACCTGAAAAGTAGATACATTGCCCTGGAAAGTCAAGTAAAAGTGCTACAAAACAGAGTTGTTTATGCACATTACTAGTATCAGGAAGAATTCAGTAGTAAAGCATGTAGCAATGGATTTTTAAAGATGGTATTTGTAAAAGCTACCACCTGCAAAGGGTCCAAATTATGAATAACTAGTATTCCCTGGTCTGTATTATACATTCAGGTGGACTACAGTATAAATGAGGATAGGAAAACTGATATGAATGTTTTTGCCAGCTTGATGTACAAAAGTCTCCCTGGATGAGGTGATGGGTGGAGGAGATGTAGGAGGAGCCCACACCAAGTCACCTCACAGCAGGTGGGACAGAGCATTTCTTCCCCTGCTGTGGGATGAGGCTTCACAGGACATGCATGTGGTTATGGCTGTCCCAGTGCCTGTTGAGGTTTGCAGAGGTCCCTGTGGCTCAACTATGCCAGAGCAAGAGACTGAACTGTCCCTGCTGGTTTGAGACGCTGCAGGCGAAATTTGTGTGTGCACTTTGGCAGGAATTATTTGAGTGCTGCCAATAGGAAGCATTAAAAATAAACTGGGGGAATACTGGAAAAGAGTTCTCTGGGAAATAAACTTCAAAATTATTTAAAATTTTCTAACAACTAAATGTCATCACAAGATTCCCAGGCAAGCCTGTCCCAGCATACACTGCGTATGGCAAATGAAGACCAAAAAAGGTTTTTCCTGGCTTGATCTATCCGTATATTATGGGGCGAGCAGGCCTGAGATGCCTTCATCTGTGTTAATCAGGGAACTGGAAATGTGGGGATTATGGCACAGAAGAAACTGGAACTGATGGGCTCAAGTCTCATGCTTCCACCTTATACGTCCATCTGCTTGAGGAGGAGAGTTTATTAGCTGTGGCAGTGTTGTGCATTCACAGATGTTTTGCTGCTAGATTTTAAATGTCAATATCAAAATATTTTGTAGACTTGCCAGGTCAGGCCTTCACTAGCCAAGGAGTCATTCAGTTGTTCTTCTTGTGATGCAGAAATCCCCTGCTAATCTCACTAGTTATGTCAGGAAAATTCTCTCCATTCTAGCAGCTCAAAGAATTTGAGGCACATCAGGATTCCTCTGGTCCCAGTTCATTTTGCTGCACCTGTGACCACTTTCTTCTGCTTCAGAGAAAGACCAGGAGCTTCTGAACACCATAAAAACCTACTGTGGGCTTGGAAGGGGAGATTTTCAGTTTCCTGGGAGTGTCTGAACAAACTCAACAGAGCAGCTCACTCTCCCATGCTGGACTATCCTTAATCATCTTCAGAGACCTTGAACTCACTGAGAGGGTCTGCACTTCTGGCAGTGGTATTTCAGTACCTTCGCCAAAAATTCAGGGGACAAGAGGGATCAAACCAGTCAGTCATATGATTAGTGATGCAACTGCTACAACAGGGAAAATAATCACAATCAAAGTAATGGACACTCCTAAAAAACCTCTTTGTTCAGCCAAGTACTAGAACTAGATCAAATGCTGTGAAAATGAACCATACAAAAATGAATATTTACCAGTTTCCACTCCCTTGATCACCCAGAGGAAGTAATTTTTGACATTTCTCTCAGTGTTACCATCTTGTAGATTAAGAGCAAATAAATTTCCTAGACAGGAAAGCAAATTATTACAGTGATTCAATCATGTTGTATGAATCATTTTAGATACTGAACAGGTCATGGAACGGGCTAGAAGGTTAGATGACTTGTCAAGGTTATTTCCAGCTTGATTTTCTATTTTTCTATGATTTGTAGCATTGATCAAGTTCATTATTAGCATTTGAAATTCTCACTTGGGTTGCCTAATGGACATAGCAATACTATTCTCTTTCTATGTTTCCAGCAAGTCCTGACTAATTGGAGAAGTCTGGAAGGCTTCATGTAATTTTGAATTAACACTTCTTTTCTTCTGTTTTGACCAACGACAGACAATTTGTAGCAAGTCTTTCTCACATACGACTTAGTCTCATTTCCCCTTTACTGGAATTTCCTTACCAATTCAGTCTTCCAGGACACTTATTTCATTCCTTCTCACACTGCATTACACTGTTCTCAGTATATATGAACCAATTTAACTCAGGAAGGCGTAAGAAGCTGCAAGGAGAGAGGGAAGTCTTATGGTTAATGCATTAGGACTAGGTGTCTCACATCTGAAGCTTTGCATAAGACGTTCAACAAGTTACTAATCTCCCTGCTAACACATTTCTTTCATGTCCCTCAAAACCTACCACCCTGCCACATGGAGATGTTGGAATAGATTCAGCTCTTCAAGCAAGGAGGGATGCAATTATCTCCTGGGAAAAAAAAAAATCTTGAAATGATTTAGTCCTTTTATTGAAGGTTTATTTTTAATCTCTGTTTCTATCTCAGTATTTCATGTCCTTTGCCTTTTTTTTTTTTTCCTTAACATCTCTCTGTGTTTATTATCTGGACGTCATGCTTTGCTCTGAACTGGTAAGTGAAAAAGCTGCATTTGATGGTCCTTTCCATGTACGTGTGTTTGTCTGCAGCTGGCGAAGTTTTTTCAGGCAAATTATTTCCCCTCGTTCATGCTCTCTCAAAATGAGCTACAATATCAGTTTCCAGCTCTCAATCTGTACAAAAAGTGGCACCTCTTTGAATTTCTGACGGCTGTCAGCTTCGGGTAGATGCCGAGAAGATGAACATCAGGAAGTCAGTGAGAGAATCATTTAAGGATATTGAAAATGAGAGACGGGTGAGTGTCGGGAAGTAATTTGTTTTCTCGAGGCATAATAAACCTGCAGGATAAACTTTCATCTCCAGTGATCACAGCGAGGTGGTGGTGATATTTAAGAATAGACAAGCAGATTTCAGTGTAACAGAATATTTCTGGAAGAGCTAAATAAAAAGAAATACTTGGCATTACCATCCAGTTCAGATAACAGGCCAGAACTTCAATGAGCTGCAAAGGCAGCAGGAGCTTTGGCAGGTGCAAGTGGAGTTAAAACTGAATATTTATGTGAGTGATTCACTACATCCTTCTGTTTTGCAGAAGGTATTGCTGAACTCTTAAAAGAGGCCTATGTATACCACAAAGACCTCTATGCACGTTTCCAGTGTTTCTATTAAGAAGTTTCAGGGAAAATACCAATTCATCAGCCCTGCAATATTTCCTCTGAATCTTGTTAGGCTTGATGAACTTTGCTGAATTCAAGACAGGGTTTCCATGGGAACTTATCTGTTTTTTCATTACTGTGCTGCTGAGGTACACAGCTCTGAGGCAAATCAGTTATGTGGATTAACCAAGGAACAAGGACTCTTTTCCAAGGATCATAGAATGATAGAGTGGTTTGAGTTGGAAGGGACCTTCAAAGATCATCTAGTCCAATCCCTCTGCCATGAGCAGGGACATCTTCCATATCTTCCAACCATTTTGAGCATTGCTCAACCATCCAACCTGACCCTGAACATTTCCAGGGACTGGGCATCCACAACTTCTTTGGGCATCCTGTTCCAGTGTCTCACCACCCTAACTGTAAAAAATTTCTTCCTTATGTCCCTTCTAAACATACCCTTTTTCAGTTTAAAACTATTGCTCCCTGTCCTGTCACTACAGGCCTTGGTAAAAAGTCTCTCTGTCAATGTCTTTTCCTTCAGGGTCTCCAGCTCAGGGAGGTGCCCTCTATCATGGCTGGAGATGGAGAAAAAGACTTGTTCTGGGGCATTGAGCTATTTCTTTCCAAAGAACTGGGTTTGTATTTTTCTGAGTAGATATAGGGCTAAGCTAACACATGTGGACTGAAAACAAAGTGAAAAAGAAATGGTCCCAGATCACCTTTGAATCCATAAGCTTTACTGAGATGACTAAAATGACACTTAAGGTATTCAGTATTTATAATAATTTTCTGCTCGTTCCCAAGTTTCCACAAGGCTGATTTTCCCAAGCAGTGTTTGTCCAGGTGACTTTTATCAGTACTGAGGTTTCAAAATGGAAGCATAGATTCTGGGGGGAGAAAAAAAAAGAAAAAAAAGAGTGGTTATGGGTGTACTATATCTGTCACTATTTATTTATTCTATCTATTTTTAAAAAATCCCATTTTTAAAAGACTATATTGGTTTTACTCATTGACAGTCAACTTCTCACTTTTTAGTTGGAGTACACTGGGTTAGGGAAGTTACTGCTGACTGACATCTTCACGGAGTGGAATTAATGATTAATGGATTAAAGTGAGAAGAAAAGGAGTTCTGAAGACTCTTTTACCAGAGAGATCACTTCATGGGATGAAGTGAGGGTTAGAGAAAATGAGCAAATCAAAGGGAAAATAGCTTTATGATAGGACTAGTGAGTGTTTGCAGAGCATTTTCTGATGCAGTAGTTATGTGCAAATTATAAAGTCCCTGATGTCACACCACCAGGACTGAGAGACTATCCATAGTCATCTGATAAGGGCACCGAGTCCATACCCATGTGAAATGAACTAGAGAACAGTGGGCAAAGTTGTCTCTGACACTAAATCCATTGAGCAGCATCTTTGCTGGGAATTTTAGCTGAAAGCATAACCTGTAAGGAAAATGGTTATAATGCACAAGCAAAAGCTAGCTGAGTTCTGGGATCTATAGAGGGATAAAAGGAAGTTTCCCAGTAGAAATTTATTTTAGTTCTATAAGAAAACTTTCTCTTCATATAAAGTTTTTCATTCCATCTCTGGATCTTTCATTTGACCAAAAACTTTCAAGAAGCTTTGTCTTCAACTCCAACAGAGCAGAAAACAAAACTTGCAGGGACAGAGCACATCTGAAAAATCAAGAAGACAATTCTGGAATCTAAGATAATAATTAGATTAAGATGTCTAATCGGAGACAATGCAAGTCAGTGAAGATTGCCCCAAACCTTTTTATACTTAATTTTCCTCATATTCACTGTGAGGATAAAGAACTAAGAACATATTTTGCCCATTGGTTAATAATGTGCTTTTCAATCTACTAGATGGTAAAATTTATATATAAGTATATTTAATAGAAATTTATTTTACCCCTTCATCTTCTAGACATTTCATAGTTTGAATAGGAATTGTTCATCCAGTCTAACCTGGGTACTTATTTAAGGAACATGGTGATCCAAGATTCCTCAGGAGTCAGTGAAAGTATTTCCAGGGGACAATACAGTCCATCTACTACCCCAATCACAGACAGAGCATAAGCTGACCTTGCCTCTGTTAGGTAGGATGAATTCAGGATATACTTTGAAGAAGGAACAGTGTTTAATGTTTCCATGGAGAAAAGCTGATCAGACCATATAAGTCCCTCCAAAAGGGGGAACTCATAGCATGGCATTTGCTATGATGTCATTCATACGTTGCACTGGAAACTGAATGGCAAAATCTTCATTCTTAATTGCAAATCTAAAAATATAAATAAGTCCATGGTGCTTTCTTGAACCAAACATTTTGCCTGAGAGCAGCAATACCAGCAACTGGTGGGGGATGATGATAATTCTATTGCTGTTTATTATAACTGAGTGTTGGAAGTTTTCTATATGTCTTCTGAGCAAAGAAGCGGACACTCTTTCTGATTTAAAAAAGTTTAGAAATTTAATTCTGTTGTTTAGGATACTACACTTGGTATCACAGCGGAGCGCTCCTGGAGCAAGTAGTATTTATGAAAACAGAATTTGCTTTTCCACTGAGGCTGCCATATATTATTTCTTAATCCAATTCACTCTTCAGATCCATAAACAGTTGGTCTGGCAAAGCTGGCATGTTGTTGTGTGTAAGTGGGATGGGAGGAGAGGTAAAAAGTGGGGTCAAGAATAATTTAAGTGAGTTTCACAGCTGAATGGTTTGGACTGTGAAGCTGTGGTTCAAACTGCAAACAAAATCTATGTTATTATCAGCTTGGGAAAAGCAGTATAATCAAGTCAACATAGTCTGGGGTCTTTTGGCCTGAAATGATTGTCATAATGCATTTAAGAAATTTAACAATGTTAATAAAAGGCACCTTTGCATAGTATATTGCTTCTCTGCAGAGGCTTATATCAGCTTACACCATTGCTCACCTGCTGGCCATACATGCACAGTGGTCACACTTTGTCCCTTTTGGCTCATTTTGAACTACAGGTAACTATCATTTCGGATCTGAAGTGTGTTATGAATATATGATAATATCTGATAATTTTGAGAAACACTGAAGGGAGAAAGATGTAGCTATAACACAAGCAAACACAATGATTATTTTTAATTTTTAAATATATATGAAAAAACAGAATTCTAATGTAATTAGCTAAATTAGTAGAAGAAATACAGGTACATTAGATTTTGTGTCTCTGAAGATTTCCATTTTTTGACACATTGTCCAAAAAGTAATAGTAAAAAAAAAAAAAAAGGACTAAAATCTGTCAACTGACTCACACTAATGCCAGAGGCATTTTCCCAAGAGGGTTAAGCTCACTACAGGGCCAAAAGCCAGCTGAAAGCTGAGCATCATTTTAAATCCCTCCAGAAAATGACATTTCACTGATGGGTAAGTCTCAGAGCAGGCTTTTACACAGTGGGGATTTTCACAAATGTGGAGGTTTTATTCTTTTGTGCTTTCTCAGTGACCTTTGACTAAATGTATTTTTTTCTGGAGCAATCAAGCAACATTACGAATATAACAGGAAAGATAAAAAACACCTTGAGAACATTTGTTTTTATTGCAGGGTGTTGCATTCTCTACCATCCTGGGGAAATGAAGCCTGGGAGGAATAGCAGTAGAAACAGCACTTTATTGAATTGGCTCTTCCTGTTCCCATTTTATAACAATGAAGTATGAAACACAAATTTTAACACCTAACCAATTCATTTTGGCATAAATAGCTTCAAAAATTAATAAAAACCTATATCAATTATAAAAGTGATTTACCAAGCAGAATAAATTTTGTCATCTGTCACTTTTATACATGCACACCCACTTTCTCTCTGTCATTGACTTTTACACTTTATGTATGTTAAATACTCTCATGAACCTACAATAGACTTTATAGGATTTGACAGACAGCAATTTTTATTATTTTTTTATGTGTTTTTTTTCTTTTTTGTTGTTGTTTAGGGAAATAATTCAACTCTCTCTTTTATTCTGCCTCCATTTACAGACACTTGCAGCCAGTCACCTTGGATACTTGTCTTTTTCATTATTTATCATCAGATGTGTTGTAATGCCTAACGCCAGAAGTAGTGGTGGGTTCTCATTTGCCATTTACGCACACAAAATAGAAGAAAATACCTTAATTCTTTTTCAGGGAATACTGTAAATTTGAAGCTAGATTGAACTCCTGTGTGACAAAATTCATCTTCATATAGCCTGAGTGTTCTGTAATATTCTTCAGTCTCAGTGCAATCTAAGTCTAAATAGTTTAGAGCTCAAATTTTTGCAAACTACTGCCATTCTTTTTTTTTGCATTTATTTTAGTTTTGCAAGAAGAGGAACTGGAGGTGTTAATACTCCATGGAAAGCTATTTTTCCTCCCCATTAAAGAAACTAAGGGGTTTGGATGGTGGAAAGTTCTCTCAGAAAGATAGACTGTTAGTAGATGCTATGTTGGACTTTACAATTTCCTTTACAAAAGGAAGATTTGTATTTTTTAGCTGAACAATAACTTTAAAAAGAAACAGATAAACTTATAAAAAGTAATTCCCCCTGCTGCCAAACACTATAACCTAGAAGTACAATGGAGAGACCTTTACAGAGGATACATTTATGGATATTCTCCCACCCTATGTTATGTTTAACATTATTGAAATTAGGTGGGTCTGAGCTCTGACTTTCTCTTTTTGAGAAAACAATTTAAAAGCAGCAGCCTTTCTGCTGCCTGTTAGAGGTTTCTCTGGCAGCCCTGGCTGATGTCTCAATGCCATTGCATGGGACCCTACTATCAGAAAGGGTAGAAGTCCTTCTTGAGCATATGTGTAGCAAGTCCTGTTTGATGAGAATCCAGTATCACATGCAGAAAACTAGTGGAGAAGTGTTAGTAAGTGACAGGCTTCTAATTTCCTGAACCCCAAAACTCTGAAGTCAGCCTGAAAGAGGTTCACAATCACTGGATGACCCAGTGACTTCTGTGAATCAATGGAGCTTTTTCCTAAGATAGATAGTGGGTCTCAATATCACAAAGAACTTTGGTGATATTGGGTACTCTAGGCTATGCTTGGAGATAGCATCTGCTTCCATCCTTGGAGGTATCCTTCCAGAGTAGATACCAGAGAGGCAGCTCAGCAGCAGGACCACATGGGTGTATTTCTGTGAGCCTCTCCTGCAGTGTCCTTCCACGCTGCATTGCACCCATGCATGTGAAGATGAGGTACCCCTGAATGCCAGCCAAATCTTTCTATTATGTTTAGGCAGCTGAAAGAAAATGTGACATATCAGCATCTACCTTCCAGAAGTTTGATGCTTGATGCTGTTTCCTCAGAACTGAGCTATTACTTCTGAAAGTCTTGCAGAGAACTCAGTCCATCACAATTTTAGATCATTCAGTCAATAAAAGCAGACTACAGGACCTTTCTCTAAAGAGAAGGGAATTTATCCACCTCACTCCATACACTGGAACTTCTCAGTTCAACCACTGCTAGGTAAACCCTTTCCTCAGATTTTGTCAATGTAGAGGTTTTCTGCCAAAGAGATTTGCCAACAGAAAATTAGTCTCCAAATAATATCCTGAAATGCAGCTTGATGCAGTGCAAATTTTGTCTGTTTGGTGACAGCTACCTACTTAACCACAGAGATTTCTGAGGAGAGAGGCAGGGGAAAAGTGTGCCTAATGGTATCACTTCCCTGTAGTGACTCTGATAGTAACAAGCCTCAAGGGGCTCCAGTACAAATACTGAGTGATCCTACTCCTGAAAAAGACATTGCCTGAAGGTAGGGAATCTATATAAAACAAATACTTTCCCCTCATAAGGAGCACTCAAGTCAGTTAAGGGTTCTCATCACAATTAGAGCTAAATGGCTCATGTCCAACATATATTTTTAAGTCATTAGCTTCAAAAAGCTGGATCATGAAGGAGTAGGTCTTTTAGTCCTGGAGGTAAAAGAAATGAAACATTTCAGGACATGCTAACTGAAAAGGGGATGCTGGTCTTCCTTTACCACTTTCTAGTAACATTTGGACATCAAAATTAGCTAAAATGCAGGGGCTGGGGCTAATGGTGGCTGAACTTGTTATTTCAACAGAGCTCTACAGTGGAGCAGGAGAGAGTAATGGATATAAATGGGCACTCCCTTAATGATGTTGGGCATAAAGCCTTAAGTTTCCACTGTCTGCTTCAACCAACCTCAGAGGATGAGACGAAATGTAGGAAGCTCTTGAAGTTTGGTAATTCCCTGTCAAGCTTCACTGCAACTGCCCTTGGAGGAGAGCAATGAAGGAAAGTGATGTCTCATTGTATGTTCTGAGAGACACAAGGACAGGGAGGAGGGGTTTCATGCAGCTATCTTGGGATCCCAGCTAACTCAACTCCATTACCTGTGGTGAATCTGTGATTTTAGAAAACTCATGTGATCCTACTGGCTTGGATTCACCCTTTGGCCTAACATGACTTTCTACAAAAACTATATTCAATATTTTCAACAGCTTTGATACAGATCTTGTTTAGAAATTATAGCTTGTATATTGAGACAACTAGAGAAGTAAGGAAGCAAAACACAATCCTTGTGTTTCCCAATTTTATATATATATAAATGCGAACAGTTCCCTGAAAGCCAACACCTGGATCTAGTGCACACTTGTGGTTAGATTTTCATTGTCCGTGATATTTCAGGCAAAATAAGTTTTGCTAGTTTTGCATGGGATGGTGGTAAACACTAGAGCAGGAGCAAGAAGGTGTTACAACAGCTTAGTTTTCCCAAGTCCTTCGTATTCTTAGTGATATTCAAGAACCCAAATCTTTATACTTGTGATGCTGTTACAGTCTAGATCAGAATTTTTGTAGGGTCAGGACTTCTCTTACAGCCCCAGAACCTCTGTTGTTTTTCTTTAAGCATATTTTGTGATTACTTATGTTTCTATTGCTATTAGCATCACGTAAGCTAGAAGACTCTCTCAAATGTTGTTTATCCTAGTGATAGGCTGTAGATTTTCTGCTAACATCAGATTTAATGAAAAGTAAATGCATAGGACACACTTGAAGAGCATGCAGGGAACAACACGAGATGTCTTTATGGGTACTTAGGAGTGCCCATTAAGGCAGATAACCAGTGGGAAAATCATGAGCAGTTCAAGTTTGACTATATTACAGGTTAGTCCTTTTTTTTTTTCCTCGAAGAAAAAACTGGGGTTTTTTAATTCCTCAAAATAACTCAGTGTGAGAGTCAAGTACTGCAGGATTTAGGCTAAAAATATTCTTAGTTTCTGTGGGTATAGCCCCTGGTTTGGGGGCTGTAAAAGATCTTCAAGACTTGTCCTCAGCTCTTGAATAATTTTCTATGTGGTGTTTTGCCAGACAGATTGTGGACTGTGACTTGTGTCACAATAATAAATGCCAGACATTTCTCATGCAGATAGTGTCCCATGAAAGCTCTTTAATAGAAGAAATGAAAGCCTAAATGTATGGGCACTTTAATCGAGGGCAGGAGTGTTGATCTTTAGCAGAATACAAGGTGACCCTATTTGTCTGATGGAAGTGGAGACAGAAGAGAAGAAAAATGCTTTGTCTCTTGTTTTTTTTTCCCTTTTCTCTCTTTTTTGATCTGTGTTTTAACGTTGCACTTCCAAGGCAGAAATGCAATACTTGTGCATATTCCACATGATTATGTGCTTGAATATAATGATATTTCCATTAAATGGAAGCCATATTCTTCAAATTGCAACAATTTGTCAACCTTTCCCAAGATATTGTTTGGCAAGGGTGAAGCAGGGGCATTTAAGATTTATTATGAAATGTAATCCCAAAAGGTATGTAGTGCTGTAGAGTTTTGCTCTAGACACACCTGAATCTGTAGAAAAATAGGAATATTATGATGTTTTCAGGATCTTTGTAGAGAAAAGAATCTATAGCTGGAGAAATAGTGACTACAGATGCCATTACAAGTAGATACCATGATAGGATACCAGGAAGAAATGTACTTTGTAATCACATACCACTTTTTGTGACATATATGACACCATTTATTGACATGTTCTATAGTCTAGAGTAGTTTATCTTTTTAGAGGAAGTTTTTTTGATCATGATTCTAGAAATAAGGTCCCAGCTCAGCGAAGTACTTTACACATGCCCAACTTTAGGTACTATAGCCAGTCTACTGGCATTGTTATGTTTGAGTATAATCCCTTTTCAGAGTTTGAAAAATTCTGCTGTGCAATATAGTGGAGTTTAATGGCTTCATGTTCAGTCTGCTGTCAGGCAGTACACGGACCCAGGAAAAAACAGTGTCTAAGATAATAATAGGAGGAAGACATAAAAGGAGGATTCAAGCAGTGGGAAAAAAAAAGTGTTTTATGTAAACACCAATATAATGATTGCAGTACCTACAAGAATGAGTTCTTACCCAGGAGTCATTCAAGTTATATTTCAAAGAAAATGGCATTTTTCCTCCTCCTTCAAAGCAGAGATAGGCAGGGGAAAAAAAAAATACTTAAAGGAATTCTAGAATTTCAAACTATTTTGCTATTTGGAAATGGAGAAAATATATTCCATCTCAATAAAATTTCCCAGGAAATGAAACTTTAGAGGAAAAAAAATTGGTTCAATATATGGTAACCTTTGGAATTGCTTTTAAAACTTAACTTCCTGTGAACCAAAAATACATTTCCAACTGTTTAATTTCCTTTTTCTAAACAGAATTTTAACTTCCTTTCCTTATTTCAAGATGTTTTCATTTAAATGAAAATGGAAGTGTATTATGAAAGCAACTTATGACTAAACAGCCTAACCAACTTTTTCAGAGAACCTTGGTAACGCTTTTGGTGGTTTCATTCAAGCCCATACTTTGGAGGAGCTTTGTGTGAGCTCCCCTTAAAGGGTGAACTGAAGAGCTTGGGTGGATAACAATAAATTAGACTTCTAAACTCACATGTTATCTTCTTTCCCAGTAGGCTGCAGCTATTTCTCTCGGAACCTGGTCCTTTTAGTCAGATGTCTGTCATTGCAAAATGATATCTAGGGAATTTCACTTTCAAATTAGCCAGAAAGTGAAGCTATTTGGAAAGGAACAATTAAAATATTGTTTGAAATGCAAGGCAGGATACCATATCAGGAAAATCGGACTACTGTGCATGTAAATGTCTTTTCTGGAGTTGGAGATGCCTTGTTTGAGCCTGAGCCACAGCCTTATCATCTCAGAGGGCTACACATGTAGACACGAATCCCTTCCATCTTTCTGAGACAAACCAGAAAGCTGTACTGCACTGAGCAGGAGAAAAACTTATTGCAAAAGTCTCAACCCCTAGGAGTATAGCAAGCCTACTCTTTTCCAGATGCTGTAAGCTTGCACAGCTTAGGTGACACATTCAGTTGAGGCTGGTAAGAACTGTTCCATCAAAGTATTTTGCAGGAGAATTAGTTTTTTCAGTCCAAGGAAGTATTTAACAAAATATCCTTTGCTGTCTTTATAAAAAAAAAGTTAGTTTTGGGGGTTTTGTTTGTTTTGGTTTTCCCCACAAAAAGTCACATGCCCCAACCCCCTAGAATTATTCTCCTTTTAAAGGATAGAGTATTACATCTCATGGGAGTTAGGAGGCAGGTGGCAGGGCAGAAAATACAGACATATCCTGGTGACTGTAAGAAGACCCTTCCCAGCTAGACTAGGCAAAATTCAGCCATAGCAGCATCATTACTTCAACATGCTAAAAGGAGAGATGTAATCTTCCAGGTGAGATTACGGTGTCCTTTAGAATCATAGAATGGTTTCAGTTGGAAGGGACCTTAAAGATCATCTAGTTCCAACCATTTTGCCATGGGTAGGGACAGACACCTTCCACTAGACCAGCTTGCTCAAAGCCTCATCCAGTCTGGCCTTGAACACTTCCACGGAGGGGACAGCCACAGCTTCTCTGGGTAACCTGGGCCAGTGTCTCATTACCCTCACAGGAAAGAATTAATTCCTAATATCTAATCTAAATCTCCCCTCTTTCAGTTTAAAGCCATTCCCCCTTGTCCTATCACTACTTGCCCTTGTAAAAAGCCCCTTTCCCGCTTTCCTGTAGGACCCCTTCGGGTACTGGAAGGTGCTAGAAGGTCTCCCTGGAACCTTTTCTTCTCCAGGCTGAACAGCCCCAACTCTCTCAGCTTCTCTTCAGAGGAGAGGTGCTCCAGCCCTCTCATCATCTTCGTGGCCCTCTTCTGGACTCGCTCCAACAACTCCATGTCCTTCTCACGCTGGGGGCCTCAGAGATGAACACAGCACTGCAGGTGGGGTCTCACGAGAGCGGAGCAGAGGGGTAGAATCCCCTCCCTCGACCTGCTGGCCACGCTGCTGGTGATGCAGCCCAGGATACGGTTGGCCTTCTGGGCTGCAAGCACACATTGCCGGCTCATGCTGAGCTTCTCATCAACCATCACCCCCAAGTCCTTCTCCTCAGGGCTGCTCTCAATCCATTCTCTGCCCAGCCTGTATTTGTGCTTGGGATTGCCCTGACTCACATGCAGGACCTTTCACTTGGCCTTGTTGAACTTCATGCAGTTTGCACAGGCCCAGCTCTCAAGCCTGTCAAGGTCATTTTACAGATAAGTGTTACTTTTTGTTAGCCTATGAATTGTAAAGGGTGGGTAAGGCTGAAATGAGGTAAAAGATAATGTTATTTAACATGCATAGTTGAGTTCTTGGGAGCAGTTTGCTGCATCTTGCTGAAAGGGTGGAATGAAGTTTATGAATTCTTGCACGTCTGGAAAACTGTGCGAGAAGCGTGGTGCTCAAGCATCATTGACATAAGATGGTGAGTGTAATGAGGAGTGTTTTGATATAAAGTTGCCTTCCTGCACTAGAGAAAGTCTCATATTAGGCAAAATCTGAGTTCAGCATTTAGTTTAATATGCTGACCTTCAGTAAGATCTTGCTATAATGTCTTGGATTTCTTGACCATCCATGAAGTAGAGGAAACGTCACACAAGACATTCAGCTCCTGGATGGTCAGTGAAGAGAAAGACCAAATATAAACTTATTTTGCTGTAAATTGCTGTTGCTTCCATTGATACAAACAGTGTAGATCATAGCAGTCTTCAGAACAGGAACTAACGTATCTACTCAGGATTTTTTAAATCGTATGAAAAATTCATTTGAAAGTAGTAGTTAATCAGGATGGAGACTCCTCATGTAGACATATAAAAATTATCAGAAAAGAAATCTCTGGTCCAGGATAGAATTGTCTACTTTAAACCAAGAGGGGCAGAGAAAATGATCCCAGAAAAAAAACCCCACAGATTCTGTGAGAATGGTATATTTGACTTTGGGTGCTAAGTAAATTCTTTTTTTTTTTTTTTTCCCCTGTATTTGTTTAAAATAGAATGTGTGAGACAAGGAACAATCAGAAAAAGATCCATAGCGTGGTAGCTAGGCTGCTTTTCCTCTCAAACCCAGATCAAAGGCTGTCCAAATGAGGATTTGAAATCAAACCTCCCACAACCTAGATTATGTCATGACAAATTCTCTGGAGCAAGACAGTTGCATTTTCTCACATCTCATGTTCTGAAGAGTAGATAGACAGATATGGAGCAAGTGAGCTGCATCAAAGGTCATCTTGGTTTCCAGTCCAATTTTTGCTTTTTTTGATGCAGCAACTACTTTTCATTTTCTTTTTTTTCCCCTCTGCAAAAGTATAATCTTCCCTGGCTCTGGGTCTGGAATGACACCCTCTAAAACAAAATAATAACATGTTTCCTTCCCTACAAACTGTGCTCCAGTGGGAAACTGTTCTGTTATTTAGAAGATTTAAATACTGAAACATTACCTTTGTATGAGCCAGAGACACTGCTTTAGAGACTAATTGCCTGTGAAGCTCAAATGCTGATCTCCTTAGTCAAGCTAACGATAGCTTCTAGTTCAAGGAGAGCTGTTCTTTTATTGCCACCATTACTGTTAGTGTTGCAATTATTTTGTTCATCTCACTATCTCTAGAAAAATTCTGACTAGTTATTAATATCTCAAGATACAGCTAAAACTTTCATCAGCTTCATTTGAAAGGAAAAGCAAAGTTTCTATTTGCAGCTGAGCCTGCTATCCTTTTCCATTTGGGTTTTAATCTCACTAGAAAGTGTTAGGTTGCCATGGCAAAGCTCATATCTTCACTTCCCTGTCTCAGTAGGTGCTTTGAAGAGGGGAGGTGGTCAGAACAAGAGGTAATTTGTGCTAACGAATGGCTATATTGTAATAACGTGCTCCTATTGGGCTCACTTTCAAGTTCCTTGAAAAAATACTCCCATGACCAATTCAGTATATTCTCAGTACAAACAGCCAAGGGGGTGCACAGAATTTTGAAGAAATTAAAGCCGGGCATTAAAAGTCTTGGATTTGATATTCCATCTTTCAAGCTGGCAATAATAGTAGCAAACATCAGGATCAACAGATCAAACGCTCAGATCTTCACTAGTCTCTCACTGAGGTCAGGGGAAGAGCTTGTGCAGGGCACTGAGCCATGCCAGTTCTCTGAGTTAATTGGTTAAGTGATGCAGCAGATAAAATCCTTTGCGATACTGGGTTCATGTTGAGTCCTTACTGGTAGAATCTCTGCAGTGAATTACACTTTTCAGGGTGACTTCCAGGATGTAGCTGAAAAGAGAAAAACATCAACCAACCTATTGCATACTTAGGAGGAACATCTGGCTAATGATTCGACTTACCATGCAGTGCTGTACTATTACATTATGAGCCCTCAAAGGCATGGAATTGCAACATTGAAATTTATGTGTATTTTGATTTCTTCCAATAAAACTTCCACAGTCTTGTTTTGGTATTACTTTCAACACCTTCATTAGGTGGCTGGAGAACCTCTTCTATGAAGAGAGGCTGAGAGAGTTGGGGCTGTTCAGCCTGGAGAAGAGAAGGCTCCGCGGAGACCTTCTAGCAGCCTTCCAGTACCTGAAGGGGCTACAGGAAAGCTGGAGAGGGACTTTTTACAAGGGCATGCAGTGATAGGATGAGGGGGAATGGTTTTAAACTGAAAGAGGGTGGATTTAGATTAGATACTAGGAAGAAATTCTTTCCTGTGAGGGTAATGAGACACTGGCCCAGGTTACCCAGAGAAGTTGTGGATGCCCCCTCCGTGGAAGTGTTCAAGGCCAGGTTGGATGGGGCTTTGAGCGACCGGGTCTAGTGGAAGGTGTCCCTGCCCATGGCAGGGGTGTTGGAAGTAGATGATCTTTAAGGTCCCTTCCAACTGAAACCATTCCATGATTCTATGATTATGACCATGGAATACGAGGACACGCCAGTCCTATAAGCTAATGTCCGTCCCTCAGGTAACTTCAGGTGGTTTGTAGAGGTGAGACTGGGAACTCTAGTAAAATTTGTACTTTGACATCTCCAGCTCCTGGAATGTCTGTGTTTTGCTTGCTGCTGCAAGTCATAGGATTCCAAGCAGAAAAATATGCTGTGGGATCTTTCAGACAAGTGGTGCCACTGCTATGAGGGGAGAGGTAAATTCTTAGCAATGTTTATTTGCTGAGTTACTCTGCAGGCCAGTGGGGGATCAGAGAATCGTTTAGGTTGGAAAAGACATCTGGAGTTCTCTAGTCCAACCTTCTGCTGAAAACAGGGCTGATTTCCGAGTTAAACCCTGTTCCTCACAGCCTGGTGAAGTTAAATATGAAAATATTAGAGATGTCACGTGCTCTCTAGCCCCTGTATGGATGCTTAACCATTCTTGTGACTAAGAACTTTTTTTCTGATTTCCAAACAGTGCTGATATTTGTGACCACTGCCTCTTGTCCTTTTGTGGTGTGTCTCTGAAAGGAGCCTGTATCTATCTTCACTATAACCTCTCTATGGTTTGGGAGACTGCTGTTTGTTACCCCTTAGCCTTCTCTTCTGGCTAAACAAGTCCTTGTCTTTTAGCTTCTCCACATAACTTATAATCTCCAGTCCTTTAATCCTTTTAGTGGACCTCTGTTGGACCTTCTCCATGTTTTCAATATCTTCCTTCTAGTGGGACAGTACTGCAGATGCAGCCTTCTCACTGTTGAATGGCAGGGAATTACCACTGCACTCAGCCTTCTCACTGTGCTATTGCTAGTGTGGTCCAGTATGCAGTTAATTTTCATTGCTGCATGGGTACACTGCTGACCCATCTGCAACTCGTTCCCCACCAGAACCCCACAGGAGAGAAGAAAACCCTACTGCCATCCTCCCTGCCTCTCCTTACAAAATGATCTGTCCATCACAGTGCTCCAGCAATGCGAGTTTCCTCCAAATCTCTGTAATAGCTCTGCAACTGCACGTAGATTTCTCATTCCCCCTGTTTGTTTCTCATGATGGGTGCATTCAGGTATACGTACTCGAGATGCGCTTTGTCAGGGAAGAGTCAGAGATCATCTTCTGTTGCCCTGTGCTTTGCTTGCTTCCTCTTGTCCACGTCCTTCTGCTTACCCCAGGCTGTTGCTCCCCACACCCCAGCAAACCTAATTCAAAACCTCCTTGCCAGGTTAGCGAGTCTGAAGGCAAAAATGCTCTTGTCTGTCCTTGCTTTTTGAAGTGGATTCGGTTGTCACAGACTCTCCGTTGTTTAGGGAAAACATTTTTTCTGGCTTTTTTTTTTTTTAATTATACCTCTATAAAATACATATGTAATTTCAGACAGTGGGGTTGAAGTACAGTCATTAATGACTAATGATGAACGGAGAACTGACCTGCAGGAGACCTCCAAATTGAATATTTTCTCTTCAGATTTAGCATGATTAAACAAATCAGTTTTGTGTCCAATCACTAGCTTTACCAGAGAATTATTTTCCTGCTGCTCTGTCCAAACCCACAGAGGCTAATTTAGATAGCATTAATTGGTAATTTCCCAGATCAAAGCCCTTAATCAAATCAATAAGGATAACTGCTGTGCAGTGTGCCAATTATCATTCATAGACATAAAATATTATTTGTCGTGTCTACCTTGATAATGACATCAGAGGAATACCAAGACCAACAAGGAGCAATGTCTTGATAGCTTAATATGTTGATAATGCAAACTCTTTCTTTAAACAATTTTCTTGTCAGGGCATGGGGGTTCTCCTTGCTGTGGGCTTCTTTTAACTCCAAGATTATTGGTAGCCTAAATATATATAAATTACTGTCAACAACCTAGATGACTTTTTTTTTTTTAAGGTGCAATTCCTATGGAGATATTTTAGGAGTGAGTTTATTATTTGGTTGTGGAGAAAGGGGAGGGATTGGAAAGGCTTAGCAAGAAATGGTCATTTATCTTAGGAGTGAGTGGTGTGAAAAGTGACCCAATTTATATGGCAGGAGCAGCTGTATAGCTACATGGTATTCCTATATCAACACCAAATCTTGATTTTTTTCCCTCTTCAAAGGGAAAAGTTTAGTCTAAAAGCTGTTGGTTCACTAGGAATAACTGCTTCTTGATATAAATGCTGTATGAATCTAACTCTAAAACTCTTAGAAGGAAGCGACAAGATTCACAGGGAAGGAAGCAAAAAGAGCTTTTATAGAAAACAGGTGAAAGCCACTGCTGCTGGGGAACATTTTGTACTCTGGGCAGGTTATATGTGACTTTTTGGTCAAGGATTCATGGTAGTAAGACCAGCTGTTCCCTTTCCTGCTTAACCTGCCTTCGTGATCAGTGAGGGTGCAAGGTAAGGGCAATATGACCCCTGTAATTGTGGATCCTCTGGTGTAACGTGTTGGGAAAGATGTGGGTAAAAACCAGGCAAATCCCTTGTCCTATTCCCCTCTGCCTGATGAGGATGAAGGTCTGTTAGTGGGAAATATATATACACGTGTACAACATGGATCCCTCTTACAGCTGGACTCAGACATAGTCTACCCAGTAGCTGCCCATGGATCCTGGTCTCTCCAGATGTGTCCCTCACAGACAAACACACACAAATGGGCCTCCCAGTAAATCCCAAGCCCCCACTGCAGATGATTTGCTAGTGCTGACACCCTGCCTTGCACACTTGTGCTCATTACAGTTGCTGACATGGTGGCCACACCGACTTCTTCTCGTAGCTGCACTGAAAGCCCTGTACGTACACATGCACACAGAATAGAGACTCCTTCACCCAGGAAAATAGTTAGAAAAGGAGATTAATGAGACGACAGACCAGACTGCACTGATCAGGTGCAGAATACGGCCTGAGGAGCAAACTATTTGCATGTGACCTGCACTTTCTATCTCCATAAACCTGTATTTTCCCACACTTATTCCTCCCCAAACCACCTTTCCCTGCCCTAGGGTGTTCCATGCCTAAATACACTACAACAAGCCTTGTGCAACTCAAAGAAAGCCCTTCCCTTGCATCCCATAATGTGTCCCATACCCCTAGGCAGTGACTCCCCTGGGTCTGTAAGGTGACCCAGAGAGCCTCTCCCATTGACCCATCAGATGGGTGTCCTCCTGGCCCATGGGACCAGCACCATCCTGTGACAGCCCTGGGGGACTGCAGCAGGGGGTCCTGTCTCTAACTGGGTATTGGGGTTGCCCCTCTCTTTGTTCTTCTGTGTGTGTGCATATGGGACTTTAAATGGGGTGATGGCTCCTGTGATGGACCTGGGAGTATCTGGATCAGGGTACTGTTACCCTATCTGCAGTTATTCCTCTGCTTTCCTTTGTGTGAGCAAAGATGAACTTTTTGTCACATAACCTTTTACTTTTTTCTAGATCCAGCATCAGCCATAATTCCTAGCTCCTATATGTTGCTTTCCACCTGTGGATCTCAAAGCACAGCAAGCAGATGTCTAAGGCCAGAAGTCAAGGGAGGGAAAGAGGGTAACCCATCCATGACATGACTCCTTCCTTAGATCCCAGCTCAGGAAGCCCACTGACACATTGCATCATCCAGTTATTTATTAGTTCATTATCTCATCTCACACTCATGAACTTGCCAGTGAAATTCCCTGCTTCTTTGGCAAACTTGCACAGGTGGAAGAAAGTGTATTTTCTGCTTTATTTTACTTTGTTTGTGGATTCTACATTGGAGAGTGGGGTGGGGAGGGGGGGAATCAACAGACCTGTGAAGACCAGCTGCTTGCAACATGCTTCTCTTGCAGCTTTCCGTCAGAAATCTGACAGCTTTAGTTATTGTGATGGAGAAATAATGAGGTGAGAAAATAGTTGTCAAAAAAAGATCTGTACTCTTCTTCCAAGGAAGTAGTTTACTTTTTATGTACTCTGTGGCTCCTAGAGCCAAGGAGATATCTGTAAGGATCCCAGTTATAGACAAAACATTTTGCCTAAATCAACTACCAAAACAAAAAAGAATAAAATGTAATTTGTCTACAAAAAAGCCTGTTACTTGTGGTATGATTCATCTAATTAGATGTAGGTGTTAACAGCATTTAGGCTAGGTGGCTATAGGTGAGCAGGTTACACAGTTAACAGTGTTAGTGGATTTTAAGTGTAATGCACCTCATCCTAAAAAAAAGTCCTGTATCTACCTGGACTTGTGCAAAACATATGACACTGTCCAACATGACATCCTTGTCTCTCAATTGAAGACACATGGACTTGACAGATGGACCACTCAGTGGATAAGGAATTGGCTGGATGGTCACACACAAAGAGTTACGGTCAACAGCTCGATGTCCAAGTGGACACCAGCGACGAGTGGTGTTTCTCAGAGGTCGGTATTGGGACCAGTCCTGTTTAACATCTTTGTTGGTGACATGGACAGTGAGATGGAGTGCACCCTTAGCAAATTTGCCGACGACACCAAGCTGTGTGGTGCAGTCGACACACTGCAGGGAAGGGATGCCGTCCAGAGGGACCTTGACAGTCTTGAGAGCTGGGCCTGTGTGAACAGCATGAAGTTCAACAAGGCCAAGTGCAAGGTCCTGCATGTGGGTCGGGGCAATCCCAAGCACAAATACGGGCTGGGTGGAGAATGGATTGAGAGCAGCCCTGAGGAGAAGGACTTGGGGGTGATGGTTGATGAGAATCTCAGCATGAGCTGGCAAAGTGCGCTTGCAGCCCAGAAAGCCAACCATGTCCTGGGCTGCATCAGAAGTAGCATGGCCAGCAGGTCGAGGGAGGTGATTCTGCCCCTCTACTCCGCTCTTGTGAGACCCCACCTGCATTACTGCATCCAGCTCTGGGGCCCCTGACATAAGGACATGGAGCTTTTGGAGTAAGTCCAGAGGAGAAACAAGAAGATGATGAGGGGGCTGGAGCACCTCTCCTATGAAGACAGGCTGAAAGAGCTGGGGCTGTTCAGCCTGGAGAAGAGAAGGCTCCAGGGAGACCTTCTAGCAGCCTTCTAGTACCCAAAGGGGGCCTAGAGGAAAGCGGGAGAGGGACTTTTTACAAGGGTAAGTAGTGATAGGACAAGGGGGAATGGTTTTAAACTGCAAAAGGGTAGATTTAGATTAGATCTTCTTTACTGTGGACCAGGTTGCCCAGGGAAGTTGTGGCTGCCCCCTCCCTGGCAGTGTTCAAGGCCAGGTTGGATGAGGCTTTAAGCAACCTGGTCTAGTGGAAAGGTGTCCTTGTCTGTGGCAGGGGGGTTGGAACTAAGTCATCTTTAAGGTTCCTTCCAACCCAAACTATTCTATGATTCTATGATTCTATGGTTCTATTTGGCCAGGTGAATTTCCCCCTAAGTGCCTTGACTGTATTAATCAGCATAGACGTATGGTGCCATCTGAGATACCCCAAGACCTTCCATGGGAAACTGGCAGATGTGACACAGGATCTCTTCTGCACTAATAACTGGGTCCAGGAGGGATCCCCTAATGCATCAAAAATGGCACTAAAATCCTATGTTTATGCAGCTGAAACATGCCCAAGATCACCATCAACGACTATGGAAACCTGGGAAAGTGCCTTGCATATATGTATATATATTTGTTTAGCTATCCAGTCTGGCACTACGAGGACAGAAGTCTCGGGACCTGGATGTTCCCTGTGTATGTTTTTTTATATCCCAAATACCCACAGGAGAAACCTTAGGGCATCTCACATCGCACCAGGTCACCTTTGCTGAGACAACTGAATCTCCCTTAGACAATGCAGTGACAGCATTTGGAGAACATTTCAGATCAGCTGAAGCAGACAGCAAGGGTGGACTTCAGTGGCCAAAAACTAGTGGTCTAGAGCCAATTCAGAGACCTTAGGTACCTGAGCCATTCCCCTTCACCTGACAAATATGACCAAAAACTTTTTGGAGGTCCCTGTCATTCTGGACCCTTAGCTGGAGGCTGGGCAGCATAACCTGGGGCATCTCAAGTCACACTAAAAGCATGTGTTTAGACACATTATTTATATCCCTAGTGATTTTTCAGATTATTAGTTGTCTAGACTTGGTAGACTGTACTGACTGATTAGTTCTCCATTGACTACAACGCAAGTTTATGCGCTGATGCATATATGCATATCTACATCTACACACCTAAGTCTGTGTGATACAGAGATGGATCTAACCCCTGAAAATAAGTTGAGATGAACCACAACATAGATGACCGGATCAGCATAGTTGCTTATATAGCTAAAGTATAGCTAAAGAACAGTGAAACACTTCAAAGTTTCAGGACTAGGTTTTTAGACACATTCAATTTAGTAACACAGTTCCTTTGTAAATCTGGTTATTTACACATCTTAACTCTGAGATTCCCCCTTGAGCAGATGGAAATGCAATTTTAAAGAAATAAATCGACATCTTAAATGGTGCTTGGATCTTGAGTCATCCTTCATTGGATCGTTACTGTTCCATGAAACGATGTTGCTGAAGGTAGTTAGCTCCACATTTTTGAAAGAAGGTCCAACACTTTTTTAGCATTTGCAACACTGGAAGTGCAAGACAGGCACAGTTTTTGTTTGGATCGTCTCAATTTGGCACGCTACATATGGAATGAAGATACACTTTTCATTTACAAATGAAGCGCAGACAGCTTTGAACATACACGTTTTCTTACATACATATGTGCCTAACTTTTGCACAAGCAGGACTAGCAGAACCAATCTGCCTTCCTTATGCTATGCATACAAACCTGAGACTGACACTTGAACTCTAAATATTCCCTGATGCAGTATTTACACTTGTAAGATAAGCTGATTGTCACTATCCTACAAGCCTTGTCCACAGCCAAGGGATCATGGCCAGTGGAAAGAATAAAATTGTTTCCTACGCTCCACCAGCACGACAAATTCTTGTATCTTCCGTTTCCTCTTCTTTGTGTTCCAGCATCTTTGATTTGGCTGGAAGCAAACTCCACACCTTCATCCACCCCTTCTTCAAATATAAAATTTCAAAACAACCTAGGGCACAGAAAGTCAGTAGGCCACTCAGAATTCCCACAGACAGTGTTGTTAGTGCCATTTTAGTCTGTTAGATTTTGAAATAATAAAATTTTGATTGCCTTGGGTGATAACGAACATATGACAACTTAAGCTCATATATTGTTTTGTCATGAAGAATATGCTTTTCTTCTTTCTCGTCATAGTTCTTGTCCCCTGTGAGAACTCAGTACTTGACCCAAATTACAAATCAGAACATCTGCCTTGAACCAGGCGAGTATTCACACATAAAACAAATTCATCCCTAAGGCCAGACTGAAGCATGTCATCACCTGATTGTCTCTGACTTACGGTGCCATGTAACTGTCACTAACTGCAACTGGATTCAGACCAAGGTACATTTGATGCTCTGGCTGAGCTTATTGACACAATGATTTATTTGGTGTTACACAACACGTGGGCTTGACTGTATGAGGAACTGTGCTGACCAACAACGTATAATCATCATCCACATGTCATCAGACAGTTCCTGTCAACTTCTTCCCAGCTAGGGCTGGATGTGACCTGATGACATGCCTGGGTTTTGCTACCTATCCCCTGGAAAGCCACTTTTATGGACAGCTGTTGGAATTACTAGTGACATATTTCCAGGTTTCTCTTCTGTTCCTGCCCAGGTTTTCTTACCTGCAGTTTTGGAAAATGCTGAATGAGCACAGGAATGAGAGATACCTTTATGTTCCAACACCCTGCCTAATCACCCAGCACCATAGCTTTAAGTGATATTACACTGTAATGACATTAGCTGCAGTATTGGATGCTCGTTATCATACCTTAATTGTGCAATAATTTTGATCAATGTGTAATTTCCTTGGTGCTGACTGTTGTGATTGCAAAATAAAAACACAGTTTAGGAGCCGTTGCATGTACATCTCCTTAGTGATTCCTTCAGTACATTTGGTTGTGCTCACACACAGGTGTTTGTGTGTGTGAGAGAGAGCTCGTGAGCAGTCAGGGCAGCTGGAGAGAACTGACAAAAGAGCCCTGGCTAATCTTGCCATAGTGGTTTAAGAAGTCTCCTCTGTCAATCATCAGCCTGTGATCAAATCTATAACCTCGATGGCAGTCAGTAGGATGGATGCCTGTTCCCACACCTCAGCTACTTCAGTGAGAAATCTGGCAGTTTTGTTCTGCTGTCTGCTCATGAGTGGCTGCAGCTTGGAGGATGGACTTTGGACAGAAGGGCTGTGCTGCAAACCTGTGTTCTTTACCGTAATGGTAAGACATGCCACTTAGTGCCATGGTCTAGTTGACAGGGTGGTGTCAGGGCAATGGTTGGACTCGATGATCCCTGAGGTCTCTTCCAACCTGGTTGATTCTGTGATTCTGTGATTCTGTGTAAGCCCTTCTATGGGTGCAAAATGGCAGAGGAGGGCAGTGCCAAGCCATCACAGAAAGATCTGGCAGAGTTTATTTATCAGTCCCTGTGGTCTCCCCAAGGACAATGCTCTTTCAATTTGCTGTGCTTTTATCCAGGCAAAACCACTGATAAGCAAAGAGCGAAATGGGTGGTAATGAAGAATAAATGAGGGTAGGCACTGCAATAGGATAGACACAGGACACTGACCTGAAAGGAGGAGACAGCCAAGCATGAGAATCAGTTAAGATTGATTTATACTCTTTTAAAGGTGAAACACCAGGTAGATACATTAATTCTCACCTATTGCAGCTTCTCTACAGAAAGTCAGTCATATCTACTCAATTACAGGATATTCAGTGGCAACAGGATGAGAATGTAACTTAAAAAACCTCCTTTCTCTTAGAACAGCACCTCACTAAAGCTCAGGATGATGTTTGAAAAAGGAGAAACATCCCTTGCTTAAAACATCCCACTTCCCCTTAAACTAAAGAGCCATCACCGATTTCTCAATCTACTTATCAGAGCCGAGAGAAATTCAGAATATCCTTTGTATGATAAATGCTGATCTGTTTTGAAGCAAATCATCATTCCAGACTGGAATGAATGTTTACAATGAAAGTATAAAAATCTAAAAGGGAAGAAGAAAGTTTTGAAAATGAATAGCATTTTTTTTTCAATTTCAAATTTGTAACATGCTAAATTATATCCTTATGTGTCATGTGTTATAATGAGCAGCACACATTTCAAAATGAGAAATAATTACAAAACAAAACCAAACAAATCCTGCAATGAGCTCTTAAAGCTGAAAATCTCCCAGCGCAGCATTTTCCAACAGCTGTACTGCTAAATTGCCTGTTCCCTTGATATCAAAGAACAGATAGAAAACTCCTTCTAGAGAGTTCAACCAGTACAGCCTCAGGTCATGTGCAACCACCAGAGAGAAAGTGGGAGAGACGTAGCTATAGAAAACAGGGCAGGCTGTTCAAACACATGGACCTGGGCCCAGGTGCATAGGGGTTACTTCAGAAGTGACATCCAGCAAAATAAATGGATCCACAATGGAAACCCTTCTAGAGAGGAAGTTACTGATATGCATCAAAAGAGAAAAATAACAACTGACATTATCTTCTTAATCCAGGAAATAGATCTTTTCTAGGTCTGTATTTACAATGATTCTCTGCTGGAGGGATTTGATGAGATGTCAGATGTAGATGCGCCCCATCACAAGTTAGGATAAGCCCCATGTTGGATACCCTGCTGCAACGGCCCTGCTTACTACAGGGCAAGAGTGTGAACATCTTCCCTCACTCCAGAGCACCTGATGGATGCTGCTTAGGCACCACACCTTTGTTTATGCCATGACAGTTTGTTCACATGTCCATGCTCTAGAAAACACCAACAACGGTGTGAACAAGATTGGTGGAGAACACTGAACCAGATAAATGAGGGAGAATTAACAGTGCTAACACCTAGAGTGAAATTTCATTGTTAGCAAAGACACCTGAGCTGAAAGAGCTTACATCAAATACTGAAAGGAAAACCAAATCTTTCATCTCTATTGTTTCACTTGGCAGGACCTTAGTTTTCAGCATGGGCTAATGTGACAGGGAATCAATGTAATGACTTCCTGGAAGATCATTTTCTTTACAACAACAACAACAACAAAAAAGAGGAATGAAGGCTAAATTTTGTGCAAAGACTGTTTGATTCATGTGCTGCACAGGTTGTATTCTTTCATCTCTTCCTTGAAATTCTGAGCCCTTTCAGCTCTTGTAATTCTGTCTTCTCACGGCTCTTAATAATTTTCAGATCTACCTTAGATGTGCTCATCGTATGTCCTTCAGGGGTTCTCTCAAGTCTCCAAAGGATTCACAGGATTCATCCTTCTGCTCGTCTTTCCCTGGGCATCCCCATGCCCAGTCACAGGATCCCCCCCTTTTTTTTATTATTAGTTGACACTGATGACTTAACAGGTCATCTGGTGATCAGAATAGTGATCACCCACTATTCTGGGTCTGTCTCAACACTACACCGTCCCACAGCTCAGCCCATCCTTGACATTTCCCTTTCGATTTCTAGCAAGGATATTAACATCGCCCATCTCAGTTCCTGATTTTTTGTTTCCACTGAGGTGTTGAGAATCCCTTCTACAACTGACAAAAACATCATTATAATTATCCAAACCAACAAATCCATTAATTGTGTTCAGATCAATTTTCTAGGAAAACAAACAACAGGAAAATCTCATTATTATTTCCTTTTTTGTACTTTTATGATCAGTCTTATGTGCCTATATAACTTTTTTTTCAGCTAGCAACATCTTGTCCATTATAAACAGATCTCAGGTGAAAAAAATTCTGTTATATAGAAAACACAGATTTTCTGAACTTTTGGGGGGAAATTAAAATTTCAGTATAAAAGTGATCAAGTGCATCATTTCACCTTTTCTTTTCATTTTGCTAGGCTGAAGGAATTAATCTGAGCTATCACTTATGATTTCTGTATTATGTTTGATATAATTGTAATGCTATATTTATACATTGTAATGAGAGCAATATACATTAGTATATTATGACAATATCAAAAGGTTTCACTTTTTTCTTGTCCGGATGAAAGGAAAAATGATCTGCCATTATCTCCTTATACATTTTCTTATTTCTTATTTCACTCTCCTCCTACCATTATGATTTTGTCCATATTATCAGTATTTTTTTCTGCACATTCTCATGCCCAGCGAGGACAGATGGAAAGGTCTTGGAGTTCCTTATGGTATGAAAATTTGGGTTTTGACCACATTAAATTACAGTCTTCTCTTTGACCTAACTTTCTGATACTTTGTCCTCTCAGCTTTCCTTAGACCCTCTGCCTACAATAGCTTTATGGCTCATTGCTCTGATTTCCTAATCCCTCTAATGGGCATTGTGAAGGACCCCTACATTGACTCCTTCTGCAGCCCATCAAAAATTCAGTTTTCCTCATTATCTCTAAGGAGATTAGAGCTTAGGTCTTTTTTTTAACTTAGCTGTTTTACTAACTCATCATGGCAGCAGCTGCAACATATCTCCTGATGATTTTCCCACCATCTCTGTCTCTATTTCAACTTCAATTTTTCTTTTTCTCCAGACATTATGCATAACATTCTCACTCCAATGCTGGCAAAAATCTCCCAGGCTGCATTTGAAGTCTCTTAAATCTCAGACTTTTGCCTGTAGGTATTTATTAGGGCATGGATAAATAATAAAAATCTCATATACACCAAGAAAATAAAAACACATTTTGAGGTAGTCTTTAATTATGTGATCACATTAACCCTCAGGTTCATACTTTATTTTGTGCACAGAACAGAGTGATAATTTAAAAAGAACACAGCCAATATGTTGTTTTTGTTTTCCTCTTCAGGGACTGGCAGCAAGTTTATCCTTGAACCTTACTCAACCCTATTCTAAAGATAAAACTATAAATACCAGCCTGGGCTCCTCTCTTATGTTCATTACCGTGTCTTCTGAGAGTTTTGTAAACACTTAGGAGCTAATTTTCAAAATGTTACTATTTTTGGGATCATACTAATTTGAGAGATCTCTGATGCACAAAATTAAAGCCAAATATTTCCTCTGATTTTTGCATGCTGAATTCAAGGTGCCCTGTTGTGACAATAACTGCAACTGGGAACCCAAAGTAATAAGATCCCCAGCACAGTCTTACTATGCCCCAGTGATAAAAGAGTTGGTTTGTTTCTGATTTGTAGGACTAGCATAGAGAGCTGGCACCACAACAACAGGTTAAAGACAGGGGCTTGCTTCTTCCAATGAAGTTGTCTTCCAGATGCTGGAAGCTCTCTGATGCTCAGAACATATGGGGTTGTATCCATGAATCTCACACAGAACGGGAAGGATCTACTACACTGGAAGTGAAAAATTGCCAGCACCTTGGAACTTACTATTTGCCATGTCAAACTCTGGTCAAGACCTTGAAATATAGGGAAAGGTGAACGTTACTCATAGTGTACTGTGCAACTGGGTAACATTTGGCAGAAATAGTCCTTTCTGCCCTCTGCGGGAGTCCTTTTGTCCTAGTTCGTTTATTGATCTCAGGTGGGTGACGAATACATCTCCTGAGGCATATTTTCTAACATCCCTGAGGATCCCAAACCTATGAGTAAAGTGATCCATGAGCAATTTCCACTGGATAGGATTTTTAACAGCTTGGAAGTGACTTAGGATCCAAGTGCCACGAACAAGTTGGGCGGAGAAGCTGTGCAGTCTCTCCATTGTCAGAGGGTTTCAAGACTGGATAGGGTAAAGCTGTGAGCAACTGGGTCTGACCTCATAGCTGATCCTGCTTCGAACAGGGTGTTAGGCTACACATTTTAATTCTTTATTATTTGTGGGGAAAGATGCACTTTTGCAGACAGTCAGAACACAGCAGCTTGCCTTCTACTTGGAACCAGCCTTGTAAGAAACCATTTCTCTTCATTGACTACAGAAGTAACCAAGGCTAAACCAACTGTTGTAACTACTTCCCCCAGATATATTTTCATCTTCCATCCCTGTGTAGTATTGTTTTTTCTCTCTTTAGCTACTGTGTCAGTATTTTGGTGCTGGTCTTCAGAAAGTGCTGTAGAAATCCTCTTTCTCCAACAGTCCCCAAACAAACAGCGTCATTGTATTTTTGGAATTAGCTTTCTTTGTGGAAAGCTAGAAGCAGCTGCCAGCCTTATATTCCTGGGAAAAAGAGCTGGGATGCTATTTGTGGGTTTGCATTCTCCTGTCTTCAACAGATCCTAATGGATTATACATAAAATTTGGACCCAGGCATATCAATTTTTCATCCATTTACAGACCTAGAGATCCACATTAACTTCTTTCAAATCACAATTTGAAGAATACTCTACAGATGAAGTCCCAGAGAAAAGTTTTCTTTTTTTATACCTTCCATTTGGTTTTCTCTGGAGGAGGCCCCCACTATCTTGTCTCCCCAACTGGTAACTCCAGAGGAAATTTTCCTAAACTTCGGTGCCATTCTAGAACCCCTCAAGAAAGCTGAATGACTTCCTACAGTTACAGTCCTTTATTATCATGAGTGTAACGGCTCTGCTGTGGTTAATTGCAGTAACTGATGAAAATAGACACTTTGCAGCTTCTTGAGAGAACAATAGAAGGAATGAAAAGACGAATTACAACAGCGAAGATTTGTGGCCCAGGGAATGGAGGGCAACATCATTTTCCCATATTCAAAGTTGGACAACATGAATCCAATTTTCTTCCTTTCATCATCAGCAAATAATTCGGATGTTTCCCATCTCTTAATTGTGCCTTTGTTTCCATGATGAGGGGAAATCATTACTGTAACAATCTGTTGGCTAAATTTTCTCCACATCTGCAGAGTTTTTCACCAAGCAGGCTAACAAACAAGAGGAATTTCAGATTCTTGAGATGGAGGCTATACCAGGAGGTTGGGAAGCGTCATGTTTCAGAAAGCAGCCTGGGCTGGGCTAGGAGAAAGATTTTATAGATACTTCTAGAATCTGGGCGAATGATGAGAGAGAGTCTTCCTCTGTAAATCTCAGTGAAAATATCACCTGCTTTTAGGACTATGAGACCTTTTTCTTCCAGTGTTCATAACAGGCCATTGCACCATTCCCTGTTTGACACAAAAGCTCTGAGGATCTTACTTAGCTGTCACTCTCTTAAGGTAGAGAGCCATCCTCATCAACTCGTTCAAAAACCAGCATAACAACATAATGTCTCAATGACACCTGCACTGGTAGCAACCAAAACAACAGACCTCTCCAGGCTTAATTTCCTTCACCAAGGCTTTCACAACCATAGCCTTCCATTTATCTACTCTGGGACAAAAAGAGCAGGCTCAAGGTCAAATTTTGTTCAGCTGAACCCTGCATCCCTTTGCTTTCTATCCTCAGAGCTGCCAAAGAGCCTCAGGAGCCCACAGAGTGCCAAGAAAGGAACAAGACTCAGGAAATTTGCTGCTAGATTTGGCGTTAGGGTGTTGAAGCCAGTCACATCCACCTGACCCAGACTACAGGAAAGGGAACTTGGGGCTACTGTAAGGCACTGACTGTCCAGAGGACAGGCTGAGGGTTTACAGCCCAGCTGATGGGTGAAACAGGTCTTCGTTGTGGTAAGGGAATGTGCTTATGGAGGTACAGTACAGGCAAAGCAAAGCCCCTGGCAGCTCTCTGATCCTTTCCTGGCCAATGTGGGGATTACACACTTGATCACAGCCTCTTTTATAATTTAGCAACAAAGCAACTCCTTTGAGTATGTAACATGGTTGCTGGCCAAGCCAGAGCTTCAATGAGAAAGTCCCTTTCAATCTTATTCTCTTATCTATCCATAAACACTTCCATATTGCAATCCATACTGTGAGTTGCAAATAAATCACTAAGCAGGTGTGCATCATTGCACTATATTGGAGGGATCAGGTCATTCTCCGTACAAGACAGAGATAGGGATATAGAAACACAAGGTCCTCTCTGGGATTGCTTAATGCAGTGAGAATTTGGTCCCTCTTTTAAATTCTTTTCAAACCTGAATAAAAACTCATCACGGTTAAAAAGCAAGCAAATAAGCAAACCCTCTGTGCATGGTATTGTTCCATGCTCTCTTTTGGGTGGCAGGTGGTTTTGAAGTCATAATAACATGAATTAAGAGTTCAAAGTGGCAAACATGTAAAAGCATGGTCTCCATCTCTGCATGACTTTCATTTGTTCTTTAGCCGTGGGATATAAAGGAGTATTATCTGCAAGAAGGTACTATGCCAGACTACCGCATGTGGCTTTGCAGCTTGGTTTACACATCCTGATCTTACGTTCTGATATTCTCTACAGGATATTGCAAATATTTCCTTCTAGGTTTTTAATATACTAGGATACCTTGTATATTATTTTTTTCTCCTCTTTATGGACCTTGGGTATGTGTTCTCTCATCTCAGGGACTTGGATTGACATTTCAGCCAGGAGGGAAAAGTGATGGGAAGTCATTCATTTCACCAGAGAGAAAACTAATTTCCTACTGTTTTAAATTCGTGAGACGGTTTTCAAGAAATATCCCAACTGACTTCCAGTATTTCAGGCAGCAACAATTGCTTTCAGGCATGTTTGATCTCAGATTTCAATCTTCATCAGGATTTGAACCTGGATGCTTCTTTACTGAATCACTGCCATACAAGGAAGAGAGCTGCTTTGCCTATGTAGCTAATAGGCTGTTATCCTGTAGTAGTTAGATTGATCATTAGAAGTAAACATGCTATTCACTCTGATCATTTGCACTCTAAATACATCCATCCTGTTAAATTAATGAATGCTTACCTGTGATTTAGAAATGGCAACATTAAGATCCTAGTTAGCAAGCTTTACAAGAGAGAAAGAGCTAGATTTCAAGTTTTCATTCAACAACCAAGAGAAGATGATTTTCACTATAAAAAAAAAACCCTTCAAAGAAAAAAATGCTATTTGAATGTGTCTTCCTCCATTTAGAAAAAATGAATAACTGAGTGTCTGAAATATCATAACACACAGAAATATGAATTTGGTGGTACTGATTTGTTTTTCTGCACAGTAGTGACGGGAACACTTTAAGCGTACAGATTTTTGGTGCAGCAATGCCCATTTTGGAGTGTTTTATTCTAGCACCACTAGTAGCATGAAAAAACATGATCACATCTCCCACTTTGTAAGGCTTGATGAATCTCCTTAACTCACATCAGCTCTATGTGCAGCTGATGGGGACTTAAGTAGAGGCTTAACTGGGTGATGGGATGAATTTCAGCCCGGGAATCACAGAATCACAGAATCACAGAATGTTAGGGATTGGAAGGGACCTCGAAAGATCATCTAGTCCAATCCCCCTGCCGGGGCAGGATTGCCTAGACCATATCACACAGGAACGCGTCCAGGCGGGTTTTGAATGTCTCCAGAGAAGGAGACTCCACAACCTCTCTGGGCAGCCTGTTCCAGTGTTCAGTCACCCTCACCGTAAAGAAGTTTTTCCTCAAATTTAATTGGAACCTCCTGTGCTCCAGCTTGCACCCATTGCCCCTTGTCCTGTCAAGGGATGTCACTGAGAAGAGCCTGGCTCCATCCTCTTGACACTTGCCCTTTACATATTTATAAACATTAATGAGGTCACCCCTCACTCTCCTCTTCTCTAAGCTAAAGAGACCCAGCTCCCTCAGCCTCTCCTCAGAAGGGAGATGTTCCACTCCCTTAATCATCTTCGTGGCTCTGCGCTGGACTCTCTCTAGCAGTTCCCTGTCCTTCTTGAACTGAGGGGCCCAGAACTGGACACAATATTCCAGATGCGGCCTCACCAGGGCAGAGTAGAGGGGGAGGAGAACCTCTCTCGACCTGCTGACCACACCCCTTCTAATACACCCCAGGATGCCATTGGCCTTCTTGGCCACAAGGGCACACTGCTGGCTCATGGTCATCCTGCTGTCCACTAGGACCCCCAGGTCCCTTTCCCCTACGCTGGTCTCCAACAGCTCTGTCCCCAACTTGTACTGGTACATGGGGTTGTTCTTGCCCAGATGCAGGACTCTACACTTGCCCTTGTTATATTTCATTAAATTTCTCCCCGCCCAACTCTCCAGCCTGTCCAGGTCTCTCTGAATGGCTGCGCAGCCTTCCGGCATCTCAGCCACTCCTCCCAGTTTTGTGTCATCAGCGAACTTGCTGACAGCGCACTCTAATCCCTCATCCAAGTCATTAATGAATATATTGAATAGAACTGGTCCCAGAACCGACCCTTGCGGAACTCCGCTAGACACAGACCTCCAACTGGACTCTGTCCCGCTGACCACTACTCTCTGGCTTCTTTCCTTCAGCCAGTTTACAATCCACCTCACTACCCGATCATCCAGACCACACTTCCCCAGTTTAGCTGCGAGGATGCTGTGGGAGACCGTGTCAAACGCTTTACTGAAATCGAGATAGACCACATCCACAGCTTTACCATCATCTATCCACCGGGTAACATCCTCATAAAAGGCTATCAAGTTGGTTGAGCAAGACTTCCCGTTGGTGAAGCCATGTTGACTGCCCCTAATGATCCCCCTATCCTTGATGTGCCTAGAGACAACACCAAGAACAAGTTGCTCCATCACCTTTCCGGGGATGGAGGTGAGGCTGACCGGTCTATAGTTACCCGGGTCCTCCTTCCTGCCCTTTTTGAAGACTGGAGTGACATTCGCTTTCCTCCAGTCCTCAGGCACCTCTCCCGTTGCCCATGACCTAGCAAAGATGATGGAGAGTGGCCTAGCAATGACTTCCGCCAGCTCCCTCAGCACCCGCGAGTGCATCCCATCAGGGCCCATGGATTTATGGACATCCAGGTTGCTTAATTGGTCCCTGACCCAGCCCTCATCAACCAAGCCAGATTCCTCCTCTATCCTGACTTCTTCTGAGGCCGCAGGGGTCCAGGGCTCCTCAGGACAGCCTCCAACAGTATAAACAGAGGCAAAGAAGGCATTCAGTAACTCCGCCTTCTTTTTATCCTCTGTCTCCAGGACCCCCACCTCATTCATCAGTGGGCCTACATTGCCTCTAGTGTTGGCTTTACCTGCAATGTATTTGAAGAAGCCCTTTCTGTTGTCCTTGACCTCTCTTGCAAGGTTTAATTCCAAGGAGGCCTTAGCTTTCCTAGTTGCCTCCCTACATCCTCTGACAACAGACTTATATTCCTCCCAAGTGGCCAGCCCCTCCTTCCACGATCTGTACACCTTCTTCTTCCACTTGAGTTTGCCCAGCAGTTCCCTGTTCAACCATGCAGGTCTCCTGGTACCCTTCCTTGACTTCCTACTTGTTGGGATGCTCTGATCTTGAGCTCGGAAGAAGCAGTCCTTGAACGCTAACCAACTATCTTGGGCCCCCTTACCTTCTAGTACCCTGTCCCATGGGATTTCCCCTAGCAATTGCCTGAAAAGGCCAAAGTTGGATGCATATCCAAAGAAGGATGCATATCCAACTTGCTTCTCAGAACTTCTTTTTTATTCCTTCTTTTCCAGGACACCAGGTAACACCATCACAACTCTCATGGCATATAGTGTGCATGCTGCCAAACAACATCAGATCTACTCAGGACGTCTAGAGATCATTCTGTCTCAGAAAATCTGTCCCAAATGAAGCTCTTCAGCTTACATGTTTTTTCTATGGAAAAGTCTGAATGAGTTTAGACTCTTTCTTTTTCTTACTTGAAAAGAGATGACTGGAAAGTACATGATTAATGGGGGATGTGACAGAGGTTTATAAACTTATGAGTGATATAAAGGGTATAATCAGGAAATAATTATTCACTATCTTGTTCATTGCAAGAATTAGGGGTTGACCAGTGAAATAATCACATCAAACAAAGGGAAATAATAATTTCTCAGGAACCATACAGGTGATATATGCATCTCTTTCCCACAGAATACTGTAAAATTTGAAAAAAAACTGAAATGTCTGTGTAACTTGTACGTGGAGTGACCTGCCAGAAGGAAGGAGGAAGAATTACTCTGTTATTTGCCTGCTTACTATATGCTTTATCAAAACAACCATTCATATCTTTTGTTGGTGAAAGTATGCTGTCTAGCTAGGCCATTAGTCTGTGAAATGCTTGTGTTTTCTAAGGTAATTAATTTTGCCCCATGTGAGGGTCTCAGCCTGCCAAGGGAAAAGCACTCAACTTCTGACAGAGTTCTTCAGCAGCTGCTGATGGAAAGTGTAGGACATCCAGGACCACTGAGCAACTGTAATCAACTTTTATGCTGCAAGGGATAGGGATGAGCAGGCCAAACTTTCATTTCCACGACCACAAAACCCATGAAAAATATTCCAAAGTGTAAAAGAATGGGAAAGAAATGAGGATGAGGAAAATGAAGCCCTAGTTCCTCAGTCACTAGAAGCTAAATCATAATCATTACCATTAATTAGCAACACTTAAGGGTCTTACTAATGAATCATGTTGTCAGTAGCTTTAGTGGGCTGAATAGCTGAATGGTAACAGATCTTAAATCTGAGCATCTCCACCTGTTTTGCAGTTGTTCTTTCCAGATTAGACTGGGCTGCAGCTTCTAGCAGTGTACCTTTGCAGCAGATAAACAGCAGGATTCTCCCTTCAGGGTCATCAATCCTAGGGTTTTTAGGCAGCATTACATTAATTTTAAATAAAAAAAAAAAGTCTACAAACTAAATCATAAAAAACAACACAGAGGAAATCAATGTTTGGGAATGAGCTGATTAAGTCAGGAGGCTTTGTGTATGTGTAGCCACAACTGGAAAAATGCACACACACACATGCACACACACAAATAAATTTGAATTGTTTAAGGAATTAGAGTGTAAAGAAATGATATTTTATAGTACACTAAACTGCCAAACGTGCCATAACCCTGTGAAAACCACTTACGCTTTAATGGCTGAAAGGAATAAAACTGACAAAAGAATAAATTCGCTGTGCACTCTGACATCAGAATAAATTTCCTATGGGAATAGTGCTGTTTTCCTCATTGACTTCAAAAAGGCCACCAAATAGGATGGCTTCAAACGTGGCACTTGGTTTGGCAGGACACTATATCTTGGCTTGAAGAAGGCTGCAGAGATATTTTCCAGTTGAGGATAACAAGTGAGCACAAAATGAAGTCACCACTAGTGGAACAAGTGGGATACCTGGTGTGGAGAAGTTTGGTTGGCAGGTGCCTGGGGTAAAATCCACACATTTAGGAGCTGGAATGGGAGTTTATTCACACCTTAGCAGCAGAAAGGACCATGCTGCTTATTGAGTTCAATCTCCTTTGCTCAATGGAAATAATGCCATGGATACTGGAGCCCAGAAAATTCACTGTGTGCAGCCCCAAATGCCACAACCATAAAGCAGCCTCCCCAACACACTGTAACAAGCTAAACTTAATATGTTTAAATACTTTAAAAGACCAAAACCTACATAAGTATCAAGGTGCCTAAGGAAGCAAGCAGGAGAGACTGAGGACATTGCTTTTGGACTTTCATTTTCAATAACTGGAGGTTTGTAAGGTGGAAATTAGCCAGATGCTCCCAAGATGTGGCTCTTGCCCTAAGGAAGAAGGTGACCCCTCCTTTCCATCTGTTCCTCAAAATTCAGTGTTCTTTGGTGTATGATATGGATTTGAGGTCATAATAATATGATGAGAGGAATAAAGGACATCTTTAGTTAGAAAAGAATATTCTTCAAATCGTTAAACGTTGACATCCCCATTAACCTAAGCATGCCTGACAGTCAGTGGAAGGATAATTAATGTAATCCCTAGAGCTAAGGATAAGAGTCATGTCTTCCTAAGGTCTAACATAGGTCATAAGGCAGATGAATGAAGCCCTTAAAACACCTATTTCTGTCCATTTACTATAGAAGAAGGCAAGGGTGACAAGCTCAGTAGCAGATTTTATATTACAGCCATCTAAACTTAAGTGAGATGAATCATACACTAAATGCCCTAACAGTGAGGACGCTCGTTATTCTTACATGGAATAATTGACCATGGAAAGACAGGGAGAAACCTGCCTTTTGCTTGATACCTTTAAGCAAGAATGGATACAATATCCTACAGGCAATAAAGCTACAGTCAACTACTATGCCATCTATTAGGTTTCCTTGATCTCTGGTTTTTATTACATTATCAAAGCAGGTGAGAGAGTATGTTGGCATTATATGAACCTTACACCCATTCTTCATATTTCTATCGTTATTGTGTTAACCCCCTCAACTGACCCAATGCTGTCAAGACCTGATCAAATGGCATATTAGTTTCACTGTAAACTTAGGTGAAGCAGCAGTAAAAATGCCTAAAGTCATGCTTATGCTTGCAATGCTTCCTTCATCATCATGATGAGTCCTTGAACCTTTCTAGTACTCTGAAGATCTGAGTGGGGCTTACTGTGACATCCTGCTATATGTGAGTGCATCTTTCCTAAGCAACTTTGCATGAATTACCAGTCTTTAAAGTCTTATCTTCCTTTCCTTCACACATTCCCTGACACGGGTAGCAGAGCTGCAGGCAGAGAGAAGTAGTAACAAAGCAGGAGGTGTAAGTGTTGTCTTCACCAGAAATGCATATCCTTTTTCTGGATAAAAGATGCAGAGCCAACACATCAGCACCTGCGTGGCTCCAGGGCTCTCCACCTGCAGTGCCATTTATCCTCCAGTTTCATTGAGATTAAGAGCACTGCCAAAAGACAAAACTAAAGGCATAAAGCAGCCTCCAAGGAATTAATCAATGCTTCTTTCATCAGCCTTTTTTTCCCCGCTTGTTTTTTCCAGCTACAGGTATTACACTTTCATTCATCTGTCTATTCCTGCCAGAGTCAGGATGCTCACCTACCATACAAACTTATGTATTTCTATAGAATGACTGTACTGATACCATGAGTGGGGGCATAAAATTTGTTTTTGAGCATAAGTCAGGAGACTAGTCTTCTATTTCTTCGTCCAATAGAATGAAATGGGCTGCACACAGTGAATTTTCTGGGCTCCAGCATCTATGGCATGATTTCCACTGAGCAAAGGAGATTGAACTCAAAATGTGCTTCAACTTCCCTATTTTATCAAAAGAAAATTCTTTCAGAAGTCCTCTGATGTTGTCAAAGCTGTGTCAGTGTTGCTGGAGCTGTTAGCCTTACTTTCATAATACTATGATGCATGTCGTGTTTCAAAGAGTTGGGTAATGGCATTGCATTATTGGACAACTGCATGGTGCAGAAGAACTGCACCTTCTGGATGAAGGGACAGAGTGTACCCTCAGCAAGTTTGCTGATGACACAAAACTTGGAGGTGTGGCTGATACACCAGAAGGCTGTGCTGCCATTCAGCATGATCTGGACAAGCTAGAGAGCTGGGTGGAGAAGAACCTCATCAAGTTCAACAAAGGCAAGTGTAGGGTCCTGCACCTAGGGAGGAATAACCCATGCACCAGTACAGGCTGGGGTGTAGGTAGATTAGGGTACGGCGACCGGAAGATCTCGGGTTGTACGGAAAGACTAGGGACCGAAACTGCTGATGTGGGGAACACGCCTCGGTTAGCAAATATATCTTTGTATCTGAGCTTAACAATAAGGAAGTAAATGGCTTGCTAAGGGCGGGCGCTTTTGGGAAGTGGAAAATTACCAGTAGGCGGTAAAGACGCCGGAAGATATATAAGGCTGTTGCGCAGCTAAAATAAACGCCATTTGCTGCATCCTCATATTGGTGTCTGTGCTCACTTGGCCCGGAGGCTGGGGATGTCTCCGAGCTGCCTCCGCCAGACGGGTTCTTGCTGATCAGAAGCAACACTGGGGCTTGACCTGCTGGAAAGCAGCTCTGTGGAGAAAGACCTGGGAGTTCTGGTGGACAACAAGTTCACCGTGAGCCAGCAATGTGCCCTTGGGGCCAAGAAGGCCAATAGTATCCTGGGGTGCATTAGGAAGAGTGTGGCCAGCAGGTAGAGGGAGGTTCTCATCCCCCTTTACACGGCCTTAGTGAGGCCACACCTGGAGTACTGTGTGCAATTCTGGGCCCTCCAGCTGAAGAAGGACAAGGAACTACTGGATAGAGTCCAGTGGAGGGCTACAAAGATGATCAGAGGACTGGAGCATCTCTCTTATGAGGAGAGGCTGAGGGAGCTGGGTCTGTTTAGTCTGGAGAAGAGAAGACTGAGGGGGGATCTTGTCAACACTTAAAAACACCTTAAGGGTGGTTGTCAAGAGAATGGGGCCAGACTCTTCTCAGTGGTGCCCAGTGACAGGACAAGGGGCAACGGGCACAAACTGAGACACAGGAAGTTCCATCTGAATATGAGGAAAAACTTCTTTACTTTGAGAGTGCCAGAGCACTGGAACAGGCTGCCCAGGGAGGTTGTGGAGTCTCCTTCTCTGGAGACATTCAAAACCCACCTGGACATGACCCTGTGCAATGTGCTCTAGGGGAACTTGCTTTGGCAGGGGGTTGGACTAGATGATCTCCAGAGGTCCCTTCCAACCCCAACCATTCTGTGATTCTGTGATTCTGTGAACTGAGGCTACCTGATCAACTAACTAGTGTGAGGAACTAACTGGTGAAGACATCTTGAAGATTGCATGGGTCCTAGGACCTCACACAAGTTTTGAAACCTGACTTTTCTACAAAGCAAATGTTTTCACCTTGCTTGAGATGGGGACACTTGAGGCCATGCCATGAAGTGTAGTGCTGACCCTAACCTTGCTCCAAACATATGAGTACATGCAAACTATGCAATGTCAAGTCCAGTGAAGGTCATCAGCTCCAGAGGCTGCATGGATAAACTCAGAACTGAATGAAAGTATCTCACTGTCCTCTCACGCAGATCTGGAGTACCCTGTTAATCCCATCCTTTCTTCCCACTCCTATTGCTCACTCACTGGCCTCTCTATAACTTTCAGACTTTTTTCCCAATTAAAAAAATTAATAGAGGGATACAGGCATTTTAGTTACTCTTTGATGACTCCAAGTCGATTGCTGGAGAAAATTGTTTGGCCCTTAAAGCAGCTTTAATGACTCTCCTTTTGGTTGTCTACAAAAAGAGAGACTATGCAGTGTTTGCTTCATCAAGGTTCTTATGCGTTAGAGAGTCACAGATGTAGGGCGCATCTGAATGGCCATGAAAGAAATTCCATGAAATGGCCATGAAAGAAACCCAAAGGATTTCTGCCCCTCATGCCTACCAGACATAAGGCCTTTCTGAGGCTCTTTTTACCTTTTATCATCTATGGATCAATATTTCTATCACATATGATTCCTCCCTATTTTCATGTGTTGTAATTCTGGCATTACACTTGGAAATCAGATCTGAATGGTGCTGTCTCCTTTTAAGACAAAAACAATCCTGCTGCTCTCTGCTACACATAGAACTTTTTAAAATTATTTTTAAAGATGCAAATTCACGCACACAAAGTAAGGCAGGGGAACAAAATGTTATAAGAGAACCTAGTCGATAAATAAATAAGACTGGACAAATTAGATATTCTGGCAGAAATAGGGAGTGAAAGCAGGCATGATGTAAGCCAAAACCAGAGTACACTGGTACAGCAATCACTCAAAACTGACCTGGAAAAGGGAGCCAGAGTCTTATAAGGGAGAAAATCCCTGATCAAAGCTTTATAAAAGCCAACACTAAGGTGTACCTTAGAAAGATTTTTCCTTCTCCTTCCCTGATCTGCCAGTGGAAAAATCTTATAATCAGAAGTGAATGTCAAACAGCTCTCAGCTGAGTTATGCCATTGTGTGTTCCCACAGTAATCAGGACTTTATAAACTTTCCAAAGTGAGACCCAGCTGCCCTATCATTTTTCTCTTCTCCTATACAGTATTTTTGTTACATGCTCCTTTTCTTTTTTTTTTTTTTCTGCCAGAAAGCACTGCATGCAAAATTGAGTGACATAAAATAGGTGGCTGAGTGAAGACTGAAGAAGTGAGAGAAATTTAAGGTTTCACTGAGGTAAGTTTCCACAGTTATTGAGATACATTTTGGTATTTTTGTGTTAGTGAGGCTTCTTCCCTCCCAGTTTTTCCCACTCAATTTTCCTCTTCGTTTACTAAAAGGCTGCATTTTCAGTCTTTCTTAAGAAGCTAAGACTATTAGAATGCCTTACATCTTTTGATTCAGTGTACATCATAGATTCAGAGTACAGTGTTTTCTGGTAGAGAGCTCTGCTTGTTACAAATATTTCATGACGATACAATCCTTGGAAATCACTTGTGTTCATTCTGTATTTTACTTCTGTAGGAAAATCTGGATCTTCTAGAGAGAATGCTTATTCAGTACATCAGGAAGAGCAGTGAACACATTTTTGCATTTACTGAAATAGTTCAAGACTTGGTATCATACAGAAAAGTATTATGGTATGAAGACACGTCCTATTTTCCTCTTATTGCATGAAAATGTGTATTGCTCTGAGATAACAGTAGGCTAATTCCCTTCCTGAGCCCATGTTTGTCTAGAAAACAGCAAGCAAGGAAAGCAGTTTACTCTGGCTTTGAGAAGAGGCTTGAGCATCTGCCTATGTGACTGTATTGACATAAACAGGTTGGATAATGTGATGATGCTGTCCCCAAGAATGCCCAGAGAACGACAGACGAGTGAGGACTTACGCATCACTGTCCTCTGATTTGCGAATGAAGCCCTGCTCCAGAATTATCTGGCAATATTTGCTTTTAGTGGGGATGATGGAACGAAGCATGATTTGTGTCTCTGCGGTGTCATGAATAGCTGTGGTCAAGATTACAGCCAGGTCTGTATGGCATGTGTGCGCATGCATCCTTACTGTGCTTCCACATCCCACAGCCAACCAAGTGTGAGCAACACTCCCGTGAAGGAGGAGGCAAATCCTGCCTTGCTGACTCTATGCCAGCAGCTGTTGCCTTCTCAGAGTCAAATGCATGGGCTTCAAAATGCTCTTCCCTCTGAGGTGTTCGGGGGGTAGCAGAGCTCAGCTTTTGAGCTCAGGTCTGTTTCAGACTGTGACAAATTTGTTCCCTGAATCCATACACTTTTTAATCTAAATGTCAGGTAGGAAATTAAAGCCCTGCTGAAACGGAGTGTATTACCAGCATTTTATTAGATCACAAACAATTTAATAACCACATAGAGGGAGAAGGTCATTTTGTTGTCAGTCCAGCTTATCTCATAAATTAGGCATCAGGTTTTGCACAAAAGCGTTTCTCAGCAAATACAATTATCTGTTTTGATGAAGGGCCTCTGTCCAAGGAAAAGAGGTAACACAGATGAAAGAGGAAGCCCTGTAATAAAATTATCATCCAGGAATGTATGAAAGGGGATGGATTCTTTAAAAATACTTATCACACATTTACCCTATTAACAGTAAGCAAATGCCAAAATAGCAAAGGACACGCCTTCCTGATGAATTAATGTGAAATAGTTTCAAGGTCAGTAAACAAAAGGGATGGTAGATGAAATATTGATTATAAATAGGGTAGCTCTTAGTGACCTCACTGGCTGAAAAGGGAAGAAACCCAGAGCATTATCTCTTCGCTAGAAATATTTATGGCCCAGAAATGACAGTCCTCTGAGTAGGAGCAGGGCAATGAGTGATGCATACCAACATAGAATAGATTTCAATGTATCGTGCCGCAAATCTGTTTCTGCGGTGGGGGAGAGGAGCAATGAGGAAAAGGTTTGACTAGAATAAATTTTTTTCAGAGAATATGAAGGTCTGGTGTTGCTCAGATTTGTCTGCCTGCAGGTCTCTGATGCGCAGGGATTTCTATGCCCCTGCCTGTCTCAAGCTGCCTTCTTTTTTTTAGCCTTGTTAGAGTGAAGTTAGACTAGTGCATTAAGCATCCTGCTGAAAAGTGAGGGCAAGTTGTGGTGCTTTATGTCCTGAGAGGTGCTGCAAGACAAACGTGGCAGTGGCAGCAGAAGAAGCTTCCTACATGACAGCTCACTTGTGTTGCCACCATGGGAGCTGGGGAAACCACCAGCGTGAGGACAGGACAGGGCTTTTCCCTCCCGTGACTGCAGCTGACTTGCATCTCTTTTCCCCTTTTCTCTGCATAATGTGACATTGATCACTCCTCAAAAACAGAGTCATGCAAATCTTCTACCCCTTCTTCACGTGGGCCTGGGAATGCAGTGAGCCAATGGTCTTCAGAAAATGAAGAACTGGAACAAAATTATGCAGAAAAGAAATTTTTAAAAAATCACTGCTATCCTCCAATATAGTGGTCTCTGAACTCAGTATGCAAACTAATATTTGCTCTGGAAATCTCTCCGTGACTGTGTCTAAGAGTCAGGTCTGGTCCATGTACCAGAGCTCTCAGCTCCCCTTGCCATGCCCATGGAAGAGCCCATCCATCTCATTATTCTGTTTCATACAAAATCATTCTGATTAATGCCTACTCTGATGTGATTTTTTTCTGCCCAAACTCAAGCTTGGAGAAAAAGCATGACACCTGGTAACCTAAACTCTATTTTTCTTCCCACAATGAAGCTAGGCCAGCCTCACCCAATAATCTGTTAATGAACTGCCTCTATTCCTCCTTCTAATTCTGCAGTGTGTTGCTGATGAGTTTGGCCTAGCAGTCATTTAAAGACATAGAATAGACACACACAGTGGAAGAATTGTTTAGGAAAAAGCTGGAGAAGCTTTTCCAGTGCATGGATCTCATCAGAGTGAAATCATGTTATTTCCAAACACTTTCACTCTTTGCCTGTGCAGCCCAATGTGAGAGAGAAACATATTCTTGGTAAGCTGTTTAACTTTCTGGTTGTGAGAAATAAAACAGCAGAATATTTTTTTTTCTTTTTTTTGAGAGAGAGAGACAGGGAGTAAGGGCAAAGAGTATTTTTGTTCTGGTCTTGATAAGGGCATAAAGACTGCTTAGTGAAGAAATGGGAATACTTAACTGACATCTTCTGCTTTGGATCGTGGACTTCCATTTTGTCTCCTGTCTGAGAAGTCAGAAGCTAGCCCTACATCTAGCAGCATGTTTTCAATGTGGTCCCAGTGCTATTGACCCAATGTCATCCAATTTTTGTGCTCCTAATAAACTACAACCTTGTTCCTGATAATAGTTAGATATGATGCATGGATTGATGGCGTGCAAAATACTAGGTAATTTGTTCTTAGAATATGCCATTAGATGGACATTAGACAGGATTTTATTGCCATTAGACAAGGACAGGATTTTATTGCCAAATGCAAAGGGATATGCATTCCCAGGACATGAAAAGTTGGCCATCTTAAAAAGAAAGGAAAGCCATGTCTCAGGAGAGATTTATGGGCCACTCAAGGTTAAAAAGAAGAAAATCTCACAGCGTGGTATTTCAGCTGAGCATTTAATCCAATGCTTGGATTTATTTACTGTCTTTGTATAGATTACCTTAGCATTGGTGTCAGCAAGGCTGTAGAGTTCAACAAGATCTTATAAACCCATTGCTGATGAAGTGTGTGGTTAAGCAAAAGTCTTGTAAGAGGAAAGTAAAGATTAGGATAGGACACTCATGCTATGTAGTCTGTATCCATTGGTAGGTGGAGTACATATAAACATGCTTTAAGGCCATCAAATGCAAAAATCCTATAGATGGGCAGAACAAATGCAACTCTTACTGACTGGACAGGGGACAGTACAGTTTCCCTAGAAGGGCTGAAGCAGTACTGAAAAAAAGACAATCTACTATAAACAAAAACCTGGAAGAAAATTGAGTTCACAATCAGATGTTGTGGTCAAAATATAACATCGCCCATGGGTTTATTCAAAAAAGTTTGTTGAGCTGGGGTAGACGGAGAGTTTTAGCTATATTCTATGAAACCACAGACACTGGGATGTCACAACTGTTCTGGAGTGCAAAACATGGAGAAGGTGCATGGAAGAGCCACAGGTATTTCTCTCAAAGAGAAGCTCTTTAAGCAGTATTTAGCTTATTGCAAAGATGGTGAGAACTGACTTGATGGTATGAGGTAGAATATAGCGTGATCTACAGGGCTATTTAAACCAGTGGAAAAATCCACAACAATTTTCATGTCAGACAAGTTCAACAGAGGTATATGGTTCTTTTTAAAAAGTGAGGAGAATTTGTTCCAGTGGTTAAACCACTACAGAAAGTAATGAAATTTCCATTTCTTGATATCTTTTCAAAGAGCATACAGCTTTCCTATGAGGCAAAGCTGTAGCCAAACCCACTGTTGCTTTTCTGTAGGAGAAACTTGGTAAAAAGCTGTGTACTGTATGATATGTGAGGTCCAACGTACTCCATCTGGCATTAAAATATCTGCATCTAAAAATCATTGTCTGATCCAGGGCTACAGACTCCACAACCCATGGAGTGTGGTTCAGCAGAAGGAAACACCCCCAGAAGCTAATCATCTTGTGTAAAGCAATACCTATTCTCCTCCATGTTATCTCCTTGGTAGGAGATCATACAGTTTATTATCCAGGGTTTACTCACTTTTTCCCTTATTTCTTCCTTTTAAAAAAAATTTTTTACTTTTTTTTTTAATTATTTTTTAATTTATTTCTCTGTTGGATACAGTCACAAGGATGGTAGACATTAAGGTATGTAAGCAGATGGCTATGTTCTGGTCTGAGGTTAAGCTAACTGAAGAAGTTGTGCAAAAATTTGGACATGACATGAGAAATTGGTGAACATATATAACAGAGTGAGAAGCTGATAAAAGTTACTGATAGCACCATGAGGAATGGCTGGATTTCACAGGTGGAGTTATGTGAAAGAGGGCTAAACTTCACCATTAACTGGAGGGGAATATTGGGGTCTTTTGGGTGTTACAAGGCCAAGAGGGCCCAGATAACCATATAAGTAATACTAAATAAAACTGGGATTATTTAGGTAACGGTATCAGCAATACCAGATTTGGGTATAGATGTAGAAAAACTTGGACAAATGGAGAAAAAATAATTAGAGGTGAGTTATTCATCTGGGAGGGCACATGGACAGGGAGAAGAAGGATTCAGGGAGGATGGGAAAAAAAAAACAAAACATGGGAGAATGGAGAGGAGATGGGGGTAAAGGGCTGGTTTCATGTAAGTGGTTCAATGCTCCTGCCTGTCCAAGTCCACCACCTGACCAGTATCATCTGCCTTATTGTCTGTCAAAGTCTATTCCTGATTATTTTCCCGTGTGAATGTGCATGTGTGGGAGTCAGTCAATGGAGAGACTAGGTCTAACGGCTTGGTACTAGAGAAACCAGGGGTCTGAGAGTATGTGTTTTGTGCGGTTGTTTCAAGGGGATTCAGCTGGGACACCAAGTGTCGGCTTTTGGATTTCACCTGTGACAGGAAATGTAAAGAACAAAATCCCGTGAAAATGGGAATTCCCATATTCTGAACATGAAATCAAATGGACAGAGAGAAATCCTCATCAGTTTTTTTCCGGCTTCTCCTAGGAGATGATACCATGGGGTCAGCTATAGCTAGTTATAACTGCAAATAAGCTTCAAATCAGATGCCAATATCCAAACCCTGACAGTTTTGGGGAGATTTAATCCATTAAGCAATTAGGTCATTTCTCTAATTGAGATGATGCCAAAGTCCAGTGTCTGAGCTTGCATAATGTTGGGAAAGATTGCATTTTAGCCAGTCCCAAGAGCTATCTAATTAAAAACTAATCAAAGTAATACTGATGAAAGCTTTTTAGTTCGCGCTACAAGTTTTGGTAGCACTTTGACTTCAACATGGTGTCAATAGTGGGGCTGGTTAATTACTGGGGCTTATTGCTGCAGATGTTTGATGGGAATGGAAGGCAAAACTTCTGCTAGATTTACGAAATACTCTTTCACTGTTGTAGAAAGATAAATACAGAAAACCATACAGAAAATACAGACAGATGATATTTAATAAAATAGCCTTTTCAGAGACTTGAATATCCATTACTGTGGAAGCAATGGTTAACAGGATAAACACTTCAATACATCTCAATCTATGCACTTAGCCAGAGCCATATCCCTGTCATTATTTACCTGCTCAAATTTGTCTTCTTATTTGCCTTCTTATTGATACTTATCTCTTTCTCTATTGTGTTTCTAAAGCACTTGGCACCCTGTGATTTGAGTGCTCTGCTTCTGGTTTTGGCCTCATCCTGTACAAAGGGAGACACAAATGCTCTGGAAATGATCGCTGGGAGGTAAAGCTCCATGGTGGCAACGGAGATGAACCTTGTAGAGGTAGCTCTGAGATTTTTTTAACCTTAGGTTCCATAGGATGAAAAGAGTGTGAATCCTGGGTCACTGTGTTCAGTCGTTTCTGTGGCAGACACTTACAACACAGAAACTCATCCAAAATTAAGTAAACACCAGCAGAAAACTGGGAGTTTGGGAATGAAAATCTATGGGGAAGACTTGTTTTAAAAAAAAAAAATGTGGCCTGTACAGTGTCCTCAACCTAGCTCGCTATTTTTATCTGTCTCCATTTTCTTATAATCCTATGTGTCTGCTTATGGATCCATTAATTAATTTATTTTTCTGAGACATTTACCACCTCAGCAACTGTATTCTCCTTTGATCTCATGACAGTATTTTTCTTTTTTGGTTAAATCACTCTTTTCCACTACAGAAAGCAACCACTTACCCTCCACAAGTACAGCCCAAGGAAGAGAGGAGTTTCTTGCTATGCTTATTTGTTTAAACAAGTTGCTTCACTTATCAACTCAAGAAGCTCTACCGTTTGGTGAATGAGGTGAGTAGATGAAGCCATCAGGTATCTCAAAGGTGTTTTGTAGCAGAAAAAGTACTATATACAGTGATGTGAGGTCCTTAGCTCACTATGTGCCTCACTATGGAAGGCTACAGTATCGACCTTCAAAATAACAGTTTTGTGCATCTGTATCTCAAAAGCTAACCAAAAGGAGGCCTGGTTTCTTTATGAAAGGTTTATTGTTATTATTGCCTGCTGCATCTTCCCCCGTGAGGTTCCCTTTATCACTCAACCCAGGCAGCAGATTAATTCTCTCCTAACTGCAAAATCTGATGACATTTTTTCCACAAATCGAGACACTATCAGGGGATTTACTCTAGGGCAGTAGCTCTGAGCCCTGACTTCACAGAGATTTCAGCTTAGAAGGATTTCCAACAGAAGCTGTCTCTGTCCCCAAAAATCTTTAGTTGCCCGAGGGCAGTGCCAGTGAAATGCTGCATATGACAGTACCTCCACAGCTGGTTTTAGGGTGAGAAAGGAGAACAGATGGAGCAGCTGTGGTAGAAACAATCTCCAGAGTGGAAAATTCATGTCTTCTTAGTGTGAGCTGACGAATTGAAGCTGGTGTCTTTGTCAGATTTTTCTCTCCTATAGAAGCAGAATCAAGCAGGGGACACTAAACATGCAATTTTCCAAGGGAACTACCAAAGCACAAAACAAATAAATTAAGATAAAGCAATGGATTCAGATGATGTGTTAAATATAAATTTTAGGTGGACTCCTAGCATGCATACTTGAAAGGACTATATATTTATACAGATGTCCTCAATCAGCTTGAGGTCTCAACAATATTATTACTGTGTCCATCCCCATTTGTGGAAAGTGGAGCCATGTAAATGCTTTATTGAGCACGAATGCTTTATGAGACAAAATCCTTTTGCCTTCTGAAACATTATATTTGATAAACCAGAGATGATGCACAAGTTTCCAATAACTCCAATCTTTAACTATCATTGTTCTGAAAAGTCAATCCTCCGTTAGGAACTGGTTCAGCAAAGATCACAAGCACAGGTGGGGAACGTCATAGTAATCACCTGCAATATTGCAGCCCTTGCCCAGAAGGAGCAGAGTGACCAGGACAAGGAATTATCCAGCCTGCCAGTCTGCCAAAGACAATAAACACAAGTATATTTTCAAAATTACAGTGTTTACAGTAAACTCCATTAATGCCCCATATACTTTCATCCCACCTCATACAAAAGACGGCGTGCAGCTGTATTACCCCAGGAGAGCAAAGGTGTCATCCTCACCACCACGTAGTCATTTCCATTGCCTTTTTGTTTCTCCCAATAGACACCGATTTACAACTCTTGCCTGCATTACAAGTGCTGGAAGAGTTGAAAAGAAGCAGAGATGTAGCCAAGCAGCAAATAAAAAGGTGTTCTCTTTACCTGGACTGGTGTCCCATGAGGGCATCCCAGGGTTTGAAGAAGTGGGCTTGAATTTATTGTTGTCAACCAGCTATGTCACTGTCACTGTGAGTAGAGTTAGGCTTGAAGTGAGCCATTTCTGGTGCACCTGTCATCCAGGCTAGGTAAATTTCCTTTCACAGCCACAGTTCCTCAATATTCCAACATCACAAAAGTTGGGTTTAAACTATCGATATTACTGAAACAAAACTGAAGAAAAACAAGAATAGAGATTTAATGAGGAAGAATTAAGAACCTCTGATTCTTGCTTGAGGTCAGCAGCAAATAAACATGCTGTTGATGAGCAAGAATGATGGGGAATAAAAATGGGTGCTGCAGGTTGACTACGAGAGCAGACTACATTTAGTTGCTTCAAGTGCTTATTGCTCCTACAGCAGGAAAGCTGAACTGTTGGGAAGTTGCTTGGGCGCTACTCTGGTTTAGTAGCTAGGTAGATTTATCTTAAATGGTGGTTGCTGATGATTCGTCTTAGTATGTAAATTGTGATGGCACAGCAGCTGCTTTCTGCTGTAGGTGAGTGGTGAGAGAAGCCTTTAGCTAGTGCTCATGCTTCAAGCCTCGGATGTGAGGGGTTGCACAAGAGGGCAGGGGTGGGTTATGCTGCATCACAGCTACCTCAGCTGTTAAAACTCATCTTCAGATGAGCCCTGGTACACCTGTACATTATGCTGAAGCATAGCTGGTATAAAGAGACCTTAAGTCAAATTAGGGGTCAAATAAAATCACAGCAATTTCAGAACTAAGAAGCAAGTTGAGGGATTAATTTCACCACAAAAAAAAAAACAAAAAAAAAGAGGGAACACCTGCAGTTATAAAGCAGTTTTAATTTTTCTGGTTGTTGGAGGAGGATGTCTCCTTCTGGATATAATTAATGTTTTTTTAACAGATAAAGTTAAGGAAGGTGGTTAAGGAGAGGCATTTTGGACCACAAAAAGGAATGAAGTCAACCCTCTAAACCAAATAATTTTTACAAGCATGTTGCAAAGAGCTAGAAGAAAAGATGCAGCAGAATGAACATTGCCTAGAATATCACTGAAGGCACAAGCAAATGTCTGCGATATGCTCTTAAGAGCAAAACAATTATCATTGATTTTATGTTTCAATTATCTCGGGCTCATTTGCTCCTTTATGCCTTTAAAATAAATATATTAGGTGAAAATCCCTTGGGATTTCATGCATCTTGAGATCAACTAATGCCTGTAACAAACATTTTCCCTTCAGAACTGCTAGCATGAGCAAAACTCAAAGACCTGAAGAAGGGAAAATTAGTTTTGTCAGAAAAACTGGTCAAAGAACATAACCCCCTCACTTGTGAAAATAAGCAATTTGGAAATTAAATAAATTAATGATATGTGGAAATTAAAACAGCAATACAGGTTCAAATTCAAGCACCTTCTGCATATGCTATAAATGACACTTCTTTAGAAGGATTTAGACAGGCGGGTAGAACAGTACTGAGGCAGTGATGGCAAGAAACCAGGCAGTTTGCAGAGGTTTTTAACAGCAACACCTTAATTGATTCATCCATGTGATTTCTGTTAGTGTGACAAACAAGACAAACCTGGGGATGGTCATGTTCTTCCTTGCTGAAATCAAACATGGGCCCAGCTCTTGTGCCTCATGGCCTTGTTTGTCAAAGGGGCAACCCAGCTTTGTGAACTGCGTTTAATTAGAGTTTGTGATTCCCACTTGAAAAAGATCCAATGAAGAAATTGTTATATAAACTGTCACAGTATAACATCCCATATTTTTATCAATCAAGAATTTATGGATTTGTGACACCCTTCAGAAAGCTCTAGGTAGGACTTTTAATCAAATTCTGGAAAACTTTCAAGGTTTCTTTGTCACAGTGTGTATCTCTCTCATGAATTAGGTGCTTGGTGGGAAAAAGGGGACAGTGACTCTCTAATAAAACACAGGACTTTTCCAAACAGCTAATCGATGACATCTTGTCCCTGAGTGGGCAAAAGCTTCTCTTGAATTAAAAACTCATTCAAGGGTAGGAGTTACGAGCTGCTGCCTTTCTTCGGTGCCTTGAGAAGATATTACAGATGTAAGCCTGATTTTTTGCATTTAAAATCTGCCTGTGTACAGCAGGACACTGGCCCCAGCTTTCATAACTTGGAGTCAGGAGGTGGATGCAAGCTGCAACCTAACAGAAAGAGGAAGTGCAAAAATAAATAGTAACCTACGTTGTCAGTCACTGGGGCAACAGCTATTTGGACTTATCTGGGGTACTGGGGTATCTTTTTCTGTTCCAGGTAGTGCTGTGATAGATGTAAATGGTGATAGAAATGAAGTTCTTTCTCCTGATTTGTGAGTTCTTCCATGGTAATGTGTTTCTCCTGCTGCCTTCAGAAGAAGGATGATTTCTTTGGAACTCTGGAGTTGAACTAATGATGCAAGAAGTGCATCCACCTCACAAAGGACATTTAAGCAGCTTGCTTTCTCAGGCTTGTTAAGAGAAAGAAAGATGAGCAAAGAGGAGAAAAACAATCATTTCTATCTCTGTAGCATACTACTCTAAAATATCAGCCATTGCAAATGGATTCATTGGGGCAGACGTAATATACTTGGGACAAATTTTGATAAAATCTTCAAGAGGATAGTAGCGCTTCTACCAAAGGAAACACATAGCACTCCTTTTCCTACTTCAACTGAAACACACACGTTTAAGAAGAAGGAGGTAATTCTTATAGTTCAAAAATAAATTAATATGTTCTCACTGTATCTTTTATCCCACCAAAATAGATAACTAAATGGGAAATGGATATGCAATGGATTGCAACAAAAGGGCTTTTGGTTTGAGTGCTTATTTGGAGTCCAGGCGAGTTGGGTTCTTGTCCGAGATCCACATCTTAGACTTACTTGTTTTCTTCTTTGGCAAAGTTGGTATTGCTTGATTTCTCTCTTTTTTTTTTTTTAATCTCTCTCCTTGCTCAAATTGTGAAAGATGCATTCTGCTTAAAAATTATGAATCATAAGTTAGGTGATTTAAAGACAGACTTTGATGTTTGTAACAGCTCAGGGATGGTAATTGAATTCCAGTCTTTCTCTTCCAGCGTTGTCTATGTAAGTAGCAAAAAGCCCTTATGCTTTTGTGTTCTTTGAGAAAGCTTCACAGAAGCAAAATAAATAACTGTTACGATAATAGTAAGTAAACAAAGAAGATTAAACCTTTCCATCTGCAGCATGCCCACTGGAAAAAAAAGATAAGCATTCAAATAGTCTGAGCCTTAGCTGCATAATTTCTAACTAGAAAAATTTTTCCTTTGCTTTTCACTTTTCTTTTATTAAAAGGAAACTGAGGTGTACATACATCCAGATCAACATTTTCAAAAATGTTTCTGTTGGTAAGTCTACTTTTTAAAGTTTTTCATACTCTGGCCCCCATGCAACAAAGTACTTTGTGAGACTTATGTTCTTAAAGTTAAGTGTGTCTTAAACGTAATTGTGCTCAAAGGAGGTGAAATAAGCTTGTGCTCATATGCTGTGTTGAACTGAATCTTTGACTATCCGTACAGAAGTGTAAAGTAAAAATGTCATTTTTTACAGAGTGCAAAATGATTAATAACTGGGAAAAGGGTAAGGGTAGGAGAGGGGTTCTGTTATAAATTATCAGTATATAAGAAATAACATTGCTTTAAAGCATTGAACTCTAAGGCATTTCCAGCTTCTATGTTACTAAGAATCTAAATAGGCAAAAGCCTACTTGAAAAAAAAAAACAGAAGAAGAAAGAAAAAAAAAGGAAAATAAAGATCTCCTTTTAGATTATTAATGTTGGTAGCATAAAAAAGTGCTTGGAGTCATGGTTTGAAAAGCTATTTCATTACCTGCACTGCAATCCAATCCATGTACTTATTTATCTGGATTTGAAAGAAGCTGACAAATTCAAAGCAATATTAGAAAACAACAACAGTCCTATTACACCCGACAGCATTAATAACAATGATGTGCCACCTGTATCTGTTAAATGTTTCACCATCTTAGATTAAGCTAATTGAAATTAATCAGCAGCACAGTGAGGAGAACAAAAGCTGGGAGAAATTTTTAAGGGATATGATGGATTTATGCACTTATAGACTTCACCTGATGTTAGGGAACAAAACACCCATCTACATATCCATGAAGCGATCCAAGAAAATTAAAAGCCAGGAAGATGCTTTTTCATTTGTTTTAATAGGATATAGAGAAAACCATGGACAAATCGTGTAAGAATTGGGTTGAGTCCTTCCATTCAGTATCCCCAAGGAGAGGACTATAACATCTATCCATCGACCTGCATAAAGATAAATATCCCGGAAAGAAAATGCATTTGTCTGTGTCATCATTTAATTAAAGTCAAACCTGGATAGCAAAATAGCTTACCTGATTTTCCAGACTTTTAATGGGCTATACATTTTGAGTTGGGATTTTCTTTCGCATCTTTCTACATGGCTGAAAGCTGCCATTAACAAGTACATTTTGCTTGTTCTTTGTTTCATCCAAACAGAAGATCTCTTCTTCTGCCCTTCCACAATAGGGTAGTGGGATTAGGAAGCTCCCAGTAGTTATGTGGGGATTCATGGTGGGAAGCAGAAAGATCAGCAGATCTACAGGTGACTCCCAAATGACAGGAATAAGGATGCCTAAGTAGAATATACCAATTTCACCACTGAGTATTTTGGGGCTTGAATCTCTTCTGGAAATTTCATCTGTCTGAGCATTTTTCCTAAATCAGTTCTAGAGGGAGAAGGAGCAAGGTAGACACAAATCATATGTCATTGACAGAAATCTTATTTCCAATGCTGGGAAAATGCCTCAGCACCTCATAGTTAAAGCTAGAGAGAAGACTATTTTCTATTTTTGTCTTAAACTCCAGTTGCTAGAAATGATTCAGTTCCCTTGTCAAACATTTCAGGGACAAAGAACGGGAAAGGTCATTGTATCTTTCCCTTTGCTATCAGAAACAATTATATAATCCTGTGTGGGAAGTTCTACCTAAAAAATGTAAAATTTCTTTACCACCACTGTTTCCTTAAGGCCTGAGTGTCTTTGTCCAATTTCCAGGCATAACCAAGATTCTGGAGAACATACAATAGCAGACATGATAGTGGAGCCCATCAATTACATGAAGCCGGTGAAGGGTCTGGAGAACAAGTCTGATGAGGAGCTGCTGAGGGAACTGGGGTTGTTTAGTCTGGAGAAAAGGAGGCTGAGGGGAGACCTCTCCACAACTACCTGAAAAGAGATTGTAGCGAGGTTGGTGTTCATCTCTTCTCCCAGGTAACAAGCAATTGGATGAGAGGAAACAGCCTCAAGTTGCACCAGGGGAGGTTTAGATTGGGTATCAGGAAAAATTTATTCACTGAAAAGGTTATCAAGCATTGGAACAGGCTGCCCAGGGAAGTGGTGGTGTCACCATCCCCGGAGGGATTTAAAAGACTAGTAGATGTGGTGCTTAGGGGCATGGTTTAGTGGTGGACTTGGCAGTGCTGGGTTAACGGTTGGACTTGGTGCTCTTAAAGGTCTTTTCCAACCAAAATGATTCTATGATTCTATGATTTTTATTGGTTTTATCCTGATACCTCTCTTTCTTCTGTTCTCATTTTTATTTCTGTTAAAAACTACAGATGAACATTGCTTCAGTCTATTTTAAGCAGCCACGTGTGTGCCAGTAGCGTGGGTGCTAAGGTCAACAGAGAAACCTTTCAAAGCTGACACGGTGAACTCTAATGAGACCATCAGAAGCAGCTTCACTTTCTCCTGCTCATATATGGCGTGCCTAGTCAATCTTGACACATATTAACAGGCTGTAATTCATTTAGGTGTTGGTCAAGGGATAACTTCCAACATTTAGAGAAATTAGTCTTCAGAAATTTGACAGATAGAAAATCAAAAGAGCACAGGAGGAAGGGGTATTAATGCATGTTTGTGTGGAAGTGGATATTGTTTAATCAGGGTGGAGATGGGCAGAGATACATACCAAGAATCCTTCTGGCACGGAGGAACAATAATACTCTCTAACCTGGAGTGATTTCAAGGGAAAGAGAGAAAAAAATACCAGTTCTTTTTTTTTAACAAGCCCTGTGAAAGATGTTCTTGGAGCTTCACTCCTCAGCATGCTTTTCCACAAATAGATTCAGATGTTGGGGTATCACTTGTTTGTGTCTGAGGAGCGATATGTTCTTGAGCTAAAAATGAAACACTGAGCAGAAGCTGACTTGAAGCGACATGTTCCTAAAAGCAGGCGAGTTGAATACTGTCAACAGTCAATAAACACATGCAAACAAGAAAGGCAAAAAAGAAGAAGAAAAAAAAGGCAGTAATTAGATATAACACCCTTTGATAGGGGATTAATGGCCAGGATTAATTAAACAGGTATTATTAACCCCACACACCAGATTTCATTTTCATTTTACAGGTGGCGAAAATAAGACACAAGTCAGAGTCACCACATGCCTCATTGGGGGAACTGAGCTGTTTGCCCTCAACCCACTCCTCTGTAGACATGTGCTTCTGCAGAGCTTTTCTTTCTGCAGAAGTCAACTTCTCTTCCACTGAGCAATCTCCAGACTTATGGTGCCCTGGGGGTTGCGAGCCTGTGACTGATGCATGCCAAACAGTCAGAGATAAGGCACTGGGGTCCAAAATTCAATGCAGAGCCCATCGTAGAGATAGACATAGGAGAGAAACTGAGAGAAAAAACAAACAAACAAAGCTAAACCAGGGAATGATTGTTTATGTTCCTCTCTGTCCTGCTGGGTTTTTGTATCGTCTCCATCCTGATGGGGTGACACTGCTTTGGAGAAAAGACCTCTCTCCTTCTCCTTCTACTGAGTAGTGAACTATACAGGGACAGCTACTGATGGCCTGGCCACAGGGCATCAAGAACTAGGTGGTGTAAAAGCAGCAAACTAAGCTGGATAGGGCACAAAATCATAATCTCCTAAGTGTGACATTTTGGAAGAGTTAATGCCATGGGGACAAATAACTAGTAGGTCCCCCAATGCAGTCATCAGAAACATCCTAAAAGCAACTTGTTTGTCAAAAATTTATGTTGTTATGGATACCTAGTGGGAAACTGGAAGGTGATCTGAACCTCCGCTACACTTTCTCTGTATATTTTTGCAAAATTTGCTGATGCTATGATTTCAGACCAAGATGCTTTACCTGTGTGAAGGTCACCTGCCATCTCACCTCCATGTAAACTTCTAAAGGAGTTTTCTTCCAGGCACTACCATTAGTAAAATTAATTGTAAAGATTAGCTTTCATCTTTTTTAAAGTAAATCTTCTACTTAGGAGTTTTCTGTATCTTCTTATCTTCACAATATAGTTTTGACACTGCACCTTTAAAGACATAAAAATTTCTGTGAGCTTCAGTGTTCTTTAAAAATGTATTTCTATTGTACTTCTAAATTCTTCCATTCTTTTTCTATGTCTTAGCAGGTAAGTGAACAGAGGAATACTGATTAACCCGAAATTTGTTTATTCATTTTATCTCACTACTGTGCTATCATTTTCTTTTTCTAGTAAATGTGTAGGTGCAGAGAAGTTTTGCTTTACTTTATCTGTACTTTTTTAAAAAATTACTTTAGCACTGTTATTGTTTTGTGTCCTTATGTCATCCTGTAATGATACGAAGGAAATTTAATTCCATTTACTTTTTTGAAGGTAGATATTTATATAATTTAAAACAATAGCCATCTTTACTTGAAAGAAGAAAATCTCTCTACAATGACTGACTGATTTTCTGAAGTTCTTTTTAGATCTCTCATCATCAGCTCTAAATTTAATTCCAACATGTTGGGTTTTGGACTCAGGAAAGAAAAGGATCAGAACTGGTAAATTAGGTTTGAAAACAAAGACGACATTTTCTACAAGCTGGTAGGAATTTATTGTCAATTTCTTTTGAATTCTTTGTCAAAAGCAAAACCTCAAAATAAAATAAAAACTTCAATGTTTTGGACAGCTTTAGGGAAAAACAAGAATAATATGTGAGAGAAATAAATATAAGGAGACAGCCTTAAGATGACACACACTTATATTTTCTGTATAATAAACTATTCACTTTCCTCAGTAGTTGTTCACTCAGAAACATTTTGGTCTTCAATGAGTATAGACTAAGCAGCTTTACAGCTTTCCTTACAACAGCACACAGCGCACTTCCAAGGATTGCACATATATCTCACTGGTCTATCATGGTCAGTCATTGTCTACTCTTCTGTAAATAGATGTTCCCTCTCTCTACCCGCACTAACAGTCAAATCACCAGTTCAGACTCCTTGATTAAATATGACAAGCAATTATTGAAGTGCCATTACAAACAGAGATTGCACATCCTGGTACATCCCCAGATAATGCTGTTATGGCTCTGCAGCTTGAGCATAGCTCAGCTTTAGAGTAACTGGAACATTATAATACAAAGCAAATATTTATGAATACCATCAATGGATAGAGAAGTCATGCTTATATAGATTAAGCAGTATATAGATTAAGTAATCTGCGTATGATGGAAAATCGGGAGGGTGTAATTTCTGGTTTTGAATTAGAACTGGTTTAAAAAATGTAATCACTATCTTTAAGGAAAACCATTGTATTGCCATGCATTATGTTTACCACAAGCTAGAATAAAAAGTCAACTTGTTGAAGGTTTCAATGGAATGAAAAGCTCTGACAAAATTGATTGAGAATGAAACTTTCCATCTCAGAGTCATTTTCTCTCTGCTATGAGCTTCATAGAAGCTGTAGTCCTGGTCAGTTATTCTCCTTTCAGTCCTTATATTCTGGCCAAACTAGAACTCCATGAATCATTATCTTCAATGGGCTCCCCCAAAACCTTTGTGGTATATTTGAGGAGACATTTCAACTTTCCCAATGGAAACTTTTGGCAAAAATCACTCTTTCCTTCTAGAGCATTTCTATTTCAATAGAACAATTTTTTCAACAGGAAATTTCTGGCATTTTCCAACAGACTATAGAGACTACTACAGTAATGGCCAGTGCCTCAGGTTCAGGACAGTATAAGGTCAAAGGTGATTTTGTGATGAAGATCACAAAAGAAGACATGCTCCATGCCCAAAGGAGCCTCCAGTCTGACGTCCAGACTGATGCCTTAAATTCTTATATAAATATTCAGTTTTCCATTAATCCATGCCACGTGGCTTTTTGGAGGCAGGCGAGGGCCAGGGGAAGAAGAGATGGCAGGAAGGAGGTGAAGTCAGGAGACAGACAGTGAGGAGGATAGGGTTCTATTGACTTGGCAGCAGAAAGTTAGTGAATTGAAAGAAATGGCATTAAGCACGGATTGATTAATGGCAATGACAACAGAGACAAGCAGATTACAGGCTAAATCCTCTCCTCTGTGCATTTCACTGTTCCTCTGCCACACAGTACGGAGCTGTCACTACTTCTGCCTGGTGGCTGTTTGCCTCCCTTTTCAGTCTCTTCAGCTCAGGCAGACTGAGTCGTCATGTGCACTTTTCCATGGATGTGGTGGAAGTGCAAACTCATGTTGGTGAACGTTTTGTTGGATGGGCAAGGAACTGTTGTTAAAGATGATGAGAGCCATGTGCAAGACAGCTCTGCAGTCTGATATTAATCTGTTAACACTTTTCTTCAGAACACTTTTCTTGGTGATATTGATGGAGCAACTAGTGGCTGAACAGCAATGATGTACTTCACTTCCTTTTTCATGCAAGGAAAAACAATTACTCTTGAAAGAAATCTCTGCTCAACAGTACTGGGCAGCCTACAGATAGGAAACAAAACTTGACCCTTGAGAGGACAAATTGCAGCCATGAAGACCCCAGCCCAACAAAACCTGTGAGTTCCCACTTTACTCCAATAGTAAGACTCAAGTGCTGCATTTAAACTCCGTCAAGCATTTCACTGATGGTTAGAATGGTTTAAAACTGGATTTTTTAGTCTGTCAAAGTCACATTTCTTCAAAGCTGGGACTATATTTTATAAAGAGCATGGAAGGAGTGACAGGATGAACTGGTCCTTTGAGGACTGAGGGCCACACAGTGCCATTAAAGTAATAGCTCAGTGCCTAATCTTACAGTAACACGTATCTCTGCATCAGATATATGCACATTAATGTTTATATTCATAACTACATTAGATATTTATAAGTGATATAGCCATGTGTAATACACTACATAATGTAGGGGGTTCAAGCTATGTATACCTAATGCACTTGTCAAAATTAATATTGATAACTATCTTATATAAAGAATTTCCTTATTCTTGAGATGTGGCACCCACAATGCATTTCACTCAAGTTTAGCTAGAGCGTGATGCATTTTTCAATGTAAAAGTGGTTCTACTAATATGGAATCAGGGACTGTTTAGTAGAAAGTAGTCAGTATAGCTCTAACTGTTTATTACATCCGTGGTATTGTGGCTCATTAAAAAAAAAAAAAAAAAGGAGTAGTTAAAATCAAGTCAGGATAATGTTTAGAAATGAGAGTATTCATTAAAAATCAGTAGAACGTTTAAAATCCCTGAGAATGTTCATTCTGGATCAGAGCTCTCACCAGGACTTGTGTTACCTTACTTTAGCTATTGAAAAGTTAGGTGTCTCCTTGCAGCTACTTGTCAACACACCTTCTGTACAGAGACACAAACATCTCCAGAGCACATTCTGCTGCATCCTTCTGTGCTGAAAATGTAAAAGTTAGCTTGGAGGGCTACATTAGATGAGAGAGCTCATTTTCAGAGAGCTAAGTTAAAGTCAGAAAAATCCTGACTGCAGATCAGAAAAAAAAACAAAACAAAACAAAAAACAAACCAAACCCCACATGTTTTAACTTCTATCTAAAGAAAAAAATTATTTAAAATAATCACCATTTGCTGTTAATAAACTAGTTGAATTTAGGTATATGCAGTTCAGTACTGAACTTAGTCTATATTTGCTATGTATCTACCAGCTACAGTTTACAGAACTGCAAGTTTTCATGGCCATTTATATGGAGATTTTTCTTAAGAACAAAATAAATTCTTTTGTAAGAAAAATAAAAAAGGAACCTCAATATCCATCTGACTTTATTACCTCCTGGAGTTCTTGTGAGCTGAGAAGCATTTCTGCTTTGTTTAGGAGTGTTAGCATTGAACTATTAAAAGGTCTTGTCAAACACATACATAGAACAAGGACAACAGAGCAAGATGAATGCCAAAGTAGAGCAAAAATACTTTAGTATTGAAAACACTATAAAAATGCAATTATGCTGAGGAGAAAAAAATATAAACATATTTGTGAACATTTTAAATATTTTAAATATCTATAAATATTCATTATGTAACCATCCCCCATACATATTTAAAACCCAAAGTCTCTGCTTTCATTAAGTGAATGCTACTGGAGATAAAAGTATGCTTAAAAGAAATAGAATAATTATTGTTGGACCAGCGGTAGTGATAAATCACAGCCAGGCAGGGAGATTAGTTTCCAAAAATGGAAATAAAGGCACATTCACACTGGAGTTCCAGCAGGGAAGGAAAGCAAGACAAAGAAGAAAGGTTTGAAAACTGGTGCTATGTAGCCAAAGAATTGAAAACAGAATACTGCAAAATGATGGACAGATTTTACTTCAGGCTTTGGACTTTGACGTTTTTGAAAACAGAAAGGGACGACAGCAGTTTAAATTAATTAGTCCTTTAAATTACAATAGCAACTCAGGACTCCAGGCTATGCACTGTGAATCCTTTTCTTGTGCCATTGTTTCTTTGCTTTCCTGCCATCTATTGTCTCTTGTGTGAAAGTAATTTGGCCACAGAGCCCTTTGTTCTGTGTTAGAAGAGGCAACTTCCTAACCCAGAGATGAGTTTCTGAGCAATCACCACTTTGCAAACTTTGCACCACCTTTACAATGCTGATTAATAGTATTACATTTGCATGTTGAAAGAAAAACAGATGCCTGATACAAACAGCAACATGGCTTATAGACATGGTTGGAAATTGTGGAAATTTCCTGGGAAGGTGGTGGAGCAGTTAATCCTGGAAACCATTTTCAGGCACATTAAGGACAAGAAAATAATCAGGAGTAGTCAATATGGCTTCATCAAAGAGATGTCATGCCTGAATAACTTGATAAACTTCTGTGATGAAGTGACTGGCCTGGTAGATGAGGCGAGAACAGTGGATAGATGAGGGAAGAGGAGTGGACATTGTCTACCTGGACTTCAGGAAGGCTATTGACTCTATCTCGTGTAAAATCCTCATAGTAAAGCTGTTGATGCATGGACTGGATGAGCAGACAGTGAGGTGGATTGAAAACTGGCTGAATGAACATGGCCCAGAGGGTGGTGATCAGTGGCGCAAAGTCTCATTGGAGGTCAATGACTAGTGGTGTACCTCACAGGGTCCAGTCCTGTTTAACATCTTCGTTAATGACCTGGATGATGGGGAATAGTGTACCTTCAGCAAGTTTGAAGATGACACCAAACTGGGAGGAGTGGCTGATATGCCAGAGGGTTGTGGTGCCATCCAGAGGGACCTCAACAGACTGGAGAAATGGGCTGACAGAAACACCATGAAGTTCAACACAGGGAAGTGCAAAGTCCTGGACTTGGAGAAGAAGAACTCCATGCATCAATATATGCTGGGGGCCACCCACCTGGAAAGCAGCTTGACAGGAAAAGATCTGGGGATCCTGGTGGACACCATGTTGAACATGAGCCAGCAACGTGCCTGTGCTGCAAAGAAGGTGAATGGCATCCCCAGCTGCATTAGGCAAAGTACTTCTAGCAGGTCGAGGGATGTAATCCTTCCCCTCTGTTCAGCACTGGAGAGGCCATACCTGCAGTGCTGTATCCAGTTCTAGTCTCGTCTGTATAAGAGACATGGACATACTGGAGGGAGTGCAACAAAGGACCACAAGGATCATTAAAGTACTGGAGCACCTCACATCTGAGGAAAGACAGAGAGAGCTGGAACTATTCAGCCTGGAGAAGAAAAGTCCCGGGGGGGCCTGATTAATGTACATAAATAAATTTTGCACCTCTTTGTGAAGGGAGAGAACAAAGAGGACAGAGCTGGGCTCTTTTCCGTGGTGCCCCATGCCAGGACTAGAGGCAATGGGCACAAACTGAAACACAGATTCCATTTAAACAGGAAAGTTTTTTTACTGTGAGGGTGACTGAGCAATGGCACAGGTTGCCCAGGGAGGTTGTGGAGATCATTGGAGATATTAAAAAAAAGTCTAGACACGGTCCTTGGCAAGCGGCTCTAGGTGGCCCTGCTTGAGCAGGGGAGTGGGACACAATGACCCCCAAAGATTCCTTCCATAGTCAACCATTCTGCCATTCTGTGAAAAACTCTCTCTGGGTCTGACGAAGGCACTATTGAGTCCACTATTTAGTTTCTAGTGATCTAATAAGCATCTAATAGTACCTGCTTATGGAGAAATATATAAATACAGCAATCATAAAGTTACATTCGCCTCCATAGTCATGCAATTTCTTGACAGCTGCAACTAGGACTGCTTGAACTGTGGTGGCATTGTTTATTTTGGTGAAATTCGGATGTCCAAATTTCCTTTAAATCTGGGCCTCATTAGTTTGTTGAGGAAGGAATCTTCCTAAGGCAGCACCATCAGGAGTTTAAAAGACGCAGTGTGACACCGTGTAGATTTATCAGCTCACCTGCGCTTATGGGGGTCTCCACCGCTTATAGGACCACTGTTAGCAAGAGCCCTAGAAAGTAATTGAGAAACGTGGGAAGTTCCAGGGAGGTTAATGACTATGAAGAAAAATCTCAGCTGGAAAACTAATGTTAAAACTCTCTTAGTATTTGGATTTCAACATTACATAATTTATTAAGACACAGTGAAATATTTTCACAGAGAATTAAAAATAAATAGCGCTTTTCATCAATGCAGTTCTCTGATTCAGAAGTTATGAATTGGATGGACTGATGTTTATTTTCCAACTAGTTCCAGCATCTAATAACTCTACCATCATTAATGATAGCAATGATAATTAACAAGCAACTTTCTCATATAGCGAATAGATTTTTTCCGTATTTGGAAATACTGTGAAAAATAAAACTAGTTTTTAAGGGCAAACAAGAGTCATCTGAAACTCAAAATACTGTCAAGCATATGTTTAATCAGAGTATTTGGGATTTTTGTCCTGATCAGACTCTTTAAAACACTTCATAATATTAAAGGTTTATGATAGGGACTTTAAAAGTTGTGGCAAGGTGGATTGGCTTCTGAATATTATATTAGGTACGTGACAGGTCAATAAACAAATATATTAAGAAATATAATCAAGAAAATGTTCCTGTAAGAAAAAGAGAGGTACAGAAACTCATTAAAGAAGTACAGACTACTGGTTGCTTTGTAGGGAAAAAAAAAAAGCAATGTTTTTTCAAAGCAAAAAGTAAATTTCCAGCCTCCAAACCTAATGGAAGTAATTCCAGGGAGGTTCATGTTATCGTGATCAGAATGGCTTGAACTCTACAATGTTAGTAATGCTTGAGTGATTTTTCTATTTTCTTGATATGACAAGAATCCTACATTTGACATATTTTAATATCTTTCTCTTCAGAGATTTGTTCCTGACATATATAATGGAATCCTTGAGATTCACTCTAACGGGTAATAGGGTTAAAAAGTGAAGCAAGGTGTCTCTCTACACAGTGCTAGAAAAATGAATAAGTTTGAATTCCCTTAATGAGAATGTTCATTTTGTGCAACAAAATCGGTGCTTGCTGCCAGGTGTGGCTCTGATGTCATCACCATGTCATGGGAAAAAAATGATGGTACCCGAAGCACCTTCTGGGCTACCAGGTGTCACCATGATGTTCATGATAGGTCATGTGGGACAGAAGAAAGCATGTATGCTAGTAAGTATCACTGCAATAAGGTATTACCATTGGCAGTCATGGGCTATGAGATTTGTACTGAGATTGCAAGGCCTTGTCAGGTTTGTTCTGTCTGAAATTTTCTTCACCTGCCTGCAGTTTTGTTTTACGTGGTTTTGCTGCAACAGCAGTTTTTCTAACTGATCAGGTGTCTATGGCTAACCTGTTCTGCTTGTGTTTGTCTCCGTATTGTGCAATCACAGTTTTGAATAGACAGCAGTAACAAGGAATTATTCTATGTAGAATGAGATATTTGTGACTCTAACACAGTGTTACAGCATAGAGAAATACAGGCTTGTCATGGCAGCACAGGTGTTGAGAAATGAATACACAGCATATAGCCCAGAGAAGTACAAGTATGGGATGATAAAGGAAGGGATATGGGCTTGGCACTGGAGACCCAAATGGTCACTTAAAGAAATAAAGACCTGGAGTGATATGAAACTGTGTTTAGGGGTAACAAAGAGTACGAAGAGTAGTGCCTAACCTACGTCAGTCACCATACATAGCAAATTTGGCTGTCACATGGAGCTATAGAGCAATGAAGAAATAGAAGAGCAAATGTATAAAAATGAGCCCAGCTGAATACTACAATGAGGGAGGAGAAACCATCAATACTGTCCTCCTCCCAGCAAAAGACCCCAGAAGCCCTCCAGACTCAACATAACAACACCCCCACCCTCACGGGTCTGAAGCTACCAATTTTAAGATCCAGAGTAGCAGTGGAAGGATGAGCATAACACCAGGAAAAAGGTGTAGAAACTAAGAAGTAGAGGTATTAACTTTTTAATTGCATTATTACTATTATTGAGACTTTTTTCTGAAGCAGAATCACAGAATCATAGAACAGTTTGGGTTGGAAGGGACCTTAAAGATCATCTAGTTCCAACTCCCCTGCCATGGGCAGGGACACCTTCCACTAGACCAGGTTGCTCAAAGCCCCATCCAACCTGGCCTTGAACACTGACAGGGAAGGGGCAGCCACAGCTTCCAGGGCAACCTGGGCCAGTGTCTCACCACCCTCACAGTATAGAATTTCTTCCTCACATCTAATCTAAATCTATCCTCTTTCAGTTTAAAACCTTTACTCCTCATCCTATCACTACATGCCCTTGTAAAAAGTCCCTCTCCAGCTTTCCTGTAGGCCCTGCTCTTTCCCTTATTAAACTTCATGTGGTTGGTGACTGCCCACCTTTCTAATTTATCTAGGTCTCTCTGCGTGGCCCCAAGATGGATCCCTGTGGAACCCCACTAGTGACTGGTCGCCAGGCCAGTGTAGCCCCATTTACTATAACTCTTTGAGCCCTACCCATCAACCAATTGTTCACCCATTGCGTTATGTGTTTATCCAGCTGTATGCTGGACATTTTGCCCAGGAGAATACTATGAGAGACAGTATCGAAGCTTTACTGAAATCTGAAAACATTACATCTACTGGCTTCCCCTGGTCAACTAGGTGGGTAACCTTTTCATAGAAAGAAATCAAATTTGTCAAACAGGACTTTCCCCTCATGAACCCGTGCTGGCTGGGACCAATGACTGCATTGTCTTTGAGATGTGTTTCAATAACTCCCAGAATAATTTTCTCCACAATTTTGCCAGGCACCGAGTTGAGACTAACAGGCCTGTAGTTACCAGGGTCATCCATGTTGCCCTTCGTGAAAATTGGGACAACGTTTGCCAACTTCCAGTCAACTGGGACCTCTCCAGATTCCCAAGAGCGTCGAAAAAACATTGAGATAAGTCTCGCTATGACGTCAGCGTCAGCCAGTTCTTTAAGTACCCTTGGATGAATCCTGTCGGGCCCTATTGACTTGTAGGGATCCAGCTGGAGCAGCAAATCCTGCACAAGTTCGGGTTTGATTAGGAGTGTATCATTCTCACAGCCATGGATCTCAGGCACAGGGCTCTGGGGGTCCCAGCACCCATCATTGGTGTTGAAAACCGAGGCGAAGAAAGCATTAAAGGTCTCCGCTTTATCTATGTCCATATATGTGAGGTGAATGATTCTAAGCCTGTCAAGGTCCCTCTGGATGACATGCCTTCCCTCAAGCGAATCAACAATTAGACATTGGAATGGGCTGCCCAGGGAGGTGGTGGAGTCACCATCTCTGGATGTGTTTAAAAAAAGACTGGGCATGGCACTTAGTGCCATGGTCTAGTTGACAAAGTGGTGTCAGGGCAACAGTTGGACTCGGTGATCCCAGAGGTCTCTTCCAACCTGGTTGATTCTGTGATTCTGTGAACTGCACCACTCAGCTTGGTGTTTACAATGCCGTAGCATGTTGGATTCACTCACAATCAACAGAAACTTCTAGTCCTGTTTTGTGGGTTCCCTGGGGAAAATAATAGGTGACTAAAAGATCTTCGTTTTCTCTGGAGGTTGTGTCATTTTGGATCTAAGCTGATGTGGGTCCCCAGGGAGGACCATGTGATGTACTCTCGAGACCAGCTGCTGAGAAATGAGATTATCCTTTACTAACAGCAGGAAACCAAGCAGTGGGAAGAAAGGTGGGGCAGAGTTTTCATTGCAGAAGGAACAGCAAAGCCCAAGCATATAATAATGTACTGCAGCAGACAGAGCCAATCCTGGACCATTAGCAGAGATGGCAACACAAGAATCTGCTGCCCTTACTGAATTTTCCCATCCCCAAATACATTTCTGTCAGGTTTTGGGGCATATTTTAATTTACACATTTGCTCTCTCTCAGACATACTTGTACAGCCCACAGAAGGTGGCTGTTTCTAATGATCTATGGCTGTACCTTGTGAAAATATGCTTTCAATTTGGCTCCTGAAACATGGACCAAGTGATACTGCCAATAGAAATAACCTTTGCTGTCAAACATTTTTCTCCTCTGGAGAGTGGAACACCTGCACAGCAGCTCAGAAAAAAAAAAAAGAAAAAGAAGAAAAAAAAAATAAAAGCTTTATAGTGGTGTTTCCTTTTGTTTTCAATTTTTCACTTGAATTTCATTTAGTGATTACTTGAGGCAGCTGTGAAATACTTTTATATATTGGCATTACACATTAACTTGCACATGCAGGGCCAAATTCCCAGCTGGTGATTTACACCTGCTGGATGACTGGCCTTGGGCATCGTCTTGCTATAAAACTCTTACAGCCATGTCACCTCTCTTTTTAGACCATGGGACTTGGGCTGTGGTCCTCTGACATAAGCCAGACTGGCAGCATGCCACCTTCTGCCTTTTTATTGAACCAAAGACCCAGGTCACTTAGCAGAAACCAGAAATGCTGAGAAATACTGTAAAAATTGTAAGTGATACTTTTAGATTCCCAATTTTTCAGAAGTAAACCTTAGGGCAACTGATATGTAGGTTGTCACTAATGCACTACTCCGCTTTCAGAGTGGGACTGTTCTTCAGTTTCTCCAAGAAAGAAACATTAAAACAGGTCAAAAGAAGGGGCTATAAAACACTATTGATCAAAAGTCACTGCAATGAGAAAATGCTGGCAATTCTCCCAGAGAATTCCCTTTTTTCTTGAAGTTTTATGTCTTGATCCACAAGGTTTCAAGTGGTATGGTTTATGTATGCATGTATATGCATTTATGTACACAAATACACAGAGACACTGTAAATATATGTTATATATAATGAAATATTATATATATTTATATATGTAATATATATATTATGGTATGTGTATATATCTCAATATCTATTGCCTGGGCTGCTCAGATCTTGACAAGAATAGCAGCAACTGTTTCCCAACCATTCTACAACACCAACACTAGCAGGTTACTTCAGGAATAGTCTTAGTTAGCAATTGCTCCTCCTGGACTAAAGGTAACATATCCACAGCTGTTGGCAAAACCGAAGCCCTTATCCAAATGGGGTCTGGAATCTAGCAGGGGATTATCCAGAAGGATCTCCACATTGTTATTTTCCTTCCATGAGCAGTGCTAATCAGGCAGTTTGATGCAGGCTAGGAGGCTGGAGGACAGTGTAGTAAGTCGTATATCTTTAAATTACAAGGGAGCAGGTTTGTACACACATAACCAAAACATGCTTATAAGAAAAATTTAGTGGGTCCCCTCAGTTTCTTTGAAAATACTTATTTGGAACGTTTATTTTGTCATCCGTAAAGCCAGAATAGCACTTTGCTATAGGTAATATCATATAAATGTAAGGACTTAATTCTCAAGGCATGCATGTTTGGTTAGGTTTCTTCCATGCCTGCAAGTTCTCTGTGGCAAAGTGGATTTAAGTGGTTTCCATCTTTCCTCACTCCCAATAATTTGTTCCTGTTCAGGACTATATCTTACTAACTCCTTACCTATGTCATTGCAGCTATAACTCAGGTCAATGAAATAAATTGGCTCTAAAAATAAGAGATTGATGCATTTTATGGGATTTGTGGGTGATTTTTGGGTTTTTTTCCTCCTTTGCAAATATTCAGTTAATTCATTTTGCAACATGGCTTCATGAAGAGATGGGAATTAAACTGCTGCCTGCTGTCTGAAGGGACACGGGAGTTTTTGATGCTGATTTTGCTGCCAAAGATGCTAATATGGACAGTGTTCTCAGCCCTGCAGGGATCGGGTACTGGACACATCTGCTTGCTCAGAGCTCAGTGGTTGGGAGGCTTACCTCCCCATACATACAGCTGAAGACATTGGTTGACAGTCAGGAGAGAATGGCTAACTGGGTATGGACTGATGACAATAGCCTTTAAGGCATGCCAGCTCCTGTTACAGGATATTTCTGGCCCCACCAGCTGAATATCTTGCCCTGCTCTCTTCTGTAGAGACACAGGTGGGTTTTTTTCAGACGTTGTTCATGTCTCATTTTTGTTCTTTGCTTTTCCTTTTGGAACAAAGTCACAGTTTAGTCCCAGCGACAGGAAGATCTAGAGCAATAACTTTAGCCATTCAAATTCAGTAGTGATGGTGTGTTCTTGTTGGAATCAGAAGCTGCAGCCTTCATATCCTCACTAAATCCACTTTGCTTGATTTGATTATCTGATTTCCCATCTCTTGTTGCAACAGCATAAAAATATTCCTCAGTTCCTATTCAAACCGTGCCGTGGAATTACTGACTGCCCTAAAACATCCTCCTGCAAGTAGCTGCATTTCTGCAGAATTAATAGAAAAATCAATGTCACACTGAAGCTGTTGGTGTTGAAAAATAACATAAGAAAGACTGAGTGAGACCATTGGATCTTGTCCTTCAGCATCCTGTCCCTGATGTTGACTGGTTGCAGATGGTTAGGCGAGAATATAAGGAGAGGTCAGTCCAGTGTTCTTTCCCCATAAGACCCTCCCAGCCTTTAGTCACTTGTGGCTCTCAGACTGTCTGAGCAGAGGCCTTCTGTGGATCTTGGTGAATTTCTCTTGTTCTTAATTTGTCCTGTTTTCTGAGGCTGGGTATTATAGATGGTAGAAAGTACATTCAACTGTGTACACAGCAGAAGATTTCATATGACGGAAGGTGACTGAAGTAATATTGAAGTTTGAATTTTTTTTTCCTGAGTTCTTCTTCATCTTTACTACATGTCATTTGCTTGCTCAGGGAACAGCCAATTCCATTTCAAAGACAGGGCTTAACTGTCACAAAGGTATCATTGCTCTGAGTGTTCAGACTAACCTAGAGCAGAGGCACAGTTTGCCCTTCTCCTGACAAAGTGGATTTCAGAGTAAAGTGGGGAGAGGCCTTTTACGCTTATTAAACCTCCCCCAGACTTCTAGGTTTGACATGAAATCCCATTAAGAGGCACCCTACACACAGCAAACTAGGAAAACAGCATCCCTGCTCCCTTCTGCAAGGAGGTGTCCTTGACGAAGGTCATGGGAGACACTCATTAAAAGCTGTGATATTTGTGCTCAGCCGAGGAAAGCTGCACCTTTCTGCTCTTCCCAGTGGCCCAGTGGTTCCCAGCGGTGAGGAACATTTTGTTGTCACCATGAATAAACACCGAGGACCTATTCCTTTTTAAACAGCAAAGGCTGTCTCAAGTACAAGAGATCAAACCCAGCTTCTTTGGCTCATGACTGGATACAGACTGATAAGCGTGAAGAGTAAGGAGAAATATTCTAATTTGCAATAGATTTGCCCTTCCCTTTCCCCTGTAGCTGAGAGATATATTTAAAAACAATAAAACTTTTTTGTTGTTGTTTTTAATTACACTGATTCCCGAGGCTGGTACTGGAGGGCGGCTGTTTTGCTGAAAAATAATCCCACTTTGACAATGGAAACTTGAGACTGGTGGAACAGATTGCAAACCAATTCCATGCCTGGTTTAACTGCTTGACTGCCAGCCTGTGTAACTAATTTTCAGTAGGCGTTTACTTACATATAGAGCTGTCTCTAGTTTCACGTTGCTATTGGGCTACAACGACATCAAAGAAAAAGTCTTGCGTACTGCTCTGCACAAGCACAAGTGAGATGCAGGGAGATGGTAAGGGACTGAAGAGATGAAGGTTCTTGCACTCCCCATGAGAAAAGAAAAGAAGTGTGAAAAGATACGAATTTGAAGAAAATAGTAATAATTAAAAAAAAACACCAAACAAGAATGTCTAGTACGTTGTCTTAATAACTCCTCATACATCTCAATTGACTGAGGGACCTGGGAGAAGGGGAATGTCAGTTCTAAACAGCAACTATTTTGAATTTCTTGCTAAACTCTTGAATTTAGGTTCATTGCACTGAACTTTGGACAGGTAGAAGATAGGCAGCTGGTCTAACCTAGATGTTAATTTAGTCCTCAGCAGCAGCTCACTGAAAGTTGAGAAGGTTGTCCACAGGGCAAATGATTTGCTTACTGTTGACACTCTGCTCCAGAAGTGACTGTCAATCTCCGCTGACACTTGTGGGGGTCTGGTTGCCCAAGGACATTCTATAAATTATTTTTGAACTGCTAAAGTGAAGGGAGACTAAACTTTCCACAAGTATCTGTATCAGTCTTGTGCATCCTTGTAGGGAGAATGAATTTGGCAGTCATAGCTTAGTCTACACCTGGAGGAGCGACAAGCTCCATCTTCACCATTGGTCTATAGAAATTGTGTCTGCCCACTGAGTTTAGAGTGGGACATGAGCAACATATCTACGTGGTGGTGAAGCAGTGATTCTGGCTGTGGTAGATATGTCAAGAAACTGGTATTCCGTGTATTGCCATGGAACATACGCTATGCTCCAGAAAACCTTACACGATATTACAGCAACCTGATAAAGAGAACAGTGAAATGGATTCTATGAAACTATTGCTTTTCAGGAGGAAAATAAAGAACCACATGGTCTTGTGATCTCTCAGATCTTCCCCTCTCACACAGTCCTTCTCTTCATCCTTCTCTCAGCATGGACAGCAAAGGTGAAGTCAGATAAGAAAAGATGACTGCTGTGCTGTGTGAATGATGCAGTCTCAACGTTGATTTAGTTTATTTTTCAAATAAAAGAAACTATTTTCACTCCATTCCACTTTCCTCATCACCACAACACCTCATTTGACCTTTATCAAGTTGATGTGCACCTGTAGCAGAATGCTGGTCTCTGAGCGGACATCGCTGAAGCATGAGATAATGGTTTTCCTGATAGGGAAAAAAGAAAAATTTGAACCCCACAGGCTCTTGAGTGCTTTGTCAACCTGCTTCAAACTTTCCAGCATCTAAAGTGTGAGTGCATGAAGAAGGAAGGACAATTACTTCTAGTGTGAAATTACTCAGAGAAACAGGATGAAAATTAACAGAGCAATGCACAAGTTTGCAGAGCACAGCACGTGTTAAGGGAAATTTCTGCCTTCTGATACTGGCCCCCAAACAACTTTTTCATTAGCTGTAAACACTCTCCAGCTCCAACAATTCTCAATCTGTATTTTTTTTTTCATCCTGTCTTGTAACGCAAAACTAGATTACAAAGAATAAATGTAGCGTGTCCCTTTGCTGGGGTCTTCCCCAGTGCAAAGGCACTTTCTGGGATATTTCCATTCTTATGTCCTTTACCTAGCCATTTCTTTTTCCTTCAACAGCTTTCTGAGTATTCACAGCTTTTTTTTCAGGACTGTTACTGGCTTTTAAAAAACCTGTGTCATGAAAACATGCCACTGTACATGTCATACAAAACTACCTTTAACTCATAAGCAGTTTCCAGAAAGTGAACACATCATAAAAGCAGGGCTGATGTCAGGGCTGGTTTAACAGGGTGGAAAACTTTCTCTAAACTCTCTTGTGTTCTGTCTATCATAGAGCTATTTATTTTTAAAGAGGATGTATGTATGTATGGGTGATTTTAGTTATGAATCAGTTTGATCTGGAAATTAAAATAAGGTTCCTAACTGCTAAAGAAATTATATTTTAGAGGAGCAAGATTGAGCTACTTTGCAAAGCAAAACACTTAAATAATTTAAGATGGAACTTGAAGTGGGATATATGACATGTGCATTAGGTCTTGGTGACTTAGCACGTCCCTTCAAGTTGCCGTTCTGTCCAAAGAGGAAATGTCAGAAGACTGATTCTGTATCCTATGGGAACGAGTTAAGCAGAGAACTCACATATATCCTTGGGAAAATCCAGAACTCCCTGAGCAATAGAAAAGATCATAAATTTCTATATTTTGTTACATCCCTGACTGCAGGATTCAGGTGGACTGCTTCAGTTCTCTTAGTTTGCACACACAAAGCTTCAGAAAGCTACTCCGTCAACTTCTTACTTCTGAAACTTGCAAGAAATTATGAGCGAAGATGACAAAATCTCTTCCTTGAAGGATTATATATTTCTCGTTAAACTTTAACTTCATTTAAAATCCATCCTTGATCCTCTTAAAGTATTTGCGTAAGTGAATGAGGGCTTTAAAGCACGACTGAAGCTTTCCTCCTTGGGGAAGCAGCTTGACCAATTTACATATTTATTAAATATTTTATATTTTACCAGCTTGTATGCATTTCAAAATATTACATCTTATATTTGGTCTGAGTACAGCATAACAGTAATGGCTATTTCCAGTCCCGGCAGAAAAAAAAATAATAATCTGCACCTCCTGATTTGTCTGCTTCTTAAGAATCTGAGGGGTTTTTTCTACATTTTACTCTCCCCTGAAAAATTTTAGCTTTTAGTGTTACGAAGTTGTGCTAGTCCTGTGCAAACGAATCTCTTGTGAGGTTACTTGACCAGCCTCTCATTTTTCCTCCAGGATGAAATTCAGCTTTCTAAGCATCCAAACTGAACTCCTGAACCTGTTTGATGGTAACTTTGGCTTTAAAGAAAATAAACACAAAGCTGTTGCAAGCCAGAAACGCGTATGAAGATGTGCTTTCCCTAGAGGTACAAGGACCTATCCAAGCAGCGTTGATATTTCTGGTGTAATTTCCCTCCCAGCCCCTTACAGTTCATCTGTCAGTGTCTGGAGCAGAGACTTTTTCCTTTGTTAATAATATACAAGACTAGGGTATGCATGAGATATTATAACTAGGGCTTTCTATAAGCAGCCCGGAGTCTGGTGGCAGAAAGGAGTAAAGATCCACAGGGGATGCATGAGGTGAGGGTACATGTCCTGTTTTGCTGCTGGACTCCTAAGTGTTGTGAAACAAACTCCTTTCATCTGCATGTCCCCATTTCTAACACGACCAGTCTCCTTCACAGACTGGTTTGAGGTGCAGCTGTTGAGAAGAGAATTAGAAAACAACTTTAAACAATGATAAGAAGCCAGGAGAAATTTCTGTGACTACCTTTCTGACCACCTCCATAACGCATGACTTACCTGGACTTCACAGAATCACAGAATGGTTAAGGGTTGGAAGGGGCCTCTGGAGATCATCTAGTCCAACCCCCTGCCAAAGCAAGTGCCCCTAGAACACATTGCACAGAGTCGTGTCCAGGTGGGTTTTGAATGTCTCCAGAGAAGGAGACTCCCCACCTTCCCTGGGCAGACTGTTCCAGTGCTCTGTCACCCTCAAAGTAAAGAAGTTCCTCCTCATATTCAGATGGAACTTCCCATGTTTCAGCTTGTGCCCATTGCCCCTTGTCCTGTCACTGGGCACCACTGAGAAGAGTCTGGCCCCCTCTTCTTGACACCCACCCCTAAGGTATTTGTAAGGTATTTGACTTAACCCTGATTCAAGTATATTAATTTTGCCTGTAGCAGGACAAATTTTTAGGGGACACCCCCCGCCCAACACACTAAAAAACAGATTTAGAGATGAAAATATCTAACAATGAGAGCATTTGGTACGTCATTCCAGTGGCCTATTATTTTAAGGTCATATTGGCCTTGTCTATATTTTCAGGCACTAGGTTCTGTTGTATTATCCTTTCTGCAGAAGATAGTATAATTATTACAACTTTCTGTTCCCGTTTCAATTTTTGCACAGCCCTGTTATGTCATTCCTTGACCTTGTCTTGACAAAAGAAAGAGATCAAGTTCCTCATTGAAATCTTTTTTATTTCAAATGCAGGATCATAGAATATTTTAGGTTGCTCCAACTGGGCAACATCCTTGAAGCATAAATATTAGTAAATGGAAAAGATTTTCCAGTTGCAGCTACAGTAGGTAAAATTCACAGGTTATAGACCTTTTCTAACCCTAAAAAAACCTTTGAGCACTCAAGGAACCCTTTGCACTTTTAGCCACTATTCTTGTGTTTGCAGAGGGGACAGAAACTCTGAACATGTCCTAGGTGTTTGATGGAGTAAACTGTGGCCTGAAATATCCCTCTTTGAAGGAAAAGCCAGGCAAGGGTTAGACCTTGTTGCTGTTTCCTCAGCCTGATGAGGTAGGGACAAATCTTTTTCAGAGTCACGTCTTCCCCAGGGAGAGTCCACATTATTTATTCTTTCCTCTTCATGAGTCCTCTGACGGCATTATCAGTAAGGATTTCTTCCAGGTCAATGCACAATGAGCATGAAAGACAGTCTTTAAGACTCCACTAGAAGGATACAATGTTAAAAAGAGTTTTGGATTATAATTGCAATGTATGAACTACCTGCTGGCCAATAATTGCTCCATCTGATCTGTGCCATGTTGCTTTCTGAATTTTCCACTTTCTTATTCAAATGTTACAATGAAATGTCTTACAGGAGTTAGGTATGAGATACGAAAATGATCCTATGGGATGATATCAGTGGTCCATTTAGCCCAGGAGTCTGTCTATAACAGAAGCAGTGGCAGATGCTACTTAAATACATATTGTAGATTAAGCGCTATTAGTTTTCTTGCATTATAAACTCACATTAAATTGATGGTATTTATTTTCCATAGATTTATCATCTTGTTATTACCTTTAACTACAGATGCTGCATGACTTTGACTGGAGCTGACACAGGTCTTTTAATATGAGAGTTACTCAGGTATGGATGTACACTCACAGCTTCTTTCAGTGATACAGGTGAATCAAATGCTAACTGAGCAGAACCAGACACTCTCTCACAACACGACACAGCAAGTAAAAGGAAAGGGTATTTTAGATGTTCCTTTCCACCACCTTAATCTCCTTCAAGCTGATATGATATGTTGCTCTCACGAGATGGCAAAGGACAGGACAAAAATTTAGATCCCCTTGGAGGGCTTGAAAGAGCCTAAGTCATTTTTGTAAAAATGAGCCATTCAGGTACTCTAAGGACCTTGTGAGTAGTTATGGATACTCTGCTTGCTAAATGTTACCTGGGATTTCAAGTCAATATATAGAGGAGCACAGGCAAAAGGGGATGTTTTCAAAGATCACCTCCCAGGCAGCACCACTGTAGAAAGGCTTAGGGGAAGGCTTCTGCCTTCCAGTTTGGAGGAGAGACTGTTGTAATTACAAGGTTACATTATCATGTAAATGTGCCCTGCACCCACCAATTACAGCTTTTGGTTCTTAGGGGGTTTTTTTTTGGGTTTTGTTCTTTTTTTGTTTGTGGCAGTTCCAAAAGTGTCTCTTCTTTGCCAACAGATCTGCTTTTTGCTGACACCATGCTTAGTAACCCTTCACTGCTTTAGTGCTGGCAAATGCATTGGCAAAAAGCGGATAAATGGAAGCTATGGATATATGGCCTCCCCTCTCTGACAGATAGGGCAGCCTCAGTCTGTGAGCTCAGGCCTGGGCACCAGGGCCAGAACCACTGCTCAACTGAATGGAGTTTCCCCTGGTGTTGTGTAAAAGGAGTTTTTCCTTTGCATTTAATATCTCACTGCTAATGGAAGAGGTGGAAAGATCGATTTCCTTTAATTGCTGAGCAGGCAAAAAGCAAGTGTAGTGAGCTGGGAAATAGATGTAAGCAAGCATTTACCCTTACTGCTGTACATCACATCTGAGTAGTGATCCTTCCAGGTGTTGCTATTGGCACGTAGCCCTGAGAAGGAGGTGGGAATTTGGCTCTGATGGATGTTTTTATGGTTCTTTATTTAGGAATCTCAGTGCCTCCTCCTCACAAGACCCTCATAGTGTCAGGACCTACCAAACCTTCCTTGGGGATCTTCAATCACCTGTTTGAAAATCAGCGTTTAGTTTGAGTCACTTTAAGGTGTTTGAGACATCTCTGCAGTGCTGGCAGGTAGAACAGAGGATGTAAAGGAGAAAAATCTTTCTGGAGCACTAGTGGGAGGAGGGTCAGGAATGATAACCTTGAACTCTTCCAATGGCTGTAGATAGCTATGTCTAGGTATATGAATCATACCCAGAAGGGATTAAAATCATCACAGAAGTAATTTTGTGCCATGTTGTACACCTAGGGTGGGATTAATTTCAAAATAAGGGTACTATAAGTTTGTTCTTTGCACCAGCTTCTTTAAAACAACTAAAAGGTCTCGTGCACTTGACCTGGAGGTTGCTGTTGACATCCAAAACCCAGTACCATCATTCAGCTGATGGACACAATGTGCTGTCTTTACCGCAAATAACATAAAAGTTTGCAGCATTAGGAATGATAAAATGATCTTGTTCAGCCCTACAGCCCTATGCAGAGGAAGTACCTAAGGTTGTGATTGTGATTCATGACTCCTCCTTCATTTATAATAGCAGAAACCTAACTTGGGTTTTAGACTTTACATGGCTGGCATGGAAAATATTCTGACTAGCAATGCCCACAGGCTTTACAAAAAGAAAAAGAAAAAAAAAAGCACAGGAATACAATACATCAATACTAAATTCAATTATAATCCTGATTTAGGAAAGCATTTATATACTTGTGTGACAACAACTATGCCAAAATGCCTAAAAGGTGTCAAGCTACTGAAGGGCAGGTCTGACTTAGGGCCTATTAAATTAATCTAAAAAATAGGAAAAACAGGATCACCATCAAACAGTTATGTAAACTACCTTCTCTAGTGTCAGAAGCTCTATTTGACTTGGGTTTCTCCTGCAGACAGCAGATTGGTCAGAATATACCTGACCGAGAGGTGTAATTACACCTTGCCATGTGTCCCAGCACAGCAATGCCACTTTTCTCAGAGCTTTCATTCCCCGATGGTGGAAGATACCCACTCCCCTTAGGTTCCCCAGTTATTTCTATATAAATAATACAAAGAGAGGTGGTATCTCCTCTGGCCCTGGAGAGCACTGAATTAAATGTCAGTATGTGACTTGATATTTCTTCTCACCTGACTGAAAGACAGCCAAGGCTTTGATAAAGAGATCATTGCCTGCTGTTTAAGAGGCCTCTTTCAATGCGCCAACCATAAAGTCAAAGGATATAAAATGCATGAACTATTTATCCAGTCTCATCACTGTCCTGATAAGCAAAAAAAACCTGTGAATATTAGCGGGAAAAATCCTCTTGCCTTAATAGCATCTATCATGTTATACGGAGTTGTATTGAGGTGGCCTCAGGCTAACTCAGCCTGCCTTCATAAGCAAAACTCCTCACCAGATAAACCCTTTTGTCTGCTTCATTTTCCCTTTCTTTCAGGCAATAGTATAGAGCTCAACAAAATGAGATTGGGAAGTTGATTTTGTTACAGCTAAATTTGGGGCAATTGTTTTTCTAGGACTCCCTTTAAAATAATAAGAATATTCTTGAGAAATAAGGTGATCCTGGTAGCTATTCTTGCCTATAGTGTTTTCAGGCACTAGTGTCAATTATTCCTACAGATCTGTATGTTTTTTATCTAGGCTAAATCCAAAATTTGCATCCCAGTTGCATTGCAGGTGATATTTTTTGTGCCTGGGAATGACATGATTTGAAGATGTTAATGCTCAGAATGTGCATGCAGGGCTTTTACATGTTAAAGTGTTTTGAAAACTGGCCCCAGATATCATAGGAGGGATTAATCTGTTCTTTTCAGTTTCCTTAGTAAGTTCTCTGTTACACCCTCAATTAAATCTGGTAATAAAATATCCTACACTGGGATGCCTGACATGCTTGAAATTAACCCCATGTTGAAGGGTTTCCTTAGCTCGTGGACCTGTTACAAATTTATGGTGCTCATTGTCTTTCTGTGAAATGGGCAGGAGCTCACTACTTCTCTTGATGTGGCTCCTGGTATTTAAAGATACACAAAAGACACCCCCCCTAACAAACCAAAAAATACCCCAAAGCAAAACACCCCCACACAAACTTCATTAGACCATCTACTTTGTTCCTCAGTCGAGTGTGGGATTTTTTCTGCCAGAATATTCCCTGGTGCTGTGTCCAGATCAGTTTTAAATGCTTTAAGTGGCGACGAGTTCACTGCTTCCATGGGGCCGTCATCACTCAGGCTGATAGATCAGTCTAATAGTGCCTAATGCCTGTCAGCATAAGCTGGGTTCTCAGTTTCTCAGCCTTATCTCTGGTGGAAAAAAAAATGTACTTATCCTTTTGCCTTGCTAGTCATTGACAGGAAGTTAATTAGAGACAGAAAAAAAAATCTTTTTCCCCAGAAAGTTCACCAGAAATGGTTTTGACTGAGGAGTGAGTCCAACAAGTACTTTCAACACTTTCCACATAGGCAAAAGTGCTGAAGTTTCTGAAACACACATTTTTGAAGGAAAGCTTCCCTTTCAATATTAAAATGTGCATGAAATGACATGTAGCATCTCAAGCCCCCCGGGAAAGGAGCAGTCTGCAGAATTAGTCTTTAGAGTGCAGCATGACTAAGGTTCAAGTTATCTCATCTGCCTCTTCCACTTGCTGAATTGAATTTTTAAACTGTAGTTTCAACTTTAACCAGCTTGGTTGAAAGCACGATGCTGACACTGCATGTGCGAATCTGCTAGGAGAGTTAGAGGGAGCTCGGCTACCCCCACTCATCTGTAAGTCCTCTCAGGGCTGGTGGTTCAGGCCAACTGTGGCATCTCATCCTCATTTTCCCAACGCTGGACATGGTTGCCTCTTCCCCTGGACTCATCCCCCATACTCACAAGTCTTGCTGCGCAAGTGCAGAAACTGCCTTTGTAGCCTGCAGCGCAGGTGTGGCTGAGTTAATTATGGTATTGTCCCTCAAACTCCTTAAAAAAATGCTACTAAACCTTAGGCCAGCCTCTCATTAGTTGGACATGCATGGGAGACGGATCCATTTTCATCCTTAGCAAATGATGAGAACTTTTCGAAGACCTGACAGGTCACCTTGCAAGGCAGGTGATGGAGATGGACAGTGACAGTCTGGTGATCAAATGGTTCTGTTGGAAACCAGGGAGATCTGAGTGTGATTTGTTCTGCCATAGAAGCCTGTGTAACCTTGCCCAAGTCACTTCATACCTTGAGTTATACCTCACTTTGAATGAGTACCAACAAGGTTATTTTCTTCCTGTTCTTTTTAAAGGTCTTAAATTGCTACGACCCACATGGGGTTACATTTTCTTACTAGGTACCTTGACAGTACATAACAGAGAGCAGCCTCCTTCTCAGGCACTGCAACAACAGCTTCACACTCACTTTTGGGAACCATGTCCACACTATAGCTGGAAATAGTTCTGCCAGACTGAAACAGCATAATGTAATAGCTGGAAAATAGGCACAAGTGCCATGAGTTATGAGCAATTCTGCAGACTGCGCTGTAAGAATTCCTCATCCCCTGGAGCTGCTGCCCCAAGATACATTCAGAGGTGGTGTGCAGCAATCCTGCACTGCCTTCCACTAAACAGCTTCCAGCTGCACCCAGCATTTGCACCAACGGGAAATGAGCTGCATCCCTTCTTCTTTCTGCTGAGGAAACCTGAACCACCTGTACGAATGGGACATTTCTGTACAAGAGAAGAAAAGGCTTGTAAATGAAAAAAACACCATGGCAGAGGCATCGAAGTGGCAGCTGAAGCCCTTTCCTTGAAGGAAGAGGGTGGTGAAAGCTGTCTAATGAAATCCCCATCCTTGACACTACCTGAGGAAATGCCACTGATATCTGCACTGCTTTTGGAGGCAGGGATCATTACCTCGAAGCATCACTGTCACTCTACCACAGTCTGGCCTCTGCTGAGAGTTAAAGGGACTGAGGTTTTTTTCTTAATCTTCTGGGATTTAAAGACTGCTTTTTAGCTCTTAGCTGCTTTTGAAGACATAAGGGATATTAAAGTAATTATAACCTAAATCTCTGGGCAAAATATCTAGGTCAGCTCCTGATAAGCACCTGAAAACAGGCTTGTTCCCTAATGGGTGGTGTTCAGAGCAAGTTTTCAGAGGTTTTGTGAATTTCAAACAGGATTCTGGACAAATTCAGTACCGAGGCTCATTTTTTGTGCTGGTATTTAGTGAGGGCAGGAGACACACCAGAACACAGACTGGTGTGTGAGTGGATAACCCAGATCCAACTGATGGCTTTCATTGGTGGCCCAAAGAAAGTAAGGTAACCAGCCCCAATATTTAGCAGTCCAGAATGAAAAAGAGAAAATAAATGCCCTTTTCCAGGTTAGTATCTTCTGTGCCAGCCCAGGCAGCAGCCACAGAGGATGAGGGAGCAGGGTAGAAAAACAGGTTCTCTCCTGAAATGACAGGAGCAAAGATGAAAGAATATATTTTAGAAAGAGGAAATATTAGACTGGCTCAGTCAGTGAATTGTCACCAGTAGGATCAGGAACATCTAAAAGCAAACCAGAAGAAGACAAGAAGCCAATTGGGAAGAAGACCTCCCTGGCTGAACTAAGAGATTTGGTTGGAATTTAGGAAAAAAAGAGAGTTTATGACCTCTGGAAGAAGTGGCAGGCAACTCATGAGGACGACAAGGATGTCGTGAGGCTATGCAGAGAGAAAATTAGAAGGGCCAAAGCCCAACCAGAACTTAATCTGGCCACTGCTGTAAAAGCCAATAAAAAAATGTTTCTATAAATACATTATCAACAAAAGGAGGGCTAAGGAGAATCTCCATCCTTTATTGGATGTGGGAGGAAACATAGTGACAAAGGCTGAGGAAAAGGCTGAGGTGCTTAATAGTAAGAAGCACTTACTATTGCCCAGTTGTTCCCTGGGCACCCAGCCTCGTGAGCTGGAGGACAGGGACGGGGAGCAGAGTGAAGCCCCGATAATCCAAGGGAAAATGCTTAGCGACCTGCTGCACCACTTAGACTTACACGTGTCTATGGGGCCAGATGGGTTCCACCCAAGGGTACTGAGAGAGCTGGCAGAAGTGCTCACCAAGCCACTTTCCATCATTTATCAGCAGTCCTGGCTAACCAGGGAGGTCCCAGGGGACTCGAAATTAGCAAATGTGACACCTATCTACAAGAAGGGCCAGAAGGAACATCCAGGGAACTACAGGCCTGTCAGTCTGACCTAGGTGCTGGGGAAGGTTATGGAGCAGATCATCTTGAGTGCCATCACGCGACACTTACAGGACAACCAGGCGATCAGGCCCAGTCAGCATGGTTTTATGAAAGGCAGGTCTTGCTTGACTAACCTGATCTCCTTCTATGACAAGATGACCCACTTACTGGATGAGGGAAAGGTTGTGGATGTTGTGTACCTGGACTTTAGTAAAGCCTCTGACACAGTCTCACATAGCATTCTCCTGAAGAAACTGACTGCTCATGGCTTGGATGGGAGTACGCTTCACTCTGTAAAAACCTGGCTGTATGGCCGGGCCCCAAGAGTTGTGGTGAATGGAATTAATTCCACTTGGTGGCCGGTAACAAGTGGTGTTCCCCAGGGCTCAGTATTGGGACCAGTTCTCTTTAATATCTTTATCGACGATCTGGACTAGGGGATCGAGTGCACCCTCAGTAAGTTCGCAGATGGCACCAAGCTGGGTGGGATTGTTGACCTTCTTGAGGGCAGGAAGGCTCTGCAGAGGGATCTGAACAGGCTGGATCGATGGGCTGGGCCAACTGTATGAGGTTCAGCAAGGCTAATTGTTGGGTCCTGCACTGGGGTCACAACAACCCCATGCAACGCTACAGGCTTGGGGGAGAGTGGCGGGAAAGCTGCCTGGTGGAAAAGGACCTGGGGGTGATGACTGATAGCTGGCTAAATGTGAGCCAGCAGTGTGCCCAGGTGGCCAAGAAGGCCACCAGCATCCTGGCTTGTATCAGAAATAGTGTGGCCAGCAGGACTAGGGAAGTGATCGTTCCCCTGTACTCAGCACTGGTGAGGCCACATCTCAAATCCTGTGTTCAGTTTTGGGCCCCCTCACTACAAGAAAGAAGTTGAGGTGCTGGAGCCCAAAGACGATCAATGAAGCTGGTGAAGTGTCCCAAGTAACCAGCAATATGACAAGAGGAAAGGGCTTTAAGTTGCATCAGGGGAGGTTTAGACTGGATATTAGGAAAAAATTCTCCATGGAAAGGGTTATCAAGCATTCTGCCATTCAGCAATATTACTCCTCAGGCCAGTAATCATTTTTACCTTGAGCAGTCCAGCCTCTGTTTAAGCAGCAGACCATGGAGAAGGTGAACTCCCCAAAAGTTAAAAAAAAAGAGCTTTAAGGACTAACGTCTCACAGGAATTTGCTGGATTCAAGTGCAAAGAAATACAGTGTAGGCTTTGTGAAAGAAGAAGAAAGGCAATAAAATGTTACCAAGGTTTATCTGGAAAGGATTCCTCATGTAATGATTTATTACACAATGGTATAGCTGGAAGATGAAACACATTTGCCTGGGGATGCTACCTGGGAGAGTCTGATAGAGGATGAGTAAAGGTTTATAGGGATCCAGGTAACACCTGGGGCTTGTGCCAGGGAAGAGGATGATGTAGGATGATGTAGGAGACAGCTAGATACAGTCACCCAGCACTGTCCTGGGACCAGTGCATGCCACATGCCTGGCACATGCTTTCAGTTTCACGCTAGAAATACGTGGCTGTGGTGTGCTATAACACAACTCTTAAAATTATTTTACATACTGTAGACTGAAAGTAAAAACACATCGAACATGCTAATAGATCCTAAGACCAAAGAGGTCCATCGAAGGACTCAGAGGAGACCTGAAGTCAAGCATCATCTAGTTTGGAGTAGCCAGTGTGCCCTGCAAAATACTGGCCCTGTGCAATGAGGACATGAGCGCGCTCCACTGCCAGACTTGAGGGTCGTTGGCCATCCCTGGTGTGGGTGTGGATGAAGTTAAACAGTAGAGGAGGACCCAGCCAAAGCTAACAGTATTCTGCAGATCTCTGTAAATGACCACCTCTAGTGCTATCCCATTTTGTCATGTGTATATTTGTCTCTTAGTTCCCATACATATAGACAGAGCTTGCTGAAAAGTTGTTGATCAAGCATTTTTTCTTACATGAAAAAGCACTTTTCTTGAAACACTGCAATTTTGAACTGTAAAAACAGATCAAAACCCAATTCTATTTATTTTCATAAAGGCTGTCTCATTTTGCTAAATGATTTTAATCATTCTAATTTTATCTTAACATTGTGTTTAACATAATTTCTTTTTCTGGATTAGCTGTAATGTTCTACTTCACAAACTAAAAATGTTTGATGGTCGAATCAATTCTGATGGGCAATTTACACTATGTGGTAAATTTTGAAATTTTCTTTGACAAATGAAAACTGTTTTCTGAGAGGCTGAAATTTCCCAGAGGGCAGAAATTATATTTCCCAGCCACCTCTGGAGGAAAACTCATGTGAAAATGACAACTTTCGCTGCACTGCAATAAAACATTGTCTCAACTGAGTTCTATTTATGACCAGGCTTACAAACTATGATACTTTTGGGAAGCATAAATAGCATCAAACAAAAAAAGTCTCTTTTTTCCTTAAAAATGGACAACTTACTTCCAACTGATTTTTTTATTAGTTTTTCTTTTAAAAAAATATCCCTTTACTCCTGTGAATTGAATTATAATTTCCCTATGTTTGGTTTAACTGTATGAACTAATACAAGTGAATAACACAAAAATGGCCATACTAAGGCCAGATCAAAGGTTCGTCTAAGTCTGGTATCTTGTCTCTGACATGGGCCAGTAGTAGCTGTTTCAGAAGACAGGATAAAGGACAGAAGATCTCAAGCTATTTACCCTTCCAGCAATCAGTGTCTTGCACCACAGTTAAACTAAGAGAAAGCGGAAAGAAAGAGCAGCAAGAAATTCAGTATCTCCTTCCTTTCCCCAAGCTCCAATTGCTTTATTTGACTTTCTTCCCCCTTTCAGGGTGAAACAGTTAGTGAAGAACATTTCTTACCTTTATTGGTACAATCCCACCATTTAAAGCTCCAATTCAGAAAGTACCTAAGCACCTACCGAAGTCCCAGTTGCATGCTCGAAGTGGAGCTCCTGTTCAGAGAAGGTTTCCATAATTGATGCACATAACAGAGGGAGTGTTCATTACAAGGTCTGAACTACATACAAAGTCAAAAAGGAATAATAGGAAGGAAATAAGTGCAGAGACAATGTTTGTAGAAGAGCAAATGAGGAATAAACTGCCCATGAATAAATTTAGGCTGGCAGTTAGAAGAATGTTCCTAATCATTAACACACTCATGTTGCAGAAACAGATTTTCAGCAGGAACAACTGGGAAAAAAAAAAGCCAAAATGGGGCTTCATGGAGCTTGATAAATGTCCACAAGGATTCAGGTGATATAGGCTTGCAATAACAGAACTAGATTCTGTTACCCTGAGGGTCTCAGAAAATTGCCAGAAACTTCACACACAAACACCTCTTGAAGCAAACCAAGGTGGTACAATATGGTACCACAATATTGAATGTGCATCAGCTGAACTGAATTTCAGTGAAGCTGTAAGTGGTAACAATCCGTGTAAGCCAGTTTACAACACCTGAGGATCTGATTCTGTAACTTAGAGTTTACTGACCCAGTAACAATGACACCGCAGAAGAAAAATATGGCACTTATTTCCTTGAGGTTTTATTGATCTGCAGCCTTGTCTTGATTCAGTATCCAGTACAAATGGCATCTTACTGACATGCCCGAAAGAAACCAAAGGTGGCTTGGTACAGAAAAGAAATGAACTTTCTCAGTTCTATGTGTGAAAACTTTGAATCCTGTAATTTACCTACCCAGGCTGGTTGCCTCTGAAGTCAATTTTTTTTTTTTTACCAATGACTTCTTTTCCCAAGCATGGGACAGTAGGGGAGAAGTAAGAATCATTTGCCTTCATTTGTTGTGTACCTTAAAGATCTGAACATGGATTTTCAAAGCATAAAAATAAAATACTGAGGTTGGAGGTATGTCTAATGACCTGTCAAAAATCAGTCCACCTCCATTTCTCATACAGGGAAAATAATACAAGGTTGGTTGCCTTATTTCCATTAATAGTAGAGTTTGCACAGGTACACAAGAATGGGCATATTTAATAAAATTAAAGCTCAGCAGCTTGTTCTTTTGTCTCTGACAGCATCAGAAGAGCACAAGCTCGTGTGTTTCCTTTGAGGGAACAGTCATTCGTGTCTCATGGACTTTCTGGATTGAGTGTGCTTTCTGTTATGTATTTACTACTTCAAAATTGATTTTTCTTTCATACATATATTCTCTCCCCTTAAGCCCATATATCTTTGGCAATGACATCCTATATCAAGCCATTCCTTGGATGAATGATGAACATATGTAACGAGGGCAGTGTGTAGTTAAGCTAACACAGTACCCGAATCCCCACCTTAGTCTTTGCCCTGAGTTTCTCAGCGTGACTCTCCCAACAAAATTTTTCCAGCCATTCACCATTAGAGAGTCTAGAAAGATTCACTTTTATTATCTTCAAAGTGTAACATGTGAGACTCTGGAGTCAAGATGTCTTAATAGCACTGTTTTCCATACTATATTTCTTCACAAACCACATAGTACAATGTCTGGTGATTGGAAATAGAGACGCTTTAGGAGCATCTGATCACACGGTGATCAAAACGACCTGAGAACCATTATAAAATGTACCATGGAGGGTCATGCCCCAAGTCACTTAATGAGCCTGAGGAAAAATCCTACTGCAGGCCAGTGCTTTGTCCTCGTTGCTGCAGCTTCTTTCTCTCCCATGAAAAATCCTTTTGCTCAGGATTAGAAATAAATCCCAGGGCTGGGTGGAATAAAGCTATCAGGATCACAAAATGAACACAACCTGTGCTTAAAATCAAAATCATAGCAGGTTTCCCCAGAATGGGATTATTTTACAGGCAAACACAGCACCAGATAAAACCTTGAATTCCCTGTAGACTCCCTTGCTTAGTTTATGTATAATTCCTCTGCTGATTAGTAGAGTTAATAAAAAATAAAAATGTCTCACTTTAAAGCAGGAAGAGACTCACATACCTGCGTATACCTATCTGCAGGATAAAGATTTAATTACCTTGAGAAAAAGCTGGAAGAAAGATGAAACTCGGGCACCTGTTACAGCTGGGAAGATGGTAAGGAGGGCCAGCATGCAATAATTAAATCTTTATCACCCAGAGAGGAGTCTGCACCCTGCAGTGTCTTCCTGGTGAATATTATAATGTTTATTTTTAAACTTACTCCCTGCCAGCATGTCCCAAAGTCATTTCATATACACAGCTGGCTGGGAAGAGGCGGGCTGGAGCTTGAAAAAGCAAGAGCTAAAAGGAGAAAGAAAGGGTCTAGCTAAAAAGTTTGCAGAAAAAGGGCTGGGGTGGAAGCCATCCAAGCCCAGCAACAGGCGACCTACATTTTCAGACCTGTCTGAAAAAGCCAGATTTTCAGATCTTGGTGTCCCTCTTTCCTGAAGGTGATGTATTTTTTCACTTTCTGCTTTTCAATTCTTTTGGAAATCATGTTGTTTATTTTTTTAGATGAGATGACAAAATATGGATCTAGGGACCGATCCCTCCCAGAGGATGAGCAACATGGCCACAGCTGAGTGAATTTTGCAAATGGTGAAAAACTGGGCAGAGACATTTTGCCACTTGTGTGAGCAACGGCAGTGACAGCATCGTATGGCCCCATCAAGCTCAGTGTTGCCTTCACCAATGTACCCATGTAAGCCTGATCAGCCCACAGGGTTTTGGTCTGCTGGTGACCCTGGGCCTCATCCAGTCCCACAGTCTTTCTCTGATCTGAGTACTATGTTTCTTTTGTACAGAGAACCAAACTGTGGAAAGCAGAATTATTCTGTTGATGTGTATAAGGACAAGTGAATATGCGTCACATTCATTTATTCACTCATTTATGTGTATGTGTCCATCTATCCTCAGAAGACATATGAAGTTGTGCGTGTATGCACGTTGATGTGTGATAGTATGTGTCTGTTTAAAAACTCTGCTGGAGAAGTCACAGTCAACCAGCTGCATTAAATAGCCCAATGTCTTAGGGCAAAGGGAGAGATTATTCCTTCCTGCCTGTGTTCAGGTCTTCTCATGGAATTAAGATGCACCAAGGAGGGACATGAGCTGCATACAACTTTGAGGCTGGCCCTACTTCCCGTGACAGGTTGCATCAGAGACCTCCAGAAATCCCTTACAACCCAAGCTATTTGATTCTCTGGATGTTTTTTGATCAATGAAATTTGTGTTAACGACAAGGGGGACCTTCATGCGACTGCATGGGCTGGAGGGACTGCCGAATAACTCTGGACTGTCCCTTGGAGAATGGTCACATTCATGGCCTGAGTATCTGCATGTCAGCCAACTATTTGCCCCCAAATTTGTTTTCTTCTGACACCTCTGCACTCTTTGCCCCTTGAGCACATCTCTCCTTCCTTCAATGATGTCTTCTACAGAGAGTGAGAGGAAGGTCCCAAGGCTGAATTTAGATTCAAGCTGCAAATGACACCATGAATGCCTGATAAACATCTATGGTGAGCTCTCTTTCTCCACTCTAGCTTGGTATGGTCTTTTAGCTCACCCCTTCCTCTACAATATGCCTATGCTGGTTTATGCTGGGGTTTGGATGTTCATTTATTTATTTTCTTAACAGACTGGTAAAATACATTATTTAAAAATGTGCTTAAAAAAAGGATGGACAACTTACAAACTGGAGCTGCAATCCTGAGTATATATGCCAAGATCTGAGTACGTTTTTAAGTATAGCTGTGTTGTTTCATTCTTTAACTTTCTCTGTGAGAGCGTGTGTGTGTGTATGTGTGTTCTGCAGGGATTAGTCATGGATTCACAAAGTGGATTTTCTCAGAAAAATTCTTTCTGCGTCTTATTCTTTTGATACAACTTCAACATCTTTTTCAGTATAAATTTTTCTCCTCCTCCTCTCTGTAAATTTTTGTGTGTGCACTTGTGGGTGTGTATAAATATGTACATATATTGTGGTTGGCTGAAAGTAGGAAAATCCATTTTCTTTAACAGTCATATCTCTGAGAAGCAGACTCACAGAAAAGCTTTTAAATACTAAATTAAAAGACTTGAACTGCTTGGCTTTTCCAGTCAGCTTCTCCTTAATTCTTTTCTCTCTCCCTCTTGCTCTCTCTCTCATTCTTACCCCTATGCTGAGTTTTCTGTTTAATTAGGGGGAAAGAAAATAGTGACATCAAGTCAAGGACATAATCTCTTTTCAAGCTGGCAAAATCGGAGTTTAATCCTCCTGGCATAGTCCCATCCAGAAAAAGGAAAACTCCCTCTTAAGATATGAAACTAAGAGTTAGGTCCTGACGTAGCACCTGTTGAAGACTGTGAAAACCTTTATTTCTATTTATATATATTGCTTTGGATGCTGAATCCCTTCCCCTGTAAGTACATAAGTCCCCTATTGAAACATCTGGAAGCTGAGGATTGACATAGCCAAGGGTGTTCTGCTGAGATGTTTGTAGGACCTTGGCATCAGAGGGCACAAACTTTTTTGCTGAATCTGTAGACTATTTCCCTTAAGTAGGCTTATAAAAATGCTCTATGATTCAGCCACCAGGAGAGGGCAGGACTGTAGTCCTGCATAGTTTTCTGTCAGGGTGGGAGACAGCTTTTACCATTTACTCATGCTGTGCTACAACAGGCTATTTTCTTATTTTAACACCCTGTGTTTTGATTCATGTTCAAGGTTTCTCCATTCTATGTACAACTCATCTCACCCAGTATCAGTAATGAGGAGTCCAGCATCTTGCATAATTTATCTATAGGAACTCAAGGACTGGACAGTATATTCATGTTCTTAGAGACACATCTTAAGAAGGGATGGTTTACCTACAGGAGTCTTGCTCTCCATTGATGGCAAAGTAGATCTTGAAACCTACTTTAGATTAGATGTAAATCTTTTACTTGTCTACAATTAGACAAGATGCTCCCACTCCATGAGAGAATAAATTATGGAGACAATCTGAAAAGACACTGGGAGATGTCCCCTCATCATGCTCAATGAGAAGAGGACTCAGGTCTTGTCATAGGAATCAATGACAGTATCACGATGCACCTTGTTTTTATAGGCAAATATTTTCCTCTGAACTCTGCTATGACCATTTGCATTTCTGAATCATTCATCATAATGTTGGATATTTTTGGACTCGATAATCTTAAAGGTCTTTTCCAACTTAAATGGTTGTATGATTCTATGATTCTATTTTTCATCAGAAAGGAAATTAGTGATATAATCTGTCAACTCTATTTACCTCTAACTTTCTTACTACAAACTGTGGCAATCGTAATGTGCCCATATATAGAAAAAGACAAATGACTGCAGTTGCTCTTTTGTGAACTATAGCGCAATATTCTGTACACTTCCTATAGAATTCAACTGTATATAACATATTGAGGGCTTCACCCAGGTGCATACTGTGAGCAAGCAGCTTGTATAGCGTGGATTGGACTCAGGTGCACAGTGTGGAAGTCTGAATGACAGTGAGTCCATAGAAAACACCTACTTGCACTAAAATGCAGCTATTTCCTCTCTGCAATGTGGCAGCTGAGATCACGGAGCAATCGTTTCCAGGCAGAGACGTGTGGAACAATGTCTCCAAATGAAATTATAGCTTGAGGAAAGGATTTCTTTGAGGCAGGATGGAATATAATTACCCAAGTTGGACCTTTGCCAGGACACTGACGTTTAAAACACTTTCAGTTCTTGTGGAAAGTGCCACAGGATCTTTTAATGACTGCAAAGGAATGGGCTTTGGAATATTTTTTTTTGTTTGTTTGAGTATCTCATCCAAAAGGCAGAATAATAAAATGAGAAAGAAAAAACTATCAAAGAAAAAGCTAATCTTTGCAAAGTGATGGAATATGTAAATGCCACTTTGAAATGGTGATTTATTAACTTCTTTTTAAGATAAAAATGCAATTAGTTCATTCTCTCATTTCTCCTCATCCCAAAAAATGCACATATATTGTTATCATGTCTTTTGCTCCTGCGTCAAATCTGTATCATTTAATTTTTGAAACTTGTGGGTTTTATGAGAGGGACTGGTGGGGTTTTTTTCTGCCATGTTTCACTCCTGACTGTAAATAAAAGAAAATATTACTAAATTCAGAAATGATTGCTGTCAGAAATCTGCACTTTGTTGAATTTTATAAAGACTATGGGCTATTTTTATATTAGATGCAGTGTCAGTAAAGAGTAATCAGACAGTGAAAGACTTCTTATCGTCCCCAGTTTATTCACAGAAATACTCTCTTGAGCTTTGAAGGTAAAAAAGGAAATATTATGTGTGATAGAAGAGTAAGTGTGCCTTATTTTCCACTTGATGATTTTTGGTAAGGGAATGAATGTAGCTGTATCTATATCTATGCATCTCTATACATAGCACACTTATTATTCCTAGCTAGTGAATCCAGCATAACTTTTCTGAATCCATTGTATTTTTATCACTTTGTTTTTACATTTAATCAAGATTATGTAAAGCTGGGTTTAACTGCCTGGTCATCTATATTTGGGTAAATACTCGTAAATGTTAAATAAAAGGTATAAATAAATAAACATTAAATAAATAAATGTTAAATGAACAATTATTGCAACTTGAATTCACATCTGCCTCAGAAGAGAGACCTGTCCTACAAAGCTGTTGAATAGTCTACGCTACTGATCTCACAGTCCTTCCTGGCAGAGCTGCTTCACATTGTTTAGGATATTTAAATAGGTACCAAGTCTAAAAGAAAAACAGTGAGAGGGAGTCACTTGTAAAGAATCAATACATTTCTTTGGCAGTGAAGACACAGGGGATGGGATTCACCTCCCCCATTTTTAGGTGTCTACAAGGTAAATGTCTACATCTAGATTAAGTCATCCAGGCTCCCATTATAATCAATAGAAATCTAGTCCACAGACTTGAGGGACTGCAGTTCATCTCATGCTAAAGTAGACTCTTGCATTTAGAGCAAAGAGACACATCTCTTCCATTCTCCATGTCTCATTTTGAGCTCCTGCTCCTCACTGATGCTTTTAGTCCTGAAACACAATGCAAAAAGATATTTATATGTGGTGATTGAAATGAAGAAAAATTAAAACTGGAGATGTGTCTCTGGGCTTGGGTGCTGGACTATTACAGAACTCAGTAGAGAAGGCAGCCTAATAGACTGCTTCTCACAGAATTCGGAGGTGAGATCCCTCACAAGCTCATTGAGATCCGAGTTCAGTATATGGTTGGCTATGCTTCCAGTTCTGGCAGCAAGATGTCTTTGGGAGCATCAGGGTTGGCTGGTTAGCAGCAGTCCTATCCAGAGTTCACAAGGGTCTGTTGACTTTCAGCTGTGAATCCTGGCAGCATCCAGTTGCCACCAGTCAGTTGACCTCTTTGGGTAGTCAGAAGGAAAAAACAGCTCACAGAGGTATAAGTTAAAGATTTCTTCCCCCTCCTCTGGATATCCTGTGTCATTTCATGAACCAAAGAAAGGCCTGGATGGATGGTGTATGATGCACACCATCTCTCAGAAAGAAACCACGGTAGGTTCAAGTCTACAGAGCCTCTATTTCCTCAGTTTTCCTCCATGAAATGCTCAGTGGAAAACTTGTGCTTTCCAGTTCATCCTGCTGCTGGAAATTCATGATCCTTCTAATCTAGCACATGATAACTGCCATTTCACAGGCAGGATTTTTGACTTCCAGCATGATCTAGACATCCTGTCTCCTTTTGATGGTGCGATTAAGACAGGCAGAAGAGGAGTTGGGAGACAGCATGTGTAATGATGAGCCCCTAAATTACGAGTGAACCGGCTCCATTTCTAAAGGCTGTGTTGGTATTTTAGTAATTGCCTCACAGAGGAGAGGGAAGTCTGCTTGTGGAGCAAGGATACAAATCATTGATTATTCTGCCAGCTCTGGTGGTGATGAAAGCTCAGGATTTGTACTCCCCACCCTCATGCATAGCATTGCTGGTAACCATGGTGTCCAAATGCGTGCGAACGGAGCCTGGCTTCTTACATAACGCTTGCAGCACAGCAGCACCACCAGACTTACCAATTAAAGATTTGTCTTGGTAAGCAGGGATTAAATACTTTTCATTAGCAAATTTAAAGATTCTAAAGCCTTATTATAGAGATCTGCCACCCGCATTGTGAGCGAAACAGCTGTACAATGGGCGATTATAAAGCAAGAAGATGAAGTGACGTTTTGGCTAGGAACTTTATTGTCTCTATACTCTCAGTGCTACAATCCCATGGAAACAATTATGTTTAATAAGAAGGATTTTTATTTCCTTCTGAGTGGGTGGGCTGTTTGCTCCGTCTCCCCATAAAGGTTAAAAATAACAATGTGTGATTCTTTGTGCTTTGTTAAGATAACTTCATATTTCCATCACCTTAAAAAAAAACACAACATAGAATATTCATAATATTGTGGTATATAAAGCTCAAGACACAGGAGAGAGCAGAATTATTATTATGTATTTTCAATATTTAATAATTATCACTGTAAGGGTTTCTAAAACAAAAGTTTGTGGGAAAAAATTGAAATGAAATAAATAGTTATCTTCTTTCAAAGCTTGACTCTGTAGAGCTTTACTTCCAATCAGCTATAACAAAACTGATGACAGAAAGGGCTTTTAGCATGTTAACAGCATAGCAACATACTGGATGTACTTGCAAATCCATTTGCTTTGAGATGCTTTGTTCACTTAATATTCTACTTGGAAAAAGGAGTGTTTTATGAAGGCAACACCCAGTGTATGAAAGATCCATGAAAGAAAATAATCTCCCTCACTCCTCAGAAATTCTCCATTTACCCAGCAGAGTTTACAGTCACCAGGCACTCCTGAAGAGTTTTGCAAGATTCACAGGCAGGCACCAGCCTTTGTGCACACCAGCTCAGCTTGTTGCTGCCACTACTGTAACATCTACCTTCAAACAAATGTCGACCAGGGTGTCCAGAACCCAGCTCCTCATACAGTGAGGCTATCAGTGGACTACTGCTATACTAGGAAATAAAAGTGTCAGGAAACATTGCTGGGCACTAGAATTTGCTGATAAACATTTTTACAATGATCCCTGGTATGGTTTTAGCCTGGGCGCTGGTCCTACAGTTCCTGAATGCCAGCTGGCAGCTGGCACAGCCCCAAAACCATTCCCAGTAAACAGTCTAGATGCAGCAACTTCGCTTTACAGACTAAAAGAGTTTAATTGTATAAACATAGATCATTGCTGGCGTCAGTGCTGGAAAATGCTCTCAGGCTTCCCTAATTTACTTGTGGAGATGTTGCCTTATCAGAAAAAATGTGGTTATTAATTTAGATGCATGCAGGACACAGTTTTAGCTACAGCCCTTGGCACTAGAGTATGCAAAGTCATTACAGCTGGAACTGGCACAAAGCAGAGGCACAAAACACTCCCCCAGTGACCAGGAGGGGCTGTAAAGTGCCTGTTTCATGGCAAAAGTCAGTCTCCAGTGATGGATGTTAGAAAGTGCTCTTGGGACTGTTGTTCTGCAGCTGCCTGCTCGGAGATGAAAGCCAAGTGTGTGGGTGTATGTCTTTACAGCACTGAGATTTACTGCTGGGACACCAAGCAGTGCAACCTGGAGCTCAGCATGCAAATAGAGAACAACAGAGTCTTTTTCAGCCCATGTTGCTTCCAAGGATGACATGGCCAGTGACGCAGTGTAGACACTGGTTGGAGCTTGCACTCATCCTTGTAGACCTTAAGTGTTACTCAAGAGAAATGAGTCTCTCAGCCAGGCTTACTAACTTGGGCTTAGCGATGGTAACATGGAGGGAACCTAGAAAAGAGCTGACTTGTGTTTGACTGCCCTGCAGTGAAGTCAAAATCGATGCTCAGTTCCCAAGAACTGGAATCCTAAATTAACCCAAAGCAGGACTTTCATTTTAGATGTGACACAGAAGGTTCAATAGGTAGGGAAAGATCTCATCGGTTCATTCTATTACCCAAAATACCAGGTTTTAAAGGGCACTTTGGTTTGTAACCTCCTTTGTTTTCCACTTCTATAGTGATATATCTGGCCAGAAGACTCGTAATGTTCTATATTTTAAACAAAGGGAATACAACTAATCATTAAAAAGAATATAATTAATCATTAAAAATCAGTCTAGATTTGTAAGATACCAAAGAAATACATCATCTACATTCCACCCTTCACAATGCATCGAAGGTAAGATGTCTTGATATCTGGAAATACCTCTTTCATAGAAACATAGAATGGTTTGGGTTGGAAGGGACCTTAAAGATCATCTAGTTCCAATCCCCCTGCCATGGGCAGGGACACCTTCCACTAGACCAGGTTGCTCAAAGCCCCATCCAACCTGGCCTTGAACACTGCCAGGGAGGGGGCAGCCACAGCTTCTCTGGGCAACCTGGGCCAGTGTCTCACCACCCTCACAGTAAAGAATTTCTTCCTAAGATCTAATCTAAATCTCCCCTCTTTCAGTTTAAAACCATTACTCTTCGTCCTGTCACTACATGCACTTGTAAAAAGCCCCTCTCCATCTTTCCTGTAGGCCCCCTTCAGGTACTAGAAGGCTGCTAGAAGGTGTCCCCAGAGCCTTCTCTTCTCCAGGTTGAAGAATCCCAACTCTCTCAGCTTCTCTTCAGAGGAGAGGTGCTCCAGCCCTCTCATCATCTTCGTGGCCCTCCTCTGGACTCGTTCCAACAGTTCCATGTCCTTCTTATGCTGGGGTCCCCAGAGATGAACGCAGTATCCCAGGTGGGGTCTCACGAGAGTGGAGTAAAGGGGCAGAATCACCTCCCTTGACCTGCTGGCCACGCTGCTGGTGATGCAGCCCAGGATACGGTTGGTTTTCTGGACTGCAAGCGCACGTTGCGGGCTAATGTTGAGCTTCTCCTCAACCATCACCCCCAAGTCCTTCTCCTCAGGGCTGCTCTCAATCCATTCTCTGCCCAGCCTGTATTTGTGCTTGGGATTGCCCCGACCCACATGCAGGACCTTGCACTTGGCCTTGTTGAACTTCATGTGGTTCACACAGGCCCAGTTCTCAAGCCTGTCCAGGTCCCTCTGGATGGCATCCCTTCCCTCCAGCGTGTTGACCGCACCGCACATCTTGGTGTAACTATTGGTCATATTAGATTAAGCGTAACTCATGTCACCTGATTTTAAGCTCCCTTGATAGTTATAAGAGATTCAGTCACAGTCAGTGTGCTTTTGTATTTGATTCAAATACACAGAACTACTTAGGGAACTCAGGAATCTCTCCCTAGTCTCTACAGACAGAGGGAGTAGTCTCTAGATGTCTGTAGGAAGATCCTAAGGTGGCTTGTGGATGTTGATGTCTATGCTGTAGAGACCACATGTAGTCATGTGAGAAATAGGCAAGGTCCTAAAAGTCTGCTTAGGTGGCCATAGCTAACTGAGATTAATTTTACAGAGGCTGAAATACCACTTAATTCAGCACCAACTTGGCTTTGCATAATGTGGGAATATAAGCCATCAGGAGGGCCATATGAGGTGCAGTATTCAGTTGTCCTGTTCCTGGCTGGTTGGTAATAGATACTTAGGGAAAAACGCATAAGAAGCAAGGCATGTTTTGGGTATAATATTCCTTCCCTGGTATAAAATCTCCCAGCTCCTGCGTGCAAATGCTCAGGGATTTGTTGAGATAGTGATTTCCTTCAGACCATGGTGTTTAATAGACTCTAATGATCTTGCCCTTCACCATGCTTGCTCTTTTGCACTCAGACATGAAAGTAAACTTTGGTTATTGTCATCCCAAGGATGCTGCATCTTCATTCGGGGGGTAACAACACTGAATACTGGCAAAACAACAAGAAGTAGGTCTGAGGAGAAGTTACAGAATCACAGAATCACAGAATCACAGAATGTTAGGGATTGGAAGGGACCTCGAAAGATCATCTAGTCCAATCCCCCTGCCGGGGCAGGATTGCCTAGACCATATCACACAGGAACGCGTCCAGGCGGGTTTTGAATGTCTCCAGAGAAGGAGACTCCACAACCTCTCTGGGCAGCCTGTTCCAGTGTTCAGTCACCCTCACCGTAAAGAAGTTTTTCCTCAAATTTAAGTGGAACCTCCTGTGTTCCAGCTTGCACCCATTGCCCCTTGTCCTGTCAAGGGATGTCACTGAGAAGAGCCTGGCTCCATCCTCTTGACACTTGCCCTTTACATGTGACAAGTTCATGTGAATGAGGGAAGCTGGAGTGGATTTGAGGCAATATGAGGGTTGGTGGCTAAGAAGGGTGAGTGGGATTTTGGACAGATAAAGATTTTGGATTTTATCTCTCCCCTGCCTTTTTTTCTGCTCCCCAGAAATGACCTTTTGCCAAAATCTCCCTTACACGTTTGACATTTCTTCCACTGCCACTGGGGCCTTTTCATCAGCTGCTCAGTTATTTATAAAAAATAAAAATAAGTCCATTTATTGAGTCATTTTACATAGACAGTGTGATTTGTTGGTCTTTCATTGAGCTGACTTCTGAAATCAGAAACGTATGGCCATAAGTGCCAGTACTATTGGCTGTGTATATGGGATTGGAAACAGATGTACAGTTACACTTACAGGGGTGTTTGTTCTTGCTGTCAGCTTAAGTTAGGTGTCTAGGAGTAAAATGTGCCTAATGCCTTAATTGTATTTGCTTCTTACGTTGTGCAGGAGTGTTAAAGAAAACAGTCAATACTTTAGCAAATAGTGGAGAAGGTTTGCAGTACGTGTAATGTATCCCATTGCAAGAACAAATGAGTTACATCCTTCACTTTGAGAGTTTAAACAGCAGATTACCCTCTGCACTTGGGTGTATTGCAGTTAGAAATTATTATTTGAATTTTGCTAACACTAAAGTAAGGAACTAGGCTGCTATTGTGTTGGGTGCTATACAGACAACAAAGGAGAAAAAAATAGTCTCTGCCAGAAAGATTATTTCCAAATGCATTTTCGCTATTGGAAATCATGTTCTCAGTTATTTTTATCCAATTAGAGGACAAAAGCAATGCCATGTAAACTGCGATGTTAATCAAAATAAATCTCTGATTTTATCCCAGCTGGTCACATGACTATAAGAGATGTCACTATCAGCAAAACTCTACAGATAGTTACACCACTGCAGCACACAGAGCATGAAAAGGCTCTGAATTATTTATAACAGCTGGGTCAGTTTCTCAGCAGGAGAAAACTGGCAGAGCTAATTAACTGTTATACCCCAACTGATGTTCCACTTCGTATTTGAGGAATAACTCCAAATAACAGAAGTTCAAGGAAATCATAAGCTGCTTTGCTTGCTGCAGACTGCTAGCTCAGTCTTGCTATCAGGCTTGCAGGAGGAGTGCATGGCAGGCTATAAAGAGCAAGCGTCTGGGTGGTTTGTAACCAATATGTACACGTGCAATTCTGCGCTGGAGGAAAATGGGATGCATTACATTTGCCTTCCTTACTCCACAACGGAATAAACCTCAAGTACTGAAATAAAGGCCATATTTTATAGCAAGTATATCACTAGGGTCATTAGCTTTCCCATTCAGCTTCATCAGATGGCTACACAGCAGGATGCATTCCAAATTTATTTGATAGCTTGTCAATAAGCAGCTGCCTTTTAATAGCTCTTAACTTCATGGACTTTAAAAACAAAATGCCTCACACTTACATTAAACCAAGTGGTCCATCACAGGGATCTCAGTTTTTTCCAGCATACAGGGCAGAGCAGAAAGTATCCTCTGACTCCAGCTTTCATCATAAGTTTTCTGAACACTCATCACCAGGGAGCAGAGACAAAGAGAATTGCTGGACTGGGAATTATCATACTGAGGAGAGTGGTGAGTCCTGCCAGCTGTAGCTAGGCTAGGGAGTGAGGCAGGGAGGAGTGAGAGTAGAGTCAGGAATGGGGACGTCAGTGTGTTCCCTCTTTAAGTAGGGACAAGAGGGTAAAGTGCTGAGCTTGTCAGCAGTCATTTTATTTATCACTACTGTTTCAGCAGTCAGCTGATCTTAGAGCTGCTTCTGCTGGGCTATCTCCTGCATATTCTGGAAGTGTTCAAGGGTGATCAAGACTAAGTATTTCAAGGAAGGATGGGAAACTATCCACCATATCCTGCCCCATTCATGGACAGGAGAAGTTATTCTGCTTGTGTGAATGTGCAAGTAGTGCTGGGCTGGGAGGCTGGATTATCACAAGCACCTTGTCAGCTGGAAACTCATGACCAAGGGTCAATACTTATGATATCAAAACACAAAAACTTGACAGTTTGTTACACAAGGGCCAAATGGTTGCAAAACAATGACAGGACAAGGTAACTTTGCAAGGTGTACTGCTTCCAGGCACTTTTGAGTATTAAATTGTTTCCCATTATTGTCCCTCTAGTCTCTGAACTCTTCGAAGACATGGGCTTCTACTCTTATACAATAAAAAGTCTCTAGATTGAATTTTTCTTCTCATTTTACCCATAGAAGAACTGGAAAGATTTGACAAGCTCTGTGACTAGTACCTACCTCTGTTACCTAAGTACTATTTGACTATTGACCAGGAGATTTGAAAGTTAATTCAGTTTTTCTTCTGTCAAAAGAATTCACATTGCTTTTATCCAAAAAGACCTATAAACACTAAAATTGGATGTTGGAACATTTTATTTTTAAAATAAAGTTTCTAAGGCAGACATCCCAGAAGGACCTAAATGGCATTTTTGGTTTTGTTTTTAAAGCTACTTGCTAGGTTAGAGTAGAGGTGTCAGGAAATATTACACAAGCTATTGGGAGCCAGGGTGGTGACTCCTGTTGTTGGTGTGCTTGAGAATAAGAGTGCAGGGAGGGCTGAATATTGCATTTCTGCCCATTGCTGTACTGTACGGTGCCCAGACCAACAGCAAGTCAGTACTGTTCATACAGTTTAAAAACATAAGCTGATTTTCAGTGCTATACCCAGCGTTATGTCCACTGGTTGGGGAATAACCTACAAGCATCCTCCAAAAAGATACCTTCTGCTAAAAGGGCAAACTTCTATCGTTCTCCCCGTCACACACAAGTCAGTGCCTGGGCAGAAACCATATAGTCATGGTAAATGGTGAATCTATCAACTTAGAAACATACTGTCTCTGTTGGACTTTACCCCTGTAGAACCAGAGCTGTTGTGCAGCTGGCTGGTATGAAGTATGGGCAGAAGAGCTTGAGTTTGTCCCTGAATACTCAGGGCCCTCTAAGGTAGCTGTGTGGATTTCTTTTCGGTTGAGTTTTGTTTGCATGTGCCCAGTTGAAGAGCAAATTTGCATTTTCGTGTGTGCAGCATGCCAAGTGCCTTGGTGATGCGTCATAAACCCAGAGGGTCAGGAAAAAAAAGTAAGAGCAATAAAAAGATGAAAAAGAAATATTAGCTTAATCTAAACTATTCCCCTACTAGTGTTTGAGTACTTTCCATACTATTTTCTTCAGCCCCAGCTCCAGTAATTGGCTTCCTACCATTTCCATGGGGTGTGTAGTCTAAAATACAGAATAGAATGGAGTAAAATGGAATGGAGTAGAATAGAATAGAACAGTTGCAGTTGGAAGGGACTTATAATGAATCATCTAGGCAAACTGCCTGATTACATCTGGGCTCACCAAAAGTTAAAGCACATTATCAAAGGCGTTGTCCAAATGTCTCTTAAACACTGCCAGGCATGGGGCATAATATAATTTTATTTATTGTGATTTTGTTTATATAATATACATATTTTAGATATATAATTTTTATTATAGAAATACAATTTTTATATATAGTTTTATTTATTGATATTTGTATCTGTTGTTTGTCATAGGCACTCTTACCCAAACAAAAGCACACTCACTGAATCCGTCTATGTGTTGAGGGAGCAAAGTGCCACTGATGTTCCCTGTAGCAGTTTTTTCTCCATAGAACAAGTCACTGTAGAACAAGACCATGGCTGAATCAGCGGCAAAGCATCATCTGGCTGAGGCTGTGCCTGCATTGCAGGTGCTCCTCAGGCAACTCAAGCACTCCTCAGAAAGTCTCTGTGCTGTGCTGTGAGCAGCGTAACTGCATAAGCCTAGAGATAAGCACATATATGACTTTTCTCCGTTGCTGGTTTGCTGCCTCCGAAGAGTTTCATGCTGCTCTGGCCACATTGTGAGCAAGGCTCACATGGGAACTGGGCCGCTCCTTTTGCGGTGGGGGAAGGCATGATATGAGGAAGAGTTTTATGCCATTCTCCAGGCCATCAGAGTTTGTACCATCCTCATATATGCTGTGGTGAAGAAGCAATGCCTAGTCATCTCATGGGCTCACATTTCGCCTAAAACCTGTGAAAGTTCAGCAGCATCACTTCATCCAGTGCTGCTTGGTCCTACTCTGGTAGGTGGAAACTTAGACATAAGCTACTGACTTGGTGCTGAAAAGCTGGGCTCTTTGGCACATGAAAAAGCAGGGAAGTCATCTCACAACTGCAGACTTTAAGTCTCAAGGTCTAACCCCTTTTCTGCCCCAGATGTGGTGGGCCAGGCATCCTTCATTCCACTAATGCAGTTCCCTCCATATGCGAACTAAGTACAAAGGCACTAACTCCTTCAAAAGCCATTTGCTGAAAGGCAATACATGACAAAACCATTATTTTTTAAAATGCAGATCACATTCCCATCCTCTTCCAGCTGTATCCAAGGAATCAGTTACTTTTTTGCCCCACAGTTGCAACCCCAAAGTCACTACTACATGGCCCAGTGGCACGGGGCTGGGTGAGACCTTGGCAGATACAGAAGTGAAGACATAAGTGACATGAGAGTGTAGCTCAGAATACATATGGAAGCGGAAGAGGGGAATTATCAAGACCTTGTAAAATGGTATGTGATTATTCTTTTTGTCCCCCCTAAATCATCACCTAAGATTATACAGCATCGGTTTCTCTTCCAAGCTGTCCCTCACCTCAGTTTCATTCTACTTATTCTTTCTTATTATATTGTGAATTTTTATCACCCCTTTAAAAACTGACACTGAATAGTCTTTATCTGAAGGTATAAACTTACTCTTGTCTATAGATTTATTTGTTGCTGTGTTTTATACCTTCCAAAACATCAGTAAATAAAACTCAATCAAGCTTCAAAACAAACTCTGCTGTCTCCCTTCCATGTCTCCTCCCTTTACTTAGTTCTCTCTTTTCACTCCTTGGCACCCACGCAAGGGCAAGGAGTGTTCTCATCTGCTGTAACCGGGGTTAATTTAACTTTTAATTCTGATAGGCTCTGATGAAATAGGAATCATGTCGAATAAGTAGACACAGACCGAAGTGCACCCATTGTAATTCATAACCATAATTTACACCACGTTCTCCCCTTTTCGTGGGGTGAAACACAAGCTGTTACCAGATGCCCACTGTGAAATGGGGCTTGAATCTCTTTGCTTGAAAGCAAGTTCATGACTGTTTCAGTTGAACTGGTTAAAGAAAATTTGGAAACATGCTCTTTAAATTTCCATGTAGAAGTGGGTGCTGACCATGCTTTTTTCCTCTTCTGTACATTGTGACACAGGCAACACAGGGAGGCATCATTGAGCTGCAAAGTGGAGCTCTTACAATGCCCTGCCAAAGGGAAAAGGATCATGTCAGTATTTATTAGACCTTCCAGCAGCTTGTTAAGTCTGTAGGAGAGCTGAATCCCAAACAAACTCCAATTAAATTTAGTTTCAAAATGAAGGCCTCTTCCTCAACTATCCAACAGGGAAATGCCACTGGTGCTGGCATGGGCTTCTTTCGTAGGGAACTTTTTAACCCTTTATTATCTATCATTATTCCATTGCTCAAGATTTTGATGGTGCCAGTACAGGGAGCATTGTTATCCAGATATTTGTTGCGCAGACATGTATAAAGTATTTGTGAAAAAACTCCTAGATTTCGGGGATCTTGGCATGAGATAATGCTCACGTTGGAAATCTGTTCTCCCAAAGAGGATGGACAGTGGCTGCACATATGAGGACATGTGTTTTGGTTGCAAAGGTCCTTGCAGCAGCACCTTCAGCTGGATTGAATGAGACTTGAAGTAATCAAAAGGCCTCTGCTTGTGGGTAACAAGTACAACCCAGAAAAGCCCAAGATTTCTTTTTTCTGGTCTTGTGAGGGGCAAAGCAGCTATCCTGGAGCTGTATTATTGCTACATGAAACTTGCATGATGAAGGAGTGGAGCAGATCTTGAAGGAAAAAACTAGTATGAGATATTGTTGTGGTTTAACCCCAGCTGGCAACTAAGCACCACACAGCCGCTTGCTCACTCCCCCGCAGCAGGATGGAGAAAGAGAATCGGAAGAGTAAAAGTGAGAAAACTTGTGGGTTGAGATAAAAACAGTTTAATAACTGAAATATTATAATAAGAAAAAAATTGTAATGAAAAGGAAAATAACAAAGAGAGAGAAGTAAAATCCAAGAAAAACAAGTGATGCAAATGAAAACAATTGCTCACCACCAACCGACCGATGCGCAGCCACTACCAGAGCAGTGTAAGACATATTAAGACCCTCTTCTCAGCTTGCAGCTGAGGTGGGGCAAGGATCAGAACCCAAATGCATTTTCTTTGGAGACCACTGTGAATTAATTGCAAATGAAATAGTTGGGGAAAAGAGAAGAGAGAGAGAGCAAAGCAGCAAGACCCTACTCCTTGAAGAGTTACCCCCAGGGAGAGCTTCAGGGGTGAAAAACTGCCACTTTGCTAAAGCAGTTGGCAGAAGCAACACTCTTCCTTTGTGTATTAGCAAGGCAACGTGGGCATCCCCAAGGGAAAATAATCATTAAAAAAAAATAATTCAGATCAGCAGCCGTTTCTTCCAGTCCAGTCTGTCTTGTCACTGAATCCTTAATACGTGCATGTCAATAGTAAAAAATATTCCAATGAGAGTTTCATGCCTCACTGCCTAAAAAATCATATTTTCATCAAAACTGCCTAGATTCCCTTCCAAAATCTATTCTGTTCCCTTGAAGGTTCAGTCCTAAGTCACTTTTGAAAGTAAAATTTAGTCATTTCAGCCACATGGACCTTGCACTGCAGACTGAAGCTATAACAAATAGCCCTCATGTTTACACAATGGGCACTTCAGACTCTTACACTAAATACAAACCAGGAATCTATATTCAAACCTCTCTTTCCTGACCTTTCATTTACATTATTATATCAAAACCACTACTACAGTAAGGAGTAAACCTATATTTCTTTTGGAATGTCTCCATTTTTGTGATTTAAGACAGTTTTACTTTATTCCAGGAGCAAGTATTTAAAATCAGATTAAAAACCATTTCTTTGAAGTGTGCTTGTCGAGATTGGTTTATTCAGTTTCCTTTCTGGGAGCACAAATAGAGAATTTTCCACCTAGGAAAAAGATTTCTATTGATAGCTTCATTTAGCAGTCTATTTGCAAATATCCATTTCCTTTAGAAATCAAGATATGTTTTTTCATGAAGTCTCCAGTTCGTATGTTCAAAATTTTAGATGTGTAAATAAACAAATCAGGAAGATTCATCTCCTCAGGCTCTTCATATCTTCCTTTTCCACCTCTGACCTTTTCTTGCCTACAAATATGATTACTGAAAGAGCCTTATTAAAGTGCATTATTTTCTTCACAATGGTAAGGTTATTTCTCAAGAGGACATTTCCACATAATGTCATGTTCAGAGTGAAGAAGTTACTGTGCTTTCTTCCCCTTTGGACAGTGATTTGTGAGGAGGGACAAATAGGGAAAAGTAATATAATATAAGTCTTTGCGGAAGGTAAAAAAAGGCCTGTGATCCTGGCACCAATCTAGTAAATCTGAATTCAATTTAACAGCTCTAGCTATTGCCTATGGGAAGCATCAAGTTGAATTTTAGCTGCTTGATGGAATTAAAACCCAGGTTACCTGCTCGCTATGGTTATTTTGGTCTAAGTTAAGTTTTTTTTTTCCCTCCTGATAGCATTCGTGACCTATGAAAATTCATCTCTGGCATGACAAAACAGATGAGAGCAAATAACAGAGCTTTGCCAGCTCCTCTCCAGGGCCTAATCATTTTTCCTGCAATCATCTTCTACTTTTGGTACATTTATTTCCTCCCAGTATTTTTGTCCCATCTTTCACTGCTGATTTCCTTGAAATATTGCAGAGCCTGGTAACCTCTCTCTCATCCTCAGTCTGTATCCCCTGCATCCCCAAGGGCTTGCTACAGCTTGAGATGGACTGACTCCAACCCTCAGAGCACTAACAAAATGTGGCATGAGTCATTTCAAAGCTGTCTAAGGTCTAGGACTAGGTGAGTCAATATATTATTACAAGATGGACTCAAGGCACCGAGATAGAGCCCTGAGGTAAAACCTGGGTCAGAATAACAGCAGACCAGATAACGAGGAATGCAGCTGAGTTGCAAAACTCCTGAAGGTCCCAGGACTAAACCAGTAGTGAAACTGTACAGAGAAATTTAGCTCCCTACTTTACCAAATTAGAAATTTACAAAAATAAATATTGAAGTACACTCACAATAATTTTTTATTCCCCAGTTGATGCTAAGGTATTTAATCAGAGTAAGTCCCTACACATTACCTTGAATGCTGTAAACTTTATCACTCTCTTTTACAAGGTGAAAGGAACCTGTCCCAACCAGGCAGTATAATTCTGCAAAGCCAGGCTGGAGTCTCCCACCCCATAGAGACTAGAAATTGGCAGAATTATTTGTTTTGTTTTTCTAATTAGCTGTTGCTGTGCTAAGTTTTCAGCTTGATGACTGACAGCTCCTCTGGACTACAGCACAGTGATACAAGAGGAGGCCACCTGGAGAGGAAAAGACTGAATGGACTTGAGGTAGATTATTATTATTATTATTTACTATTTACTCAGCACCATACATAAAATGAAGTTTTTTAGTAAGTAGCAGAGTGTGACTGACAGAGTTTGTATACCTTGAACAACTTGTTTGTCAACTCTGGCTGGAGGAGGGGATGGGTGCTACAGAGGCCTGCAAGTCTGGCAAGAGATAAGAGCCTTGGGAACAGAACAACACCCCTGCTGTGCCTTAATTGGTGTGACTTACAAGCGCTAAATCCTGCGGAGGCCGGATTGTATCTTTTCCCTTGGCGCCAGCCTACACGTGCAACAACTTTGCAAGGCCTCAACCACGCTTGTGCAGAGCTGGGTCATACAGCGGACACCACAACTAGGGGATCACGACCACCAGACACCCCTTGGGGGACCACCGACCCATTTCGAGAACAATCTAAGACTACAAAGCGCAGACGTCCCAATTAGCATGAGAAGCAAGCAGAGCGGGGGAGACAAGAGGGATGTTACCACCCTCTCCTGTCTCGCATGCAAATGACCTAAAGTATTTAGACCTTCTCCCTTGGGATGCTGGTGCTCGATCCCACCCGCCACCTGAGGACCGATCCTGCAAGCGATTTACCGGAGGAGCAACTCTGCAAGCAACTTACCAACTCTACAGACAACTGACAACATCGTTGGATCCAAGGGTAGTGATATCTCTTTTCCTCTCTCTCATAGTCTCTATCCTCTCTCGCTTTTTCCTTTTCTCTCTTTTCTCAATGCCTTTAGAATCCCAAGACACTTACAACTATTCCACTTTCCCTGTATTAATAAATTGTTCTTAATTTCATACCAGTTATTTGGTGTCGTTTCACCTTAATTTACTCCAAGGGATTTATGAACTAGTTGCGACCAGGTCGTAACACAGAGCAATAAATATCTCCCTGCTTTGAGCTTTTGTGGCTCAAGCTGACATAATGCAAAACTATGCTGATCTTTTTATTTTTTTTGTTTTGGCTATTGTGTGACAGGGTACTACATGCCAGAGCGTCCTCTGGTATCTGATTGTGCTGGTTTTGGCTGGGATAGAGTTAATTTTATTCATAGTAGCTAGTACAGGGTTATGGTTTGGATTTGTGCTGGAAACTGCGTTGATAATACAGGGATGTTTTAGTTATTGCTGAACAGTGCTTACAGTCAAGGCCTTTTCTGCTCCTCATACCACCCCACAAGAAGACCTGGAAATAGGTCTTGTCTTGGGTTTTATTTCTATCTCTTTGTTGTTTTCCTTTACATTATAATTTATTGTTATTATTGTTACTATTTTTGTTATTATTACTATTATTATTATTTTATTTTATTTTATTTCACTTATTAAACTGTTCTTACCTCAGCCCATGAATTTTCTCACTTTTACTCTTTCAATTCTCTCCCTCATCCTGCTGGGGTGGGGAGTGAGTGAGCAACTGCATGGTGCTTGGATGCAGGCTGGGGTTAAACCACGACACTGATTCATCAAGATGGTAATAGTCTACTAGTGTTGTTGGCCAGTGGGATTTCTTTTTCAGTTTGCATGATGGGGTTGACAGCCCTGGGCTAGGGACCTGCTGTGCACATGTAGTGAAAGATTGCAATACTTCCCCAGAGTCCTCTGGACCTGGACAGGCAGTGATCAGAAGGAAGACTAACAGCAACAACAGCGTAGTTTCCTCAGTTCGATGTCTCAGGTTCTCAAATGACATGTGCAGGTGAGGTCTGCAATGTCAAGAGTGAGTGCAATGGATTTTTTTTGGACATGCTTTACTGTGTGCTAGAGCATCAAATTTGTAACATATGCATATGTATATGTACGTGTGGATATATGCTACTCAGTCCATTAGGTTTCTAGGACTTCAACTTTCTTTTTATTTGATGTTTGTACAGTATCTTGCACAAAGACTTTGTCCCAGGGTTGGGATTCTGAGTTGCTACAGGTAGTTTCTCTTGTTTATTTTACCTGCAATATAAGGGATAAAAAAGGATTTGGCTCAAGGCATTTATTGATATTGAAGTTTTCTTATGATACAGTTTTTCACTGTTTCTCCACAGCAGACATGTACTGGCAAATTCCAAATGTTCCAGATAAATGAATTAGTGTTACAATGGAGTTGCTGTTTCCAGATCTGGTCTTGCCAGCAGAGACAGGATCTGTGTATATTTCCTGATGTGTTGATCTGCTTCTGGAGATGACTGGGAAATAACGTTTTCCCCCTTCAGCGTCAGTGAAATAATTCTCTAATTTCACCAGTTTTTTTTCCAGCACGGAAAAAAAAATCAGGGTATGTGTCATCAACTAATAAAATTTGGGGTATAGCTAAATATTGTTTACTAAGCATGTTATATTTTTTCAGGTACTTGAAGGCACACACTTTCTCTTTTCATGTACATCTAAGCATGGAACACTTTTTCTTATGCATCTCCTATGATATAGCCCCAAAAAAGTACTCTTATCAGCCCTCCATATGATAAGGAGATCTCTCCAAATAGCACTGCAGTATCTCTGGGTAGCTGCAGCTCAGTGGAGAGTTCCCCCATTCCTCTTCCACCACAACCAGACAACAACTTCTGTGAGGCATCAGCTTTCCTCAGACTTCTACCCAAAATTCATTTTTAATAAGGATATTTTTAGCCAAGCTTATATCTTTAAAAGCTTTCTGCTGAGCTATCCAACATGGATTTTTGAGTCTGCCTAAAATTCTGCCTTGGGATATCGCTGCCTTCAGACTGTAAGTCTGGAGGGGGAGAGAGCATGAGAGAAGGATGTGGCCCCAGAGACAGGCAGATCTTCAGTCAATCTCCTTTTTCTTTTCTTTTGTTTTGCTGCTTTTGTTTGCTGAGTAAATTGAGCTGAAGATTGTCTGATCAGAGCAGACTCAAAAGCACTAAGCCCACTCTGCTTGTGGCAGAAAGACTCAAAATTCCACAACCAACCTTCTAGTAGTATAACAGTCCAGACCCTAAGTAAATGAGGCTCTGGCAGTGAAATCATTAGATCTTTAGGGAATTTTTAACAATAAGGATATTGTATTGTTTCTTTCTACTTCTTATTTTTCTCGGCTTCTTTCTCAAACACAGTGGAAGAATCTTCCAAGATAAAGTCTTGTGCAGTTCTGAAATTCTAGTCAATTTTGTGAGAAGCATGATAAAATCACAAAAAGGGTTATTCAGAGGATAAGGTTTCAATTTTGTTTTATTTTTGAGATATAGAGCATCAGAGCAGACAGTTTGGCTCTATTTCCTTCCCTTTACCAAGGATTTCTTGTAGGTGAGGTGACTGCTTAGCTCTTAGATTAGACTTAAGTTATCAGCCAGTTTCTGATTGATGTTCAAGAAAAAAACATGCAGCTTTTCAGCCCTTCGCATCAGACTTAAATTCAGAGTCAGCAGTAAAAGAGAGATGTTGAGAAAGCTAGGAAAAGATGCTGCACCCCTAATTGCAACATTAACCAGTGAAATATTAGAAAATTTATTGAGCTTTTTCTACTCAAAAAAAAAATAAAGGAAGTTCATTATGGTCTGTAATCCTGCTTAAATATTCATCATGTTGTTAATGAACCACATTCATTTTTAAAATGTTCAACCTGAGACACCATCTAACATGATTTGATAATAATATAATTTCTGTATAACCGTAAAAGGGACAAGAACAGTAAAAATAATTGTATCTCTAAACATCCTACCCAGTTTTCTCCTGACTAATGAGCAGCTGTTTTTCATTAGCAGCATCATTTTATCTCTAGCCTATCAACCCGCACAGCTGGGCATATTAGAAATAGCTCAGTGCTCTGTGGAACGTATGTTTCCTAAATTGTAGAAACAAATGAGAATGAGGTATTGCAGCTTTTTTTAAAAAAAATGGTTCAGGGCTTATTTCTTTCACATTCTCTGTTATTCACCATGGTGTAATATCTGGAGGCTTGATGTGGGAATGGGATACTACTGCTCTGTCTGCTGTAGAAATACAGAAAAGATAGCTCCTACCTTGAAGAGCTTTCACAATAAAAGCAGAAACTGAGTCAGAGGGAGCTGAAACCCTCTACTCAAGGTTATGCAGCAAGTAAGGAGCAGCAGCTAAAGCAGAAATTGTTGCATCTGCCTTTCCCAAGCCTCTAACCTATCCACCACTGTATTAACCAGTAATTCAGTTAAAAGAAGACTAATGGGTGAGTTTGGATCTTAAACAGTGTAAAACAAAACAGAGCCTGGTCCTAAATATTTCTTTGTCATCTTGCAACTTTCCAGGGAGTTACAGCTGAGGTCCAATAGATACCAATGAAGTAAGATTTTTGATAGTTCTCATAGCCTGATTTGGCTTCTGTCTTGCAAAATATAGAAGTAAAGCCTAATGCCAACTTCAGATGAGAAAAAATAATTTTGAAAAAAAGAAGTTAGGAGATCCTACATCACACTTATTTATTTTATTTATATTTTATTGATTTCTCCTTTGCCTCCCTCAGGAACTGTAATGATGCGTGATATTCTAAAGAAGGCAAGGAGGGTTATTGTGCCCATTGGTAGACTGATCTGAAAAGCAGGATGTCCTGTTGAAAGGTCTCCTTGTCTTTCTGGCTTCCTTCAGTCCAAATCAGCTCAAAAAGCTCATTTTATTTTCACAATTGTCCACAGAATGAAAATACCAAGTGAAATATGCTCTGGTAAACATGAAATAATAATAATAATAATATACCTCCACACGCAAACCCTGTCTAATGTTTCTGCAGTGGATATTACAACAGCAGGAAGGCAACTGGCAAGAACACAGGTTTTCATGGAACTGTTGCCTTCAAATTTTGCAGCAATGCAAGCAGGAAAGATTAAGGGGTGGATTGCATTATATGTACTTTATTAGCAAAGATCGTAGAAACCCTATTTTTTGGTTAAAATGTTGCAAAATTCTGTTATTTAGATGGTCTGAGTAATTTGCTGTAGTTGATTTTGGCAGTTGCAAAGTGCAGAGTTAAGCTGTAGTAACACTAAAACCATGGCAATATGATGCTAAGTGCTGATGTATGTTTGACTTCTGTCACCAATAGGAACTACACCCGGGTGTATTAACCAGTGGCTAAGTGGTGCTTCGAAAATGAGTATGTTAAATCAGATAAGGTAGAAAAAGAATGGTCTCTGATGTTTTCCTCAGATGATGTCTCTGGATAACATGATATCCTGCTTTTATCAAGCTGTTAGGAGAAACAAATTGTAAAACTGTTTTAAATTTTAACTATAAAATATATCTATTCCTTTTGAGATATAAACTGATGATTTTCTGTAATGAGTGCTGTGTGACTGGCAGCAGTGTATGTTGCAATAGTAATTTGCTTTCGCTGGGGTCTTTTTCACGTCAGCTGAATCTGACATGAACCCCCCAAATTGTCCATTATGATAAAGAAAAAAATGTTTAGTTCCCTTAAAATGTAACAATTCTACCTCAGCACTAGTGTAGGATAGTACCCATGAGGAACAATTCTAGCTGTCTCTTCACCTACATGTGCCTCAGTTTCCCTGTTTGTAAATTAGCAAACATATCTTCATTTGATATATAGAGCTGTTGTGAGTCATTAGTGTTTGGAAAGGATCTGTACTCTCAACTCTTCTACAAAAGGCTCAGAGGTGACCTTATTGCAGTCTACAACTACCTGAAGGGAGGTTGTAGTGAAGTGGGAGTCGGCCTCTTCTCCCAGGCAACTAGTGATAGGACAAGAGGACATAGCCTCATGCTTCGCCAGGGGAGGTTCAGGTTGGACATTAGGAAGCATTTCTTCTCAGAAAGGGTCATTAGACATTGGAATGGGCTGCCCAGGGAGGTGGTGGAGTCACCATCTCTGGATGTGTTTAAGAAAAGACTGGACATGGCACTTAGTGCCATGATCCAGTTGACAGGGTGGTGTCAGGGCAATGGTTGGACTTGATGATCCCAGAGGTCTCTTCCAACCTGATTGATTGTATGGGATTGATTCTATGAGATTAAAAGAAAACCATTGCCACCATAGGAAAAGAAACAATAAAACACCAAGCTCTTCAGTATGGTGGGTTAAGACCATAGCTGCTCTCAAATGTGCCCTACTTGTGAGTCCGGCTTCTTATTTGGAAATTCATAAAGTATTGGCTCAACAGGACAAAGCCTGCTTTGTGGAAGGATCTTGTCTTTGTTAAATTGCATGACCTCTCTGGAAATGTTGATTCAGGTAGGCTCCCACCTCAGCCCAAGGAATGTCTGACATCATACACTATGTGCAGAGAAACTGTACTCTTTCCCCTGGAAATGGATGGGTAGCAGTAAATATCCCTTCACTCCTGGGGCTTCCAAGCTGCACATGTAGGAGCAGAAAAACCTCCCAAATATCATGATGGAGCATCTATCAAAATGTTCACCCTGAGACTAAAGGGAATGCTGCATGATTCTCCTTGCAACGTGTAGATAATCCATATTAACTGCCTCCAAGCAGTTTCATTGCATCCTGTCCTGCAAAGGAAGAATTTTCTCTGTCCTGGGAACTAAACTGGGATCCAATCGATCCTTGCAAAGACAGTGATTTAATATCAGGCAGTTTGCATTGAACTAAATGAAATAGTGGGATAGTCAAATAAAACCACCTCCTGTCAACATGGATCTGATCCTGCTATAGATCACAGCACTGTAAGGAACCATGGGGCTCAGAAATTCAGATTACAGAATTAGTCCTTTGCTTAGAAGGAACCTGTGGATATCTCTAGTCACGTTTAACATAGGATTGTAGCCAATGCTAAATGTGGTCAACAGTGGCCTGGTCCAGATAAGTCCTGAAAACCTCCAAGGGTGCAGATTGCGTTGGCCCTCTGGCAATCTGTTTCAGCAATGCCTTTCCTCCTAGTGAAGAGGCTTTGCTTTCCTTCTATCCAATGCCAACCTCCCAGGCTGCCCAGAAAGACTCCCAACATGCCCCAGTATGTGTTTTCATGTGATCGTGATAAGAGCGCACAGTTGGCTCACAGTCAACCTCATGTGTGCTGTAACCACCAGGTACTTCTCTGCAGGGCTGCTAGTCCAGCTGTTGACTCCCAGCCTGTTCGAGTGCATAGGTGTACTGGTTTTGGCTGGGATAGAGTTAATTTTCTTCACAGTAGCTTTTATGGGGTTATGCTTTGGATTTGTGATGTAAACAGTGCTGATAACACAGGGATGTTTTCATTATTGCTGAGCAGTTCTTACACAGCACCAAGGCCTTTTCTGCTTCTCGTCCTACCCTGCCAGTGAGTAGGCTGGGGGTGCACAAGAAGGGGACACAGATGGGACACCTGATCCCAACTGACCCAGGGGATATTCCTACCATATGATGTCATGCTCAGCAATAAAACTGGGGGGAAAGAAGGAGGAAGCTGGGATGATCAGAGTTATGGCATTTGTCTCCCCAAGCCACCGTGAATGAAGTTACATGATGAAGCCCTGCTTTCCTGGAGGTGACTGAACACCTGCTTGCTGCTGGAAGGAAGTGAATGAATTCCCTGTTTTGCTTTGCTTGTGTGCACAGCTTTTGCTTTAGCTATTAAACTGTCTTTCTCTCAGCTCACGAGTTTTCACAATTTTACCCTTCCAATTCTCTTCCCTGTCCCACTGGAGGGGAGTGAGTGAGTGGTAGTGTGGGGTTTTGCTGTTAAAACACACTGTGGTTTTCACACCCAGGTGTAGAGCTGTGTATTTCTCCTTTCTAAATCTCAAGAAGTTTCTGTTGGCCCAATTCTCAAATTTTTCAAGGTCCTTCATGATTGCAACCCTATTTGGTGAGTCAGTTTCTCCCCCTAATTTAATATAATCCATACATTTATTGAGGATGCACCCAGTGCTTTCTTCTTGATCAGTGATTAAAGATACTGAACAATATTTCCTCCAGTAACAACTCTTGGGATACAATGATTGTTTCAAGACAAAACCTTGCATGGAGTCAGATGTAAGTAGGGAGTATGCCCTCCCTGTCCCTTCTGCAGAATAAGTTACCTTTACTTTTAATTACAGTGTCAAAGCAAGGCAGTATTCTGCAATATTTTGTTCCAGAATAAATATGCTGGTCAACCTCCCTGTTAAAAATAAAAGTTCTCTACTTCTCAGTAACTGCTCCTGCTGGCTGCTTGTTTATTACAGCTCAGTGCGTGAAGTTAAGGTCTCATTATTTACTTAATCATTATTTGGTATTCCTATCTTTAAAAATAAATACATCTAAAGAAGACCTTGAAATAAGTCTTGTGCTTTCACTCAAAAGTATAATGTACTTGTCTCCCTGTATACTCCCTGCTCTGGGAAACCAATCAAATCTTATTATACTGAGTTAACTACCAGCTGCCAGCTTCGTTGACCTTGTTTGCCTGGAAATTAAAAGGCAGGCCGTGGTAGAGCTGAACTGAATAACCTGGTAGCACAGAGAGACAGACAGAATAGAGGTGCTCTACTTCTTTACAGAGCGTCAGGCAGATAACACCCCACTTAGGCACCTATTTTGGATGGGAGTAGCATTTGAAAACAGGAGAGAAATGCAGAAATTTTATATTTGCATGTGCTTTGAAAGAACATCACGCTTTTGTTTTGTTTTCATTTTTTTCCAAAGGACTCATGAAGCTGGGCTATGTTAGCACCCACTAGCATATTTATAGCTATATATGTACATTCTGCTGCTAGACAGCAATAGTTAAAGCAACTAGCACTCTTATATCATCAGGAGTGCCACAGAGTATTGCACACAGCTCTGGTAAAGGCTGGCACCCAGAAAGATACAATACTGTATTTTGAGAATGGGCAACTGATGATGTAAAAAGAAGAAAAGATTTAAGGAGGTAATTTATCATAGCAAAATAGAATGGTAAAGAGCTCCCATAAATTAACCATGAAGTAAGAAATTACTTTCCATACTGTGTGGGAAAGAAAGAGGAGGAAAATACATTGATTTACGGGAGAAAATCCACAGCTTCTCTTGAATGGAAATCCAAATGCTACAGTGGACCAGGTATTAGTTTTAGGTAGAAACGTATCCATTCTGCACAGTACTAGTTAACACTTTGTTCACTAGTGCCATTTCCCTTTGGGTATGGCACGTGGACCTATATGAAAGATAGTCATCATCTCTCAGGACTTGTGCTGACTCCAGATTCTGATGTACTCACAGTTTCAGCACTTGATCTCATGATAAATCAGGGTCCTGATTCTTCTGTCATTATTCAGGTAAGTCAGGGTTATTTCCGTGGAACTAGTGTGAGGGAAAGAACACTGAAGATCTTCTTTTGGTATAGGCAAGCACTACTCTTCTTGAGTACTGCACAGAGACCTTCCTGGTCCATCCCTGTCCCAGGAACTGTCTGCAATCACCAGTTCCTACAGGGGATTTGTTTGACTGAAGTGGCATCAGTTAAAGCAGTGAGGTAAAACAACTCTCATACTTTCACTCTTTCTCCTCCCTTTTTTAAATCTCCCATTTCATTTACTGTAGAGCAACAGAAGTCCTTCATGGAGCAGATCTGTATAGGTGATAATTCCACCCTGCACCGCTGCAAATTGCTTTCTGCCCATTCCTCTGTCCTCTCCTCTCTCTGGTCACATACATCCTATTAAATGTGGAATTCAACACGTGAGCTGAAATGTGATTCCCTTTTTGGTCAGAGAGGTCTAATTGTTACAACTAAGGTGCAATGAGATCCAATGCATCCTGTTTTAAAGCTGATGTGCAAAACAGCTCAGCTGAATTGCACCCTGAAAGGGCATATTTCTCTCCATCGCTTTGTAAAATGAACCTGGGATGACTAGGTCAAGTGTAAATATCTGTATGATATACATATGAGGTTATGTTACAGTTTAGCTTGCAATGTCACCTTTTCCCACCCATGGTATCCTCTCTGTATATCTGCTTCTCTCCAGATTACTTGGGTCAGTGGCCGCTGGGGACATTTGCCATGTCAAAAGAGTTATCAGTTGGCAAGGTCAAGAGGTCAGTGAACATACTCAAGATGACAGGCACCACTTAGAGAAGGTAAAACTGTCCTGTTTTGCTAAGTGAAGTGGCGGAAAGGAAGATGGCTCATAGCTAAAGATAGACGGAGGGAAATGAAGCAATGCATCACAGAACAAAATCTTTCTGGAACAGCAGTTTCTCCTAAAAACTCTGAATGATATTTTCCACCTGAGACTCAGAATACTGTCTAAATCCTCTTTATAACTACCACACTCACTTTTTCTTTTAGATGAGTAAAAACTTCAGGAAAAAACTCAATGATTAAAAATTACAAATGTACTGAATATGCAGTACTTTACTGCAAACAATTTTGCAGTAAAAGGCCAGGTGTTATATGAAACAGTGTTTTAATCTGATCCTCATGGAAATATTTCCTCTAGAAATCTGGCAAATCTTTCACTTTACAGAAATTTGTGAATTCTGGGGAATTACATGTTTGCAACAACTGCATTCAAATGCTAATAGAGCTTGGGTTCAAACTGTGGAATTGCCTCCTGCTTTACAAGTTTATACAGAAACCAATTTTCTTCTGACCTTTCAGAGTTCCTTACAATAGCTGAGTGTAAGACTCCAAACTTAATCTCTGGTAAGGCTTGACCAATGACATTTAATTGGAGGTGATGTCTGCTCAGTCTTGGCTGGAAGCATTGATCATATACAAATATGAGTGCTGAAACTGCCAATTAATCTACTCATTATTAGAGATAATTCCATCCTTTTGCATTCACCATATGTGTTTTATAGCTATACCTACCAGAAGAATGATTGCCTTAAGCAGCGATATGAATGCTCCATACAAGATCTTTCTAAAAGGGTTATATTAAAAAGCAGACTTACTTATGTTCACTTCTTATGCCATGTTGCCTGCATGGCTTGCTTAGCTTCACAGAAATTCAATGTTCTTGGGGGAAATATTATATTTTAAAAATATTTTTAAAAGATGTTCAGAATTGCAGCAGATTTTCCTTTAATAGTTTTAGAGAAAGTTCTTCCAACAGGTGTGTAAAAAAGCCCATTCATAGTGCATGAATGGGACAGTGCGTGCATATGTGCAGAGGGTCTGAGGACTAAGTCCACTCTGAAAGTCACTCTCTGACAGCAGAATAAAATTGTCAAAAAATGATCAGAGAATAACTGTACAGTTTTCAGAGACCCTGACTCATGAAGTTCTAGGTATGAACTGCCACTTTTCTGTTTTGCCTTCCCTGCCTTGTCAGTGATTCAAAGCTGAGACTGAAGAGGAGGAAGGAGGCAAAGGAAAGCTAAGTACCATGATGCTATCTCTTGAAAGGGTTGGAAATGCTGTCATAAGTAGGGTCATTTTTCAGTGACCTCTTATTCCGTTCTCTTTGGTTTTTGGTCCCTAATCACTTGTCAGTAAAAATGATCAAAATTCAGCAGGCACCGTGGATCTGATTGCAGCATCAACTGTGAAGCTGGAACTGATTGTGAGATCATCGCAAAAGCCTGGATGGAGACTGAGCTGCCACAGTCATGAAGGCTCTGGCCTGCAGACTGTGGAAATCGTTTAGAGGGAGGTCACGTTTTTGGAGAGTTAGTCAGAGAGGTCACCATCAAAGCCCGTCTTCGTCAGTACTGCTTTGCTTTTGTCTGTATGATTCCCTTCACAGTTGATCAGAATATAAAATCAGTGATATCCAATTAGTGACAATCAAAGGGACGCCCCAGCAGCCAAAATCAGCCAACTAATAAATAAAGAGGTTCAAGCACCTCCCCACACATGCAAATAAAAGGGAGAATGCATGCTAAATAAGAGGAAAAAACCTCCTTTTTATTGAATGTGAAAGTAATTTGCCATTAAAGTTTAACTAAATATGATTTTCAGGCTTTTTCTTTTCATTTATTAAAAGAACAAAAAATCAGCTGTTTTTTTTAATTATTATTTTTGGGGGATTTGGGGTTTTTTGTTTGGAGTTTTGGGTTGGTTTTTTATTTTTTTTATTAGATGTGTCTGACAAACACTGGTCTTGCTAGCTTCTGAAGTCAGTCACTTGGAGGGAGATCCAGGCTTTTGAAAGAGCTGGCTTTCCTCAGCAGTCCTTATCTCCATTGCACAAAATGATGCACAGACTTTGCAGCCACACAGATTGCGTGGGAAGATGAAGCACTTACTGAACCAGTGGAGGAACTGCTCTTCCTGGTGCAGATGTGCACTTATTGTCTACCTTATTCTTAGATACGCTCATAAAGGCTTGCACATGCTTTTTAACTAAAAGCTCAGATGGGTGGAACTTGTCTGCTTTTACCAGTATTTTAGCGGTCTTAAAAAAAGTAATTCAGTTTTACTGTTGCAACCGAAGTGACAGATGGTGAAAGAGCAGGAGGTTTAGCAGGAAGAATATTGTAGGAGTCTGTGAAGATATAAATACTTAGTTAATAAATAAGGTGGAGGTAATAATTCTTGTGCATATAGGATAAAAATGGAAGCAAGCTTGCTAATATCTCTCTTCTTTTTACTAATGATGCCTAAATCTAGCAGAGCACTTTTTTTAAGTATATTTGATGGAGAAATCACTATGTGTTGCTATGGTGTTAGGTTTTGTTTCTCAGAGCAGAACTATACATTTAAAAAAGAAACCTTTACCTTGTTGCTATGCAAACACTACATGGTGTTATTACATTCCCAGAAAGCAGCACAACAATACTGCAAGAAAGTCAATATCCTGATAAGATAAATGCTCCCTTTCTTTGACCTTTCACTCAAATGCAATGCTGCAGTAATACTTAAATTTGATGAATCCTCTGGAGGCCAGGCTGCAAAATTTCCAGTGTGCATGTCATTTCTGTAAAAAAATTACCCCCTAATATCCTACCCACAGCTGTATTCAGACCCAAACTCCAACTTTGAAATACAAAGGTTCACTCCTAAGCAGCAAATACTAGTTCATGTTTGATGGGATGTTGTTCCAGGTGGTTGGGAAGCATCTCTTGCTAAAAAAGGATCTAAGGTCCCTCTTAAGTGTTGTGTTTACACTGGGCTATGCAACAGTTGACTGTTGTTTCTGTATACAACAGCTCACAGGGCCGTGAAGTGGTTGCTAGCGTACCAATCATCTTGGGCTTCCCCTGCCATCCATACTGAAATATGTGCAGTGCCAGTTCGCAGTTGGTTCTGGCCAAATCCTTATGCCCTTTGTCCATAGCCCAGTTCAGCTGAAAGATAAAATTAATAATACCAGCTTACACAGCTTTTCCACCAGCTCATGTCTGAGAGATTTATAATACTGTATGTGTGACTTGTGCTTGGGAGGTCGGTGGCTTGTTAAAGCTCCTGGTATGGAAGACCACTGGCTGAATAGGGACTGTTTAAGCAAATGAAATTGAACCCTATCCTCATTTGGACTCAACTGAATTATTATATCTTTAAGCCTGATCAGATGAAAAAAACATTTAGCCTGCAGATTGGTTCAAATTTTTAATTATCAGAAACATAGAGCAGCAGTCGACGTACAGTATACATACTGAGAAATCAATTTAGCACAGATACAGAAAAACAGTTTCAAATGTAATCACCGGATGGTGCTTCCAGCAACTTTTTATAACTGGAATTCAATGGAAACTGGAGGATTTCCTTCTTTTCCCCTTTATAACATAAAGGGCTATGTCACACCACCTTTGTGATAATACAGAATTATACTATATCGTAATGTATCTGCCAGGGCAGCATGTCACAAAGTGTGTCACCAAATAGCCAAGACATTAATTACATTTTTCCTCTTGCTTTGCACAGGGACAATAACCATACTATGAAGAGAAACATCCCACCCTGTTTTAGGAGTTAGTGAAAGCAATGAATGAGATTGGTTCCATAGCCAATCTCCTTCAATTTACTTCATTAACCAATGAACTAATTAGATTCCTTCCTTCTAAAAACACTTTCTGAGATTCTCATTTTGGCATTTACAAAGTCTGTCATGAATTTCTCAGCATCTCTTTAACCCATTTAATAATGGATTAACATAGAAATGGTTGCAAAGAATAATCAGTGCTTAAATAGTAAATATTGAGAAAAAACTCATCAGCCCCAAAACTTTAAAGCTTATATTTCATGCAACTCTTTTTTCTTCTCCTGCAGGTCAAATGTTTTCATTGTGAGGTGTTTATTTCTTTTGCACATTCCTCTGAAGTGTCTATTGAGATACATCATCAGAGTTGTTGGGCTGCCTATCTGAGTTTAAGTGGCAGCTGGGTTCCTGGAAAAAAAAGATTGCAAAAATTAGAAATTGAACTTAAGCTTCTAAACCTCTATGTGTTTAGATCAACGCCCTTTTCAAACAGTCTGCATCTTGACAGTCCTGAAATGACCTGCTCATGAATATGGTACTTCCAGGAATGGCATCCCAAGGGCCATCATTTCTGATAAGTTAATGCTAGGAGATTGTTCTTGGATGTCATTGCTTTTAGGATCTCAGCAATTCTGAAGGTAAGACAAGAGCGTCAATTTCTCTCAGCTGAAAGATAGGGCAGGACTTAGCTTTGGTATGGCTGAACAGACCTCTTCAGCCCTGAAGCCAAAACACAGTCTGAGAGCTTTGTGCTTACAGGAATTCAGAAGAGAGACCTCAAAGTGTGAATAGCCCCCTCACATCCCAGTTGAATACTGGTGGACTGCAAATTCACTGTAGGATATAGAGTGGCATTTAACCCAAGAGGACAGTCTTTACTGTCTTGCTTTTCTCTGTTATGATATTTACAGTGATCAATATCATCACAGAGTCACAGAATCATTTTGGTTGGAAAGGACCCTTAAGATCATCAAGTCCAACCATTAACCCAGCACTGCCAAGTCCACCACTAAACCATGTCCCTAAGCACTACATCTGCATGTCTTTTAAATCCCTCCAGGGATGGTGACTCGACCACTTCCCTGGGCAGCCTGTTCCAATGCTTGATAACCCTTTAGGTGAAGAAATTTTTCCTGATAGCCAATCTAAACCTTCCCTGGCACAACTTGAGGCACACATATGTCTAGGCATATTCCATCTGTATAATTGGCAGACATGTTTCCAAAGATACCTCCTTCTAATTCAACCCCAACATGATCATTAGGCAAAGAGGTATTTAGTCATGTTGCTGTCTGTTCAGCAAGACAGCTGTGAAGTAAGATGGTAGAATATATAATAACCCAAATAAAGACATAGGGCAATGTGTTTTACTGGAGGTGATGAACACGTAGGAAGGCCTATCACCCAGTCCCCTGTTTCTCAACTTTATTGATCCAGGTAGTATCTGTTTCATTGGTGAATATAAAACATTTAACACACTTTTTTTTTTCTTCTGGGGAGCTTTGGCGTTACTTTTACTTTCTGCATTCGAACGAAATTAACTGTTTGGTGACAATGAACACCAGAACATGTCTGGCTTGGTGTATGCTATGCGTTGCAGTCCAAGGAAGAAAAATAAAATTTGTATGCATTTTTACAGCCATCCACGTACTAAGCTCTCCAATAATTTCTGCATACCGTTCCTGTAATTTACTACAAGAGACATTCTATTGCTTTGCTTCTCATCCTGCAAGCAGTCTGTCTTGAGCAAATTTCCTTTCACAAAGACTGCAAGATGCATAAAGTCTTGGATACCTTCCCAAACTTAAATCATCTATTCAGAGAGACTGTGAAATAAAATTTCTCTTTCTTTCTGTATTTTTAATAAACAATTTAGGTCTTCAATCTGAGCTGCCTATAAATTCAAGAGTGAATGACATGGTCTTGATTCCCAAAACTTACTGGAAGATGAACAATTATCACTGCTTTCTAACTTCATTTCTTTCTCCAAGACAAGCTCTTTTGGCTGCTGTTTCTTTTGTGACATTCTCTTTATTTCTCCTATATCATTGATCTGATATTGGCTTAATGAAATAGTAGGACATCAATAAGAGAACAAAAGAACATGCTCTGAACTCCAGTGCTACATCTAATTTAAAGCTGTGTCATTGAAAACAAACCTCTCTGAACAGGGTCCAACAATATTTCTATGTAAAGAAGAAACACCTTAATGCATAGGAAATTTCTAAGCATGGTGAACACACAGAGTATGGGGCAGCAATTTCCTTCTCCTAAGTCCTTGGGTTACTGCATCAAGAGCTTTTCCTATTAAATTCAAAACACTGACAGCAGCTTCTAAAGAGTGTCTGGCCTCTCTGAACCTCAGTTCTGCTGCTCTATGAAAGGACTAGTAACATTTCCTTTCCTCATCAGAGTAAAATCTGAAGTTTTTGATACAACACTGGAGGATTTATTTGTTCCTAAGCCAAGTGGATAAAATTCAGATATATGCTAAACCACTAAGGAATGGTCAGAAACTTGGCAGTATGGCATAAAATACACCACAGAGAAACTGCAGTGGAAATCATATAGTAAGAACTCGGTTTCCAGGTGCTAAGTGCAATAATGCAGTATCCACCCTATAGTTGACAGTGGTTAAATGAAGCGTCCAGTGGAGTGTTTTGGCTGCCTTAGCCAAGGGTTTTGAACTGGTGCCCTGAGTTCTTTTTAAAAGCAATAAATAAATAAATGTGATTCTGACACAATCAGATAAATCACAATAAGGAAATTACCTTTGAATTTCTCTTAGGGATTCCCTAAAGGCCAGTTTGGTCATATTTTACTAAACAGATTTCTTTTGTGGAGCATCAGCATTTCTAATGATTGTAGCTCAGCATAAGTCAAGGGGAGGTTTCATGACATTTTCTCTAAGGTTTTCAGAGGCATCATCCACAGAGGCATCTACCCTGTGCCCAGAGGAAAAACTTGTCATTTCCTGAAGAGAAAAGCACTCTTGTTACCATGCACAATATGTCATAAATGATACACCATCCATGCAAACCCAGCAATGATCCAAGTCTGCTAATGAATGGCATGATAGTAAAACGATCTGGCTGTGTCTCAGCATGCTCATACTGATGTCAGTGGATTCCCCACCATTTAAACCAATTCCATCAGGTGATAGGTTTTTTTTTTGTAAAACCTTACTCACAAAATTGAAGCCTGTTTAGCAGACTAAAACAAAAATGCTACCCAGAAATTAACAGGCTTAGCTTTTCTGTGGGAAGACTGGAGCAAGACGCTTCTGATACTCTTGCATTGTGTATTTCAGCACTGTGGGTAGCAAACATCCATCAATGGTAATCAATCTGTTGTAAGGAGCTCCTCATCCACTAATGGGTGACATGAATTTTTACACTACTTGCATCTGATAGCTTAAAGCTAAGATCACTGTAGTTGTATTTTTAAAAGTTCTCAAAAACTGAGGAATGAGATTCATCCCTTGCCCTGGGATGGACCCTGGCCTCTCTGAAGCCCAGTTTTGCTCTTTATTATGCTAAGGAGAATTTTTTTCCCTGGAATTTGGAAGGATATTTCTGGGTAAAAATGCAGTTATGCTTTGGGGAGCAGATTTTAGTACCATGACTCTATTTACATGACCCTGTGACCGTCAAAATGATAGCAGAGACACAATGATCCATAGTGCTGCACGAGAATTGTAATATCACAGTATCAGTATTACAGATAAGAACTTCCTTCATCAGTCTGTACTATCAGATATAGTGAACTTTAATGCCCCACCGCTTAGTTGTACACAACCTTTCTTATGCTATACTGTTAAGAGATCACATTGATCCCCCTTTTAGTGTTGTCACGTGTGTCACCATCTGGCATCTGGACAAGTGCCAAAACATGACTTGCATATTCCCTGGATTGGGGGATGGACATACTTTTACTGTGAATCGAGCCAAATTTTTGTGATATGTACAAATATTACTTCTCCCTACAGCTTGGAGAGCACAAGTTTTGACAGAGCTTGTCAACTCAGTCCTCATCCCCTGCATTCTGCCCCTGCTCTGAGCAGTAAAAAGTCTTTATGTTTGGCAGGTCAGTAAAAACCAGAGCATCATCCTGTTTATTTTATAGCTAACTTCATTAGCAAGAAACAGCAAGGACTGAAATGCAGGGCTGTAAAAACCCAGCTTAGGTTTGTAATGTAATGTAATTCAAGTAATTAGTCCACTTAAACGTTTTAATGTGGTCTCTTGGTTTCCAAACTGCTAAAATGCTTTTTAATGGCTGTTCCACAGTTTTTCATTGGGTTGGCATCCTGGCTTTTCTCATGAAAGAACGGGCCATATCTTAATATCTCTGTTTGTCAGGCCAGAATTTCAGCTGGTACATGTCGACATGACACTCACAGAGCCAGTAAAATAGGTCACTTTTCACCAGCTGAACCTTGCCACACTTTTCATTAACAAGTCTAAAAGAACTCAGCTATACTACTAGTACACACTGTCTTCATTTTTATCTTAATGGTAGAAAAAATGGACTAAAGAAACAGGTGCATAACTCTATAGTGAATTGTCTTGCACTTGTGTTGTGCAATTCCTCTGGACGTGCTTAACAGATCTGAAACTTTGATCACTAGACTTAGTGCTCTCATGCATGTGCTGGGATTTCTGGATTCATTATAATCTAATCTAATATGCCCTCCTGGCCATTCATAGTAATCTATGATTTCAGGTCAACTGATAACCATATGCAAATGGATAAAAACTTCGATCCACACAGTTAAATTTGGTCACTCAGGAGAAAAAGCAGGTATATGCTAGTTTTTGTTGTGGCAATGCATGCAAACATTATTTGGGGACAATTTCAATAAACTAAAAAAAAAACAATTAAAAAAAACAATCCACAATCTGAAATTTTGGATCATTTCAGTCTGGCTAAGTTAGATGTTTCCCCAAAATTCCTCTTACATTCCCATTTAGGCAGATTAAGGATTTAAAGACTTGATTTTTCTTAATGAAGCCTTATTTACATGTCAAGGCCTTTAGGGTTTAGAGCCTTAGGCTAAAAATCTCATGAGACCATTTTCATGATTCATATGTTTTGTGGTCAGGACTAACAAACATCTGATTTGAGCTCCAGTGTAGAACAGATTTTAGAAATGTTCTCTTATATTTCTGGAACAGAAAAAAATATTTTCCCTTTAGAATATTTGACTCAATTAGACCATGTATGTTAAACATGCTGAGGATAACTTTCATATTAATTCAATTAGAAACATATGCTTTTGGTTTTCTCCTAAGGTTGGTTGAGAGAGTTGATAATGAATTAAAGGATATGTCTGGACATAATATTGGTTCTTTGATAAATTCTTTCCCTACATAATGTTTAAGTAAAGCTGAATTTCTTACACTGTTTACTCAGAACTGGCCAGAAAACAATTTCCATCTGTAGGGTAAGGAAAAAATAACAAAGCAAAAGCATTGCAAAACATTTTCTTTTTAATCAGACTGAATCTTGTGGCAGTCGTATGCAAAGCTTGATAAGAAGTGTTAATGTACCCTAGACAACTTTCAAAGCAGGAGAACTGCATATCTCCTAATCAGATAAACATTTGGTGTATCTCGAAAACACTTAAAAGTGTTCAAAGGATCCTTCATAGCCTTTAGAAAACTGTGTGTAACTTTTAGACAAAAGTTTGTAAACAGTTTGCATGGGATTCATGTCACCTAACTTCATGGGATTCATGGGACATGGGATTCATGTCACCTAACTTCATCTACCATGAAGATGTCTCTAGGCTAAACTGAACTCTCTCTACAGAGGAGAACATTGTTGTTGCCATCGTGATGGTTTGAAGATATAAGCAAGACAGTTTGTAAGGAGAAGCAATATTTTTATTATAGCATTTTATGCAGTTGGAAAAACCTGAACACATCTTTCAGTTGCTCACAGATCTGAAACCAAAGATGGAGAAAGAAACACACTTCTAGTGGATGATTCATCCCTTCCTAAGATAGATAAGATGACTCACTCTCTGTAGGTGCCTATTCATCTCTATTGCCCATAGAAGGATTCTGGTTGACAAGCTAAGAGTAAACACCTAACTTTAAGACAGGAAAAAAAAAGGATAGATGACATGGACTCTACCTTGCAGTTATAAGGGTTTCTCCTATGAACTTTATTCCTTTCATTTTTTACAACAACTCAGGTGCAAGCTCTGAGTGTAATATTTACAGTTCATTTCTTTAGATACTGACAATGTGTACATTCTCCTCTGAACTTCAGTCAGAGATATCTTGGTTTTCAGAGTGACTCAATTATCTATCCCCAGAGAGGAATAGCAGACTTTCTGTTCTCTAAACAATTCAGAGCTCTCCTGGGAAACAGATCTAGGGAGCTTCAGAGATTATAACATCTCATGTTAATATCTGGTTGATTTTAGTTGATGCTAAAATGACAATGTAGCTATTGCTACAGAATGATATAGTAAAAACATTCAGCATTTGCTGAATATGTTCTCTTGATCTCTCTGAGCTTGTCAATATATTATGCCATATTTTCCAGATGACATAAGGATACAAATACTTTTCTTTTTTTTTTGTCTCCAGCTGTACCAGTTGCAAAAGTCAGTACTTGCTGGAGACTAATTCTAACTAATTTTGACAGAGTAGGATGAATGTTCATACAGGGCAAATAAATACATCACTGTGGATGAAACACCACCTGATGAAGACTTCTCTAGTATGTGAAGTTGGAAGTATGGTCACCCAAGACCAAGTGATAAGGGCAGGGGTATTGTCAGAAGTAGCATCAGTTGTTCATTTAACTGGGCTAGAGGCAGAGATTGATCCTTTTTTCTCTGTGGTGGTGTTGGGCCTTCTGCAAAGAAGAAATGCAAGAGGAAGGGCAAGAGGACCCACTAACAAGGCCAGATAAGAACAACACAACTTTCAAAAGAGACCAGAAACATTAGACACTCAAGTTTCCCAGAGGCATCTTTAACAGCTGGCTCAGGAACAAATCAGATGTGGTTTTTAGAAGCAGACCAGGCTGAACTGACTCAGACTGGATATTGAAATACAGCCTTTGAAACATAGACATCTCCGTCTTGTCTCAATGGGGTTGTTTTTGTTTCCAATACTTATCACCATTTCTCCCTCTAGTTGGTCTGATCCCCAGCTGCTGACTGGGCACTGACAACAATATCCTTTAAAGTTGCAGCAGTTCTTTCTGAAAATGCTTGGTAATTGCCTTACTGTATTTCAGGTCCTTCTAGGTACCTTTGCCTACTCTGCATATGCATGATTGATAGAGACAAAGACAGAAGCCTAGGGAGACTACATTGCTCTGTATGGGACTGAAGACAGGACTACATTTTGCATAGACGCTGCTGGAGGGGAGAGAAGCCAAAGCAGAGCAGAGTTTCTCTTTCTCCTCATCTCTCATGAAAGTAAAATGTCACCACTCTTCCAAGCATGCTTATTGGTGTGCATTCACTCCAACTGATTAGGTTCATACACCCTAACTAATGCACCTGCTGAGAGAAGCCAAATGCTGCAGAGATTATGTGGTTCACTGGAGAGCCAAGCCTGGCATGCACTGCCCGTAGTGGACCCATTTGTAATTTGCTTAATTTTGTGAATGTTGTGGATAACTGCCGGTTAATTGCTAGGGGTGCACATATATTAGAGATTGGCAGGGGTAAGGATGAGAAATCTGTGAACAATTAGTTCACTTCCGTCTTGACTCTTTTATAATTAGATAATTTGCTATTAGTGACAAGGTACCCTGACCGTTGTTTTTCTTCTTTTACTTTTTTTCCACCCTTTCCAGCTACCTATTAAGCTCTGAAATGGCTGTGTTTAGCTTCTTCTGCAAATTTGCCTGAAATTCAGAATGTGTGCTTTGCCAAGTGTTGCAGGGGCAAGTAAATCTATAGGGAAGGTATGCAAATTTCGAGATGCAGAGCCCAGCTGTGAGCAGAATGGCTTTGCTGTTACAGCTCTGGCCGTGGACTCAGCAGGGTATTACTCCTAACCTTGCTTCCTATCTGCTTTGTGATTATTGGCACATGAATTAATCACTTCAGGCTTTCTTCTGTACCCAAAGCAGTAGATCGTAAAGTATGTATTTTTCTAGGCTGTCTTCACTGCCATCATCTTATTTTCATCCTCTTCTTTTATTCAGTAGATGCTTGTCTTTTCCTTTCTAGCACTCAGAATATAAGTCCAGCTCTCCTACTACCACCCAAATCACAGTGTAATCTTTTCTACACTCCCTACAGGCACTCAATATATCCTCTTTCTCCCAGGCACACCATGAGGTCCCGTGAAGGCCAGAGGAGCGGCTGTGGCCTTGTGCCTACTCTCTCGGGCTTCATTCTTTAAAATAGGGACAGGATTAATTGTTTTGTCCTGCTCATGACCTTCTTCTCCATAAATTGCAACCTTCTCAGGTTGGGAGATCTCTTTGCTATGTGTAATGACAAAGCTTTGCATAGATGAAATCATTTTATGTAAGTGAAATAAAATATCTTGTCTTAAGCTTCATTTAAATAAAATTAGAGAGTTTGGGAGGTTGATCCTATGCTGAAGAAACTTGCTTTTCTCCCAGTACACTCATTTAAGGCCATCAAAAAAACATTTTCTCTATGAAGACTATGAGAATATAAGGTAAGTGATGCCAAAAAATATATAAATGAGAATAATATACAAAAAAAAAAAAGCCTTCTGGGTTTCTTGCCCTCCAGATCAACTTTCAGATTTGAACAAATACATGAAAAATCAATATCTGCAATCAAGTTACCAATGACCAGTCTTAGGTTCTCTCTGGCACACTTTTAGAGAATCCCTAAACCAGTCCATTTTAATTCATATCCAGACAGAAACTACAGACGTACCAACAGGCAACTGCAGAGTCCTGACTTACATATGTGCTTCTTAAAGTTCATTAAAGCAGAGGGTAGAGCCTCCACCTGCAGAGAAAGTCCGATTACCAGAATTCATCAACCTGTCCTTCATCCCTTCATCAATAAGATGAAGGCACAGCTCAAATGTGTTTTGGACTGCAGTGAAAAATGCAAACCCCATTCATGTCTTTGATTCTGAACATCAAAGTCCTCCAGAGAATTAGTCCATTTTACACTTGATCCATTTCTTGACAGCTAAAGATAAATAAGTTTGGGATACTATGAGCAAAGGGGAAATAGGTGTTTGTTTGTGTTTTTGTTTGTGTGTTTGTTTCCCCAAAGCCAGCATTTCCCTAAAGCATTGCATGCTCATTCCCACAACGCAATGTGAGGGTCCTGTCCTATCTGACAAGGAGGGAGGCATACCATGGTATAGCTGATGGGAAGCAACTGTCTAGTCATCCACCCTCCCTCCCTTTGTGCCATACAGCTCAGTCATTTCTAAGTGGCTTCAGATGCCAGCAGGAGTTCCAGAAAAACCTTCTCTGATTTTGGATTTTGTTGAAATACTACGCTACAGCTTGTGGCGGTTCAGGCTCACCAGTAGCTCAGCTGTCTATCCAATGGGATGGAGGAAAAAGTGGGGAGACAGCTGGGAGCAATAACATCCTCACCTTCCTCTAGTAAAGATGCAAGTCAATGTTTCTTTTATTACATTTGTTTTATGCAGGAACAAGCTCTCACTGTCTTTGAAGGGTTGAGTTTTCACCTCCATCTGTGTTGAAGTCACCACTTGGCCCAAATGGACATAAGAGTTTAATTACAAAGCAGTTTTTCTAGTCAGGAGAACTGAAAACTCTGCCATGTTTTCTAATGAATTTGGAACTGGATCAAAATCTGTCGCAACTGTATTACAAGTTTGGGTATAACCCAGATTTGGTTGGTTTTATGCATTTGAAGGCCAGTTTGCAAAGTTGCTCAAGTGCGCACTTCCCAATATTTGGGTTTCATCAGAAACATTTCATCTGCCTCTTTGAAAAACAAGCTGCGAACATCGCTGTCCCATCATACAGCCAGGGATTGCCTTTGAGCTTGGCATAGTGTTTTCTTCAATTATAAACCCACCGACAGGTTCCTTTTCTCCTCACTGCCGTTGGGTCTTTACAGTGAAAGCACAGCTTGTTTATCACCTGTATTACAGTGGCACCCACAGACATAGTCAGTGCTATTGACCTACCCATGACCATGTTTCTTATTACCAGTTTCTGTCTCTGACTACTCTTTTGGATACTACAGCAATACAAATGGTAACATAATAAGAGTGGATGAGCTTTTCCTCCTGGCAAAATGAGAACTCGATCAGAGAACAAAGGGAGGTCAGCAAAGTAAGACCAGCGACTGTATGTGCATTTCTAAAAACAAATTAAAAATGTTGACTTCCCCAGGGCACGTCAAAGGCACAGACAGGATAGAGAATGATTCAAGCACCGTGATTCACAGACCACCCATGGTAGATAAGGCCGTGATGTGTGTTCTGCAGGTGCTTCGATGGATATGACAGGGTAGAAACATTAGCAAGTTCGTTAACTGAACCTTTTATGTCAAATGTTCATATTGATCCACCAGGAATTTTGAGCATTGATGGTGCTGGTCCAAACCATTACTCAGTACTGCTTGTCACCTCAGAAACATTTTCTAAATCTTGTCTGAATGGATTTCCTTTGGATATCCATAAACTAATATATCTTGTAAAGAGAGTAAAACCCCAGGTACTTCTAAAATAGGCATCCCCTTCCCACCCTGTAATAGAGTATTCAACGAAACTGGTCTTTTCAGCCAGATTTAGAGTCACAGTGAAAATGAAGAACATCCCGAAGTCTAACTCCAGTGCAGACACTGTAGTCATACAGAACGATATTTCTCTGTGATGCTTGGCCTATCTTTGCAAACAGTCGCCTTTCACTACATTGTATCAATATTTATAAAATCTGATGGGCCTTAAAACATGCAAAAAGGGATTAAATTAATTTAGCAGAGATCTGAAGAGTATTTTACACTTTGTACAGATTTAATATGTCCCTCTGTGTTTAGTATCTCTCACCCATTACCAATTCATGAAGTGTCTACCAGAATTAGTAAATCTCTTTCATTTACTTAGAAAAAAATGTTTAATAGATGCTACATGAATTTTGCAAATTGCTCTCGTTCTGATGCTGATTAATAGGAAACCATGTAAAATGTATAAATAATTTCTAGTCTTAAATTAGCATTCTCTCCTACTTAAACCTGGGGGATAGATGGAGGCTCAGGATATTTTCTTATACTTGTTTTAGCCATACTTATTTCTTAGTTGAGCTTCATGTTAAAAGTGAAATAGAAGCATATTAAAGGATGGAGATGCAAGTGTCATTGCTCTTAAGGGCAAAATGATGCAAGTCTGTAAAAGCATTTGGTCAATCTCAAATTGCCTTGATGTCCTGGTTTCAGCTGGTATAAAGTTAGGTTTTTTCCTAGTAACTGGTATAGAGCTGTGGTTTGGATTTAGTGTGAGAACAATGCTGATAACACACTGATGTTTTAGTTGCTGCTAAGTAGTGCTTACACTAGTCAAGGACTTTTCAGCTTCTCATGCCCTGCCAGTGAGAAGCTGGGAGGGGACACAGCCAAGACAACTGACCCAAATCAGCCAAAAAGATATTCCATACCATATGACATCATGCTCAGTATATAAACTGGGGGGAGTTGGCCCAGGGGCACCACGGCTCGGGATCTAGCTGGGCATCAGTCAGCAGGCGGTGAGCAATTGTGCTCTGCATCACTTGTTTTGTATATTCTTTTATCATTATTAATAGTAGTAGTAGTATTACCTTCCTTTTCTGTCCTGTTACAGTGTCTTTATCTCAACCCATGAGTTTTAACTTTTTTTTTTTTTCCGATCCTTTCCCCCATCCCATTGAGTTAGCGAAAAGCTGTGTGGTGGTTTTAAGCTGCCTGCCATGTTAAACCACAACACTTGATTAAACAAAAGCCTGAGAAATGCTTTGCCTTCACAGTTTTAGGCTAAATGGCTAAAATTGGAGGAGGTGGAAAACAACCTAATAACCTTAGTGTTAAGTGGAGTACCTCCTAACTGAGTGAAGGCTGACCAGCTAGTCATTTTCTACCCTAAGTTACAATTTAAACTAAGGTATTTCAATATTGTTCCTTTAAAATTTTATTTATCCTCAAAATGAATTGAAATACTTTTAGATTTTTTTAGGAGCAGCTGCTTTTTGCATTGGTGGTGCTTGAGGGGACTTAAACTTGAGTCATTTATTGCCGTCATATTGATGCTGGGGGCAACATTTACTGAAGCTTAGTTGAGAGGTAAGAAATCTCACTAGCCAAGTATCATCTGATTCAAACCCAGCTTATACCAGTACAAACCCAGCATTTTTATTGCACATCAACTCTTTAACTAAAACAAAACTGGTAACTTCAGGAGAAAAGTATTCATAGCATAAAAGCAGTTACTGTAAATGTCACCAAATCATCCTCTTCTTGGTAGTCTCAGCAAATAGGTGAAATCCTAGTTTTAACTGTGGAAATCATACTGAATTTTTGTTACATTTGTCCAGAACAGGATCAAGCACTTTGATAGGGCATAAATGGGAGGTTTGATCACTGCTGCACAAGGGGAATTAATGTGAGCCTTTTTTGTCCAGGATTTCTACTCATAATTTTCTTCCAAGAAGACAGAAGGGGAAAATTATTTGAGATCAACTGTAAGACCTGGTAGACTCTGCTTTACTTAAGGTATTTGGTAGTTCTCACCTCTTTGAGTAAACACGCAAACAAGGTCTGCTGATTTCCTTTCTGGTGAGCTGTCAGGTGCTATCACACACGGTCCATAGTTTATTTCTAAGGAGAGGATGTGAGAAGATAGAGGAAAACAAAGATCTTTGCAGTTGCTGTAATCCACATCAATCTGGAAGGATTGTAGGTGATAGTAGGATAACATGCATATGCCTGCAGTCCGTTAACGTTCCCCTCTAAGTAGACAACAATCTTTAACTAGTTATTTAAACTTCCTCAGTGATCACACCGGAGGGATTGGTAGTCCCAGAGGGTGATTCATCTCAGTCTAAAACATATGTCTAACCTAAGTGGGATGAATCGCCCAGCAGACACGTTATGTCTCTCCAGTGCTCTCCAGGGACCAAAGTAAAAAGATAGTTCAGACATCTAACTCAGACTGCTGAAGTTACTTGAAACAAATCTGCATCCTAACATGTATTTATGACCTCAGGAGTAACAGTTTCTTGAACTGACTGAATAAGAATGTTCAATAGAAGAACTGCGGGTTTGTGTAGTCTTTCTCATTACCATCCAATCCTTAACTTTGCTAACAGGTAGATAGCACACAGTATTTCAGATTTTCATTTTGAAGATAAAAGATACATAAGGGAACAAGAGGCATTTTACTACATTAAACCTCACTCTATTATTCAGCAGCCAGTGCTTAATTACCCACAAAAAGTTGTGCAAAGCTTGCACAAGCAGATGCAATTTCAGAAAATAGATTTATCCAGTTGAAGAGCTGAGCTACAAATTTTCCATGAACATCAATGCTAGTGAGACTCCCCGTATCCTTCCACTGTTTTCAGGCAACATCAACAAATGCACAGCCACATTTCTCCTCTACACCCTAACAGACCTTTTTTATAGGACTTCATCTTTTAATTTGACCCCAGAAGTCTGGACAGTAGGAAAACCTGTTCACCACTCTAAGGACTATTTGTGAAATCTGAGGTTTGCGATCTAATCTATTTTTCTGTCACTTCCAGTTACTTACATGTTTCTTTGTATTCCGTCCTAATTTCAAATTTAAAAATGAGCCTTTTTGCTGCAAAGACTTTCCTGCCAACTAATGAAACAAGCCATTGGAAAGTTATTTTGTTGTTGGTCATAAAACTCCCATTTATTTATTTTCATTCTTTATTATTCACTACAGAGTAAAGGATTATCTTGAGCCAGCAATTAATTGCAGAGTGTTAGTCCCGATTCTGTTCTTGTATTATTCACATACATGCCCTCATTAGTGATTTATGTTCACAGAGTACCTGACCTTGCACTGATTTTGATAGTCACTATCTAGACAAAGTGATTGGTCTGTCTGATCACATGTTATCAGTCATCCAAATAGAAGACAGCCCAACTCCTCAGGTATTCTATCTGAGTGTGAAAATAATTAGTGAAAATAAAGTTATATGGGGTGAATTTCACCCTCAGGCTTTATCCTTCTTTCTTTTAAAGTTACTAGCAATATATTTTTGTTTAACTGTGTAAAATATATTTTAGTGGATACTTTTGTTAATGGCAATATTATATATATTTTTTACTATTTTAATTCTTGATATCTTAAGACTAGACACCCTGTTCCAGTGACCGTAAAGACATTCCTCAGATGACAGGATTTCCTGATTTATCTCTAAAATGTCTCCACTTTTAGCAGTCAGGGTGACTGAATTTATACATGCATAAATGAACTTTTCAGTGGCTCTAATTGCACTGGTTATCTTTGCTGCTGAATGGCTGCTTCTTAGAAACCTATGCACTTTGCTGGCTAAGATATTACTGGCCATAAGTTACTAACCTGACAATTGAGTTAGTCCTCTTGCATAGCTCCTGGTTTACACTCAATGCATTATGCTTGATATCACAAGGTCCAAAATTTGGAATTTGAAGACAAACAGTAAACAGAAATAATCATGAGCTTGAGATCACAGAATCACAGAATCACAGAATCACAGAATGTTAGGGATTGGAAGGGACCTTGAAAGATCATCTAGTCCAATCCCCCTGCCAGAGCAAGATTACCTAGACCATATCACACAGGAACGCGTCCAGGCGGGTTTTGAATGTCTCCAGAGAAGGAGACTCCACAACCTCTCTGGGCAGCCTGTGCCAGTGTTCGGTCACCCTCACCGTAAAGAAGTTTTTCCTCATATTTATGCGGAACCTCCTGTCTTCCAGCATGCACCCATTGCCCCTTGTCCTGTCAAGGGATGTCACTGAGAAGAGCCTGGCTCCATCCTCATGACACTTGCCCTTTACATATTTATAAACATTAATGAGGTCACCCCTCAGTCTCCTCTTCTCCAAGCTAAAGAGACCCAGCTCCCTCAGCCTCTCCTCATAAGGGAGAGATACAATAAGGGATAAGGGAGATGATACAATAAACTGCTAAGGAAATGTTGAAGCCTTTATTTCTGTGTGCCTTTACAGTTTATCTTACCTAGCCTTAGAATTCCTTCTCTTCTGTTTCCTTTCCAGTCAGTGGAGATAGACTTGGATAATTCCCATGGGCAACCAAAGCTATTCAAGATATGAATCACTTTGAAGTGTAGATTCTTCTTCTTTGAATTTAGATGGAGCATGGATCACTATCCCTGCTCACTAGGTGATTTAGTTAGGTACTGAAAGTTAAATGGGATTAATCTATTCCTGAATAATATTCTGTATGCTAATAGTTTTCCAAGCACAAGTTGTTGGACAGAGACCCACATTACGTAAGTAATATAAGTATATGATCTCTCACTGTTCGGTCTGTTTTGATTTTAAAAACATTTTGATAAATTTTGACACCTGAAGAACCAGTGTCTAACTCATTGTGTAACATGGTTGTACAATGTCAGTGAACTACATGAGTTCTGAGTTGCACTTGGACTAAAGTATCACTTCCATGGATTGCACATGTTCCATTTGTCCAACCTGTCCTATGTCTAACATTTAAGAATAAAAATTCCTACAAAAATCTGCATTTCTAGATTATGATTTTAACTTCATCACACCTTGTCAACAGGTGTAGTCTGATAGTTATCAATTTACCCTACCTGTGAATTTATAAAAAATAACACCAACCACAAAAAAAATCTCATCAGCTACTGAGATTCCAATGACTCCAGATTCCTTTGAAAGCCCAACATCAGTTCTAGACCTTGCAAATATTGTCCCCCTTTTCTCCAAGCTACTCAAAGAGAAGTTCAAGACTTCCTTTTACGTTCCTCCTTCCAGTTTTTTTCCTCAACACTCTTCATTGTGAAGGTGTCATTTTGTTATATTTTAAATACCACTGTCATATCCTGTGATCCTTCTACCTCTCCTTCCAGCGCTCTCTCTCCCAGAAGGATTGTACCTACCTATAAAGTGACATTCTGTTTGTAAAAATCATTCAAGTAGATTAAATCAGTGACCTCTAGATCAACATCTCTATCATTTAGTAATACTTTTAGCTCTTTTTGCTCTTTTTTTGGTCTTTATCCATTAGCATATAAGTGCTAATACTTTACTATTTACCTTGTTCTGAAAGCAAAGGAAAAAGGATAAGCATATTTTGTACATCGTGATTTGAAATACAAATCATTTTATCTAAGCTGAGAAAACACTTCCTTTCTTCCTTTTCTCTCTTTAGTTTAAAGCCTGTTGAATCTATTAGCCTTTACAATTTTGCATAAAAGAATTTGGTATTGCTGCTGCTTAAATAGAAACCATTTAATCATAGACTCTATTAGGAGACTAACTGGAATGTGCTATTCTTTAATTTATTTGCAGACTTTTTGCTCTTGCTAAGTGTTTCTGGTTTAGTGTTCAGGTACTAAATCATTCGCAAAGGTGCTCAGTGAAGTCTGGGGGAACAAATGACCTGTTGAGATAATTTGAATGCTGTTTTTTAATAGTCCTCAGTTGTGTGGAGGAGGGGGGACTAAGCTGGGGGATTTAGGAGATTTACCCACTCCTGAAAGTGTCACTGTTTGACTGTATGGTCTTACTTAAATTATTTGCGCCAATATTTTCTAATTTGCATGACTAAATAAAGGCATTTAAAAAGGGCTTTGTTTTTCAGGGGTTCAAAAGCTGCTGCTCTTACTTTAGTTAAAAAGTAAGTAATCCTGAAAAATAAGTGACTTTCAGTAGAAGAAACCAATGGCGGAATTAGTGTGTCTCCGTGTGTGCCTATAAGGCTGTGCACTACCAGCAGTAATTCTTTCATAAAGCCCTAAAACCTGTGAGATACGCTACACTGCTTATAAACATGTCCAATGTTGAAAACATTTCTATCAATCACTTAAAATTCAGTCTGGAATTAATCCAAACTTTTTCAGTTTTGAAACTAATGTCAAGATGATTTCCCCTGTTATTTTTCTTCTCAGAAGTAATTGAGTTTATGATTCTTGAAGATGTTCCTATAGACCAAACACGAAGGTGGTTTCCCATGAATTTCTTACCCAGTAGTACCAGAAAGATAATCCTGTGGTGATTTCCATGCTAAAGAATTCAAGCTAGAATAAACAAACATCTTACTGTCAGAAGGTATCCATACTAAACTTAAAATGTATTACAGATTCAGCTTGCAAATTTAAAAGTAATCCAAGCTATTTCCCTCCTTGTCTTCCTGGTGTGTGCAGCCTGCTCTGCTTGTTTTCACAGACAACGATTCCTTTATGTTATGGTTTTTACAGCTCCGAGCCCTAGTAAATCATAATCTCTGCAGCAGCAAAAATAGGCTGCATTTCTATATGAAGTGTGAAATATGCTTTAGGTACAGAAACTCATTAGATAGAGATTTAGATTTAGATTAGATAGGGAAACTCGACCTGGTGGGTAGATGAATGGGGCACTGAGGTTCTTAGACTTGTAACAAGAATGTCTTAGTACTGTTATTTGTATTCCAGTTTAAGGATTGGTTGGATGAACTGTTAGGCTCATCTGAGAGAAAAATAGAGGAACAGAAACAATAAGAGGTGTCTCAAAGTTTCAGGAAATAGCATTAATAGAGGCCTCTAGGGTGCTAAACCAGTGTATTTACTGTACAGCCATAAGCCCACTCATTAAAAGGCCATTAAGCAAATTAGAAAGTGGGTAACCACCCCTCACAGCCTGTTGTTTATTTGCAGGTCAATGTAGGCTAATAGAGCTTTTTGTTCTTCACAAACACTTCTCATGACATTAACAGATTCCAGTAAAATTCTAGTTCGTTTATTACCATTTCAGGCTCACTGGAAGAGATAAATAGGACATTAAACATGTACAGAAGTTTAAATTGGCAAAATCCCATCTGTTCTCATCCTTCCTCTAGAAATGCAGGAGCCTACAATCCATCAGTCTTGTGGCACCAGCCAAGCAATTAAGGCTGCTGACACAGTCCTTTCAGAGTGACGTGTTTGTGCTGAATGCAAAGTGAATTTCTGTATGCAGTACATGCTGTATGGAAGGGGGGCAAAATGACACAGGCTTTTTTCAGACCTTTTCCATCTCAATAAAGCATTTAAATGGCAGTTGTGAAGCTAGGATGATAGTTTGGCTTGCCCCAAAACCCCAAATTACCTAGTTTTAAAGCTGAATCCAACTCTATTGCAGTAATAATTACTTTTTAATGGAGACATAATTGTGGGGCAAAGTAGTTAATATTCCTGACATTACAAACCATACATCAAAACTGTCATATGACTGAAAACCACATGGCAGGTATCACATATGAAAGAGGATTCAGGGTTGAAAAAGCTAGAGGAATGGTTTTAAGATGGGTTATGACAGTGATTTACTGTAAACCTAGCACTCCTCTGTGTGATTATTTAAGATTTGAGCATGCAGTTAAATCTCAAGAAATCAACCATGTCCACAGTAGCAGATTCTTGGTGGCTTAGTTTTTCTGACAGCTGGCAACTGGGATTACCAATCAGCACCTTGCCAGCACGTGAGACAGCCTCAGGAGCTGAACTTGAATAGCTCAAGTGGTAATATATTTAATTCCAGTCAGGGCAGAAGTAGTGTCACATAGAATTATGAGTCCTCATTTTGGGAACCTCTGTTCAGCTTTCTGTAAAAATTTTGCCATACTCAATTAAATCATCTTTTCCTAAGAAAAACATTATGGAATACTACTCCTAATGCATCTCTGTTAATAAATAAATGATATCAGGATGATCTGATTTGCATAGATCTGATTTGATTTAGACATTTTAGTTCCTCAGCTCTTTTGAGGGAGGACTTGAAATCTAGTGGGTCACCTCTGTCAGAGATTTGCCTGTAGTTCTCAGGTGATGAATTGTCAAACATAGTTAAATTAAAGTTCTTTAGATAGAAATGTACGGAATTAGAAGTTATACTCCAGCAGAGGGAGATGAAAGAATTGGGGTTAAGAACTAGGTATTAGGACAAAAGAAGAGGACATAGCCTGGAGGCAGGGACAGACTTAAAGGCAGAAGAGGACTGATGAATGGAAAGAATCTGCGAGAGTAAGATGAGTAAGATGTATCTTATATGTATGTATGTAAGAGAGTAAGATGTATCTTATAGTAAGATGAGCTTATAGTAGCATGACATCAGTGAAGACAGAAAGTAACTGTTCCATTGGCTCCAGGGAAAGATGATTTTGCTGGGGAGAGAAGTACCTCAAGATTGTTGATGATTCCTGCAATGTTTGGAATAGCTGCAAAAGATTAAATTCTTATCATATTCACTTACATTGTTTGTTGGTTGGTTTTTACTTTTTACTTGTTTCCTTTCTGAATCTGTATTATGATTTCTTCAGTGACACAGTCACGATCCTGGTTCAGTCTCTCCATTCTTTTCTAGTACAAAAGGAATGTGGAGAACAGAGGGACCTCTGACATTTTCCCAGATCTTTTATCCTTACTCACGTGTAAGAATGGTAATTTTGCTGTTAGGATCTTTTCTCCTCCAGATGACCCAACTATTTTAAGGTACAGCAAAGAGGGAAACAGTTCCTATCTATAACCCACCAAGGGAAAAGTCAGAATCTCATTGGTCAGGACCACTTTGGGCCACATTTGCATTGCCATTGAACTTAACAATGGTGACAACAATGACAAAATACAAAAGTGATGAGTAAATCAGGTTGTCTGCTACTTAAGGCAGAAAAACTTTGACTCCCTGTCGAGAGGAGGGAATGAATGGGAGAGAATGGAAGGAATTTTCTTGAAACCATTTAAGAAGAATACCAATTTTGTCAACTTGGCCCCATAGCTAATACAAAATTAACCATCATCCTTATTAGGTGACCCATTTAACTTGTATGTTTCAAGTGTTTTTCCTTCTTTCATAGCTTGGAGTGAAATTGCCATCACTGTGAGAAGTGTACAAATATTTCAGTCATACCCTGACATTAGATGTGGTAATGCCTCTGGTGAGTAAGAAGGTGGAATTGATCTGAAGAGTTATTGAAAGTGTCTACATTTGAACAAAGCATCCTAAGCTACCTTTATTGCCAGTAAAGAGCTGGGACTTAAATCAATTGAGTAAGCCCTGAAATTTAGCAATATCTGAAATACTTTAACATACCTAAGACAATAGACAGATAGGATATCAGACATTTGGGAGACCCAAGCTCTTCTGGACTACCAAATCAACTCCAAAAGTGATATGCTAAGTCATCTCCAATAGCATTGGATGATTTTGTTTAGCTACCTTAATTGAGTATGTAGTCAATAGAATCGATAGATTTCAGTGTGTAATTGAAGTCTTCCTAATGTAGATACCTACACACTAAATCAGAGGAATCGTACCCTAAACTCCTGTCATTCTGTTGACTCTATGTCTTCCAGATACAGCAGAATATCAGATAAGTTGGTTTAGTGTAGACATCTACACTGTAGGCATCTGAATTTAGTGTGGATGAATCCTGCTTAGACTGAATTCAGGCAGTTTAATATATTCTTCTGAACAATGGTCAAACAGAAAGCTCAGCTCTTACATAATCATCCTGGCTCTGACTTGCTTATATTGGACTCCTTTGTTTTTGCTATTGTTTGCCTTCCTTAGTGGATAACCTATGATTAAAGTGGAAAAGTGTAACTGTTGCTGTGATTAACTTGTCCAGTTCTAGGGTTTGCCTCAACAGAATCAGTTTTTCTGCCAGCCCCAAGCAAATATTACAAAAGACGTGCTGGAAATGATGCCATACCTCATAAAATACTGAGCTTCTATTTCATACAAAACACATCTGAATTGAAAATATTGGTCTTCTTAGATAGACACTATATTTCTTTCCTCTACCTTGCCACAAGCAGGCTCAGAGAGATAATGACCCTGGCCTTAGAAGGCCACATTTTTCACCTTGAACAGTAACAAGTAATGCTGTTTCAGTGTGCTAACTGTACCGATTTCAAGGCCTGAATTACCTAGCAAACATAGATGGATGAGCAAATGGTCTTTGGTGTGAACTGATTCTCCCTCACGGAGCTTTGCATGTTTGTGTCTCTGTGTGTTCAAGTCCTCCTCCTTCCAACTGATTACTGAAAAAAACCTTTTTCCTCCTCAAAATAGCACAGTTCACCAATGAACTGAAAGATGGATACCTAATGTAAGATGAAAGCAATGCTAAAGGTAAAAGCCTTCTGATTATTTTGTGGAAGAAGAGAGAAATGATTGAGGGTGTTAAAGTCCTTCAATTCCCCTGAGAGGACATATAAAACATGCGTACTCCCTTACATCATTTGAATGCATTTTTCAAGTCATTTTACGACGTTCCCACATGCTTACAAAACCCAGAGCAAGCACTAACATGGAGTTATGTTAAATAATGTGGAAGAGGGTGCAAACAATAGGAGTTCCATAGCTTGCATGCACCCTCCATTCCTATAGGTGCACCTGTGGTCAAGCACATTGACTGTTGTTTGGAAGAGCAGAAGTAGAGAAAGTGCTGGAGGACTGGTAGTCATGTACAGAGGACACCACAAGGCACTGAATGCTCAGAGAACTGAGATGCTCATTTAGCACAGATGGGTGCACATTTAACACCCATCTCAGAAGTAAGCTTGGCTCCATAGCTAGCACAGATAACTTGTCCCTCTGGTCAAGTTCTGGTATGTTCTTTCTTCCTGCCAATACCTTATCTACTTGCAAATCATAGGTATCCTACTGGTATATGTCTCTCCTTTCCTTACAATGCTTATTATTTCTGACTGAGATTTTAATGCAAGTTTCAATTTTTGGGTGCTTCCTACAAAGAGTAAAACCTTCTCAAGACCTAATTTTGTCTTACAAAAGGAAATGTTAAACTCTGAACATCATTTTCCATTTTTTCCATTCATAAGCAGGATGTGGCAATGTAGTCATAACATCACAGAACCATCATAGAGCAATTTCAGTTGAAAGGGACATCTGGCAGTCTCTAACCTAACCTCCTGCTCAAAGCAGGACTCTCTTGAACTCTACATCAGGTTACTTGTCCAGTGAGGCTTCAAAATCTTCAAGGATGTCTCAGCTGTCATCAAGCTTTGACTTTCCTTAATCCAGCCCAGTCTTAGGTGATGTTACTACGTTCCTCCCTAGTATCACCTCCCCTCTTCCACCTCCCACCTGCTTCCTTTCTGTGTTTGTGTTCTGTAAAGAGTTACTTGCCGAGATTTCTGTTGCGCCAGTCTGTCTTCTCTCATATTGGTTTGGTCCTAAGAGATCAATCAGCTCACCTGGACTCCTTTGTCCTTCAGGGCAGCCTCCCATAATGTAATGCAGACATGCCTTCAGTCTCCCTGTGCAGAGCTTTCCTCTTGCTCTGTCCCATGCACTCTGCCCATCCCAGTTTCCAGGACTAAGTGCCTCTCAACAGGCTTTTATGCATATTCCTGCCGCTTTAATAGGGTGTAGAGCCCTGTTAAACTTCCTCTTCCATACTACTTTGACTTGTACGAAAAAGCAGGCTGTGTATTTGTCAAAGCAATGCCATAAAGGATCTCCCATACTGAAGTAGATGGGGCGTGTGATCCTGGCCCATCCAGTGTTTTAATCAGAGAAGACTACTTAAAGACTTCTTTGGCTTTGATTCTAAATTACAATGTTTCTACTTCCAGTGGAGTGATCAGTATGGTATTTTCTCATCTGTTTTTCTCTTCCAAATAAGTATTTTTTTTCAGTCCATACACAAATAGAAAGGCAAGTGTCTGAAGTTCCTCAGAAGAAGACCTTGCAGTACTTATTTTCACCCTGACACAACTGTTTGTTGCCTTCAGACAGGATCACCTGAAAAATAAAGTGTTGAAGTGTCCTCACAACCTTGGAACACATTGCTCTTCTGCAGTGGAAGCAGCTAAGCAACATGACCAATGATACCCAATGCTATCTGTGGCTACTGCAGTATATTCACCTTCCACCTCACTGCCTTAGTCACAGGAGCTTCAGATATTTTAGTAGGAGACTTCATAATTGTGTCTCCACCATCCTGAAAGACTCATCTCCAAAACAATCATCAGTCTTATGAGCTCAGCCTTGCATCCCTGCTTCCAATATGCATTTATTTCCAACACGTACTGTTAGGTCTAAAACAGCAGAGTCAGCTATTCACTTTTCTTCTTAAGTGGAAATATGTAAAAAGGTATCTTCCATGATAACACTTATTTTTGGCAGCTGGCCAGGAAGCTCTGAGACTGCAAGGCAAGGTCTGCATACCGTGAAAACAGAACTCTGCATGCCAGCACTGTCAATCCTCTTAAAATACTCATAATTCCCAGCAATTATGCCCAGCTTCTCACCCAGCTGACTCTTGGCTGAATCTCCTGCAGCATTAGTTAAATGCCCAGCCTACTCAGAGGTTGATTTCACTGTTAAATCTCAATGGACTTTTAATCACATTTATTGCAATTGTCTCCTTTGTTTCTTCTCTGAAAATAATGAGGGTAAAATTGAAAATACAGTGAGAGCCCTGGTTATCAGAATATTCCTCTTGTCTTAGGAGCTCTGGGACCAGTTATATGACTACAAAATCTGACATGTGTTGAAACCTCTGTATTTATTTATAACTGTGGGTACCCATACAAATCCCCTGGCTCCAATCATGTTCAGATAAACAGCCTAAGGCTGCATTATTTTATTTTTAAAGACACGGCTTGCTGTTCAAACACAGCCAGCAAAACAAGGCTTTGCTGCTTCATTTTCCTCCTTAAACTGCTGTGAACATTTTAGTAGGGGTCATATTTTGATTACATTGACTGTTAGTTTGGATTAATAGGGGTAGAAGGAAAGGAGAGGGCTGGAAAGCAGTCCGGGTGCACACTGAAAACACTTAGGTGAAATGTCTTTGCTCTCTCACTTTCTGTAGAGAAGGAGCCCAGTTGCATTAACCTTCTAGTGCTAATGATTGAGCCTTCTGCTCCATCCATGGAAGAATCATCTTTTGCGTGGCTGAGCCTGAGCTGAGGTCAGCTAAATTAATGAAAAGGCATCGCTGATTTCAGAGGACCTGAGATGAGGAGAATGTGTTTTTCTGTCTCTCCGGCTGTATCTATATCCCTTGAAAGAATAATCTCGGAGCAACTTTTAAATACTCTTAATGTGCTACATTTCTTGCTACATCCTGCCAACAAGGCATCTGCTCAGGTGTCAGGTTGACAATTTCCAGCCTGACATATGCCAGGGAGATGTACATTGGTGCCTGTGATTTCAGGCTTGCTTCCTACAAGAGGAAAGATTTTGTCAAGGACCACATGTAAGATGTGGTAGAAACAGAGCTACTAGAACCATGAATTCATGAAGACTCTCAAAAACCAGACAAATGTTAGCCATGGTACATTGCATGGTCATTATGCTGAGTCCTGCTTCTGCTGCTTTGTATTCTCTAGAAGTGTGCTAGTTCACATATGTCTAGCACCAAGAGCAGATCAAAACCCACATCTTTTTGTCCAGATTTTCAACATGGCAAAGTTTAATTTCTTAAAAAATGAAAACAATATGTGTATTTTTCCCCATGAGATTAAAAATGGTGTTTAGTGTCATCAGCTATGTTTCATTAGTGTAAAAATATTATTGTACAGTATATTTTATGCAATACTTTCTTCACAATAGAAAGGACTGTGTACAATGATAATGTTAAATATTAATTTAGAGGGAAAGTGAAAGGTGTGTTTTTGCTTTATTGAAAGGAAAACATTTTGACTTTGTCAAAACTAAAAGATGAAGCGATGATGGTTCATTTTATCATTTTCATGTTAAAAATGCCACTGAAACAGGGCACATTACTTTGAAACGTTTAGATTAAATTGCACTTTCTGGTGAAAAATTGTCTTGTCAATTTTATTTGTGGTTGATTTTGCTGCTCCTTTTCATCTTTTTGGCCTATGTGTGTAAGGTTCCCAAGCCATCCTTTCCACATAAAGCTATCCGGCTTTAGGATATGGATTTCAGTGGGGAAGAAGAAGTTTTTAGTGCTGTTACTTATATAGTAACACAGCTTCAATTGCATGATGTGAGAAAAGATTTGCACAGTGCTCATTCCCATTAAATTTTAACCCAGGCCAGCCAAACCAACTCAGATTCCTAATTTATACTGTCCAGACATGGACCAGGACCTCAGTTTCAAAGTAAACTGTAAGTAACAAACATTGTTATTTATACCCACTTCAGCCATATTTGGAATATGGGCCTATTTCCAGCTGTGCAAGCTGGAACACAAGAGGTTCCGCATAAATATGAGGAAAAACTTCTTTACGGTGAGGGTGACCGAACACTGGAACAGGCTGCCCGGAGAGGTTGTGGAGTCTCCTTCTCTGGAGACATTCAAAACCCGCCTGGACGCGTTCCTGTGTGATATGGTCTAGGTAATCCTGCCCCGGCAGGGGGATTGGACTAGATGATCTTTCGAGGTCCCTTCCAATCCCTAACATTCTGTGATTCTGTGATTCTGTGAATTCAGGCAGGTTTAACAGAGAGACAGAAGTCGGAAATATTATATTCTTAAATATTTTGTGAAAATATACAGCCTAATGGAAGAGAAAGATGTGTTAATGTCCCTGCTTAGAGAGAAATTGCTCCATAAGCTGAACTCTTACCAGACATCAAGGGATCCCTTCAGGATCCGTAAGTCCAGAAGAAACCTTTGGCACTTTGTTGGTTTGTGAACAATTTACCAAAAAGCGTAACACGAAACAGTTCCCCAGCTGCTTCTACTTATACAGCAGGCAGAATGGGTAATGCTCAGAGCTAGGAATGTCATATTTGCTTTTCCATAGTTGCATAAGAGTATAATTAAAACTGAACTATAAAGTTAAACAATAATGTATGCCTAAAATTGCCTGCAAAGTTTAGATATTGCAAACAATATTCACAACTCCAGTAGGGAAGTCTAAGCAGGCCTCAGGGGTGTCAAATAATCTCCAGGACATTTCTGATATTTACAGCTCCTCAAGACTCACCATGATGCCAGTTCATCTAATGAAATCTTGCCGTGAGCAGCATTGCTCCATGTGCATTCTAATCCTCATGCATCCTCACCATGATGACTTAAAGGTGTATAAGAAGATCAATAATACTTTGTCTGTCCAGGCAAACAGGGCGAACTATGCTGACTAAAAATCACACTGATAGCAACTTGAAGGATAGAGAAGGATAGTGAATATTGAGATCATTTATATACCAGAATAAGACTCATATTGCAAGGATAACATAAAATCACAGAATGGTTTTGGTAGGAATAGACCTTTAAAGATCCTCTAGCCCAACCCCACGCAATGGGTGTACATGACATGAACCACAGGAAAATGAAGGTTGATGGGCAAAGGACTGCTGAAGGTGAGAAATATTTGGCTATTGGAGTTAATGTATTTCGTCCCCAAAAGGTCCGTTATGGAGCTTAACAGATCATTTCTAGGTTTCCTGGAATACTCTGAGAATGGTGAGGAATAACACCAAGACACGAGAGTGGGAGAGAAAGCATGACATAAAAGACTAATTTTAAACACATTTTGTGCACAGTAGCTGTACATATTCACAGGAAATCCCGTTGCAGAATTTGCAATGGTAAAAATAAACAGGCTTTTCTGCATGTAGTTGAACACAGCTCCCTTTCTTTTCTGTGCAAGTTTGTACCTAACTTTGGCATAAATTCCTAAGTGATCAGGCAGTAGACTTGAAGTAATTAAAATAATTTTACGCAGTTTTAAATAAAATTAATAATTTACATAGTTTTACACAAAATGCATGATTCAGTCATGGAATTCATCATCAGAGGCTGTTATAGAAGGCAAATCTATACATAGACTCAAAAAGGATTAGAATTAAATCACAGAGAAAAGGTATATCGGCAGTTGTGCAGTATGATGATTCAGATGGAGTTAACTTCTTGGGCAGTTCTAAATCTCTGATATATATACAGGGTAATATTAATTTATACTTGCCTTGTTTCTCATACTATTTCCATCAACATCTGTTAACATTCTCCTTTCAGAGACTAGATATTGGGCAGAAGGAACTGGTGACTGGTCCATTTGAGCAGTTCTCACACAGCTTTATTTGCAAATGCAATCCTCGGAATTAAGAGAAAGAAACAATTTTATGAACAGAGGCAGCATGACAGCACTACAACTAATTGTGAAATGTTTTCCACTAAAAAGCTGAAAATTAAGAGCTCTGTTGTTTGCTTTCTAGCAACTAAATGTGCACATTTCAGTTGGAAGCTAATTAAAGCCAAAAAAAATCCAATGAACTGGTAAAGCAGTTGTTTTCCAAAACCCACAAATTGTCCCAAAATAAATAGTTCTTTCTTGCGTAAAATAAGAAAACCCAAACCAAAACAAAAGAACTACCATATACATTTTTTCATGTAAATACCTGAATGAAGTTATAACAAACCTACACTTCACCCCTGTCTCTAACTGAATGTTGAGAAAATACGCAAAAGTTAAATAGTAACTATTTCCAGACAACAGAGAGGTGATTAGAGACAGCTAACAGGGTTTCACAAAGGACAAATCATGCCTGACTAATCTGGTGGCCGCCTACAATGGAGTGACTGCATTGTTGGATAAGGGAAGAGCTAACAATGTCATCTACCTTGATGTCCATCCATCAAGCCCAACCCTGGAATTGTTGGGAGGGACCTTTAAAGATCGTCTAGTTCCACCCCGTCCTGCCATGGACAGGGATATCCCCCACTAGATCAGGTTGCTCAAAACCCCATCCAACTCAAACTATTCTATGATTCTAACAAATATGTGGAAAGTTTGGGGTTTTTGTTTGAAGGGGAGGTGATTTCATGTGTTGAATTAGAGTCTTCATAGATGAAATCATGTCTGTAGGTAGTGGTTTGTAGCACTACCTACATCAACAATTGTTGATGAACTCTCATAAAAGATGACAGAGACATCAGTTAAAAAGTATGTCCCAAAGCAAAAGCTATTCAAACACATAAGTAAGTCCTCTATATTTCTTAATTCCTAGTTAATACTTCTATACTGTATAACTCAACAATAATTGAAAACCTGGTCTTCAGGCCTCACTTGAACCTTGCATTTAACAAATCAGTGAAGAAACGAAATAAGCACTAATAAGTAAGCTATAATGACTATGAAAATTAATAAATAATTTATTTAGATCTAAAAACCCCCATGATCTACTGTCTTGCACAGAGAGATGTGTAATTTCAGTGATTAAACAAACCAATTTCTACTTTTGGCAGACAGAGGAGAGAGAGATGATGATGGTCATCAGCTCTACTTGGGAAAAATCCCTTTCAAATACTCTAAGTTGGGAAATTCCATTCTGACAATTGACAATAATGAGAAAGGATGCCAAGGCATAAGATTCAGACTGATGATATGCAGCCACTACAGCGTGATTGCAACAGTACAACTTGTAGAGTTTGTGTGTTCGCTTGTCAGACCTCCAAGGGCTGCCTATCAGTCTTTTGCATTGCCTCTGCTGCAAGTCTCCCCTCCATCTCCACAGGATGTGGGGTTGGATCAGGGCTGTGGATGGTTTTGCTCTGTCAGGGGAAGGAGGACATCAGGAACATCTAAAAGCCATCCATCTGCTATATGTCTTGTGCAATTCCCACACTGACTGCTGATATATATTGCCTATACTTCATGCTTTATATGTTTTATATGCATGCTCTTGCTGTTTGGTGGACCACTTGAAGATGTTGGCCAGCAGTATAGCTTTTGAAGGGTGCCTCTTCCACTGACAGCTCAACATGCTCCTATGACAACACTCAACTGTTCAGTGACTTATCTGCATGCATCCAGGAGAGTATTCTCCCAGCCTTGAGTATTGCATAATTCCCTTCCAACATACTCCTGCTCCTGAGGGACTCTGGCATGTTAATCCACATTTTCTTTACAAATCAGCTGTGTATCAGTTGACTTCTCCAGAGGACTCCAGGAGATGGCCCTCATTACACTGGAATATTTTTTTCTGACAAGTCTTTATTTTCAGTGGTCTTTGGGATATCTCATTTGGCTCCCAAATAGAGTTAAATAAATGAAGGAAGTTTAGACCAAACTTTCTTCTTCTACTGACTCTGCAAAAGAGCCACTGATCACCTCAGCTACTTCTTTGTTTTTGTGTATTTACTTTAAGTAGTATTACAGAATTTCTCCAGTAAAAAGAAATCGATGTTATTTGGGTTGCAGGGGAAGGGAGTAGATGTTTTAATTGCAAACATCAGTAACCTAAAAAAAAAAGACTGTGAGATATTTATTTTGTAGGTGGCTGGAAGAAAACAATTGTTACAGCTTCTTACATTTCTAAACTCTTTTAAACTTTTCAAAATCCAGCAGTCCAAAGAAGCCAACCTGGTAGCTATTCAGACTTAAATACCAAAGACATCCATTTCAATACTTAGTGAATCTCATGGTTTGGGACTTTGCCAAGGACTTTGTACTTAATGCTGTATGAGCAAAGAATGACGAGAAGTATGGCTGTGCTGGGTCTTGCTGAGATGAGGTTTTACAGCGAACATGAGTAAGATTAAGAGATACAGTGTTGAGTAGTAAAGGGGATTCAAGGCTAAAACGACTATGGATGACAGCATAACTGAGAGGTCTCGGAGGCCTCATCAGTCAGGAGCATCTGACCGCCCCAGCTTGGTAACCGGTATCCTAAGTTTTTGTATGCTTTATACACTCATGATCAAGGTAATCCTGCAATGAGAACAGCAGGAAATAATTTTTTATTCTCCTCTCTTCCAGTCTCTCTTTCCCGTCATTACTCTGTTATCCTTTCCACGCTGATATTCAGCTTTAATCTATCCTTCATTATTTAACATGCCTCAGCATCCCAATTCCTTGAAAATATTTTTCAAAGAGAGGCAATTTTCACATCTCAAAGCATGTTGACACCTGAAACTGGACCTCTGTGCACAACGCTAGTTTCACTCCAAGATGAATTAGTTATTTATGTACACGGACAAATGTGGAAAACACACATAAACAGTCTATGCCTAGAGCAGTGAAGCTGTTGAAACCTATTTTCTACTTGATTTGGGTCCTAGATTCTTGGTTACCTAATAAAGCATAAGGGCTGATTATGTCTTTTTCTGATGTTTGGGATATTTATAAATCCCCTTCCCTGTATGGGTTCTCTAATTAAGAGTGATCAGATATTGTCTCTTTCTCTGAATAGGAGAATCGCTAAGATCTCTCTTCTTTCTTGTCACCTTTTCACATAGTTTTCGACGGACCTAATTTTGTGATTTTGGCCCATCTGTCAAATATGTCTGGCCAAAGTTGGTGGCTGTAGAAGAAAATTAGTCAGGAAGACAGCAGAATTAAGGGTGCTTTCCTAGCCTTATTGTTGGAATTTCCTGACTTGTGGAGATCCAGCTTTGAAAAATTATTATTCCTTCATGGAGTAAATAGATACATGAGTTGATGCATGAGATCCAGCAAGAGGAAGACATGGAAGAAGAACCTTAATAGATCCAGATTCCTTAGATGATAAATTCATATGGTTTCATTAAAATCAATGGTCTGGGAGCAGTTAGCTGTGAAACCTTAATATAACCACTAACTCCCACATGCCTAACCATCTGACAAAGCTAGGGAACAAACTTTTTTTAAGATTTGGATGCATTCCCACCACACTTCAGGAAATAAAGTGAGATGTTCAAGTTTGTTGCGATCTCTGTCAGGCACCTCCAGAGGATAATTCAGGTCAGCTGGGCTAAAACACCTGCTGGAAGTGCTTGTCTTTCTCCTCTGAGTATTTGGGAAACCTAGCTAACTAATTAGGCTAGGCGTACCAGAATTAGTTGTCCAAAGTTAGGTGAGATAACTCTCTCCTAAAGTAGTGTATGTTTTATAAGGAGCCACCTTTTATTATGCACAGGAATGCATATCCTTCAGGGCAAGAAATTCAAAACAAGTGCTAAGAACAACGATTTATCACTCTGTTATCTGTGACTTAGAAGGAGTGCACATTACTATTTGTGTCTGAGTTCCCTTGAAGAAAAATTTTATAAGCAATTTATTTTGTCCTGGGAAAAATAGTGCCCTGACACATCTTGAGGGGATGACAAGGATTGTAATATATAAATAATACACTCTATAAAGATGAAATATTTAGAGGGATTAAAAATGCAATAAAGGTCCAGAAATAGCCATTTTTTGTCATGAGAAGGGAATTTTACATTCACCTTTTTTATATATACAGATCAAATGTGAAGCCTGATTCACCACTCAATTATTGTGGTTTTAGTCTCCTATTGAACGAAGTCCTTAAGCATGTGGCAAAATTCAAGAACCTCTGTGATGCCACTGGTTGAAATAGACTCTTGTGTTTTTTTACTGAATATGACCTTGCAGGCATGTCTAAAAGACACTTTAAGAGGTCATGTAGTCCAGCATTGTTCAATCTGTGGACTGTGGCTTCTGAATTTTATTAACTGCAAGGTGATCTGAGAAACAAAAACATGTAGTTTAAACTCTAGTGCACACAATCCTGTATGCAAGGAAAGAATGAAAGTAAAGGGTTTAAAAGTGAATGAACTTTCAGTGATAAACACATCCTTATTTGATTGGATTAATAGACCACTTTGGCAACACAGTGTAAGAGAAACTCTTTTTCACCCCCCAGAAAGATAATTCTTCAATTTAAAAAAGGTTGAGGATCATTGAACTGTTCCACCTCTTGAAATTATATCACCCACAGCTAAAAAATATGTAGATGCCGAACTTATCAAAATCACCAGTGATCAACATTCAGCTACCTTACAGGCGACCTTCCCTGGTACTTAACCATCCTCACCAACTGAAAGATTTTATTTAGGTCTAACTAAATTTTTGTTATCATCTCTTTTCTCTCAGTTACCCCATTTTTAGCAAAACCAATTCCAACTCTTTCAATGTTCCCTTAAAAGCCATGTGTTATAGACCTAGTGCTGTCTTCTGGCCCCTCTCCAGTTGATTTACATTTTTATTGAAATTCAGTGCCCAGAAATGGATGCAGGTGTTTGACTGACAGCTTTCCAGTGCTAAGCAGAATGGAAGGACTAGCTCCAATGTCCTCCCTTCCTCGTGACAGCATGAAACTCTGATTCCTGTTAAGCTCTTGATCCACTCTAATCCCCAAATCCTTCACTGACAAACTGCTTCCCAGAGTGTCACTTCCTTACTTATATCCCCTAAGTTACAAAACAATGGAAAAGACTCACTCTATCTATCATCACCAGCTTTAGAGTAGCTAAAATCCAGTACCTAGTCCATTGTAACATGCTTGTTGGTTTCAGTAGTCATCTGGGAAAGACTTAACTATCTCAAAGTGTAATACTATTCCTTCCTACAACAGGTATCTTAAGTGGGATGGTTGATTCACTTTCTTGAGGAGTCAATATTCGTTAATTGTAATGACCAAGTTGGACTAGAGACTAAATGCTTTGGTGGTCCAGATAAGGTCAGATTAAGTCGAAACTCAACTGTATTGTTTTATTCTTGTCCTTACTGAATCACTTTCTTGCTTTCTCACACCAGTTCACTCAGGTGATTTTGAATTCTAATGTTGGTCTCCAAAGTATTTCTAGTCTGGCATTGTCCATGAGCTTAGTAAGTATGCTCCATTTTTAACTAGCGAAGAGAGAAAATACACAATATGTTGACTGACAGACCCAGCAGAGGACTACAACATACACCCTTTCATTTTGACAGAGAATCATTGCTAGCTCTTTCCACCCAGCAGCAGTTTCATTAAGAGTTCTGAAGGAGGATATTTTTTTGAGCTGATCACACAAGAAACAAAAATTGACTTCCTAGGATCTACCCCAGAAACACCTTAGCTCTCTCCTCTCTCTGTCTCTTTGCAGCTGACTCTTGTGGAGGGGTGGGTGGATACTATAAACATAATGCCCTGGATTTAAGCACTCCATAAACAATGATATTCCTTTAATGGGGAAAATCACAGAATCATAGAATATCAGGTTGGAAGGGACCTCAAGGATCATCTTGAGGTCCAATGTTTCTTGCCAAAAGCATGGTGTAGACAAGATGGCCAAGCCCCTGTCCAGACGAATCTTAAAAGTGTCCAATGTTGGGGAATCCACCACTTCCCTGGGGTGATTATTCCAATGGCTGATTGTTCTCATTGTGAAAAATTTTCCTCTTGTGTCCAATCGGAATCTTCCCAGGAGTAACTTGTACCCATTACCCCTTGTCTTTTCCATGTGACTCCTTGTAAAAAGGGAGTCTCTATTTAATTTGTAGCCACCCTTTAAATACTGGAACATGGTGATAAAGTCTCTTCTAAGCCTTTTTTTCTCAAGGCTGAACAAATCCGGTTCTCTCAGCCTTTCCTCATTTGTCAGGCTTCCCAGTCCTCTGATCATCTTTGTGGCCCTTCTCTGGACCCTCTCCAGCCTGTCCACATCTTTTTTGTATAGTGGGGACCAAAACTGAACACAGTATTCCAGGTGTGGCCGGAGAAGTGCTGAGTCGAGTGGGATAGTGACTTCTTTATCTCTGCTGGTGATGCCCTTGTTGATGCAGCCCAGCATCCTGTTAGCTTGCTTTGCTGCTGCAGCACGCTGTTCATTCATAATGAGCTTGTTGTCCACCAGGATCTCCAGGTCCCTTTGCAGTGAGCTGCTTCCCAGCTGGATTATATTTTCCCACGTGCAAGACCTTACATTTGTCCCCGTTGAACTTCATAAGGTTCTTGTTAGCCCACTCTTCCAGCCTATCCAGGTCTCCCTGCAGGGTGGCTCTCCCTTCTGAAGTGTTCACTTCCCATTCAGTTTGGTATCATTGGCAAACTTCATCAGGCTACACTTGCTCCCATCATCCAGATCACTTATGAAGATATTAAACAGCTTTGGGCCCAATACCAATCCCTGGGGGACCCCACTTGTGACAGATTACCAGTTTGAAACAGAGCTATTTACCTCTACCCTCTGGGTGTGGCCTGTCAGCCAGTTCCCCACTCACCACACAGACCACATGTCTAGACCATAACACATCAGTTTCTCCAGGAGGAGGCTGCGGGAATCCATATTGAAAACCTTGTAGAAATCCAGGTACACCATGTCCACCCCTTGCCCCACATCAACCAAACAAGTTACTTTGTCACAGAAGGTGATCAGGTTTGTCAAGCATGATTTGCCCTGGTGGTTATAATAATAATCAGTGTTTATAAATAATTAATGATTATAAATAATAGTCTTGGCACTATCACATGTATGTATTTTAAACCAGCAGTATAAAAATAAATCTCATTTTAGTAGAACCGGGGTCTTCCCCTGTAATACTTAATCATGGGATTCCATGGCAGCTCCGCTATGAGAAGGGCTGCAGAACTGGGCCCAGAGATGGCAGTCACAGGTTGATGTTGTTCTATTAGTCATTTTTAGATAGTCAGTAAATTACACAGAAGAGATGAATGCCCCATTTTATGAGGCAATAACAGCCAGGATTTTAGCAGAGAACAAGACACTTTGTCTGGATTTCAGGCAATATATCAAGGCCCAGTTGTTCGGTTATTATTTATAATATTTTATGGATATTGCCACATAATTCAAAACTGTGATTAATGCAGGCAACTTCAGAACCTCTCAATTGTGCCAAAGCAAACGAACAAGGGTCTGCTTGAGTAGGGAAAGTTGTTCTATGAGGGATGTCCATCCCCCATTTCTTCTTCCTAAGGTAGTAGAAAAATCTTAGATATCCGAGTTTCCTTGCATGTTCCTTCTATTAACGGTGCATGATCCAACAGCCTGGAAAAAGATGGGAATTCTCATGAAGAGACTGGTCAGGCACTTACTGAGATGTATCGCTTATGGACTTAATTTTATTTGACTTTACTATAAGCTATTTCTGCTCTGAAGATGTAAGTCATTGGATTGCTTTCAGTAGCACATAAGAGTTCTGCATCTTTTCTTCAGATTTCCTCAGATCTCTTTGCAAGTGGCATGTGTCCATCATTTTTGAGAAGTTGTGGCAGTCCGGTGAAGTTCCCAATGACAGGAAGAGGGGAAACATAACCCCCATCTTCAAGAAGGGAGAAAAGGAAGACCCGGGGAACTACAGGCCAGTCAGTCTCACCTCTGTGCCTGGCAAGATCATGGGGCAGATCGTCCTGGAGACTATACTAAGACACATGGAAACCAAGGAGGTGACTGGTGACAGCCAACATGGCTTCACTAAAGGCAAATCATGCCTGACAAATTTGGTGCCCTTCTACAACGGGATTACAGCACTAGTGGATAGGGGAAGAGCAACCAATGTCATCTACCTGGACTTGTGCAAAGCATCTACCTGGACTTGTGCAAAGCATTTGACACTGTCCCGCATGACATCCTTGTCTCTAAATTGGAGACAATTTGAGGCCATTTCCTCTCATCCTATCACTTGTAACCTGGGAGAAGAGACTGATCCCCACCTCGCTACAGCCTCCTTTCAGGCAGTTGTAGAGAGTGATTAGGTCTCCCCTCAGCCTCCTTTTCTCCACACTAAACACCCACAGGTCCCTCAGACGCTCCTCATCACACTTGTGCTCCAGACCCTTCACCAGCTTCCTTGCCCTTCTCTGGACTCACTCCAACACCTCAAGGTCTTTCTTGTAGTGAGGGGCCCAAAACTGTACCCAGGATTCGAGGTGCGGCCTCACCAGTGCCGAGTACAGAGGGACGATCACTTCCCTTGTTCTGCTGGCCACACTATTGCTGATAGAAGCCAGGATACTGTTGGCCTTCTTGGCCACCTGGGCACACTGCTGGCTCATATTCAGTCGGCCATCAATCAACACCTCCAAGTCCTTTTCCACCAGGCAGCTTTCCAGCCACTCTTCCCCCAGCCTGTAGCATTGCATGGGGTTGTTGTGTCCCAAGTGCAGGACCCAACACTTAGCCTTGTTCAACCTTATATAGTTGGCCTCAGCCCATCGATCCAGCTTGTCCTGATCCCTCTCTAGAGCCTTCCTACCTCAACACTTCTGATGGGGAACAGTATCAGGATTAAAACTTTTGCATTGACTGAAAATGCAATAATTACTGTCAGTCAGTAATTCCTTTCCCTTCCTTCTGTTCTTCCTCCATCCTGATTCATAAATTGGGGTAGGGAATTATATAATGGTATCTTCAGATTGGATATTAGGAAAAATTTATTCACTGAAAGGATTGTCAAGCATTGGAACAGGCTGTCCAGGGAAGTGGTAGAGTCACCATCCCTGGAGGGATTTAAAAGCCATGTACATGTGGTGCTTAGGGACATGGTTTAGCGGTAGACCTGGCAGTGCTAAGTTAATGGTTGGACTTGATGATCTTAAAGGTCTTTTCCAACGAAAACAATTCCATGATTCTATGATTCTATATACACACATATTCTATATATGTGTGTATACATATTTTTATATATATTCTTTTAAAGAATCATGGTTTATTTTTATTGGTTTCTTGCCTATTAGATTCTGAACAACTTTCCTTGGGGCATTTTATTATTTTGTTTATTTAGGCATATACAAAAATAAAGAATATTAATATTAATATTAAATTCCAGTATGCATTTTTCCTCTAAACAGGCTAAATACAGTCATTAGTGCAGTGAAGCCCATGGCACTGAACATACTCCAAGCCTTTAGCAAGGGTAATTACAGTCAGTTGTTCCACATTTGCTAGTTAATAGCTTAATTGAGTACTTGCAACATGTGATACTTACAGAAAGAATATCATTGACTTTTCCATCTGACTCCTTCTGTCATTTTGTGTGTTCTTTTGGGCATAGAAGTGAAAGTTACTATTTTTTTTTTTCTTACTGAAAATTTGCCACATTTAGACAACAATTATGAACTCTGTTTCTACTGCAACTGTGTACGTGTCAATAGCATTGCATCATTCAGAGAATTACAAATATAAGATCACTAACAGCACAGAAAAATACCGCTATGAGAAGGGCTGATAATCTTGCAGTTCCTCTTTCTAATTCTATATTCAACATGATTTCTTTTGAGTAAGTTTGAGCTGTAGTGACAGGAGTTTCCTTTTGTCTGAACACCTAAGCTAGATGTATATAACCAGATAACTGCCCAAGAAGAGACAAATTGCATAGATACTTTCATTGACTCCCAAGAAAATTTAGGCATTCAAACCATTCTTTTTCTCAAAGTTGTTTCTTTTTTTCCTTTTCTTCATTTTCTGTCTTTTTTGCTTTCATTGCATTTTCAGTTAAAAAAGAGAAAGTGAATAAAAGAAAGTGAATTAAAAGAAAGTGAATTAAAAGGGGTCAAAATTTCCTGATGGAACAATCTTCCATTTGAAAATGCTGATACAACAAAACGTGTATGAAAACGCACCCATTTTAGCTATTTGTTATAGATTACTATTTACATACTCTGTAACAGGAGTGTTGCTTTGACTATAATACAGGTACCAAAATGATTTAATATTAGCCAGCACTGCTTTGCCTTGTGGGTTGGAACAGATGACCTCATGAGGTCTTCTGTAACCTAAATTAGTATATGTGTCTAAGACTTATGCTACTACAAGAATAAAGCAGATAAAACATTGTTGGAATGGTCATCTTTGAAGTCATAGGATTTTGATTTTTCAACAGATTAGTTGCATGAAGCTAAACCTGAAAATGTCTGTAAACCTTGTCATACTAAAAATCCATATTGAATAGGTTTAATAAACAAGCCTGGTACTCTTTTATTCTTTTATTCCTGGCATAAATAGGCAGATACCATTTAGCTTTAAAGGATTTAGGATCTGGTTTAATCATGGTCTTTGAGTATATTCACAAAGAGAAAATACTTAATGTTAGAACATACTTTAATCTAATAGAATGTAGCAAAAGCCAGTGCAGTGAATGCATCAACAACAAGAAAATTGAAGCAATACAAGGTAAATGGAAGTAAAACACACGTTGCTAGTTTTCAATAGTATTGGTAAGTATAATTTCCAAAGACTGTGTATTTCAGTGTCATTCTGTGCCCTTAAACACAGATTGTATGTCTTTCTATTTAAAAATATATCTTCCACCTTAAACCCATATTGGTAGGTTGTATTCAAGAACCATAGTATAAGGCTCTATGCTGTATGATATTAGCAGAGTGTGGCTATTTATGATAATGGTCTCTGTTAGCCTCAACAAAGTGCTCTCTCTTTGGGACATAAATGTCTACTCGTTCAGATGCATGGCATCCATTTATCTACCTGAAAAAGGTTCATGGAAAAAGAAGAAAACTTAGGTTTTTAAGCCATCTCTCCCACAACAACTTCCTTCTTTTTATAGCCTTTCTTCTGCTCCAAGTCATTATTATTCACATGCCGTACCACATTTCACACCATAACATGTTTATTAGCAGCAACGTGCGATGTCCCAGGCAGCACAGGAATCCATAATTTGCTGACTCCCTTTTCCTCCAGTGAGCATTAAAATGATGCACCAACTGATCTCACAATGCTCCTGGGTGGCCTTTGGGCTAACCTGATTAGCTGTTCGTCCTGTTGGTGCTTGAGGTTTGGGCTAAAGCGCTGAATTGAACTTGCCTAAAACTCATAATTCTCTGTGCTCATCTGATACTTCTAATTTATGTATGTTCTGCACAGATTGTGTCTACACTTAGGAAGACCTATGACTTTTACCCTGAGTACCATCCTCGAACTAACAAGCCGGCTGCCTATTTATATAAATTCTCAGGCAGCCCCTGCAGTCAAAATTACCCAGGGACTGTGATAATACTTTCAACCTTCTGATTTTGCAAATGATTTTCCCCAGGGCCGCTTGGCAGAAATAGGTTGAACTAACTTCAGAAAGGCTGGCGTGTCTTGGATAATTTAGGGAGTGATTCTCAACTGATGAGGTCTGCCTTAGTGGTAAGTAAGAAGGAAATGCAAATACATCTCTACCTCCTTGGACACTGTGTCAGTGCATGAAGCAAGCCCAGAAAACAGTCCAGGTGATCAGGCAGTGACTGTCACTTTGAGCAGAGCTGAACTGCCCCCTGGACTGTATTGGCTATAACATCATTTATTACAACAAGACCTTAAACACATAGTACACAAGTAGATCCTTAAATTTAGGTGCCTTGATCTCCACCTGAATCCTACTAGAAGAGATCAGCTTCATTGAACACATGTATATCTAGTGCCACTGGAAATCCCATACTATATCCAAGGCCTCTGTACAGAGCAAGCAGATATGACCAGGACTTTTTGAAATCAACATACTTGTGGACAACACGATCAGAAGCTAGGCAGAGCGGCACAGAACATCAGTGTAGTCTACAGGGTGAGACTATGGTTCTTCTGACCAAATGTAGGCATCTTCTGTGAGACAATATACATTACATATACACTTTAATGACTTTATGACTATCTCTCCTCAACTATCAAAAGGAACACAGAGTAACTTGTTTAAAAGGTGATTCCCACACAGAAAACACCCATGTTAAATACTACCTTCAAGCTCTCAGTGAGTCAGTGAGGAGAGACAGACACCTTGCCTGAGACTGGAATGAGCTGCCATCTGGAAATGTTCATTGACTGCAGATAGAACCTAGAAACTTTCTGTCGTGGTTTATCCCCAGCCGGCAACTAAGCCCCACACAGCTGCTTACTCACTCCCCCCTGGTGGGATGGAGGAGAGAACTGGAAGGGTACAAGTGAGAAAACTCGTGGGCTGAGGACAGTTTAATAGGTAAAGCAAAAGCTGCATGCGCAAGCAAAGCAAAATAAGGAATTCATTCACTACTCCCCATCGGGAGGTGTTCAGCCATCTCTAGGAAAGTAGGGCTCCATCACGCGTAACGGTTACTTGGGAAGACAATCGCCATCACTCCAAACGTCACCATCTTCCTTCTTCTTCTCCAGCTTTATATGCTGAGCATGATGTCGCATGGTATGGAATATCCCTTTGGTCAGTTGGGGTCAGCTGTGCCAGCTGTGTCCCCTCCCAGCTTCTTGTGTGCACACAGCCTACTCGCTGGTGGGGTGGTGTGAGAAGCAGAAAAGGCCTTGACTCTGTGTAAGCACTGCTCAGCTATAACAAAAATATTCCTGTATTATCAACACTGTTTTCAGCACGAATCCAAAACATTGCCCCATACTAGCTTCTATGAAGAAAATTAACTCTACCCTAGCCAAAACCAGCACACTTTCTTGGACTGTATATATAACTTTAAATGGATAGAACTTAGACTTCATCAGCAAAAATACATTCTTTAGCATCAGCTCTTCCTTTTCTAGCCTGTTAGAAGGGTCCACGTCCTTAAGCTACATCAAATCATAACAAAACAGTAAAGCAATTCATCAGACAAGTGACTTTTAACATCCTAGACATGAAGGTAGTTTTGATATCAGTTGTCTAATGTTCATTGCTGAGTTAAAAGTTAACCACGGCTTTTGTAGGCTGAGCTAATTTTGAAAGCAATAAACAATTGCTAAGTTAAAGCCAAAAGATGAAGGTTAGGAAGAGAACATGTAAACTGACTTTGAACACTTCATAGAACATCAGGGTCTAGAACAAAGACATAACGACTTAATTAATATTTCTCATGCAGGTGGCCTTGGCAAAGAAAGCAGGGATTTAGTTGTCCTTAACTGAGCTACCTTCATTATAATACTAAAATACCCGCCCATAGGTCAGGAAGACCCTCGCCCAGGTGGGGACCCTACTTCTGCGCAGGCATAGTACTGTGAAAAATGACTAAGAAGATATTATAATTTTATGCTAATTGCTAACCAATCATTGTAACTGGGAGTGTATAATCATGCAATGTATCTGTATAAAAGATATCACAGTGATGATTTCTGCTGTGCTTGATTTGTGGGAACCCACCTAGCATCCAGGCTTGTGCAAACCTGAAATAAATGATGAATAAATGAAATAAAGGAAATAATATCTCACCTGAGTGTGTGACAATTGGCTTATTGCACACCGGGCCACGAATCTGCTTTTTGGACAGCAGTTTAAGAGGATATTTAATGTTTTTCTTCCCTAAATAAATGTTTTTAAAACTTACAAACAACTACCATTGTTTGCCTTCTGTATAACATTCACAAGCATATTCTGTCACTCTGTCCTCTCTTATTCATCATCTTTATGAGTAAAATCAGGTATAGAACGTGTTTTTCAGTCTTCTCCCACCTGAATTCAGATCTGTCCTTGCATTTCTCTGTCCATTGATTTCTGTATTGTAAATAAGTGTCTTTTCCAGAGTGGACATGCTGACTTCGCTGTGCTCTTGTACTTGAATGACTGGGAATTATGTCTATTCCCCTCACTTGAATGGAAAGGAGGGAAATATCCAGAGAAGTTCTATCTACTTCTTGATAGCCACTATATCAAGATTGCTTTGTATCACTTCATTATCCAAACAACCTCCTCTCTTTCTCAAGTACTTTTTCTTATTTTCCCAATGTTTTGCACTTGTTCCAGAGACTTAGGCTGCTTATTATTAGTCAAAGTTATTTTTTGTGTTGTAGTGATCTGCATTCATCCAGTTAAAGAACCCTGATGATAAAAGACAAAGGGCAAAAAGAAAGCATAATCACAATCCATCTTAGCCAACATGATTCAAAGGTTTTAGTAAAATTATTAAAACAATGCAATAATGCCAATGCATTAAGTTTATGTAATGCTGATCCTCAGTGTGCTATATATTTTCATTTTTTTCTCAGTTCAGACTGAATTGGTTTTATGCACATTAGAAATTCACCTTCAAAGAGTTATCCAGCTATGTATATTGAAAATATAGTGAAATCTGTATACCTCATTGATTTCCAGCCGTTGCCCCAGAATAACTTCTTAATTATTTTTCTAGCAATTATCTTGAAATCTAATTATAAGGTCTAGTTTGTAAAAGATCCAGAGTTGGTATGCTACTATCTGCCAAAAAAATTCAGGCTGGCTGGCTACCTTCTAATAACAGATGAACTTCTTAGTGATTTCTTACTTATCAGAAAAAAAACCAAGCCCTGATACTTTTTGTAATGCTATCTAAACATTTCTTGAAGAGTATAGTCCTTACTCCATACTGAAAGAAAGAAAGACCCCTGAAAATAAATTGCTGAGGGCTGAATAGGAGGATAGTTACCAGAAGTGAAAACTGTTAGACTATTATTCTTTTACATCCAAAGGAATTTCCATTGCTTAGATCATTTCAGACTATGTGGGAAATCCTTTGGGAAGACTCTTCTCCAGTAATAGAGCGTATCACCTCTCTACCTACTCACCACTGTGATAGCTAAGTAGTTGACAATATCAGTGAGTGCTGCTCTTCATAAAGAAGAGGAGACATCCATTTTGCTCTCCAGTTGCTGAGATTCATGGCAGTTTTCTGAGAGGATGCTGTAGCTTCACGGACCAGCTTGCCAAAAAAATTGCTATTCAAGTGATAAGATCTGTGACCTGCTGCCCACCATGTGAGGACATGCACACACATGTGCACATCATTCTCAAACAAAATTCAACCAAACACCAAACCATCCTTGAGGCCTCTTAGAACAGGTTCATGTGGTGAGGTGCAGAGCTCTGAGGATGCATTTGACAGTATTGTGCTTGTGTCCCCATGCTTGCTGCCTTGCTGTCCTTATTGCTGTTTTTCAGACTGCCTGTACCAGAGGATAAAAGCATCCACACTGTGTTTGGGAAGAGGTGAACTTGGCATATCTCACAGTGTAGCTGTGTGGTTATGCTGAACTCTCATACTATTTTTCTTAACCACATGCATGAAAGTTGGAGCTGAGTTAAAAGACCATGTTCACCTCCTACAACCAGTTCTAGAAGCTGGGTTGAAATAATTGCCGGATGTAGACTTACAGTGTGGGAGAGGGAGGAAAAAACTAGGCTTAAAAGAGACCTGAGATTTGCCTTCCCTTGTCTCTGTAAAAATCGTAAAATGCTGAAACAGAATATTGACATACCTGTCTGAATTCCCACTTCTGTAAAACTAGGTATTTCACTGAAAAGTGAATAAATATTTGCTCTCTGTGTGATTTGGCGTTGGGTATTTTTTCGGTTTTTAGTTGGGTTTTTTCACGTTTTTTTCATGGTGCTATGCAATCAGGAACTGCTTTGACAAATGTGGGGATTTGAAGTCTATCAGCAGAAGCTTCTGTCTTAACATTTAAATTAGCCCACTCATTGAGACTAGAATATTACTGTGTAGTCTCCGAGTTCTGGCAGGAGGCAAAAACAGCACATTGAGCATATAGTTAAATGGTAAAACCTGCCTATAATCCATTTCATAGGAAAGTTTTGTGGTTTTTTTTTTTAAATTATTTTTAAAGCAGCTGCTGATGCTGTCTCTTTTAAACAAAAATATATAAAGAGGGGGAAAGAATACTATCAAGTGACTTTCTGAACCCAAACTGAATATGGCTATTTTAGAGAACTAAAAAAGTATTTCTTTTTCTAGTGCCCTCTCATGACAACCTTTAGCAGGTAAGTAATACATCATTAGAGATCTGTGCTATCAGCAGCCCATCTATTACAGCAGATTGCTTTGAAGGAGCAGTGTAGAAGACGGAGCCACAGTCATCATTTACAACTGCTAGAAATATGTCAACAGGTTCACGCCTGAGATTCCTCTCTAGCCTTGGAAAGTAGGAGTTGAAGAGCTCTGACAGCTGCAACTTCAGTGCCTTTTATACAACAGGAAAATTCAGAATTTGCCCAGACTTTCTTGCTCAAGGCCAGCATTAATTATGCAATGAAATGCATTACTTTTAATATACCTAAACATAAATTTAAGATGTAATTTTTTAATGATATCATGAAAATTGAGTCTTGCTTTCCCTACAAACCTTGATGCATTTTGGCATTATTCTTCCATTCCCTAAGGCTCCATGAAATTAGTATTTTTATTTATGTGTGGACCCTCAAGCAAGACAACATTTTATTAGGTATGGAACATAACCTGGGAAGACGATGGGCATCTCTGGGGAGATGGGAGTAGGTGAGGGGGAATTTGATTCAAAGCCAATTGAAGGCATTGGAATGCCAGTCTTCCCCTCTAAGTTTTAGGTCATCTCTGTGACCACTTCAGACCCTTTTGTGCCTTCCAACCCAAGGACTGACAACAGGAATGTCTGTTGCAGTGGTAACAAGATGACATTCAAGTCCTTGATGGGATAAAAATATTATTTTTTAAAGTTGGATCTTCCTCAGTCTCCTCTAACTGCAAGGAAACTCCAGCTATTTGTCACTAGAATAAAGATGTGAATCTCTTTGTAATGAATGCAACCTTAGTGATACTAGAGTGATTATTTCTCAAAACTAGTTGTGGTAAATTAACTTTAGTGGGCTGCAAGACCCGTACTGAGCCACTCTTATCACTCCCCCTGCTGAACAGGAGAGTTGAAGGGTAAAAAACAAAGCCAATCGCTAAAACGTCTTCCCCTCACACCCTTCTTCCCAGTCCCACCTTCACCCCTTCGCTCCCGACCCCTCTCCCCCGAGGGGCGCAGAGGTGGGGATGGGGGCTGCGGTCAGTCCCTCCCAGCCCCTCCGGGCCGCTCCTCCCTCCTCACCCGTCTCCCTGCTCCAGCGCGGGCCCTTCCCCAGCTGCAGCCCTTCAGGGACACCCTGCTCCCGCCTGGGCTCTCCACGGCCGCAGCTCCTGCAGGAAATACCCCCCTGCTGCGGCGTGGGGCCCTCCCCGGGCTGCAGGGGGGGTCTCTGCTCCAGCGGGGTCTCTCCAGGGCTGCAGGGGATCCCTGCTCCGGGCCTGCAGCACCTCCTGCCCTCCTCCTCCTCCGCCCTCGGGCTCCCTCTGCTGCTGCTCCCTCCTTGGCTTCCTCCTGCTCTGCCTGTGCCGCCTCGGGCCCTTTGGGAAACCTGTTTTCCCCCCCGGCGCCCCCAGCTTGGCTGAGGGGCTCAGCTGTGTCCTGCGGTGGGGCCGCTGGAGCCGGCTGGGACCCCACAGAGCCCCGGCCTCTCCCCGCAGAGGCACCCTGCAGGCCCCGCTGCCAACACCTGGGCATGGACACCCAGGACATCAGTCTTTGGATCTGCAGAGATGGGTAAAAGCTAGTGGTGCAATTTCCTAGGCAAGGTAGCAGCAAAGCAGCCCTGGAGTTTGGCAGCTGCTGAGGGAGGTGATCATACCCTCTTTTCAGGTGCATCAAAATGGTCATTTACTGGCTTCTCTCGTGAAGCTGTAATGCAGGGTACCGAATTGCAAAGGTGCCGCTGAAAGTAATCTAATTTATTTTATTGTACTCGCAGTTAGGAGGGAATTTCCCAACTAGCCTGTTGGCTGCAGGTAAAAGACATTTTGGCTGAGCTGAAGCGTTTTTAATGAGGAGCAGTCAGACTCATTTCCTTGCAAACTTTTTTTTTTTCCTGTTTCGTACTTGAGCTGAGGGAGTCCACCTTTCGTGGGCACAGCACCAGAAGTAGGTGCAGGACATGCTGAAATCCCATGGTAAATCACCCAGTTTTTGCACATTCAGCTAGTCATTCCTGTGCCTCTTGAAGCATTACAGCTCTCTCTTTCAGATCTGAACCACTGAGTGACTGGAGACAACGTAAAAGGAAGATTCTTAGCATATACAAAACTGGGATCTGTGACTCATGAAAGAGCCATTCAGAAGATCTTTATAACAAGATGCATGATGAGTAAGGAGATTTTGCAGCTAGACAAAGCTCTGAAAGCCTTCTATGTTCTCCCATCACAAATATGAGCCTTTCTCCCAACCTGAGCACCACTGAGACAGGTTGCTGTCTGAAATAAAAGCCATGTTCTCCAATTGTTTTAAATGGTACCAACTGAGAGGATCAGAAAGTCAGGAATTTCCACTTTTGTTTAACCAGCAGGACTTTCTGAAATGAGCTTTTAAGGTCAGCTGGAATGCATTTACAGAAAGATTTTCATTTTATTCTGCATAGCCAAGGTGCTTCAAATGCTATTCCCTTCCCAGTGCATGGTAAAGCAGTTTTCAAAGTCCTTGACTTATTGAAAAGATCACTGCTTCCCATATGCACTGGAATGCTGATTGAGATGACCTTACATATCTGCAGCCCATCAGCCTTTTCTCCCTTCTCCTGGGAAGGAGACTTGTTTATGAAATTATGTTTTCAATAGCAGTAGCAGCCAGAATTCTGATTAGGCTAGCAGTTTGCCCCTTGGAAAAGGAGCAGAATGACACAGGAGCCAAAGTTTTAATTGCATTGGCAATTTTCCCCATTCATAAAAGTTCAGGAGTAAGAAAAATTCAGGACAGGGTCATATGCAGGTATGCCATGCATATGCAGAGCTGTTGTGTGTTCTATTGTTTAACAGACTCAATTGAAATGTACAACTATTATTTTTTCATGTGCACTTTGAGTATTAAAACAGGAAGCATCTCTGCGAGTCAGTCACAGACTAACGACTCCCTTTCCAATGTACAGCTCATGAAGGTAACCATTGCTGTTCTTCAATGCATTTCAGAAAAGCTACGATGAAAATCAAACTTGTACATTATGCTGTGCAACTACGTCCTGTTTCAGGATGCTGTGCCTCTCAGGGCACCTGTGCCAAAAGCATTATAAAAAAATATGGGAAGTGAGAAAGAAAGTGATTGTTATCCTCTCTGCTATTCTGAAGGGAATTGAGAAAACTTATTCCTTCTGGAAGAAGAGAAAATATCAGAGCAGTTTTGGGCATCTTGAGCTCATGTGTCTGCTGATCTCATTGCTCGCTGGCAGCCTTGCTGCATCTCCAGTCCAATGGATTCACCCTGGGACAAAGAGAAGCCGGTTTCTTCTGTGAGGGATGAATGACAGACCTATTTTGTGATGACCCATCCAGATTGTGTCAATGAGAAGCTGAAATGGGTTGTGAGGAGGCTTTGAATCTCTCTACACAGACCTGTCCTCTGCGTCTGGTGCTTGTAACACAAGAGAAGGGGGTGGATCAAGGTACGAGAATACATTAACTGACAATGTTGGCATTATCCAAGAGACGAAGGCAGAACTCTCAGAATGCATCAGGTATCTTCCTTGAAATCATTATGAATCAGTGAATTGCTGCTGAAGCTGCTGTTATTAATAAAACATCAACAACCAAGTGTCATTAGATAAGGTCTGGAAACAGCAGCGTGTTATACCCTTAGATGAAAATGCCAGTTATTTACAATGTATTTAAGCTTCCAACATGGGGCCTAATGCAATTAGTCAAAATCATTTCGAAAATAGCTAAGAATCCCTAGGATGTCTCAACAGGCTAAAAGAAATCTAAGTAGAGTTTAAAAGTCGCATTAATGACCCTGCTGTGATGGAATAAGATAGAAGCTGCTGTTCCTTGCTAAGCAAATGAAACCAAAGAGACATTACTTATCCCTGCTATTAATTCCACGGTCTTAATTCCTGAAGGAAATTTTCTGATTTCCTTTCCCATAAATATATTTTCCTCCAGTAATTTGACTTACATCTTGAACAAAGTGCCAGCTCGTTTCAAATAGCTCTGTGCTGGTTCCAGGTTTTCTATAATTTAGTCAGAGCTGTTATATATTCCACTCAGGGTGTATTTTTCTACGTTTTGGAAAGCAAGAGTTTACTTTATAAATTTGGGTAGCTGAAATTTTCATACATTTTAAATTTTTATTTGGAGGGAGATAATTAGAGAAATCAGGGCTGTATGCTAGGCACATTTGAAAGAAGCTTAATGGATCAATTTATAGGAAACAAATGATTAAGATCATTCAACACATTGCAATGTGTACTGCATTTGAGTTTCTTAGTATCTTTCTAAGTTTTCTGTGTTTAGTGTGAAGTTTTTGGTTTGTGTTTTTTTTGTTTATTTTTCTTCCCCAGGTCTCTGCCTTAAGCTGAGGTGTTTTTTTCTGGTTGACTTTGGTTGTTTTTTTAGACTTTCATCTAGGAATATGGTAACAATTTTCAGCAAGGTGGTTAGGGGAAAATGCATTATTTTTTTGACAAAAAAAAAAAGGTTTGCTTCACTGTTAACAGGTTTTTGCAATCTGTGTAGGGGAAAGTTGGCAGAAGACTTGCTGCTGTTTCAGATGTGTGACTTTTACCTGAAAGTCCACTGAAAATTAATTATGTTCAGACAATTTCTTAGCTTCCCATGAGCAGAAGAGAGCTGCCATGTAGTCCATTTCCACCAAGTAGTTAGTAAGTCCCCACAATCCCTGCATGAACACCAATGAGGTTGCAGGTGCCTTTTCCATATAACTCCTACTAGAAAACCAGAAAGGTCTATTTTAGTCAGCTCTTACAAGAAGGAGGAAAACATATGAATGGATTGGAGAAAAACAGAATCACAGAGGAATTGGTTAAAATTGGTTAAAAAATTCAAGAGAAGGCAGAGCAAAGGCTGGGAGAAAGGAGAGAATAGGTTAGATGTGTATAAGGGAGATGATAGAAATAATTTAGATACTGAGGCAGGAGAGTCCCTTATCATACGAGCAGGTTTTCATACATGAATGGTGAGCACAATGCTGAAACAGAAGAGAGGATGCAGTGATAAGCCATATCACAGGGTTTTCATATTAAACACTACCCACCACTTCTTTATTTTTTTATTTTCCCCCCCCTAAAGTTTGTGTACACAAAGTCTGCAGAAGGCATGAAAACCTTTAAAATATAATCAACTCATTACATTCTGAGAAGTTGTAGATTCTTCTCTTTTTCATTTCATGATGTCTCTATGGAGAAGGCTGATTTGGGAGCTCCTGTCTCACACAGAGCAATGAACTGAATTTGTAATTTCAGCTGTCAGCTGGAACTTGGCTCTGACTCCTTTTGAACCTTGGATCCAAAGATGGCAGTAAATAGCCTAACTGCCTCTGCACCCTTTTTGCCATTTCCCATGAGGAACTTCTCTCCAGAGTACATGTTGATCCTGTCTTCAATTACAACAAGCCCCTCCAGTTTAACTGGTTCTCCACATATAAACATCAGCGATGTTTACATGAGCTTGTTCCCTGATTTTTTTCCTTTAGCTTGCTCTTTTTTATTCTCATGCAGACGCTTCAACAGCTTTGGAGCGTGTCATCCCAGAACCTGTGCCTGATGAAGAATCAGTGTTTTAAAAGCTTGATGCCGTGGATCTATTTTTATGAAATATCTCCCTTTAATCCTCCTATTATTGTAGCAAAAAACCTCCATTCCAAAGCCATTAACCTGATGATCAGGAAGGGGCTATTCAGGGACAAGCAAACACGCACAAACAAGCTGTTCCTGAAATGGCTCTCAATTTATGATCCCAGGTCTCTGATGGGGAGCATGTATTGACTGTGTATATTCCGCAAGGTAACAATGCTCCAGAAATAATGCAAGTGCAGTTACATGGAACCATGTATTATGCTTTTCTAACCACATTTCCGTTTGTATGACAACATCCATGGTCTGCATTGGCTTTTTGCCACTTTCTAGTCTCTGTGAAAATTACCTCATGGGCTATGTGGAAGTAGACATTTCAAAAGAGTCTCCAAAAGAATAGACTAAAGGAAGGTAGGAAGAATAGGCAAATTATTTTAGGAAGAACTGTGTGCAATTCCATTTGTATTAAAACTAAGAAAGGTTCAGAGTAGAGCAACAAGATGATAAAAATCTCAAGAACAACTTGAATCTGAGGAACAATTGAGTGGACTAGGAGTCTTCAACCTGGAAAAGAAGTAACTGAAAGGAAAGATGGTAGAAGTCTGCAGACATGTGAATGGCATGCAAAAGTTATGTAAAAGATGTGAGTGCAGACTGAAGATTGCTCTGCCTCTTTATTTCAGAGGAAGAGAGAGTCCTCTGGAGCCTTATTACCCTTGGTTTGCCTGATAGAAGTTTGTGATATAGGCAGTATTAAAAAGAGGTCATAATACCTGTGAGAGAAGTTTCATTAGGTACTGACTACTTCTTATTGATTTCATAACCAGATGGAGGAGTCATTTACTAAAATGTAGATATTTACAGTGTAGGTGTCTACATGTGAACTATGTCCCACCCCAAAGCTTTCTTTATAGTGAGTGGAAAGTGAGTCAATCAACTTAGTGACGTCTAAGACATGATTCATCTCATCCTAAAATAAGTATATGAAATAGACCAGAATGACTGCACCCTCCACAGGCCTGTTTCTTTCCGTGAGCTGTAGAAGAGAGAGAAAGGTTCAGGTGTAGAAATCTACACCGTAATTAAAAGCAGTGAGATCAACCTTTCCATCGTGTCTGACAGCCCTAGAGACTGATTTCTGTGTCTCTGTGGCTTTCACTGGCTGCCTGACTTCATCTGTCCCAGCAACCAGGCACATAGAATAGGAGTTGTGAAGACACCAAAACTTTAAATGCTCCCTTCCCTTTAAGATGGCCAGCTCCAAGTCGAGATAAAGTATAGTGAGTGCTGCTGGCTGGGTGGTGTGTCTCAGCTAGAAGGTAGACTGTGATCAGTCATATTGTCCTGGCTGAGCCTGGTTAAGAGGTTGTATTGCTCCTACCATACCACGTTCTTAACACCATCGTTCTTAACATCCTGCTCCTCTGCTAGAAATTATTGCGCCTTCAGGTCTGCCTGTGTAACTTCCCATGGTGTCGGTCTCTTACCAGTCCTGTCAAAAAGGCCCAGGTCAGAAAACTGAGCAATTAAAAACCATTGAGGCACAGTTCGCTGGAGTGAAGTTGATAGCCACTTACCCAACTTCAGTTGGAGCATGTCAGCATCTCTGATCTTTCACTTACTTGTCTGTATTGTGTCTTTTTAATGTATGTGTGAGCATAGCTGAAAAACTTAGTCGAAAGCAATATCAGCACCAGAGGGAAGTGACCATCTGCTGTCTTTAGAGAGAAATCTGTCTTAACAAATATTATAGAAACCGCTTTTCCTTTTTTATATGTGTGCTGGACAACCTAAAAGCCACAGAAACAGAATGTTCTTGAGTATATATTTGTGGCAGGTAAGAAATGTACTGTATTACTTGGATGATAAATGAATATTTCAAAAACCTGACATGTATATAATTGCATATACAGACAAAACAAGCACATTAGTTCAGAGTGATGTTGTAGACAGACTCAAAACCCTACATCAGTATATATGGATTTTCTCATGCACAATGAGACTTTTAGAACTTTGCTTTTCCAAATACTCCAAACACTTGAAAAGTGCCCATGAATTTCAGCTATCATCCACTGCAAGACTGTTTAAATTTATTCCCCCCCCAATCAAGTACCAACTTCATAGCCTGGACTGTATTTACCAGGATAGGAAAGATGAAGTTAGGCACAAAAAGATGATATCTTGTAAGAAAGTAGTGCTATAATTTACACTAAGGAATAATTTCTGAACTCCTCTTGGGCATGCAGACCACTGCAGAACAGGATTTCAGGTAGCAGCTAAATCAAGGTTCATCCCTACCTCCAGAGATCTGTTCTACCGAAACCTACTCATTCCCCTTTTAAAATCAACATCAGCTGAACGCAGATGACATAATGAGTGGTTTTCCTTGCCTTCATGAGTGACTTGCAACACAAGAACCAAAATTCAAAAGTTGCAGAAAAAAAACCATTAATCAAAGTAATAGTAAGGAAATGTTAACGAACAGGTTCTTAACAAGTTCCTTAATGAACTAGCAAAATCTCAACCTTTCTGTTCCACAGAGAGAATGATCTGTTTTTAGTGATTTTACTTGCTAATAATTTCTCACCTTTTCTTGTTGTCTGTTAGGTTATGACCAGAGAAAAAGAATAGATGGTAAGTATCTAACTTTTCATTCATTTAATGGACATCACTATTTCTTAATTTCAATGAATGAAATATCCAGGTTCCACAATATCTGAAAGCTCCCCTGCCTTGTGTTAGAACATTTTGAGGATGCAAATATTGCATCATTAAGAATCAGACATATTGCACTGACTGTTCCCTACAAGAGATTCTAATGATGGATTCCCAACAGGTTCTTCATTTAATTCATCCTGTTCTGAGGAGGAGGAATCATATACTTTGAAGCACTTTTAAAAATAAACTTCCAATATGCTGAAGCCTTAGTGCCTTTCCAAACTTCAAAATTAGTAAAACTGAGTGGAAAATAATGGCAGTTATATCTACTCTAAAAGCCTTTTCTCACCTAAAATTAGGCAATAATTGCAGAGCATCAGATAAAATCGCTACCTGTTCTTACTGACACGGCTTCAAAACAAAGCCTTCGATCTTGCGAATTTGTTTTAATGAATCAGAAGCGGAATCACTGGGCCGGATTTGTAGCTGGTGGAGGTTTCAGTCATGCTTAGCTGATTTACTCCTACTGAAGTTCTCTTCTCCATACTGCAGATGGGTTACAAACTTTTCTGAACATGTCTGGTCTCTCTTCATTGGTATTAACACCTTCCCACACCACAAAGTGGGTGTCTGAACCCCAAAGTGGATCTCTGTGCTTTATTGCCCCTAATAAATGGTAGTAGATGTCTGTGGTATTTGCTTGTTCCTGACAGTCTTCGGAGGATATATAAGGAACAGCATCTCTGGTCCTTTGGGATCTTCATTCTCAGCAAATCATATGCCAATGTGTCATACTAATTGAATTGGCTTTTCTTTTTTTTTCTGCCTCTTTAGTTTTCATTGCTCTGAGCCACCTTCCTCCACTGCGGGGACTTTCCCCATCCAGAAATGAGAATTTAATCTCTTATCTCAAGATGTGATCTGGATTGTGTTTTAGCATACATTTTAATATATTTTCAGCTGGGTTTAGACTCTGCAAAGATTCCTAGAAGATGATAACAGTGGATGAGAATAGTTTAAGACCATATGTTGCTATAAAATTGAATAATTAGACACAACCCGGCATGCAACTGTGCTGCATGGTGTGCAGACTTAAAATAAAAACTGAGATATAGCCCAACCTTACATACAATTTACATATGAAAGACAAATTAACAACACAATGAACATGGTTCCAAAGAGTCTGATTTATTACTGTGGTCAGCTTTATAAATACCTCAGAGTCAAACTGCAACTACTAATTAGCATCTTCCAGGAAATACAGCCATTTAATTGTTGATTGTTAACTGTAACTGGTCTAATGGTCACTACATGGGGAGCTGTTCTCCTGACAAAAGGGGAATATTGGAAAATTCAGACTTGCAATACCCGTATGTATCAGAACAATGTGTCCAAAAGCTGATCTGTTTGCTAACAGCTTTGTCTTCCTGAAGTAAAGCGGTACCATTTTTGGCCTGGAACTGGGGGGTGCATTTCTAAAGAAAACATGAAGTGAAGTCTGATTTTGGCTGTGTGAAGGGCATGAGAAGGACTTTTCAGAAATCAAGATACCATTTTAGTGTCATTCCTCCAGATTTTACCTCTGTCCTAGCTCAGCTGCAGCAGTCTATTCTGGTGGTACAATGGATTTTTAACTAAACAGGTGTCTATCCAAAAGCCCTGAGAAACAGTTATGAATCACTCTGCAGACCTTAATGGACCTTTTGCCACTCTATTTTAACAGTAAATAAATGTGTATGCAGATTATTGTTAACATTTAAAACAACTCTGGCATCTTTTAATAAGTATTAAAAATCACTAAAGTGTTTGCGAGTAGTCCTGCTGTCTTTCTGTTTGATTTAGATTCACAGAATCACAGAATCAGTCAGGTTGGAAGAGTCCTCTAGGATCATCGAGTCCAACCATTGCCCTGACACCACCATGGCAACTACACCATGGCACTAAGTGCCATGTCCAGTCTTTTCTTAAACACCTCCAGGGATGGTGAATCCACTACCTCCCTGGGTAGTTCATTCCAATGCCTAATAACCCTTTCTGTGAAGAAATTTTTCCTAATGTCTAACCTGAACCTCCCCTGGCAAAGCTTAAGGCTGTGTTCTCTAGTCCTGTTGCTAGTTGCCTGGGAGAAGAGGCTGACCCCCACCCTGCTACAACCTCCCTTCAAGTAGTTGTAGAGAGCGATAAGGTCACCTCTGAGCCTCCTCTTCTCCAGGCTAAACAATCCCAGCTCCCCCAGACGCTCCTCATAGGACATACCTTCTAGACCCTTCACCAGCTTTGTTGCCCTCCTCTGGACTCACTCCAGCACCTCAATGAATTCATGCCTGATTCAATCAATCAGGCATGAATTTTTTTCTCATGTGTCTTGTTCTTGTTCCACTTTTATAAATTCTGTGTTCTTTTTCTGCCGTTCTTGCTGCCATTTAACAGGCCTGAGAATAGTTAGGTTGCCTAGAATATTCAGTATCATTTCACACGTTACCTGTAGAGCTGAATCTATTTTTTTTTGCTGCGGCTGTGTCATTAACAGTAAAATATTCTGTATTTCTTCCTGTGTATATACAACACAGATATGCTCACCAGTCCTCTGCAGAGTTATAAAAAGCCTCCGCTTGCCCCTTGTGACCTTGTCACCACAAATTGCTTTTAGATTCCGTGCCATTTGAACAAACACAGCAATTCACTTTCATGTTCCTGCAAATGCTAAGGGAAAAAAAAAGAAAAAAAGGTGCTACAGCATGCAGTATATGTCCAGGATCATTCTCACTTCAACAGACACTTTTCGTCGCCTTCCTTTGAGGCTAAAGTTCAGGGAATTCATGCTACTGACGTATAACCATTTCTGTTCAAACACACTCACTTGGAAACATCTGTTCTGCTTGGACTCGGAGGATATGCTGTGCTCGGAGGAGGAGAACGTAGATGGATTTGCTCTTAAGTGAAGTTATTTCAGTAAACTTGTAAATGAAGGAGCACTGGACTGAGTGGTTACACCACCAGTTTAAGGACTCCCAAGTAATGTGGTGGGTAAAGAGCTGAACGTGACTCACTGGTGGGGTCTTGTGGTGATTGGTGCAAACAACATCTGGGGCAGCGTTAGCACAGTAGAACCAAGGAAGTGATTAGTCACTTTTATTCACCGCTTGTGATGACACATATGGAGTATTATGTGTGGTTGGGGGCCCCCCAATAACAAACAAATATCAGCAAAATTGTAATGACTCCAGCAGCAAGTAACCAAGATTAGGAGATGGCATGCATGAGTGGAGCTGAGAGAGCTGGGTTTAGTCTCTCTGGGGACAAGATGGTGGGCAGATCTAATTGCTGTCATCAATTGCCTGATGGGTGGTTATAAAGAGGATGGAGCCAGGCTTCTCAGAGATGTACTATGAAAGGACTGGAGGTAACAGACACAAGTGGTCACAAGAGAAATTTGTTCTTGATATAACAGAAAAATTCTCTATGAAGTACATATAGTCAAATATTGGAACAGGGGCCCAGAAGGCTGTGATGCTACTTTACTTGGAGATTTTAAAAACTGAGCTGATGAGGACCTGAGCAATCTGATGTGTGAACTTAATCATGCTTTCAATAGAGGACTGGTCCAGTGACGTCCAGAAGTCAGTGCAACAGAAATTATTTTATAATTCTGTATATTAGGAGAAATTAATACCTTTATGGAAAAGCACTGGCTATTGGGCAAAGTGAACTTCTTGATCAGCCAGAGGTAGTAATCTCATAAATACTTGAAGCTGACATGACCATTCAAGGAAATATTTCTGTCCCCATTGAATTTCACAGACAAATTCAGTCAGTGAATACAGTTGCCCTGATTTCACAGATATTTTCATGAGCATCTAGGTAAGGACTGATAAACCAGCATCACTTAATACAACACCCTGGATTGTTCTGGGCTTCCTGCCTGTTCCTTGAATTTCCTTTGACATGTGTTATACTCACAGGCTGGTCTCTTGTAGCTATAGGTTTTACGTAGCCTCTACTTTTACTCGTCTACTATAATCATATTTCAGAATTCATCAAAATCATATTCCAAAACTCTTTTTTTTTTCTTCTGAGTAAAATTTATGGGAACTATATTGTTTAAAACACTGTGTTAAAAAAGTTTTTACTAAGGACTCATTCTGAAATTGGACTTTCACAACCCATGATGTCAAGAGTTATGACAGGCACGTAATGCCTAATTTAGGGAGAGAGAAAAATCAGTGTTTTGGTTTTTACACACAAAAGTGTAAAGACATGCAGCTGTCATATATCCACACTTCTAGATGTAGTTGTCACATACCTTATGTATTTGCTTATAATGCTAAAATACATAGTCCATTTGAAAATGAGAAATTACTGATGCCAGAAAGTGTATTTATTTTATATTAAAAAAGTTTAGGTGAAAGTGAGGAAAGAAAAGCTTGAGAATGCAAAAGAAAGGTGATTCCCATTCTCTTACTGCTACCAGATCTGGACAGAGTACAAACCAGGCCAGCCATGGGGAAAATGGACATGGACATGTATTTCTGGCAGTGGAGTCATGTGTCAGTGGTGTGGCTTCCTTTCACACCGCTGCTCTACCTTGACTTGCCTTTCTTTTTGGTTTGCCCTGTATTTTTAGGACTATCTCTTCACTGGTTGAAAAAGTGTAGTGTAGAAGCCCTTAAATTCTCAGGGTCTGTTTAAGCTCCATGACCGACTTTAATTAATGCATTAATTAGTCTGCTAGAGAGGAACGATTTAGTAGCAGAAATGCTTCTCTGTGCTCATGCAGCCACTGGTATCTATGCATACTTCCCTGCTCCGTGTGGACATTGCAGACTGGAGCTGGCTTGGGGATCAACACTATCCTCCCCTGTCTAGTGGAGACAAAGCATTAGGTCCTAATATAGAAAAAACTTGGTGTTGTTTCTGTTACTCCCTTTGCCTGTCTTTCTGGTTAGATTAATTTCACCTTATGTGTGCTCAAAGAGACCCACATCAGGGACAGATTCTTTCCCTTTTCCTATCACAACTTAAAATATTCATGGTCTCGTCCTGTGACTGTACCTTCCTGACACAGGTTAAATTCCCAGTGTTTTGAGTTTCTGGCCCCTTATCACTCAGGGGTTGCCTAAAAGGATGAAGTTCAACCCAGATGTTTTGGCTGAGAGGTAAAGCTGCAGGTGCCTGAGTGATGCAACGCCAATGCAGATGTACCCAAGAGCATCTTCTGGCTCACATCAATAGTCTGTCTAGCCCCATATTCTCCTTGAGAGGGGCAATAGGAGATGATATCTAGGAAAAGCACATATGTCTGGCTACTTTTTGTCATTCATTCCTCTTGTATTCTCTGAGCATGATGTATTAGGAATGCTAGAGGGTCTGTCTCTGCCTAATCTTTTTAGTATCTATTTATGGACCTGCTGTCCATCAATTTGTTTAATTTCATTTTGAACTTCTGATCCTGTCTGTCTCTATTCTGTGGCAGCAAACTGCAGCATTTCACTACCAAGTGTAAAAAAAGTACTTTCTTTTACCTAGTTTACCTTGTTTTGAGTGTTCCCAGGAACAGGAGGTCATAGTCATAAGCAGGTCACATGTGCTTAAAAGAGCATCACAAAGGCCAGTACTTTCATGAGTCTATACAAAACACAATGAAAAGTGTCATAGAAAAAGACAAAAATGTTATGAAAATCAGGATTATTTGAATTTTCAGCCATGGCTTTAATTCCAGTGCCAAATGAATGCAGGATTCTGTGTTCTGAGCACTTGAAAGAACTAATGATTGATACTTCCAAATAATAATACTAAGGGAAAATCAGACTTTAATGGCAGAAAGCAGTGGGCAGTGGAATGCATATACCATGCAAGTTGAGACAGAGAATTAGCCATGAACCAAAAGGAAGAGGGAAAAGATCAGATTGTGCAAAAGCAAAGCAAACCCCATCTTTTTTCTTCCTTTTTTGTCCTGTTCCTTTCTTCCCATCCTCTATCCATTACTCTCACTTCTTTCCTCCTGGGCTTACCACTAGCTCTAAGTCCATTTCTTATTGTAGGACAGAAATGTACTTTAGTACAACTTGAGCTCATTAAATAGGTCAAAGAACATAATTGATGATAAAAATTCTAATACCCCCCAACTTGCAAAAAGCACACAGTTAATTTGCCTCATACAAAAGTACTTAACACCTGAGAATTGTTCTAGCGTAAATTCTGATACTGAAGAGAGAGACTAATCTGGAAGCCCTTGATATTAGCTTAATTCATGTTATTTAACTAAAACCTCTTAACTGTTATTAGCATTAACCTTTGACTTTATTAACATAATTAATTGAAATATGAACACAAGGATAAATCTCTATGGAATAATACTTTTAAAAAATAATTTAAAGGGAGATATTTAACCTTCTCTACTATGCCAAGGAATTGCCTAGATTATGTTGCCCCTAAATGCTCTCTGATTTGCCTAGGAGCAAGGAAGTAATTAATGGCTGGTTGTGACAGCAAGGAAAAGAATGGCCACTCTGTGCTGGACCAAATGTCACACAGCAAACATCCTTTCCTGTGGATGTCTTCATAAAACAATGTAAGGCACAGATTCTCTGGCCTCTCCAATTTGAGCTACATTTGTATGAAGGAAAAAAGCAACAAAATCAGTGTTTATTCAGATAACTGCTTGGATTAAAAAATTGACTCTGAAAGTTGTTAAAATGATTGCTAGTTTACTGCAGAAGAATCTCCCTATAGATGCCCGATGCTTGTATTCACTTTCTAAATATCGGCAGCTAACTGCACCTGGAGATTATAGAATCATAGAATCATAGAATTGTTTTGGTTAGAAAGGACCTTTAAGATCATCGGGTCCAACCGTTAACCTAACACAGCCAAGTCCACCACTAAAACATATCCCTAAGCACCACATCTACTTGTCTTTTAAATGCCTCCAGGAATGGTGACTCAAGCACTTCCCTGGGCAGCCTGTTCTGATGCTTGATGACCCTTTCCCGGAAGAAATTGTTCCTGATACACAATCTAAGCCTCCTCTGCACAACTTGAGGCCATTTCCTCTCGTCCTACCACTTGTTACCTGGGAGAAGAGACCGACCCCCACCTCGCTACAGCCTCCTTTCAGGTAGTTGTAGACAACAATAAAGTCTCCCCTCAGCCTCCTTTTCTCCAGACTAAACAACCCCAGCTCCCTCAGCTGCTCATCCTAGATTGGGTGCATCCTCAGTCTTCCCCAGATCTCCTGGTATTAGTCTAGTATTAGGAGAGTTTGCGTTCCTTGACTATCCTAGAAGCATGTCAGGCTTAGAGGCTTGAGCAGAGAAGACGACTCTGCAGAGCCACACCGACGTGGAAAGGGGTTTGCTCTTTAATCTTGTCTCAGATGTGTATATTGGAAGTGTTTAGAACTGTTGAATCCAAAAGAAAATCTGAGGCAGTGTTTAGAGATGGTTCCCCAGTTATTTAAGATTGGGGGGCCTGGTATGGCACTGCTATAGCTCCTTTTTAGCCTGCACCTTTGACTTTTAACGGGAAATGAAGAATACTGTGTGTGGGAGGAGGGGAACTGAAAAACTCCCTGGAGTTTACCACACACCCTTGAGGTGAACAGTCTCTTCACCCCTTCATGGAGGATGGAGAGGTGGTATAAAGTCAAATTACAAAGTTTCAACCTGTAGTTGCTCTTTAGATGCCTGCCTTGCTTTTTGAAACATTTTACAGAGGGTTTATGCAGTGTTATTACAAATATTTTTCTTATCTCTCTGTAATGTCAGTTTCCCTTACAGCCTTGAAAACTATACACAGTTCCAGGAGAGAAAAATGTTAACCAATAACTTCTAGAATGCACTAAAAAGTATGTATCCTCATTCTCCTCGCTGCATCTCTAAACAACCTTAAAACAGAGCATGTATCTATAGAAATGGGTGGTGCTGGATCTGCTTTTCTGTAATTCCTTACAAATTCTTTTCATCAGCACTTGTCCTGTTTCTTTCTTTTCTTTTCAATGTCATTCTTTCTTTTTATTTTTTTTAACCTTGAAATTGCATTCATTAGCCTTCTAAGTAACTTTGGGATAATATTTGTCTAGAAATTCTCGTGTAGAATATGACGCCATTTTTGTATTCTCTTGGTGTGCACTGAATTTCGTTACATACTTTACCTAACATTGCATATAATTTTAAATCCAAGACCCAACCCAAACCTTTCTGTCATTCATGACATCTTCAGAAAGCAATGTGAAGTTTGAAAATGACAACAGACACAAAACTTTGATAAAAGTGTTTTATTTTTTATTCTTTTAGCCATCAGAAAATAAGGGTGTAAATAGATTACATCTCCCAACCAAAAGTTCTGATGTAAACAGCGGGATTTTTTCCTGTATGTGATGGCTACTTGCATGTATTTTCCTTGACTCTTTTCTTACACTGTCCAAGCCCTCAGGCTAGTTCTTGGCAGGGACACAAACCCCAGATGTATCTTCCTTAAAGGTGTTCACAAATAATCAGTGATTCAAAGACAGAGCTTATACCAGAGTAAGGGAAAGGCAAGCTGAGAAAATGACGGGAGTGTCAGACAGATCTGCTCAGACCTGGGAAGAAGGGAAAATGAGGATATTAGGAAAATCAGAAAAGTGGGAAATGTTCAGCCTGGAGCTCTCAGTTGATTGGAAAGTGAGCCTGGCTATTAAGATACCAGACAGGTCCTCAAGGGAGGGGTTGTCTGTAGTCTGTTCAAGGAATGCATGAATGACTTCAGTGAAGTGTCTTTGTTGTGTGATTCAATTTCCTGAATGTGAAGTTGAGTTAATAAGAGTAAATTTTTTTATTTCTCCTGTCCATGTTCATTTAAGTGTCTTTAATTAATATATGTTCAACAGCTTGCAGAACAACTAGACTGCACTTTCTCTGGGAAGGAGCAGTGGAGTTCTTCTGTGTTGCGACTACCCTGCTACTGTTGGTAATAATGAGTTATTCTAGTTAAGCACTAAAGATACAGTAAATCTGATCTCCACTTGGAGGACTTTTTGTCAAAGCCTGTGGTGACAGGACAAGGGGCAAAGGTTTTAAACTGAAAGAAAGTAGGTTTTGATTAGACATAAGGAAGAAATTTTTTACTATGAGGGTTGGTAAGACACTGGAACAGGTTGCCCAGAGTAGTTGTGGATGGCCATCCCTGGAAGTGTTCAAGGTCAGGTTGAATGGGGCTTTGAACAATGTGATCTAGTGGAAGATGTCCCTGACCATGGCAGCGCAGTTGGACTAGGTGATCTTTGTGTCCAGAGAAGGGCAATGAAGCTGGTGAAGGGTCTAGGGAACAAGTCTTATGAGGAGCAGCTGAGGTAACCCAGGTTGTTTAGTCTGGAGATAAGAGGGCTGAGACCTTATCACTCTCTACAACTCCCTGAAAGAAGGTTGTAGCAAGGTGAGTATCGGTCTCTTTTCCCAGGTAACAAGGGATAGGACGAGAGGAAATGGCCTCAAGTTGCACCAGGGGAGGTTTAGATTGGCTTTAGGAAAAGTTTCTCCACCTAAAGCGTTATCAAGCACTGGAACCGGCTGGCCAGGGATGTGGTTAAGTCACCATCCCTGGAGGTATTTAAAAGAGGAGTAGATGTGGTTCTTAGGGACATGGTTTAGTGGTGGACTTGGCGGTGTTTACGGTTGGACTCAATGATCTTAAGCGTCTTTTCTGACGTAAATGATTCTATAATTCTATGATTCTGTCTTTAAAGGTCTCTTCCAACCCAAACCATTCTATGATTCTATTGGGACTGTGACTTCTATTTCATGTTTATTTTCTAGAAAAGTAGAACAAAGTATGCAGCAATGTAACATCTCCTGTTCTGCTTTGCTTGCTGGCCTAAATCTCAGGCTGGCATTGAGTTAGGATTCTGCTTCTGTCTTTTCATTTCTTTCTCTTTTTTTAACCTTCAAAAGCTATCACCTCACAGAGCACTTCCTGGATTGTTGCAGTGGTGGAAGAGTATTTGGGGAATTTAGGAGTGGCCATGAAGATATGGAAGACTGTTCTGTGACCAAGTCCTGCCTCTTTCAAAGCCTCCTTAGTGCCTGGCAAGGAAATAAGGGGTTTTGTTTCTATGTGGAGATAAGCTAGTGGGGACTACTGCTTGCCATTCCCAGAAGTCCCAAACAGACAGACAATAGGGAGACAGGAGGAAGTAAAAATTAAGCAAATGCATACCCAAGCTGAAATGTCCTTTGTGATGGCAGTGTGAGACAGAAGTCTGTGGACAGAGGAAGATCACTACATTTGTTATCCCCACATCCTAGGGTTCAACGCATGCAAAGCTCCAGGAACAAGTTACCAGCTGCAATACCCATGATGAGCCAGAGTATATATGGAAAAAACATTTCCAAGGGGGTAGTTTTTAAGCTGATTGAAATCTGCATAACTCTGGTGAAATACAGAGAGTTAGAGACTTAAGAGTGAGAATGTAGCATTCACTTTCTCTAAGGAAAAAATTTCAGCCATGCAATGTTAAAATAAGCTTCTTTTGCTTTCTGCAGAAACTGCAAGTGTTTGGATGTATCATCACATGATTAGGTACCCGCTGGACCCGCTTTGGTATTCAGAGATTGTATATCCTGCAGGAGCAGAGAAAACAGAATTAAGTGGGGGAGCAGAGACAGAGCCCTGTGTCTAACAGGCAGCTTGGGGCCCCACTTGTTGGAATTGCAGAGAATGAGAAAGGAAAAGGTCAATTTAACTCTGTGTTTGTGTCCCTGACTTGCAAGCAGGCTTTTAGAGAGGGAGAGGGGGGTGGAAATGCTGTCTTCTTGCCCTACAGAAAATAAGTTATATATAACTGAGCACAGAGAGGATGTAGGACCTCTCTCAGCTCTTCTACCCTTTCAGAATTGTGAAGACAAAATTCCACTTTTAAAGGTGTCAATTAAATTGTTAAAATTTCCTACTGGCTTAATTTTTTTTTTTTTAATATCTTTCAGATTCTGATGCAGTTCCTAATCCCTGAGCTTCAAGGAATATGTATTGTAGTTTCAAATGTAATGTTCAAATGTCTGGAACATAGGATTTTCCATACCAGATCAGGCAGTGAAGTCACACTAGTCCATAGCCTGCCTGATGGCATGGCCATTATCTTGTAGTTCAGAGGAGGCAGTAACCAGTCAATCTAAATGCTGAATTCTGTTCTTGCCTGAAAATAGCATGGACTTGCCTCTGGGATCTGAAAGTCGAAAATTTCCATTGATATTTTTGTTGCCACGGCTTTTCAATTTTTATTATAATCAATCTTCCTTGGTAAAAGTTTTACTCTTCAGAGTGCAAAATTAAAAGCTTATTATACTGCATGATGTATATATATCTCTCAGATAACTGTCATATTGATGTTTCAGTAACCTCCTATTTGTTTGAATAGTTTATGTGTTGGCCTCTGGCCTCTAAATATTTTAAATTGCCATAAATAGATAAAAATGCACAGTAAGTTATGAATGTGCGCCTGTGCATAGGTGTGTAGATCCTCACCACAAAAACTCATGTTGCATTTCCCAGTTTTGCAGCCAGTGTGGAGTATTATAGATAAAAATACATCTCTTTGCATAGAAGTAACACAAGAGCCTTTGCTCTTCCAGCCCTGGTCTTTGAAGGATGTAAACATCTGCTTACAAGTTGTAGGGCTTGAACTAAAAGATAATCATGCTTTTAAGTGCTTTTTCAAGTAAGCTGGGATACTGATTTGATGTCTTGAGGCTTAACAAGAAGCATAATGAATTTAGATGAGATTAAGAGAGTATTGTGTTTATCAGTTGCTTGTTATTTGACATAATCCTTTTCTCTATTTCAAAAGACTTGATCACCAAATCAAGCAAAAAACCCCACCCTTTGCCTGTGGTACTAAGTAGCAGTAGGTACTAGGTACTAGTAGGTACTAGGAGTAGACAGCATGAACTAGGTAGAACTTCCATTGCAAAAATGATCCAGAAAACTTTCTTTTCTACATAAATCCTCAATATACAAGTCAGTCGTAATTTTGTTTGACCCAAATACAACGTAGTTATGGGGGCTTAAAAAGTCAGCAGTTGTCAGCTTAGCTGCAGTGACTGACCACATGCACATTCTTAGCATTCAGCAAATGTGAAATAAAGCACATTAGTTTGAATATCAGTGAGAGAGAATCAAGATACAGTGAGTCATCACACTTTTTACAAGGAACAAGGAATGTGCTCAATCAGTTATCCAGGCTTAACTAATATTCAGAAACTTGTTAAGATGTGGTTCCTTATTTGAAACATTATTATAGTTCAAATCCAAGTGGTCCAAGATTAAAAAAAAAAAGCGCGGATATAATAAGAAATCTTTTTTCACAATGATGACAGTCAAGCAGAGGAACATGTTGCTCAAAGAGGTTGTGAAGTCTCTGTTGGACGTTTTCAAGATGCGACTGCTCAAAGCCCTGAGCAACCTGGTCTGACCATGGTTTGAGCAGGACCTTGGACTGGAGATTCTCTGTGACCCCTTTCAACCACTATCCTGTTGGTCCTATGATGATCCTATGAAACTGAAGAATGAAAGTCACCTTCATAATCTCACTCTGTCTTTGGGAAATGTACAGTCAATAAATCTAATACTATAGAAATTTCTTTAACACTTCATTTAAGCAGGTGGGTGAGAGAAGTAGCAGATTGTGATCTTCCAATGAGGCACTAAAATGGGTTGAGGTGCTCTGTAAGGGCTTCAAAAGATGCTTCCTGTCTCTGTTTAGTGTGTAAAAAAGTAGGGCACATGCTCAGGTAGATAATATAATAGAATGATAATATAGAATATAGGGCACTTTTCTGAAATGAAGTCCAGTACTGTCATTGCCAGATTTCAAATCTCAAATCCAACGCATAGAATGAGCAGTGCTTCTTGAAGAAGTGATCACTGGTATGCAACTGTGAGAAAAATACATTTCCATGGTCTTAGATTGTGATGAATCTGAACCATTTTATCTCAAATTCTCAGAATCATTCAGTGTAAAATGAACATATGATGCAGAACACGTTGGTGACAGGATAGAATTAAGCTTTCTCTAGTGGGTAAAATTTCAATAGATAGTCTAAATTTTTTCCCTAAACTCCTTGTAGCCTTGGAAGAGAGGCAAGGGCACTCTCCAGCTTAGGTGGCTATGCTATTTGAGATGGATCACCATCTGGGAGTGCTGTTCTCTCTTTATGCAGTATAGAAGGATCTTACCTGACAAGTATAAATGCCTAGCTTCTTGATGCCTAAAGTCAAGAGGAACACATCCCCAATTCAAACAGCTGAAAGTCTGCAAAGTTATAAGCACTTGAAAGCAGGTTTTATCTGGATACCCATTAGCATCTTCCACCATGAACAATTCCATCAAGTCCAATTTTGATGTGAAGAAACACATGTAGTTGTACAGCCTTCTAATTTCTTTGTATTTCATGTAGCAGTGAGTTCCCCCAGTTTTTAAAGTATTTTTATCAATGACCAATAAGAAGTTTAGTGCACAGCAAGTTTACAAACAGCACTAAATTAGGAGGAGCTGTTGATTCCCTCAAGGATATACAGGCCTTACAGAGAGATCTTGATAGATCTTGGGCAATCACCAACCTTATTAAATTCAACAAGGACAAATGACAGATTCTGCACATGGGATGTTGTAATCCTGGATATACCTGTAGATTGGGAGTCAGAAGGCTGGAATGTAGCCCTGCAGAAAGGAATCTGGGAGTTTTGGTTGATGGTAAGTTCAATACGAGTCAACAATGTGCCCTGGCAACCAAAAGGACCAACCATATTCTGGGGCGCATTAAGCACAGTATAGCTAACTGGTCAAAAGAAGTGATTGTCCCACTATACTCAGCATAGGTGCAGTCTCACCTTGAGTACCGAGTGCAGTTTTGGGCTCCACCATATGACAAGAGTATCAAAATATTAGAATGTGTCCAAAGAAAGGCAATAAAGATGATGAAATATCTAGAGGGCATGACTTATGAGAACCAGCTGATGTTACTAGATTGGTTCAGCTTAGTGAAGAGGAGACTGAGGGGTGACCTCTTTGCTGTCTGCAACTTTCTCATGAGAGGAAAATGAGAGGGAGGTGCTGATCTTTTCATTCTGATGTCCAGTGATGGGATGCGAGTGAATGGCTTAAAGCTACATCAGGGGAAGTTCAGATTGGATATTAGGTAAATTTTCTGTTTATTAGAAAAATTTCTTCACTGAGAAGGTGGTCAAGAAGTGGAACAAGCTCCCCAGGGAAGTGATCATGGTCCCAGGCCTGTTGGTTTTCAAGAAACTTTTGAAAAATGTTCTTAGATATATGGTTTGACTTTTAGGTTGCCCTGTGTGGTGTCAGCAGTTGGTGATCCCTGTCAGTCCCTTCCAACTCAAGATATTCTATTATTCTATGATTCTATGATTCAATAGTTTTGGCTTAAAAAATTAAATATTTCATCTTTAATTTCAAGCAGCACTGCTTTATCTCTTCTTACTGGCACACAATAAAAAGCAATGGAGTGATTTCACTTCACTCCATTTTTTTTGTTAACTTCCACGTGTTCTCTTTGCAGTTGCTCTTCTTGCTGCTATTCAGCCTCTCATCACATGAAATCCTTTCAGAGCTCTAATATTTTTTAATTAGCTTTCTATTTATGGTAGATCTTATGCTGAGATTGGATGTGTAGAGCTGAACTTTGTGTTCCAGATGAGAATACAGCACTGATGCAAAAAGTTCTTTGAATATTCCCCCCCCTGTTTGCTTACAGAAGTTTTTTTGTTGTTATTGTTGCTGGGTTTAATCTCTGCGATGCACTGAGAAAGGTACTTTTAGAAATAGTATGAATGTGCAAAGTTACACTGAAGTCCGTAGAGGTAAATCAGTTTGCATGAACTGAAAGTCTTGCCCTTTAATATTATTTTCTTATGTCATTATGAGTTTTTCTGTATGCATATTTTGTTACTATATTTTTAATTCTCTCTCAAAAAAAAATTAGCCTGATGTGTTTACATTAAAATGCAATATTCAGCTTCTGTGAATACCAGTCTTTGAAAAGCTTATTGATATTTGAAGCTACTTTCTCCTCTCTTTCTTTTTAACTGACACAATTTAGAAGAGATAATTAAAAAATGGAGGTTTTAAACTCTTCTTTCTTGAGAAGAAAATTGTAATGCACAGGATATTTTTTCTGTCAAATATTGCTGTCAGCTAAATCTGCAACTGAAGAGAAGTGGTTAGATTTATTTTGGAAATTTCTTCCCTGATGTATCTGACCATTGTTGCAATCTTTTTTAAATCACATGAAATAATTCTTGACTCCTTAGAACACCAATAGCCAGAGGTTGGCATTGGTGATACATGATAGTGCAGAATTGTAAAGCATCTTGCTGTACAAATGTGACAGAATTGATGATTTGCCTGTATTTTGTCAGGTTCTGCTCCAAATCCACCCCCTTCAAATCAGTTGGAGGTTGCTCTTGTGGGTTTGAACCCAGCCTTCATCTCCACTTCCGAAAGAGATTTACACAATTTTTCTTTCCTTAAAAATTGTCCTGATTTTGAATCAACAATTAAAAAGTCAGTGCCTCCTATGCTCAAAAGCTGAATGGTGGCTTCCACTGTTCTTCTGTTTTCTCTATACCCGTGTTGACTTTACAATTAAATCCTGCCCAAATTCTTCTTGACAAATGTGTATTGACACTCTTGGCTAAGTCTGATCGACTGTCAGCTTCCATGCAAAGATCTTCAATAGCCTCCTCTCTTTCTCTCTCTCTTATTTATTGCTTTCTTACCCTTTTTTTTTCTCTGAGAAAATTGAATTCTTTCTTATGAATATTACAATATGGTACACTGAAGATCTCCATGCCGTAATTATTTTTTTGATCTGCAACACCTAAATATTTTTTGTTCCTACTGTTACATCTCCCAGCTGCTTGGAGAAGTAACATCTTTTCTCCAAACTCTGTTTCTCCAGGTAGTGTCAGGCATGATGCCTAGATTTGATCCACTCCCTGAATCCTCTTCAGCTTTCATTTTTCCAAGCCCATCAAGTGTCATGCACTGAACATGACATTTGCTCCCCTCTGCATGTCTTACAGATAGACTCTGGCTTTTCTCCTGCCCCATGATCCTGTGGATAGTGTTATGCAGTAACTGGACTCCTGCTTAATTAATAGGGTCTCACTTTCCAAGGAGAATCTCTTTCATTTCTTTAGGTGATATGAAGATCCTTGGGCACTCTCTCTTCCCAAGATCTCCAAAAGCAAGAAAGCCTTATTCTGGTGAGTGGTTGTTTGAGAATGTCAGACTGGTTGTTTGAGAAAGTCCAGCAGTTCCTCAAAAAGAAATACTAGTGGATTCATTCATCTGCATTCTCCCATCTGTGCCAAAACCGCCAAGATCTATGTAGGAGATGGGATGTTTTATCACATGAAGCTCATGGGACTCCTTTAGTATGAAAATTGCAGTACAAATATATTATTATCTCAAAATATGCTGAAATAATCAGTCCCACACTCATCACCATGGTATCTGAAGACCTCTGGGATGATATAATAATGTAATTGATCTAAAAAAGGTAGTGTAATTATACCTCTGCTGCAATATTTTACACATAGAGACTATTTGTAATGAATAGTCTCTTATTTACTTTTTGAAAGGATCTATTTTCTTCAATGAGAGACTGTGGAATAATTTATAGACAGGAAAGCTCTTCAATTGGGAAAAGTATTAGACCTTAAATGAGAAGTTCAGTGTTTTCATTTGAGCAATTGATTGACTCAGTGCTCCTCAATAAGAAAAGATAACAAGGCTTTCTTTTACTCTGATGTGTCTTCTCTGGTTGGATGCTCAAGACTCAGAGAAATATTAATTCTGGGAACTCTTCTTACCCAAATTTAGCATCTAAAATGTAAGCTTCTAATCCAAAATAGTCACCCTGGCTCCTTCTGTAGTCAATAGGGAGAAACTGAAACCACCAGCAAGAATGACCTATCTCATAACAAGAAGGATGTCTGATGGGTGGGGTAACTGATCATGATCACAATTCCTTGACAATAGATGGAACCTAAATAACCAACTTAGACTGGTTCCTGAATGAACGCAAGCACTTCACTACCTTTGTAAAGTTGGACTGTAGTGCACTAGGGCATGGATTTTCTCTTCTGCACTGCATATTCTCTTGCTGTATGTGAAGCCAAAAAAAGACAAAAATTCCACAGGCTTTGAAGGAACAGTTTTATGTAGCATATTTCTTCATATATATATACACACACACACATATGTATATGTATACACATATATAAATATACATGTTATAGTCATTAATTGTAACAATATAGTGATACTATAGCATACATACTAGTCTAGCATTGCAGTGCTGAAAAGAGCACAAACAAAACTTCTGCATCTAAAGTACCAGAAGTAAAACAGCTTATGAATTTCTTAATACATAAATATATGCCTGTTTCTGCTGCTTGCCTGAGAAATGTTTTCCAAGATGAGGGAAAAAATCTTCAGTAAAAGCTTAAATCCTTTTTGGGGAAGTATTTAATGGAGGATTATTTTATGCACATATTTTAGTCTTGTTGCCTTCAGGAGGATTGAGAAAAATTCAAAAGTTAAGTAAATGTCATCACAGTAAAATAATGCATCTATCTAAATCGGGAAAAATGAAACTATGACTATAATTGATCGGACTCCTCTCAAAGGTCAAATGCTGACAAGCATTGGTATTTGGGTTTTTTTGGTTGTTTCTTCAATTGACTTCCCTTGTTGTAACACTACTGTTAAAAATATCTTTGCAATATTTTGATTCAGAAATTTAATTATAGTTCAAACACTAGCATGCTGTTATTAAAATTTCGCTTTAACCAGATTCTTTTATATTTTATGATCTTCACACACAGACACACACACACACACAATCCCCTAATTAAATTTTGTTTGTTTTTATGCCCAATTTGCAATTTCAGGTTTTCACTTTCTTCATTAATTAGATAAGGAAAAAGCCATTGGGTTTTAATTGCTTAAGATATGTGCAAACATATCTTCATTTTCAATTAAAGGTGAGATAGGATGTTTGAAGATAAATGAACTAACACAGTAATTTTTCTTTTATTATCCTGACAGAAAACATATATTTCATGAGATGCTATCAGGAGCCTGTTTGCACTTCTTAGGAATCTCTTGGGTATGTCTTAAATTGAAAGAAATTCAATTATAAGAGGCAGAAATAAAGGCCTAAATCTTCAACAAGACCTGTGAATGATTGCAGCATTTCTGACTTCCTTTAGCAGGATGATTCCCAGTTAGACATAGTCTAATTTCACTAGTGGATTTTGCTGGGGTAATCTGGCATTTGGTATACATACCCTCCAGTGAAGAAAAGACTGATTTCAGTGAGTTCAAAGTCAGGTTTAACACATACTGGTAGTCCATTTTCCTAATTTTATGAGCAAAATATGTATGTGAATACATATTAATTGCTCATAAAAGATCTTTCTAAAGGGAAAGAAAAGTCAATGGGATGATAAATGCCAATAAGTAGAGAATAAATATACTGTGAAAAACCACAGGCGAAGTCCATGATAACTCACTGCTCATGCCCAGTACTAAAGAACTGAATGAGCTGGGCAGGCATCTAACACACCTTTGTTAAAACACAGCTCCCTAAATCACCAAGACATCAGTTGTACAGTCACACTTCTCACCACTGGGTTATGAAGAGCTGATGAGCACCACATCATGGCAGTCTGTCAAGTCATACAGCAACTTCTCTGAATTTTTTTTCAAGAACAACGATGCCTCTGCCTTGTCTTTTGTCCTTCTCTTATACTGCATACCATACAAATACATCATTTGTCATTTGTTGTCTGCTCTGAATAACGTAGAAATGGAAGATGTCACAATCATTTAGAGATAAATAAACTACAGCATAAAGGAAACAGTCTGTCTATGCTATGGATTAATTTAACCTGGTTTTAGGGAATTGCAGATATACCCATGACATTAAATATGTTTTCTTCCTTATAAATTATGTAAAGAAGATAATACCAACTTTAATGGAGCCATCTCTCCAAAATGAAGTAATCTCAAATCATCAACACTGAGCACGTCCTATCAGTCCCACAGACAGATTTCCCCATTTTGTTTTTTTTTTTTGTTCTATTGTTGTTAGGCCAGAAATCTTTTGAGACTATGAAATCCACCCTGGCTTTAGATTTGCAAACTCACAAGTGTAAAGGAAAATCATACATACTGTCATTTCAGCATACTGCAGCATCGGACTGATAATCCGCTTAAAAATTAAATAGGCTAAAGCAGATGCAATAGACATAGTTATGAAACCTGACATAGCTTTGAGTAATCAAATGGCATCTTCTGTATAAAGTAACTATGTACTTACAACCATGGATAGTACCCCAATCCTTCTGAAATGGGGTTTGACCTTAGAATTGATCATGATTAGACTTTTTAGCTGAAGTCAGTACAGTTATATAGGCAGTGCTCAAAAAACTAGTATTTGGAGCAGTCAACACATAAAATTTATGGCCAGTAACATGGTTCTTAGCTTTCTACTGTTGCCATACTCTAAAAGGATTTAGGTTTTAGAAAGTCTTAGAGATAACACTAGTCTGGACACAAAGGCTGTGTAAATTTAACAGTGTTTAGGCACAGACCCAAGCAGGTGAAGTACACCATTGACACTGTTAAACTATCTGAATGGTCCTTGGCAACCTTTGGGTCTCATCTACCTTAGAATCTCCTAAAAACCAGCAAGACAGAGCTCAAGAATTAGTCCAGTTCAGGACTAATGAGTAGTTTGGATGTGGCCATCACGTTGAAGGCTTGGAGAATTTAATACTGTGCATATAGTAAGTCTATTTGAGTGGATATCAGGGCTGGAGGACAGGCCTTGGGAAGATCTTAGTTGAGATGCAACTAAGGGGATGACAAACATCTCATTTTATCTACCTTGAACACTTACCTTGGATGGGGATCCTCTCCCTGGTGGGGTGCTTGGCACTGTCAACTGATAATAGAGGGAGCCTAGGTGGTTTGCTCAGACTTGCCAATTATCCTCAAGGCTAAGTATATAGGAGGCACGTAATACTTCCTATAGGATTCCTTGGGTGATCTTGCATAAATCCTTTAGCCTTTGTGTTGTTCACTTTCCTTAGTTAAAGGGATAATGTCTGGCAGACTTTGCAAATGTCTAGATTAAAAGGGTTGTAAAAGGAGGCTTTCTTATGACTGTTGTTGCTGCTGGTTTTAATGGTTTGGGTTTTTAAAGTCCGAAGTCCTGGTAGAGACAATTAAAGCCTTTCCAAATCTAGTTCATTAGCACTGTACTTACCAATCTTAAAGACGGCGTTTTCAATGGGGAGAGTATTTTGCCCAAATTTCCTTCAAAGGTTCTGAGATCTATAGGCAGTCACCTAAGATACATGGCCTGATTTTCAAGGGGCCAGGCATTCACTACTGCTGCTTAAATGAACTGCTGAACCCTCACTGCCATGGGAAAGGAGAGCATTTGTTTGGAAGGATTTCCATTGGCCGTTAAGTATCACCGAAGCCAGGATTTCTGAAAGACATTAATGATTTTGTGTGCCTCAGTTTCTAAGGTGGGAAATTCAGATAGAGACATGACAAAGAATTTTGGTTTCGAAAAGGTACCACACAGCAGCCCTAAGAAAATAAGATCTTTTTTAAGGTGTTCCAAGTTAAACATGCAAAATGAAAGGTCACAATTGAGAATCACTGAAGGTACCCACAGGCAATTATAGCATACAGAATTCTCTAGTTTTAATTAGCAAAGAATTAATCATTCCATAGAGGGTGAATTAAAAAAGAAAAAGAGATGCAGGGTGGGAGCGAGGGGAGAAATCAAACTAGATTTCAGTAATAGAAAAATACTAATACAGGTTCAGGAAATATAATTATTTGAAATCAGACCCAAAGTGAATGACAAGAACACGAAGGAATTTGGTTTTCTGTAATGCTTTTCAAGCTTAAGGTAATTAGAAACCTTTTTTTTTTAACAAAGTAAACACATGAATTGCATACTTAACTATCATTGAATGTTGTAAGAAATATTTATGGATTTATTTGTCAATTAACTGTATAGCCTATAGCAATTAATAGTTTTTATTCACAGAACTCAGTGCTGATAATGGACAACTAATGGTCATGCTTAATTAGTTTTTAACTACTGGCATCTTGTTATAGTATTTTCCTCTTTGCCCAATGGCAGCAACATTCCTGAGGATTTCAATGTAAGTTTAATATGTTGCTGATTTTTAATTACATTTTTATTGCTTATGCAAATACATGCTCATTTCTGTGGCAAGCCAGGGGTCAGTAACAAGGACAGTTCTGGCACATTTCTCTATTCAGTGCCTGCACTTAACATCATTGTACCTTCTTCCTGTTCATTTTTCCTCAATGTAGAAGAATTGGCCCCTTCTCCAACTCCCTGCAGAAAGTACCTGAACACCAGAAGAGTTCATGTCAGGAATGCAGACATCCTGACCGGTGGATGGTGATGCAAGCTTTGATTGAATTATCACGGTGAAAATTGTTCTTTTTGCAGGCAGCAGCCATAAAATAAGGCTGGCATCACCTTGAGTTACCAGCTTGTATTTATGAACTGACCTCACTATTGCTGGCAGATGAAAAAATGTTGGTCAGGCAGAGGTGGAAATTGCCGTTGAGATTATATACTTCTGTCCTCAGAGCTGAGGGAACTGGCACTGTCAGCTTATGGTCTATTTCACTCTTCTCTTTCCCTGCTTTCTCGCAAATAAAAATCTCACCAGCAAGGACAAAATCAAAACTAACAACTGTACAGAGTACTGGTTTGGCCATAATTACAAAAGCAGTGCCCTTTTTTACGTCAGTAGCCAGTGGAGGCTGAGTTTTGTCTCCAGAGACTTTTGAAACAAATCAAAAGCTTGGACATAGAGCCAGAAAGGAGAGAGAAGGAAAATTTAACATGAAGCAGGACAGATGTTTGGGAAGCTGAATCAGGGATCTCCATGGCCAAAAGAAGATTCGGGTGGAATAGTCATCTTGTCCCAACAGACTCCCACTTCCTGAAGCATGTAGTCTGTTCCTGAGAACTCGATAGCCAAAAAGTCCTCAGAGGGTTTCATCAACTGTGACTTTATTGGTCTTAAGTAATTGAAGGAAAAGATGATTTCTTATGTCAGTAGATGGCACTGTTTCTATGAACTACCGACATACCCAGAACTGCAGCTGTCGCTCCTTCATAAATTCTCCACGGGGAGAAGAAAAAACAAAACAAAACAAAACAAACAAACCCAAAAAACCCAAATCACACCCCCTCAAACAAACAAAAAAAATCAATAGTAAAATAAAATTTTGAAGTTATAAAATTAGTAATCCAACGTTTGAAAATTCCTGAATTAGTCTTAGGGTGCTCATTATACTGTATCTCACCTGTATGCAGTATGATATAGTCTTCACTCATATGCTCATGTGTTCCATTTCCAAAGGACCTCTGCCTCAGTTAATGTAGTGACTAGAGTTAATTTGAGGATAAGACAACTGTATGAGATGAAGAATAATTTTTTTTATGTAATTCCAGGCTTCATTGGTCTTGTGTATTGAGGAACAGCTGGATGCACTGCATTTCTGTCTGAGAAAGGAATCTGTGGATGTTCGTGGAGTTGCACGTGAAGGGTGAACTTGTTGCATCCAGGTTGAGCTGGATGTAATGTGTTCATGCAGTGGCTATTCAGTTGGTTATCTGGCCACACTGATGAACATCTGGAAATGTGCAAATAACCAGACTCCTGAGATGCCTACTGGACAAAATTCCTGCACAGGACAAAAATTAAGATATATTCAAGGAACATGTCTTGATTGCATGGGTATCCCTAACAGCATCACCCAACAAGATCCATCTAAGTTGTCTATGGTATGGCTGATAGGGTTACCTTATTTATAGTCATTTAACGTGTTTTTAAAACATGGTTTCCTAGTTTGTTTTTTAAGTGAATTCAGAAATACAATCTATCAAATACAGGGAACACCTGTCATGCAACTCCCTGGTCTATTATCCATTGGTTGCAGGGATAATGCACTAGACTCTGCCACTTGTGCTAGCAGATGGAGGGAGCTCATTAATGTTTATAAATATGTAAAGGGCAAGTGTCATGAGGATGGAGCCAGGCTCTTCTCAGTGACATCCCTTGACAGGACAAGGGGCAACGGGTGCAAGCTGGAACACAGGAGGTTCCACATAAATATGAGGAAAAACTTCTTTACAGTGAGGGTAACTGAACACTGGAACAGGCTGCCCAGAGAGGGTGTGGAGTCTCCTTCTCTGGAGACATTCAAAACCCGCTTGGACGCATTCCTGTGTGACATGATCTAGGTAATCCTGCTCCGGCAGGGGGATTGGACTAGATGATCTTTCGAGGTTCCTTCCAATCCCTAACATTCTGTGTGATTCTGTGTGTGTGAGCTAATTGCCAGCCATGGGGAAGCAGCACATAAGTGAGGTGAGATACTTTCACAGATCTCACCAGAGAGGAAAGCATGACACTGGACTCTTTGGGGTCCCTTCTCATTCGTGAAGGGAAACAGGTCTCAACAGTTGCAAATTCTCCCACTTAATCCCATGAGTCTCTTTTGCTTCTGCCCTCACCTAATTTTTTACTCCCAAACTTCTTGCTCTTCAGTTTCAGCATTGCTTGGACAGGTTTCTTAACTGAATCTTTGTCTTTTTTCTCAACTAGTCCTGACCCCTACTTCCTGGCTCAGTTCCTTGTCTCTCTCATATTTCCCTGCTAAATCCAATCCCCCATTTCCATGCCAATGCTTAATCTATCCCTCTGATCATTCTGGTTTTTTCCTTCCCTTCCATTTTTCTCAGTTTTTCATTCCCCTACTTTCCTAGCATCCCTCACCCTTTTAGTCCCTTCTTTCCTACCAGATGTGATTTCACCCTGATACTGCAGCTCCTGTTGGACCTGTTATTTGCAACTCAACCTTTCCAAAACTGGCTCCAGTTCCAGTCTGCCTCAGCCTCATCTATCCACCCAGCTAACCATCCCCTTCATCATCAACCCCAGTCTCATATTCTCCAGTCCTCTGTGTTTCTGATATTCTCCAGTCCTCTTTGTGTATCTGATATTCTCCAGTCTTCTTTGTGTGTTGGCACATTCTCTGTTTTAATCTGCTGTTGGGTGTATTCAGTTTTATTCTTCACAGTCTATCTCCTCCTTGTTTCTTTTACACTGACATCACAGAGTTTCCTCCTTTCTATGTCTTTTCCCTGTTATTTCATGTGAGTGTGGAAGGACAGATGTCAAGCAAACATGAGAAGCGTGCTCATTGGTGTCCCTTGATACCAGCCAGCCTGCAATAGGTAAAGTAGGTGGGGAGGTGAAAAACCTTGCAGTGTCACACTCAGATAAGTCCAGCCACTCTGTAGTGATCCGGGATGAACTATCAAATACAAAAAAAAGACAGAATATGTAAAGACTGTAGAGCTAAACTGACTGAGAAGAGGTTCTTCAGAGCTTTTTCAAATAATGTTTTTTTCTGTTCACGTGGGCCAAATTGCATAGCGTAGTGGTGCTCTATTGTTCAGAGAAACAGAGACTTTTCTTGATGTGAACAATTGTCTAAGAAATACATGAACAGTTATTTAAAAATTTTCTAGGAGTATTGAAGGTAGATACGTTGTAAGAGAAATGTTTGCCAAAGGAGAAAGTTAGACAAAGTTACCAGCAATCTAAAATACAACTTTAAAATGGAACAAGATAGGCTGCCTTATTATAAGTAGAACTATAATTTCCTATGGGAAACGGTATTTTCCTGTACTTTAACAATCTTCACGATTTCTTATGAGAATCTGATGTGGAAAGGGAAGTAGCAAAATCAGGGATATTGCGAGGACAGATAGAAGGATGTTTTCCTCCTGCCCTTCCCAAAAACAGTTCTCATTCTGCTTACTTTAAGGAGCAAAGTTACTTCAAACTCAACTTTTCAACCTCTAAGGTGTCTCATTGGAAACACCTCTTTGCTTTAACCTGCACAGTGAAAAGAAACGGGAAAGAAATGAGCCACCTCCCCTGCTGGTTTCCAGCTCTGTGACATTCAGTTCCTCTCAGGGACAAAAGTTTTCTAAAGAATGTATCTACCATTGGCATCCACTTTCTATCTTTTAGACTTGCTTTTAGGTGCTGGCAGACCCTCCAGGGTGTGTTTCTCTGTAGACACTGATACTACTCTGGAGTGATCCCGTCTGTTCTTCGCATTTCACCAGCCGTGAGATCACCTTTGTAGCAGTCTAAAAGCTGTCACACCACTCTGCTGTTGGTCTTTGTCTGACTGGTTTAATGAAATCATTTTGCCTCAGATAAAGATCACCACCAGCTTTTACTAGAGGTGCACCTTCTACGTACTAGAGGTAATTTTGTCTTCTCTTAGCTGATGTGGTAGAAGATGCAGAAACTTTAAGGTTTCCCACAAATTCTAAAAAAAAGAAAAAAATCAGAAAAAGAAAGAAAAAAGAAGAAAAAAAGTACTTAGCTGATAAGTTTGAATGTGAATTCCTTTATTTGTCTACAAAACAGGAGCAGAACCATAGTGACACTGCACAGGTTTGCATTTATCTGTACTGAGAGGATGCCTTCAGGATCAGCGGACTCCTGGGTACCCTGAATCCCATTTGGATGACATGTTCAGAAGCCACCACAGAAAACACCAGGCTGAAATTATTATCCTGATGAAGTTTCCTAGGAACAAAGAAGTTTTGACTGTAGCACAGATTGAGCAAGATTTGGGGAAATGATGTTTGCCAGCTTTCACATGAGGCTCCAGCTCTGGCATATTTCCTCTACTAAACTAAAGAGAAGTTGTTGCTGGTACCTAGCTAAACAGTATGCAACTAATCTGTGGTCCAAGGGGTTACTAAAAGCCAGTGGTGATCTTTATCTGAGGCAAAATACTGCACGCCAGAAAAATGCATCTCTGTATTTTGTACATGTGATACATGAAATAATTGGAAAAAGGTACCTCTATAACATTTTATTTCAAAAACTGCTTGAAAGTATTCTGGGGTTTAAATAAGCCCTGAAGCATTAGTGTAATAAAACAAACTTCAGGATCATTGTAGCTGAATATTACAGTGGCCTTTTTAATATTTTTTAATGACAGGCTGAAAGAAGGAAATGCTCTGCACTTTCCTCCTTGCAAAGCCCTTTGGAATCTATGGATTTACAGAGCTTTTGCAGAGCTGAGTATTACTGTTATCACTGTGGATTGCTACCAGGGAAGATATCATGGAACTGATCTTTTTTTAATGATGTTGGACTCAGTTACTACCTGTTTTAGTTTTTCTCCTTGCTGTGTTTCTATTTCTGTATGTTTTTTAAAAGAAGGTGGGGGTCTAGGGAAAGGGAGAGGTATTTTCCCTGGTAAATCAATTAACTTCTCCAATCCAGCAAACTGTGAAAAAATACAATAACTCTCTTTAAATGTTCCATTAGGGCCCAGTAACAGCTCATTAGATTATACAAGGTATGTGTAATTGCCCAGAAAAGATGCACTACCTTCCTGCAATGCTTAATTTAATCTCCAGTCTTCACATACAACTATAACCGCCCACTAAACAAGGTTCATGGCCTCGTGCCCAATGGTATGTGTGTATAAGTTTGTGTTTTAAACATAAGAATGTGTTTAAAAGTCAAAACTGGCATGGCTTTATTTCCAGTTGCTTGCTATAATCTTACAAAGCAAGGCTGTGAAGGACAGGCATTGTCCACGCAGAACATTTTCAAGTTGATTGGAAATCCCTCACTATATTCTGTCTTTGCTGCATAAAGGAGTTTTCCAGCCAGCTCTCCAGGCCCAGGTCTGATCATGTGAGGTCCTGAAGATACTGAGCTCTACTAGTGAAGAATATGTGGAGGATATATCTATGAAAATGAGATACATGTTGTGTGCATAATAGTATTATGCACATAAATGTGCATAATCGGCCTCTTTTCCCGGGCAACTATTGACAGGACAAGAGGACACAGCCTCAAGCTTCGCCAGGGGAGGTTCAGGTTAGACATTAGGAAGCATTTCTTTTCAGAAAGGGTCATTAGACATTGGAAGGGGCTGCCCAGGGAGGTGGTGGAGTCAACATCTCTGGATGTGTTTAAGAAAAGCCTGGACATGGCACTTAGTGCCATGGTCTAGTTGCCATGGTGGTGTCAGGGCAACGGTTGGACTCGATGATCCCAGAGGTGTCTTCCAACCTGGTTGATTCTGTGATTCTGTGTTGTTAGATTTCTACGTACTAGAGGTATTTTTTTTCCTCTTAGCTGATGTGGTAGAAGATGCAGAAACTTTAAGGTTTCCCACAAATTCTAAACACCCTTCCCCTCCCCTCCAGTACAGAAATGAGACACCCATGACCAGCTCTGTCTCTCTTCATGTCTGTAGACTTCATAGCTGAGTGCTTGAGCACCTTGGAGTCCTTGCCACCAGGGCAGGTCACACTTCCATGCTTGATCGTTACAGCACTTCCTAAATCCTGATTTAATCTAAAAGGTATTATTGGGGTAAATTCCTGGTTTTCCCATATTAAGAACTCTTTTGAAATTCAGGTGAATCAGGATAACAGGCAGTATTTTCTTTTTGTATTTTCACTTTCCTGCAAATATTTCTGACAGACACAGTATGGCAAAAAAGAGGTGAAATATCAAAGACTAGCACTTCCATTGATATCTCAAGAGTGGGCAAAATATGGGATACAAGGAAAAATCTCATGGAAATCTTACTTCTGGAGCTCCAGCCTTGCTGTGAGGTTCTAGAACATCCAAATGCTGCAGATGTATATGGGAGGGATTATTTGGCCTGGAGTACAACCTGGACTACTGACACAAGCACTCATTGAGTTATTAAAATCTTCTGTATTTTTAAAAGAGATTTGATATCAAAAATATGTAGTTTATCAACGCAGCATGGTGCTTTTATGGACAGGTAAGGTTCTTTGGTACGCTAACCTAATATCACAAAGCCTACCTAATCTGTTGTTAGGTGAGAGTCCTGTTCCTAGAAATCCCACAGGAAAGCCTGTTTTTCTATGATCGATCAGATGAGAAAAGGAGAAACAACTAAAGCTTAGGAACCTCTTCCTGCAAGAGCTTGATGTTGAATTATTTTTTTTTTAAAAAAAGTAAACATATTTCACTAAAAAAGAACCTTCCCCTCCATGTCTCTTTCATATTTGCTGATAACTAGAAAAAATAATTTTTTCATAGAAACTTATTGGCAAAATTTTCAATGGGCAGAACTCCAAGCCAATGCAACAAGGTGGTAGGGATACAACATTATGTTTCCAATCCCAGTTCTCTGAAAAGTATCTCCTCTGCTGCTCTGTTTCATGCCATATTTTCCCCTTACTGATACAGGCCATTTTTCTTTTTGTGTCAGACTGCACAGCACATCAATCCTTATTTGTAGCCCTCATGATTTCCAGACTATTGGTTTATAACAAACAAATAGAGGTTTCAAGCTCTCCCTGATGTAGAGTCTGTTGGACAGTCATTGATTTTGCTGGGATTAAGAATGTTAAAATGGCACTGGGGCAGAAAATACAGTACTTTCCAAAGTGACATGGTAGGCATGTATCAGCCATACAAATGGGGAAGGGAAATTAAAACAGGCCAGAGAGTATTGTTTTACTGTCCACAGAAACAATTCCATAGAAGCTTAAAGCCTTCCTATGATTTATCATGTAGTAATGGAGGTACTGTGAAATGTTTCTTCTAGATGGCTGAGATTTGCTGAAACAAAGCCAGGCACCTGGACAGTAATACACACTCCAGTTGTATTAAGGCAAAATGGAGTCCTGGAGTAAAAATGAACACTTTCCCAGGCCCTAGCTGTGAATATATTCAGATACGTCTGACATTTTAATTCACAAACTCTATATTGAGAGGTAAGATATAAGAAGAAGGCTGACTTATAGACCCTTATTATTCTGTCTGGACACCTCAAAAATTTCATATAGTTCAGTGAGTACAGACGTTTTAAATTCCTCAGTCAAGCTGAAAATATAGGAAAAGGGGGAAATATATTGAAATAGACCCATGAAATGAAAAGCCTTTGCTGTTAAATAATCCCACAAAATAAGCTTTCTGGTTTCACAAAACCTTTTTGTTTGACTCCAATAGAAGCATCTGGGTTTAATGATGTTTTAGAGTTAATAAGTCTTTAAGTAAATTTTGGAAGGAAAAATCATTTCAGAAGTAAATTACTGAAGAACTTCATTATGAAAGTTCTTGCCTTCCTGCCTTCCTGTCTTCTTCTCTTCCTTCTCCTCCCCCTCCTCCCCTTCCTTTTATTCTTCCTCTAAATTTCTCTTTCACTTTCTCTGTCTTTCCTTTGCTACTTCTCTTAATTATTACTAATTTGTAAGATCAGCACAGAACTTTGCATGCAAACTGATACGCAGCAAAAAAAGCTCTGTAGTATCATTTGGGCCTAAGAAGCCATCAGAGTGCTACCCCACAAGGCCATCAGAGAATTTCTGCATCCCTCTTCCAGTCTACATTTCAGCACACTCTTTAAAGTTAGCAGAATCAGGCAAATGCCTAATTGATAATTTCTCAAATGAATGCCATGACAATTAGGAGGATTGTTTTGTTTTTCTTATAATTGCGTTATTAATTAATATAGTAATGTAAGTCTCTTTACTAAGACATGGATAGATATGCCTCTACTAGTATGAACTGATCTAACTCCCATATAACCACTTTGAAAGTCCAAGACCAAGTAGCTCTTGGCAGTTTGATACTGGTTACCAAAATCACTCCTAAGTTAATTCATGATTATGGATAAATATAAATCTAGTATTCTGCAACGGATGTTAGTGGTGTGGCTTCACTCCAGCCCAAATCTCATCAGAAGTAATGAAGCACAGCAATGGAGAGATTGTTCTCTATAAGACAAGTGACAAGCAATCTCTGAACCAAACTTATATTTCCATGCTTGGTATAAAAACACAATGACGAAAATAATAATAAATATTGGGAGCATAGTGGTGGCAAATTGAACAGCATTAGGAATTAAATGGTGGTGAGAAATGAGAACTGACACAATTGAAATGAAACTTTAAATAGGGGTTTATTCACTGCAAGAGGTGTTTGAGCCTAAATAATTTCTTTCATCTTATCTGACAACACCCTCCTTCTGAAAATGTTTGAGAGTGCTATTTTCCAATTCTATGGCAGCGTAAAAATGCAAAGATATGTGTCTGCAGGAGAAAGTCTAACAAACATGTGTGTTTGGCAAAAGTCTTCTATAACACCTCAGTATCTTTATTATTCACCAAACTGTGAATAAGTGATTTCTTTTTTTTTTTCCCTTGGCAGAAGACAAAGCCCCAAACCTGCTGATGACTTGGAACATTATATGACCTAGGATGAACGGACAGATGCACAAAGTATCTTATGGGAGCAGTTTTAACAATTACTAAAACTTGTAACAGTTTTTTCATAATAAGCCCTAACATCTACTACTAATAACACTAATACAAGCACTTAACGGTAATGATAACCCAAATTTAATAACAAGGCAGCAATAGTAGTTTGCTCTGTGTATGTGTTCAAACCACTTTACATACATTATAGCGTCATGGATCATTTGAGAGTGCATCAGGAAAAATAATGTGGTAAATGTTGTATTAGTATTATCTCAAAGTGTTGAACCCCTTTGCTATGAGCTGATGCCACTTTCAGCTCATATTCCAGCTTAACTGGTAAAAAATACAAGAACAAGGAATTTTAAGTGGGACTTGCATTACTTTGACTGGGTGTACATTTGCAATTGGCACACATAATCAGGGACCAAAAATGCCACAAGTGACCCTTATCTCATCAGAAATTCAGACATCACAATTTTGAATATGAAACCCTTGCAGTATTACTCCCCAATGAGCCAAGTAGCATATTACAAATCTTACTAAAGCACATTTCCAAATGTTGAATACCTTTGAGACAATTAAATCACCATTTGTGATGAGAAGAAAGAAAACCAAAAAATCTAGGCATCAAAGAAACGATTTGAACTGGGACTTCTTGATCTGTTTGGTTTAGGTAACCTGTTGCAAAGGTGGGGGAGCTCAGGTACAACAGAGACGACAGCAGCATTTCCAGGGCTGTGCTTAGGTGACAACCCTAAAGAGAGATCCACTAAGGACTCCCTGAGAAAAAAAAAATTCTCCTTTTAGCATCAGTGGAGAGCAGGGAGTTAAATCTCTAAGTAATTCTAAGAATGCGGCCCAGGTCTTCCAGCCCTGTGCTCAGTACATCAATCACAAGAACTAGATACTTAAGTGAGTCCAATTATTTCCATTGATGTCCTTGAGCTTGATTAAGAACTGAGTTATGACTTTACATATTGTATGCTCAGTGGGGGAGCATTTAAACAATCAAGACTGGGCTAGGAGAACAAATAGATGATATTGTGAGAGTGGAGATGAGTTTGCAGGGCCTGGGGAGTGGTCTTAGCACTAGACTACAACACTGAGTCTACAGTACACTGACTACCGAGTACTGTGCAAACTCCTCTAAAGACACAGGGATTCAAAGGGAAGAAAATACAACATTTCCCACCTTGGTCGCTAACTGCCCTTCTGGAGTGGATGGTGTGAGTTTTAAGTCCATGAATTAACAGGAGAGCTCAGACGGGAGCCTGGGGGAGCGCTGTAGCACAAAGCTGGTTTAGCAGAACGGATTTTGCATTTGAGTATGTTTTGAAAATAAAGCAGCCATCACTAAAATTAGCAAGGGACCTGGTCCTTACTGTGTCTTGGCTGTGCTCTGAGAAATTTCTGAGGTGCGCAAGTCCTACTTTGGATCTGACCCTTTCCCTTCCAATTCATCTCCATGAGTAATCTTTCCCTCTCTCTCCTAAACTGAGAAAGGCAACACTATTCCACTTTCTATTCCCTTTCATTTTGTTCTCATATTTCCACCTTGAGGATAACCATGCTGAAAGAAACCTTCTCACCTGAGACATTGATCCAGAGCCTCATCTGATGTAAACTGGTGCATCTTTAGAGACTGTCTTAATGACCTCAAAAGCCATCAGACACAGAGGACCAGCTTGTCCTATAGTGTAGATGAGACAGTGAGACAGTGAGGCTTTGTCATGATGTTGACATGGAGAAAGCCAGATGCCTAGCAGTTGTGGTTCAATAAGCCTTGCTTTTCTTAGAAACAGCTGTCAACAAAACGGACAAAATTGAGTTGACCAGTTTAGGGCACACTCTCTGACTATTTTTTTAACTTTTAAAATAGGAGGACAGAATGGCACACATTTTGGAGTAAAGAACAACACTGTGCACTAGTTGTTGCCACCACAAGACACCTGAGTCCAATAACCAGATGGTCAAACAACTACTGTGAGGGAATTTACACAAATGAATCCCAGCAATCTACAGCACAAGGTAGAGAGTGGGACCAAACTTGGGATTGTACATGCTGCTTCTGCTGCAACAATAGCCTCAAGCTTTGCCAGGGGAGGTTCAGGTTGGACATTAGGAAGAATTTCTTCTCAGAAAGGGTCATTAGACATTGGAAGGGGCTGCCCAGGGAGGTGGTGGAGTCACCATCTCTGGAGGTGTTTAAAAAAAGCCTGGACATGGCACTTAGTGCCATGGTCTAGTTGCCATGGTGGTGTCAGGGCAATGGTTGGACTCGATGATCCCAGAGATCTCTTCCAACCTGATTGATTCTGTAACAAACAACTCTTGTCCGTGCTGCTGGCTGTAGCTCAACATCAGTGAATCCTGTGTTTAAGAAGAACCAAAATAAGGCTATCAGTAGGGTACTCTGTTCAGCTTGTTCCCTTTCTAGCCAAACTATTTGAACAAGACATTATCTCTGGACTAAAGTGCTGAGTGCATTTGCTCTTTCTCTCTCTCTGCAGTTTGGACCAAGTCCTCATTTTAGTTTCTTTTTGCGTGTAGATGAAGGCACAGAAGATAAATCAAAACTTGTGAATGGAGTTGTGATTTGCTGACTGTTTTCACACACTATTCATGTTCTAATTTAACTAAACCTTGCATTTTCTGAATGGCTGCAAAGGTGGTCTCTCTGCAGTCTATCCATGTCTTTCTCTCGTATCCCAGCAAAGTTAAATGTATTTTTTTTGTCCTGTATTAACCTGAAGAGAACGCCTTGGAGTTAGCTTAGTGTTCCAAGAAACTTCATCCATATCTGGGGTGGAATTCAGATACCTACACAGAAATGTCTAGAGGCTCTTTAAAAGCCCTTGGTATCTGCTAGCAGATGTAGTATGGAAACCACAGGAGACGTGCTGCATTGAGTTAGCAAATGGATATCAGGTAGGATACACTGAGACATTTCAGATGGCACCAGAAACCAATGTTGAGGCACTCAAGTTTCTTCCCTGGAGGAATAGAGCCACAGAATATAAATTTCTACCTAAGCAAAAGCAGATGTTAAACTAGTACTTCAAGTAAAACTTGGGAATTATTTCTGTGGCAGTACATTGCTCTGTGTGATCTGTGACAGTCACAGAGGACATACATTTAATGAATCCCACAACTTTGTTGTTTGAGATACTAATTTAAAAGGTGGCTGAAGTGAGATGCTGGGGAAAGGCTTAATTCCCTGAAAACCAAGTAACAACTGAAAGGGTGACCAGAGCTTGTTGCTCTGTTTTTCTTTCCCCATAATCAAGACTTCCCATCTTCATGCAATTAAATATCTAATATTTGATTTATTGACACAGATACTGCCTTCAGAGCCTGCCATGCCACCCTGTTGTGATCTGAGATCTCAGCTCTGCTCTCTAACTTGCTGTGGGTTTGGGTGCAAGGTCATAAGCTGTAGCCACTAGATGATCATGGCCTTTTTTTCCATCAAGTAGGAACAGTTCTACTAGGCAGTGAAATACTTATCTGTTGTGTTAAGAGAAGCTAGCAACGAAACAAGGTTGTTGGGGAGCAGTGTTCTCCTGTAGGATTTCTTTTTTTTTTTGTTTGTTTACTGTTGCAGAAACGTTTTGCGAGACGAAGTGAAAGCAGCTAGAAACGAAGAGCAGGAGTGGGTGAGCATTCTTGGAAATGCCACAACCACTTAGGATGACAAGGTCAGGCTATATGTGCTCCCTTTCTTCTGTTTGTGCTCTGATCTAATCAGCTGAATCTAGGCAAGGGGAAGGAAAACATCTCTGCCACAAACTCAATCTGTAAACTCCATTTTCTCTCAGTCAACAGGGTATGCTATCTGAACTGATAGGGAGTTTTCCAGATGCCAGGTTGCATGTTGTCATTGCGAGGCCTTGGGGTTTTTTTGGCCCCATGTTGGGGGCGGGGGAGAGAGAAGAATGGGGCAGAATGAATGGAAATATGTTGCAGATAAGGAACACCCTGTGGGAGTCCTCAGTGCTTGACTACAATTTTGTTTACCAAGAGTCAGAAGACATTGAGGTTTCTGTTCGGGACATGGTAAAACAGACCTTGCTCCTGTTTTCACCTGTGTAAAGCAGAGTTCTCAGGAGAGTCCCAGGTCTAGCCATTAAAAGTAGCCTAGATTCATATTGTTTCAAGGCCTGGTTCATCAAAATTTTTATCCCAATGACGTGTTGTGGAATTGATGTATTTTCCATTCTATATCCAGCAGAAGTGGGGTTGCTCTATTTTCTTGAGATGACCATGATGAACTCCTGACTTGATACTTAATATCTTCGCTTAGTCATAACTGGAATAAAATAAATATATTCTGGGTTGAACATGTAATTCACAACATTTAACAAGAGTTCATTTGTATAGGGTCCATATGTAGATAGGAGATGAAGTCTCAGACAAATTCTTCTTCCTTCAGGCAAGCACTGGTTGTATCAAGTCACATCCTTTAATAGCTCAGCATGCATCTGGGGTATCCATCATTACTACCCCATCATTAGCATCTTCTTTTGTGTGTTGGGGAGTAACCCAATTTTTTGATTAACAATCTTCACAAGATTGAGGATACATCCATACTTTCTTTGTTCCCACTCAGATCTTGGTCCCCTCACCATATACACTTCCTCTATGTGAGTTCACTCCTGGATTATTCTTTGCAGTAAACCAGTTAGTTTCCCCAAAAGAAGAGCCTACATTGCTTGTGGTAGTAGATGGCTTTAGGGACCCTTTCTTATAGGCAGTATGGTAAAGACTGCAACAGTTGTAACTCCTACTGCCTTGCACAGTCCTCCAAAACTAATCCAACTAGCTGTTGGCCTCCCAAATACCCAACAGATGCCTTTATGCCCTGATCTAGGGCAAGTACCATGTACCCTTTGTGTCATGCTCTAATAACGTCTCACTGGTGGGTTGTGACATGCTTTATTTCTGGCACTTCAAACAGGAAAAAACACAGAAAATGATCATTTTACGTTAGTGCCAGAGGGGTGCAACTACTTGAGGCTCAGAGGGGACACTTGTCTACATGTCTAGGACTTATTGTATTAGGAGAGAAACCAAAACCTGGCATGGTATACAGTGATCAAAAGCCACATTTTACCAAGGTTCCCTAGTGAGCTCACCTAAAGAGAATAAACTGAGAGAAATTGCTAATGCTGATATTGGTGATCATCTATGCAGAAGAGTTCTCTGGCATGCTATGGGCACTGCTTGCACTACAATAAAGAATGAGCAGGTCTAGCTCACAGGAACTTTGTGATTACAGACAATGACAGACACAGAAACAGCCTCGTGAACAAGAGAGCTGAATGTCCCAGGAAGACCCAGAAACCATGATTCTGATTGTTGGAGTACCATCTAGTGAACAAGGAAGCTCAACCTTATCGTGTGTTGATGTATCACTTATCAGGAGAAGAGAAGAATATGTAGACAACGACCTACATATTTTTTTGTTCTGTGCTGACTGCCATGCTTATGCTAACGTTTTGCAAGATGTGAATATTCAAGAAGAGGAGATTGTACTCATGATCATTCTTCTGGATATCTGGAATGTCTTAAAGAAATTCTCTCTTCTTGCTCTACAGAAAATATTCAGGAATGTTATCTACACTCTGATGATAGCTGGTGGCAATGAGGTCCAAAGGTAAATGGAGAGCTGTTGGAAGAAAACTGATGACAGTCTGATAGTAAAAGCAGGAGCTAATGTATAAATGTCAAAACAGTGCTTGATGAAAGAAAAGGTACCTTTCTGCTCATGAAGACTTTGTCTGTAACTCTTAGATGACCAGATTCTGTAATTTCGTGAGAAATGTTAATCTACAGGCTTTTGTCCTTTTTGTCCTTTCCTTAGAGATATAGAATTAACAGTTATTCTATTTAGATTGGAAAGGACCTCTGGAGGTGAGCTAGGCTAACACCTTCTCAAACTATGACCAACTTTGAAGTTATACTACATTGATCTGGGTTTATCTAGTCAATCTTTTAAAAATACCTCCAAGTCAGTCTGTGCCTTAAGAAGAAATATACACAGATACTAACATCTTGATTATGGGTTCTTGTCGGCAGGGCTTTCCACCTAGTGCAGGGAAGCCATCAAGTTACGATGAGGAGGTCACCTGAGTTAGTAATGGAGAAAAAAGTTGTGAAATAGCAATAGAGAGTTGTTCGAAAAGAATCTCTTCCTCATGATTAATTTATAAATACCTTGTCCTTTCGTAGACAAACACCTTAATGAAAGGTGACAACATTATACCTAAACCACTGGAGCAAGAGGTAGGGCAGATGGCAAGTTTGGAAGAAAGTAAGAGGCAACTGAGCAGCAGAAATATGAGCTTTACAGTTTATTCAAAAGCATGAGAATGTGAGAAAGTTCAGTGCAGGAAAAAGTGGCTCAGCTACTGTGTGAGATAAGAATATCAGAAGCTGTCAAGACAAAGATGAAAGAACCCTAGTAGAAGCAGCAGTGGGATTCGTCTCTTACTTCAGGGATGAGATTCATCTGTTTTAATGAAGGCACTGAAGCACAGACTGGAACAGGTCACGTTGGGCTCCCTTTATAGTCAATAAGAGTCTAATCAATAGAGTAAATGGAGTATAGGACAGGATTTGTATCACCTTATAGATACTTTACACTTGGTCAGTTGAAATGAAGCCTACATAACACAGATTCTACCACAAAGATCAGTAGTGGACAGCTTGACACCTCAGAGACAGACACCTATATTGTGAACTAATAAAATATTTTGATTAGATTAATAATATAACATTTAGGCTATCAATGGATAGAGTATCAAGAAATTTCTTGATCTATATATAAGCTGTGCTCTCTTTTTTTCACATGACAAAATTGTCCATGCATTGTAAGGAAGATTTGCTAATCTTTTGCCAGTCTTCCTTCCTTATACAGGCCCTTTTTGAACAACTGCTGGAAACTTCCACCTTGTTCATGGACCAAATTTCACTGAATTGTAAGATGTTTTTTGGACTCCTTCACTGGTTTCATCTTAACGTCCTAAACTCTTTGCAGTTCAGCCTACCTCATTTTTCTCCCAGTTTGACTCATGTCCTCTTCTCATTGTTTGTTTTGTGAGTTTAGATCATGTTACATCAACCTTTCCCCTTTTTTTTAATGCTTTTCCATCATCCTGAAAGACTTCTTTTCTCTTTGACTTCATTACAAAGTTTGTAGTCCTGAGCTTCTTGTCAGTCAAGAATCCCATCTGCTAGATTTTCACTGTATCAATTTGCATACAGTACCATTGACCAGGGGAATTAAATATGACACAGGGATTTCTGTTAGCCATTCTAAGTCACCATAAACATATTAGTTTTATTCACAGTTTTAACATCTTCATGTCATTGTTGTCCAGATGATTAATGGGATAAACAGGGCAATATTTTGAGCTCTGTGACAGCTCTAAAAAAATGTAATCTAATTAGAAGACGGTGAGTTATCAGCAATATGGGCTGATGCTAGCAAGATAAGGCAATAAAAAGATGATTTTGATTGACCTGATAGAGAAGAGAGGATCTATCTTACGTGTATTAGGGAGACATTACCAGTAAAGATGAGAAGGACTAAGAAGAGATACTTTCCTAAGGTTGCCGTTCTTAGCAATTCAAAGGAAGAGACACACTCAACTCATGTTTAGTAAATCACGTTTAGTGGAGCAGAGTGGAAAGGAATGTCATTTCCCATGTCATTTGTGTATTTTCAGCTCTCCTCTGCCACACTTAAGTTTTCTGCCTGAATAAATCATTTTGGAAGTCCCAACAGCAGGATAGTGATGAATGGGAAGGCAGAATTTGAGTGAAAATGAGCTAATCTCCCCAACACATTAGAATAATAATTCTTTGTCAGGCCTAACATTCAATGAAAAATGACTCTTGCTAACACATTAGTCTAGAGAGGAGGTTTTGATGATACAGTAGTGTAAAGCTAAGACATTCATCTTTGAATTGAAGGAAAGTGAGAGGATTAGAGGATCACTTAGAATAATTCAGATGCAATGAAATACAGTTCATGGCAAGAACTAACACAATAGGCCCAATCAAATGTGATTTAGGCACAGTTAGAAGTAGGACTCTAATTACCGGCAATTGATTTAACTAAAGAGTTTCCTGCAACTCTGTTATAGAGTGAAAAAAAGGGATTTTAAAAAACTTTTTTTACAATGACAACCATGCTTTTCCAATGGTTTCTTGGTGCCAAGGAAGAGAACTAATAGTTCAACTGGGAAGCTTTTAAGGAATAAATCAAAGACATTTTGCCATCAGTAAACCATCAGGCACAGAAATGCCTTTCCTAGAAAGTGGCTGGAATTGTATGTGAACAAGTATGTCCTAAAATGCCAAGTCAGTGTTACAAAGACAAAGATAAATGGGGTACTCTGCCTGTTTTTAGCCACTTCAGCATTCTTTTTCAGGCGACACAGATTCATGAAACCAGGTTGGGTGTTGTGACAACTTGCCGGAGGCTAAGTGATTTGAGTGGGGAGTTTGTCATTACTGACACAAAGTGCCCTGAGTTGTAGGAATTCCTCCAGGAAATATAAAATATCTGCAGGGAGACAGGCAAGAAGACTGGAGGCCTAATGGCCCCCTTGTGTGTATAGTTTAAACTAACATGTCTTCCTCAATTTATGGGAGCCAGGCTGATGCTGCTGCATGTCCTCACTGTGAAGAAAACAGTGAGTCTTTCAGAAAGGGAACAGGTGGCAGAGAGGTGTGAGACTTTCACCTCCATCCCATAGCACCTAAATACACAGCATATGTATTGTGGATGCCTAAATTTAAATCATGCCCTTTGCAATCTAGATGCATTCAAACTTCAGAACAATAAGCAATCTGTTGAAGTAACTTTTATTATTTTTACTCCTAGTCCTGGCAGGAGCTAATGTAAATGATCTGAAAGTACTTCAGCTAGAAGCAGCATTTTGAATACTTGTAGCATTAGTTGAAACAACTCAGTACTGAGCTTCTGAGATTAAGTGACCTGGGAGATTTGTGCATGTTTACTATTGAAAGGAAGAAGCAGATAAGTACTTTGAGGGATACTGAGTGCTCCATTCCAGCACTGCCTTGGATAACAAAGCCTGGTGATATCTTCACAATGGATAAACCATCAGTGGGACTTGAGAGTAAAGAAATGGTTTAATGATGATGCAGTGAAAGAATGATGATGCATAGTGTTCATTACTGTGAAACACTATTGACAAAGAGCAGAACAATTAACAAACACGGTGCTCTTCCTGTGAAGCAAGCTATGAGAGCACAACAGTACTTCTACATAGGTATAAAAAGGTGAGAGGATATGTTATGTGTACATCAGTTCATGGTGCTAACAGGATAGTCTTCAGGATGTGTCTCCCTGAACTCAGTTTTCACCATTATTGCAAGTCGTTTGAGTTTTGCTGATTTCATCCTTGGGAAAGGCACTTGGCATGGTTCATCAACCTTCATTCCAGACTGGCCAAGGTTTTTTGTCATTGGAAGTAGTTACAGCCAATCTACATTCAAATGGTTGCTTTATCAAAGGTACCCTTCCAAATAATTCAACTGCCAGAAGCCACATACAAATGGCACCATTTTAAGGCTTATATTAACCTTGTGTTTCCTTTTAAATAAGCAGGAAGGTAGCTAGGAGGGGTGGGCACCTCTACTTTGAGCACAAGATGAAGTAAGGATCAAGATAATTTCTAAATTGTTCTAATCTCATGCCTCAGTGCTTTAAAGAAGCCCTTTAGAGTCAATTTACTCTTTGACCATTGACTAAAATCTAATAACTTTGGCAGCAAATGAGGTGTGAAATGCTGTCAAAAGCACCTCAATAATACCTTGTGTGGTACTAAGCATTTTCATCTCTGTGGCAGTCTGTAGAAAAAAACACAGTTTATCAACTGATGGCTTTAGAAACCAACATGCTTTCGCAGTGCAAGAAAGATATTTGCATTGTCAACCATGCCTTAGATTTTGAGTCCAAATCAAAGAAAAATCCTAGGTGATGACAAACAGTTTGATGGACCATTATCAATATTTTATTTTTTGCCCTCCAGAATAATATATGCAGCCTGTAATGAAACTATTAGAATATTTTGTAAATGTAGTCTTCTGTTTACCTAAGTGCTTCCAGAGAGATTTTAAGACTTAATATCTCGTAATTTTTTGCTTTATTTTTCATCCGAAATAAGTGTTTAAGTACCTTTTTTTTTTTTTCAAAGGAGATACCAAGTAATGGACTGTAAGTAGCAAAATCCAAGAGTCGGCTTCCTGGTTTTGCTCTACAGCTAAAATTATCTCTTGGGGCTGCAGCAAACAATGTATGTCAGCTTGCATGTAACACAGATGGAAGATTGATTTTTGTATTCAGGAGTCCTACATTCTTTGTTCAGCTTTTTCCTCAAATTTAATGTGTGACTTAGTGCATTCTCTGACATACTCAGTTTTCAAAAATCTCTGAAACATGAAGAATAACACTATCTGGGTAGCAACGTTGTTCTGTGAATGAAATAGATGACGTGTATAAATACAGATGGTTGCAGGCTTTAAACCAGGTAGTGTCTCAAAATTAAAATTTTCATAGAAGTCCTTCAAGTTTAAAATTGCTTTTGTCATTAAAAATGAAATTATATTTCTCATTTTCTTTTCTTCTGAACTGAAATATTCTCTTCTTTCTGAAGAACCTAAATAGAATAAGGTTGAAAGTCTACTTCCTTTTCCTCTCTTCTGTTCATTTTATATTTCCCTTTCTTTTGTACAGGTCATTAATACTTTATACCTCTTTCTGAATTACTGTTAGATCTTCAAATGTGAGGCACAATGTAAGCATGAAGTACTAGCTCATGTATATTACGATTATAGTATCAGACAGAACTCAATAAGCAGAGGGCATATCTGATAATGCCTCGTGTTCTGTCAGAATAAGGAAAAAGTACATGATAAAAAAGCTTAGAGGTGACCCATAGGGAAAGTAATAACTTCTAACAAATCTGGCATTTGTTCCCAGTAGAAAAATAATGAAGTAAAAAGAAAGATGAAGAGAAATTAAAGAAAAAGTTATGTCTTGTAAAATATTTAGAGAGACAAGTTCAGTTTATACTGAAGAAGACAGGAGCATTTAACAGGACCAGCATTTTACCCTTCGTCTTTAGTGTCTGTTCAGGTAACAACAGGAATTACAGAATGAACAGGAGCCATATTTCTCCCCCTTTGCCAGCAAAGGCAACACAAATTTTGCAGCTGAACTTGAAATATAGCTGGTTATTATCCTCCTCTTCAGTTCGCCTCCATACCCGAACAAATCTAAATGGTAGTTTTTGAAAAACACTGAACAATGCATTTCTTTTTACATTGAACATGATCAGCTGTGACTATTCTGAATTCCTACAGCATGCAGAAGATTGGATTTCCCTGTGTAGCTCATGTGCCTTAACTGTGTCCAAGGATTGTAAGGTGATGGACCAGCTCTTCTCAGAAAAGCTTATGAAACTGGGAACAACTTTTGCTGTTGGATGAAAAGAAAAACTCCTATCAGAAGTCTTCCAAGAATATACTAAGCATCATATATCCTGAGAGAGAAACTGGCATAACCCAGGTTCAGGGGGTGGTACACTGCACAAAGAAAGGGGCCACAGAGTCTTGGGAAACAGCAAAGGCAGGTCTCTAAGTTCTTTCAGTATTAAAGTATTTGGGATTTTTCCTTACAAAGACCTTTGGGGAGTGTAAACAGATTCATCACAGCGGTGCAGGAGAACCAACCTGCTCTGCAACAGGAGAGGAGGCTCAGAGGTGACCTTATTGCAGTCTACAACTACCTGAAGGGAGGTTGTAGTGAAGTGGGAGTTGGCCTCTTCTCCCGGGCAACTAGCAATAGGACAAGAGGACACAGCCTCAAGCTTCACCAGGGGAGGTTTATGTTGGACATTAGGAAGAATTTCTTTTCAGAAAGGGTTATTAGACATTGGAATGGGCTGCCCAGGGAGGTGGTGGAGTCACAATCTCTGGAGGTGTTTAAGAAAAGACTGGACATGGCACTTAGTGCCATGGTCTAGTTGACAGGGTGGTGTCAGGGCAACGGTTGGACTCGATGATCCCAGAGGTCTCTTCCAACCTGATTGATTCTGTGATTCTGTAACACTTGTTGAGACAGTGGCAAAAGGAAGTCAAATATCTGTATTTCTCTTCCTCACCAAGTCTTTCTGCACTTCCCACTTATTCTGATTTTATGTCAGTGTTGATTTAGTGAGGAATTGAGTGTGCATGAACATGGAGAATGAGGACTACAGTAACTTCCATGAGCCCACCCAAAATCCAATGGTCTTTACACCCCAGCATCCATCCTGGTTTCCCTTATGTTCAGTCTTTGCAGCTCTCCAGCTGGACAGCAGCTGCCCTGATAGCAAGCTCTGGGTGGCTGCCTCCACTCATCCTAGGCTAGCCTGGTGATTCCTGTCTACTGCAGAGTACAGCCTTTGGCTGGTCTCTACCACCGTGCTTCCAACAACGTCAGAGTACCCCAAGCCCCACTCGGACACTTCCCAGGTACCTGGCAAGCCTCACACTCCTCTCAGCATGCAGCTGCTGCTGCTGCTAGCGTTAGCTTCTAGCAGTTTGAACTCAATTTCTGAAGTCAAAAATTCAATGTCAGCTTTGCCTGTAAAGCAGAAAGATGGCTATGCTCAAAACAGAAATTTAGCTCTGTGGACTGCCGCTACATACTGCCTGGTCCCAGTGACATAGTGTGCCATTCAGTGCGAAGATAGCCTAGGCTGCCTTGAGGAACAGAGGTGGCATAATTGGGTGAAACACCCTGTTAAGCTTTACAGTTATTACTATTGTTGTTGTTATTATTATTATCATGGAGGAAGGTATATTGAGCTAAGTATACTGTCATGCTGATGTTGCTAATATTGCTCTCTGTACCCACAGCAGCACAGAAGAAGGTGGCTGTAACACTGCTGTATTTCAGTTCATGAAGCTGGCTCCCAGCATTCACCCTGTTTTCTCATTCCTTCTCATATCACCTTGAAATGTGGTTTCAGCATTTTTCCATCACTGTTATTAGTGCGTTTTGAGATTGATTCAGCTCATGCTTTGCTTTTGAGAAGCTGGCAAGTCTATTACATAGAGCCATGGTTGTGCTAGATAGAAAAGACCCTTTAGGTCAGGCTGCTGCTTTCCTACCACCTCTCTGTTGCTCCTCGGATCAGGTCCTCTTCTATTTAAGTTTCCCAAGCAGTAACACTGCCACTGCTTCTCCAGTGAAGATGCTTTATAGTCTGTCAGATCGTACCAGCTGGGAACAATTCCCAAAATTTAGATGACATTTTCTCTGTTATAAATTCTTTCAGTTATTCCAGATTCCTATTTCAATGCATGTTTTTTTTTTCTAATATAGCCAAAATAATTTGTGTATGTCTCTGGTATATTCCCCTTTCAATTGAGTCCTTTTGAATGATGAATCCATTACACATATTCAGGTCATGATCTTGCTGAACAGTTTAAGCTGTTGCTTATATATGAGAACATGAGTAGTAGCCAGATCTGGAATTGTGGATATAGTTTCTTTCAAGCCTATATTAAAAGATAATGTGAGGCAAGGACTATTCATTTCATCTTTTCTCAAAAAGAAAACCGCTGTTGTTTGCTCATGATTTTTTCTTTCTTTTACTTTTCTCTAAAGTCCTTTTTTTTTGGATGTATTTTTTTTGTAGGCAGAGATCCCTAATTCTATCCAAGAAATGGTTTCCTTTTTTTTTGCAATCTGTTCAAAATTTCATAAAGTGGTCTTTTTCTGTGTTGGATCAAAATTACAATCTAAAAAACAAAATGAAAATATCATGTGATCTCCTAGTAATGATGGAAGTAAGATTACTAACCCTATCTGACTGTTGAATGGCTTTAATTTTTGTTGCTGCTCCTATAAACTCCCACATGTGCTGTTTGCTTTCCCTTCTTAACCTTTTGAATTCCTTGATGGTGTGTCTGTCCTGATGAAAACTGTGTGTTCACCTCCTGTACATCCATTGATCAACAAAATTGTACTGTTTTCTCTTCTGTCTCTTCCTCACAAAGTGAAATAGAAAATAAATAAAAAAGAAATAACAGAAATTTGTGCACTAGTCAATAAATGCCTCCTCATAATCTGATACACTGGATAATTACCAGTGTGAACACATTTTTAAATATAAGGTGATAGCGAGACACTTTATTAAGCATGAAATATTACTGCTTATCATGGTTCTCTCATGCATGAACGTATGTAAGGACAAACCCACTTCTTTCAATAATTCAGAACTATCTCAAATACAGTCAGCCAGCCATGCATCACATGCTACCATTCACATTTGTGATTTGATGGTAGGTCTCTTTCTGAAGGTGTCCTCAGGAAAACAACCATCCATTGTAGTGTTTTACTTTATTATGATCTTATTCTTGCTTTACCTGTATGCACTACTCTGAGTTTGTCTCAAAAAGGCATGCTGAAGAAAAGACATACTACAACCTATTGGGTGACTGATCCCATTTTTCTACCATTACTGTGCTTTTGTAAACCTGTCCACTTCATCGCAGCATATGGTGAGGAGCTGTGATGGACCTTAGTTCCTGGGAAATGTAATTGCTCTGTCTTATTGGTTTCTCTAGAAAGGGCTGCCTCTTCCCTTATGAGATTAACTCTTGAAATAGAGATGTCTGCTGTTACAGATTGAGAGTTATTGACTCTGGAGTTATTGACACTGCTCCGGAGCAGCAGTGGAAGGGTTAGCATAGTGCCAGCAAAAGAAGTAGAAGTTAAGAAATGTGTGGATTAACAATTTTAATATATTACTGCTAGTTTAACTAACTTAATTTACTTTTATGACAAGGTCACCCATCTAGTTGACCAAGGGAAGTCAGTAGATGTGGGTTTTTTTTGGATTTTAGCAAAGCTTTTGATACTCTCTCACAGTATCCTTCTGGACAAAATGTCCAGCATACAGTTAGACAAGCCCATAATAGGATGGGTGCACAATTGGCTGAGACGTCGGGCTCAAAGAGTAAATGGGGTTACATCAGGCTGGTGGCCAGTCACCAGTGGGGTTCCCCAGGGCTTGATTTTAGGGCCAATGCTCTTTAATGTTTTTATAAATTATATGGATGCAGGAATCGAATGTACATTAAGTAAGTTTGCCAATGATACTAAATTAGGAGGACCTGTGGACTTCCTCAAGGGTAAAAAGCCCTTACAGAGAGATTTGGATAGACTAGAGAGTTGGGCAATGACCAACTGTATGAAATTTAACAAGAGCAAGTGCTGGATTCTGCACCTGTGATGGGGTAATCCTGGCTATACATACAAATTGGGGGACGAGAGGCTGGAGAACAGCCCCGTGGAAATAGATCTGGGGGTTTGGGTTGATGGCAAGTTGAATATGAGTCAACAGTGTGCCCTGGTAACCAAAAGGGCCAACCATGTCCTGGGGTGCATCAAGCACAGCATCGCTAGCTGGTCAAGAGAGGTGACTGTCTCACTCTACACTGCACTGGTGCAGCCCCACCTTGAGTACTGTATGCAGTTTTGGGCGCCTCAATGTAAGAAGGACATCAAACAACTAGATTGTGTCCAGAGGAGGGCGACCAAGATAGAGAAAGGCCTCGAGGGCAAGACTTAGGAGGAACGGCTGATGTCACCTGGTTTGTTCAGCTTGGAGAAGAGAAGGCTGAGGGGTGACCACATCACAGTCTACAAGTTCCTCAAGGGCAGCAGTGGAGGGGGAGGTGCCGATCTCGTCTGTCTGCTGACCAGCAATAGGATACAAGGAAATGGAATGAAGCTGCGTCAGGGGAAGTTCAGACTAGACATTAGAAAAAGGTTCTTCACTGGTGGTCAGTCACTGAAACAGGCTCACAGGGAAGTGATCAGGGCACTAAGCCTGTCAGAATTCAAGGAGTGTCTGGATGACGCTTAGTCATATGGTTTGGTTTTAGGTAGTCCTGTGAGGAACAGGGAGTTCGACTTAATGATCCTTATGGGTCCCTTCCAACTCGAGGTATTCTAGGATTCAATGGTTCTATTATTTTGAACTTCTCTGTACATAAATGCTTTACCCACATTATTATCTTTGTTTTTCTGTAACAATTAGATCTAAACTAACAATGATTCTTGAATTAGACTGTTAAGATTTAAATTATACTAACAATAAATTCTTGGTTTTACTTAATGTCTATGTAAGGTGTGCATCCTCTCTGCCCGTAAACAAAATTTTGAACATAACATTCAGCTCCTTCAGACTTGCATATCATGTCATAACTTGTAGGTGACACATACAGATAGGTAGCCAGCTTTGATTTAGGCTAAAAGGCATCTTGGAGACAATGCCATAGACTTCTTGCACCACTTGGTGTTTAGCAAAATATTTGTGTACAGAGTAGAGGAGAGGTTTGATGTCATCGCAGTAGTCTGTGTTCTTACATCAGTGTTTTATTTTGAATCAGGAGAGAAGTTTTGGGAAGGATGTTGCAATAATTCCCATATGTCATATTTTGGTTTCTATCACAGAGCTTGGCAGACCGAAAACTGAACTCCATTTGGAAGAAACTAGAATAGAAGTTTGAGGTTCACTGAAAGCAATCGAGCTGTAAATGAGCATGCAGACCACACCACTGGGTTATATCTAGTATTAAGCAAAAAAAACTGAGATGTGTATAGTATGAATATAATGTCTTTAAAAACAACTGTTCTTCAGTGCAGATCTGCTGCTGGTCTGAATTATTTCTTCAAGTAGAAGCAACCTGTATTTCTGAGGAAAATTGGTGAACTGGTGTGATGGACAGAGTTTGTATGCCTTAAACAACTTGTTTGACAACTCTGGCTGGAGGAGGGGATGGGTGCTACAGAGGCTTGCAAGTCTGGCAAGAGATAAGGGCCTTGGGAACGGAACAATACCCCTGCTGTGCCTTAATTGTTGTGATTTACAACTCTGGCTGGAGGAAGAGATAAGGCCGGATGATATCTTTTCCTTGGGGCCAGCCTACATGTGCAACAACTTTGCAAGGCCTCAACCCCGCTTGTGCAGAGCGGCGTCATACAGCGAACACCACTACTAGGGGGGATCACGACCACCAGACACCCCTTGGGGGACCAAGACTACAAAGCGCAGGAGTCCCAATTAGCATGAGAAGCGAGCAGAGGGGGGGAGACAAGAGGGATGTTACCACCCTCTCCTATCTCGCATGCAAATGACCTAAAGTATTTAGACCTTCTCCCTTGGGATGCTGGCGCACGCTCCCGCCCGCCACCTGAGGACTGATCCTGCAAGTGATTTACCGGAGGAGCAACTCTGCAAGCAACTTACCAACTCTACAGACAACTTACATCGTTGGATCCAAGGGTGGTGATCTCTCTTTTCCTCTCTCTCATAATCTCTATCCTCTTTCTCTTTTTCTTTTTCCTTTTCTCTCTTTTCTCAATGCCTTTAGAAACCCAAGACACTTATGACCATGCCACTTCCCCTGTATTAATATATAGTTCTTAATTTCATACCAGTTTGTCCACAGTTATTTAGTGTCGTTTCACCTTAATTTACCCCAAGGGATTTATCAACTAGTTGTGACCAGGTCATAACAGCTGGGAATCAGAAGTTAGTGCTCTGAGTAGGGACAAGGAAGATTTCCCAACAAGCCAAGCTGCAAAGTGACATATGGGGCATCTTTCACCAGTGCTTTGAGATTGGGCTGATACTGGAACCACTGGAGGAAGTGGTACATCTTTCAAAATTTCATCCATGCCAGAGGTTCATATAAGCTTCTCCCTGTTCCCAGAGAGCTGGATATTTTCAAAGAAGTAACACAGTATATCATGAAACTTGATCTTGAAAAACACAAACCAACCAGGTTTCTGAGAATGTTTCAAGTGTTTCCAAAACAATATCTGCACTGCGGCACTTTGAAGTTGAGTAGCATATTCCCCATGAAAACATTTTAATGAAAATATTCTACCAAATACTCTCTCTTTGACCTCGTCTTATCTGAAAGATTTTTTAAGCTGGAGTTATTTGGAAGGGAAAAATATCACTGTTATGTCTTCAGTGATCTAAATTACTGTTTTGCCATGGGGATAAAGAAAAGAGAAACCATTTCTAAAGAAACAATGGGAGCAGGATGCAAACGTTGTTTTGCCAGCAATACTCAATCATTTTCATCAAATGTTGAAAAAAAAAAAAATAAAGAAGAAATTTCTTTAAAATGAAAAGGAAGAGAAATGAAAGAAAATGCCACAAAGCTCAATTGAATTTTCAACATGGTAAAGAAAAAAAGGAACAATGAACAGGCAAAATTCTGTTAATTCCATCAAATTCAGTGGTAATAATCAGGCCCCACAGATGTGTTTCCCAGAAAGTAATACCTATACAGCTACCCTGAATATGCAATCGGACACGTCATCTCCATTTCCTGAGCTAAGGGGTGGCAGTGCTTATACATGTTGAACGCCAAATAGCATTAGGACATATGGTTATTTTGTATAATTTTGCTTGCAAAATACCTTGAAACTTCCTTTGTCAAAGGTGGTTTATAAACATGTCATAACCTCTCCACTCAGAAGAAATGTTTAAGTAATAAATGTTTATATTTACTGTATTCATTTTGTAATGTAAAATATGAACACTACGTTTTTTTAGTCCATAGATAAAAACATTTGCTTACAAATATTTCCAGGTTTTATATCCCAGCAGTTTTTGAGTACATGTACAGAAATGGTCAAGAAATCCATTTCTTGTGTTTGTATAGGTGTCAGTCAAATTCTCTTAATCCAGCTAAATTGTTGTACAAATATGGAATGGGAGATTAAATTGTTGATACAGTGGAGCAAAGCAGGAGACCACACTAAATATTTCATGCACTGTCAGGAGGACTTTGGTAACACTTCCCTCATTGAACAAACTAGTTGGCTCACCCCATATGTAATCTGGCATGCAATTATTTCTGAAATATTTGTTGGAAAACTCTGATTAGCTGCATAGCTCTTAGAAAGAGCTGTTGAGGAGGTCTTAGGCTAGAAGTGTCTGGCTTCATTTTCATATCTGGAAGAAACCACTGTGCTCATGAAGATGATCAAGAAGTGCTGGGTTATACTTCTGCTAGACTGACTGGCTTGGGGAAGGAGATGAGCAGTGCAGGAAAGCTTTAGACACCTGGTTGAAGCAGCCACACCAAAGTGGGTACAGTCTGATGTTCCCCCTCCAGCTCAGTCTGGGACATCCCTGTTCTGGGAGCTGTGGCCATACACCAGCACACAAACACAAGGGCAAGGAAGAGTCTAGCATTTGGAGCAAAGTAAGTAAATGACCTCAGATTAAGTTTCTGAGAGCATCTAGAAGGATACACCTTGGTTTTTCATCCTATGGTAAGCACTGCATGAAGGAGGACAGAAAAGCCAACAGACAGGCATTGAACCAATACTTGAAATTATCTGAGAAAACACTGCTTGGGATTCTGAGCTGTGGCTGCAGCTCCTGGCCCTGCCACAGACAATCCATGGGACCTTGGGCAAGTCACTATGTACTCTACATGTTTTACTGCCGCAGCTTAAAATGGGGGTATGGAAAGATCATTTCATCACTGTTTGTCTTCTTTTCCTCCACAGAACAGAGAGATTTTTATGATTCTGCTCTACAATAAGGAGATTAACGTCTTTCATGGAGTTGCCTGTCTGTTGTGAACTGTAAATAATGCATATGCAATTCTGTTATATGAAAGAATAAGCTTTATCTTCCATATTATGTTGCTGTTTAAAAAGTCCTATAGCTATTTCAACTGGAAAACGGCAAGCATCAGTTTTTCACCCAATACTGGGGCAGGGATCTTTTCTGCATTCTGTGAAAAAAAGGGGATATGTGACATCCTAGAGCCACCTGCATATTCCAGTTTTTGAATGGCATGAGATGTGCATAGACATTCTGCAAAATGTTTTTCTACCTGCTTGGTTAACTATGTGCAAGAAGGGCGTAAATGCTGACGTTAGATAAATTCAGTGCATTTCCAGCTTAATGGCAGTGTCCAGCTTGCTTTCATTCCCAGTACCAGCAGTGCTTTTGTATCTAATTGTTGATGTGTTTCTGCTACTGAACAACTGATGTTAAAGTGACCCTTAAAATAAGAACATTGCAGATGGGGAGGGTTTCATTTTTAACTTATTTGTCCCCCAGCCAAGACCATCATAATGAGTGGTATATCACAATTACAGAACTATGAATTCACCCCCAAGATTTTCCAGCTGGAAGAGGTGACAGCAAGATACACAGCTTTCACTTAGAGGAGACAGCTCTACAATTCTAGACCTGCATTCCTCTCCATCCTCCCTGCCACGACACACATGGCACCAGCTCATGCTTCCCTTTACACTCCCTCCTCCTCACCTCTATAATTTAAAGACTTAGAAGCTTTAACTTAAAGCTACTATATACCCTTTCACTCCTCAAACCATCAATTACCTTTTGTTCAGAGTTGAGTCGAGATGGAGGTGTTTGGAAACACAGAGCTGTGCTAGGCTGTAATTCTGTCACGCTCAGAACTGAGCATACCAGGAAAGCAGAGGAGCTCTCCACTGTGACTTTGACCACATCGAGTTCACTGAAGAATTGCACATTTTATATGCCTTACCTAGGCTTAGTTCCTCCGCACACGCTTTATAACAAATTCCCTAGAAATTTCCATGGCAACACTGAAAAATATCACACTGAATTCAGTAGCCACCTCTGCTTGACTTGCTTTTGAGCAGAGGCAGCATCACTTTACGCTGGAGTTACCTGTCCCTGGACATCTGTGGATCAGCATAGGATGAGGTGGGGATGAAGTACTTTCCACGCTGCACTCAGGAGGAACTGGGCACTGCTCTTGGCTCTGCCGCTGGTCTCTGGGATAATTATGAGCAAATTTGTTTGGGCACAGTAAGAAATATTTTATACAATATAAGTAATTTTACATTACATTGCATTTATAAATTAATTTTGAACTGTATAATTATAATAAATAATTAAATATTAAATAAATAATAAAATATTCCAATATAGTGCTTCATATTGGCACCTAAGCACAGGTGTCTAGATCCATCTGCAGTACTCAAAGGTAGTGGCTTCCAATTCCAGTTCCAAAAATCTGTGCACTTCTTATAGGACCTTTGTCATATCTGCCAAACCTATGTGAATGTTTCAAGTACCTTGGGGCATCTCAAATAGCACTGAATGCATCTATTTAGGCAATTGAACTGAGCTCTGCATCTCTGTTTTCCCTGCTAGCTCTAGCCTGATCAGCATAACGCTGAAAACTACAAAATGCTGCTGCAATGCACATAATAAGGAAAGGATCATATCAATTTCCTCAGAAAAAAAGAAAAAGCTGTATGCATCAAGCTATCAAATCACGCTTGTCTCTATCCATCTAAGATTAATTATTCTCATTTGTATACTTGTTAATGTTGCATACAGGATTATTTTCCTTTAAAACGGGAGCACATAACTGCTTCACCTCATCCCTTCTACTCTTAATGAAAGCCTTCCCATCCCCTAAAACTCCAGAAGACAAAATTAATGCTACAACATCTGGATTTTATATGTAGGAGTGACAATGTGCTCTGCTCTTTCTTTCTAGTCAATTGCTCCCTGACAAAGCAAAAAAACCACAGAGTTTCTACAGAAACTAGGCAGTTAGTCTGAATGTGAAGCAAAATGCACTCATGAAAGAGCAAGCTCACCGGGATGATTATCCCTTTCCCAGGAGAGGATGCAATCAGGCCAAAGAAAGCAGAATTTCTTTCCAAAATGAATGAAAAACAGAGGCAGAGCCAAAGCTGCCAGAACAAATGGAACCCCAATCTCATATTTTGGTGTCTGCTAATACAGTCAAACACAGGAGCGTGCATGTTTCTGTCACTTTTTGCACATTTTAGAGACAAGAAATGTCTGTCTTCCCACACGTCTGAGATTTTCTGTGAAAAGTTCCACACAACTAGAGAAGTTTGGGGTTTTTTTCCCACAAAAATCACATACAACAAAAAAACCCCAAAGTTTTGTGTAATTGGATCCATTTCAACCAGTGCTACCAGAATAAGCCCAGATCTCATCAGAATTAGGGAAGACTTACTTTTCAGGATGTCTTGGAGCTCTTGAGGCTCCCATGCCACGTACCAAGGAACTTCAAAACAACAAATTCAAGAAACACCAGCTTTAGGTGGAGCTCTCAGGTCTTATAGAGGATTTTTCTTAGTCCTAAGGACTCTCTGAGTTTGGACATTCCTTGGCCTCAGAATTCTAGATTTCCTGATTGTCCTTCAAATGTGGGATACTACCTATCTCACTTAGGGAGACAAATCTTTTGTTCCACTATTTTTCATGGAAGTATTCGGCAGGGTGAGAGAAGATCTTTTTTTTTTATTTTTCCTGCAAAGTAATGCAAGATAATTAGAATAATTTGTTTCAGTTAAGAATTCAAATTATTTTGAAAACAGGGAGATGAAGCCTTCTTGGAAAATCCAACGTGTCTCATAGGACTGACATTTCTCCTGAAAACCACCCACCAACTGGCAATTAGCTGAAGTGTGTTGGCAGTGTGGAGCCTAAGTGCATCTGTGGGAGTCAGGCAGCATCACAGAGATGATGTAGAAGAGGGGGTTTTAAACTACAGGTTCTCATGTGATGTTCTACAGCTTTGGAAGGGGAGGAAGCATTTGAGTATGAATGGGTGGGAACACACTGGCAAATCCACCCACTCCTGTACAGCAGACAACTTTTCTCTGTGATTCATAGCATGTGTCTTACAGTATCTCAGATCTTTATATCTTCTTCATGCCATGTACAAGTTGTCCAAGAACACATACACTATTATTTACCTGGGTTTCACATTGCCCACATAATTATATGAGAGTCTTCCAATTCATTATTTCCTTATTGGAACTTACATTCAAGAAGCACCTAAACTTAGTGCCAAAACAGTGTTTCATCTTGTGATAGAGCCTCTGTCTAGTTTCATGGAAGTTGTTGGCAAAACCTCCACTGATCTTGACGTGGGTTATGATCTGGGATATTGCAGCTAAAGTACTGTGAAAGCAGAGAGTCTATAGCGCAATTCTTGTTGCTCCTTTCTGCTTTCCAATGAGGATACAACAGAAGCAAAATGAGTCTCCGAAGGAAACAACCTTCCCTGGGTTAAGTAAAAACATTAGGACCACCAAGTGCTTCCTAGTAATTCTCTTGTGCCCTCTGAGTTTAAGTAGCTCACATTCTTCCAATTTGTTCCCATTCAGTCTGTATTTCTGAGTGGTTTCTTGGGAACAGGGGCCTTTCCACCTTACAGTCTACTTATACAGTATACACTTTCCTAATTGTTTCTGTAACTAGCAGGTGCTTCTGTATACCCTGTTTCTGGGTCATGAAATATAATTATTGCAAATATTATAAATTGTAGTTGAAAATCACTATTTAAGAGTCCTAAAACATGTGTTTCCCACAGCAGAAGACTGGACTCAAATGATTTAGAATGTTTCCATGTGTTTTATGCTCAGATCTGCTACACTTTTTATTCTTTTTACACCTGGTGAGTTCCTGCACAGAGTTCACTCTGTGACTTCTGTTAATATAAAAAAATAAAAAATTGCTTCCAACTCCAAACAAGGGCTAATACGCAAATAGAGAGGAGAGAGGAGATCAGCAAGACTGCTTCAGAGACACATCACCAGGATCAATTTTTATTACCAGGACCAATTTCCTTTTTCAAAATTAGTGATAAGGCATTTCCAGTGGTAGCCTGTCTTCCAACCTAACATCCAAGTGCTGTTTGTCCATTTGCTAGGCAAAAAGTCCACTGTCGTGGAGCTGGCATGAGCACTAGATCTACTGTTAAAGCACTAGATCTACTCTCAGAAGAACTGGAACAAAACCCTTGAAACTGTTAACTTGCCAGGTGATTATGTGTGGCGTCTCTCAGCAATCCTGAGCTGAGAGAATAAATGCTGAAATATTAAATAAAGGTAGAGGAAGAATACCAGCTCCTCTTTCAGTATTATTTTGCATAACATCCCTTACGTTGTTTAATCTGCAGAGTATCCAGAGGTTGGACCCTAAAAACTATAGATGGAAAGGAATGATTGGTATTGAGAGGACTAAGGGAAATTAAATGTTCCAGCATTCAGATAATACTGGATCTGCAAAGATGTTGCAGACCCATAAACTGTCTCTGAAGGAACCTGGAACCTGGGTGGAACATGGTCCTTTTGCCTAACTTCAGATATCTCAGATGAGCCTGTTATATTGAGTCTCTGGGCAACAAAAGGACTATTGTCATTAAGCTCTTCTGGACAAGACTCTTCATCATAAAATGTTTGAAGTAAATCAGATGAATCACAGTCTAAATGTGTTTCTCCATTCGTCACAAAAACAATCTGAGTAACCAGCTCAGACACAGACTTCCTACTCTGTAGACCTCTCAGCTGAGAAAAGGGATGTCCTGCTTCTCATGGTTTTGAAAGCTTTAAAAGCTTTCAGGGTTACTCAGTGGTAAAACATAACTTATGAGGCTCTTAATTCCACTTTCAGGTTTGTAAAACAGCAGTTTGGCAGCAGATAATCTCCCAGGTCTTTTCATGTACCTAGCTATTAGTCTTTCAGGGTTTAAGTCTTCATTAACAGAATGAAAATAATAGTACTATACAGGCCCAGAAAGATGCTGTGAAGATAATTACATTAAAAATTGCAAGGTGATACAATGCTACGTAAATGGAATCATGTCTGGCATGCTTTAGATCAACAATAAATAAACCATTCATCACAAATATTTATATGATGTCCTCGAAAATTCTTAAAGACATCTAAAATATGACATTGCTTTTTTCCCTTTGGTTCTGTCTTTTTTAAAGACCACATGTGCTCTGCTTTTACACGGCTGATCAGTGAACTAATTTATTCCAGCCTGCCAGTTCCACCAAGGTACCATTTTTCATCCCAGCTCCTTTAATTATTTTATGCAAACTGGGATTGTCCAGCGGTAATACTATATTGAATTGGGACACCTAGCCATGTCTTCTGCTTTGCATGTGCTATGTCTTACAGGAAGTAAAGAGAGAAATTTGGGGGCAGATTTAGGGGAAAAGAAAGGAGAGAAAAAGAAAAACATTCATATTGCATCTGGTTGATTTTGCAATAACGCAAATGAAAAGAAATTAAAAGTTCTTTTCACTGATAAAGGAGAGAATGTGTGAGAGAGGTCATGTGCTGTTTCATGAGCTTCTGTTGGTCATTAGCACTGTGTTAATTTCTTTTCTCTCTTCTACCTTTGTATTAGCTATTTGCTACTCCCTCAGCTCTGCAGACTGTAGCAGTGGACGATGGACATGTGTCCCATTTAGTCATTCTGTGTATGAAACACCTACGCTTATCCCCCATTAGATTAATGTTTTCAAGTCATACTGCAGCAAAGTAAAAACCACCAGTAGCTTTTACTCATTTTAAGTAGTTTTTCTCCCTTGTCAAGACATCAAATTAACATTGAAAAGGAGAAACTTAACGCCTGTGCAGTATTTAGGTAGAGAAACAGAGAAATTATGTCTAATCAGTCCTGGTGTATTTCATTAATTCCTATTCTAGCAGTTACAGATATTTGATGCTGTCAATCATTTATTTTCCTTTCAGTTAACAAACATGTTTGAATGCTGGAGAGGGACTTTTTACAGGGGCATGTAGTGATAGGATGAGGGGGAATGGTTTTAAACTGAAAAAGGGTAGATTTAGATGAGATATTAGGAAGAAATTCTTTCCTGTGAGGATGAAGAGACACTGGCCCAGGTTGCCCAGAGAAGCTGTGGCTGCCCCCTCCCTGGCAGTGTTCAAGGCCAGGTTGGATGGGGCTTTGAGCAAGCTGGTCTAGTGGAAGGTGTCCCTGCCTGTGACAGGGGGTTGTAACTAGATGATCTTTAAGGTCCCTTCCAACCCAAACCATTCTGTGATTCTATGATTCTATGATTCTATGATTCTATGATTCTATGATTAGCTCTATTAAGTTATTAATAGAATAACCAAAATTACTGAAAATGTGTAAAAGCTACCGATGGTTATTACTTTGCTGCAATACAACTTATTTAGCTTATTTGTATTCTCTCACGATAATAAATTCCTTGCAGAGCCAGTTGGATTTTTTATTTTTCTACGTGTATTGGTTCTTCAGTTGTCCATTTCTTTCCTTGAGTCATTTCTTCGTTTTCCCCATTCTTTCCAACATAATCTGAAGTTTTTCTCAACTAATATAAGAAATGAATTCACTTTGTTTTATTCATTCTCTCAAAAATAAACAGACCAAAACTACTACTTCCAGAAATAAACTTGTCCCTTCCTTTATTCAGACTGAGAAGCAGATTTGCTCAACAAATAGCTCAAATTTATGTCTATAATTCACAGTGTAAGGTAGTTGTCAGTGGGGGAGAATATGATATAATACAGCTCTGTCTGCTCTGTTTCCTGAGCTCCAGGGGCCTTTTTGTGGTGCGATTGACCTTGACAGAGCTGAGAAGTTTTATTTAATGTTGCTGTTTTCTTCACTGATGTTTACATATTTTAACTGGCTCAGAAGATATGTGTGTGTGTTTCAGACAATAAATGACTTCAGGCATTCTGATTCTATCAGTCAGTGAGATACATCCTCCCTTGCTCTGAAGGCTACTACATTTTATAGTTAAACAGTTGAAGATACTATATGCTCGTCGTACTATTTGGCAGATGAGTGTTGCTAGGGGAAATTGGAAATGCATGTTATGTAAACTTTTTCCTTTTTTTGATAAAAAGGACTTTATCATTTTGTTGATGCTTTGAAAGCCCTGCTTTGTACCCAGGTAATATGTTTACTCGATGCATAAGTAGATGACTAATTCTTAGAGTTAATATTCTGAAATTTATTTAAGTAGTAGAGGTTTGTAAAACTAAATACCTAACCCATAAATACTTTCTTTTTTTCAAGGATTAGGTAAAATAAAAAATAAATGCAGGAAAAGAAGAGCTTGTCAATAATCTTGTATGGAAGAGCATCCCTACAATGACAAAATACCGAATGTCAGAAGCAACTTGGTAAATAGTGCAGCCACCTCCAAGAAAATTCCTCCAAGATTCAGCCAATAAACACTATCTCGCATCAGTCTATACCAATATAGTGACTTCAAGAATCTGAACATAAACAGAGATGAACATGCATAAAAAATAAGTAATTATCTAAGTAAATAAATGAAAAGTAGCTGCAATCATCTGTGGAAAGAAAATTCTTAGTCTGAGAAAAACATAAGACAGTTATCCATAGGTCTTGGATATGTTTCTACGAAATCTATTGTGTTCTTAAGTGTCAGATCAGTGCTTGACCAAGTACTGAACACAGCAGATCTGTAATTACTCTGGGAAAGGAGTTTTCAGCTGGAACAGGAATATGACTGAATTAACCTTTCTGAATGAAGAAGGGCTTATGTGGCTAATTTCCCTAGAGCTGTATGGAAATTATAACCTCCTAAACTGTTTACAGACTATGAAATGGACAAAGAAAACAATCAGGAAATGCATAGAGAGGAACAGAACACTTCCTCTTGTTTCTTCAGAGTTTTTCCCAGAGAAATATTTGGGAGTGATCAGGTGTGAGCCATTAAATGACCAAATAAACACAAGCATTTAGAGCATTTTTTTCCAGTGCAAGCATGATTTCAGGTTTGGCTGTGCCCTAAATTGTAATGAGCTTATTCAAAATGACCTTAAGGAAACATTTTCATGTTTCATGACAGGTAGCACTGGTCAAAGGAGAATTGTCACCTTCCCCAAATTTTTTATCAGAATATTCACCTTCAGCTGTTATTATTTCTGAAGAGGAAAGCTGGCAAAGATATTGGAAGGAAAAACGACTGTTCTGACACTTCCTACCTCAGGTGCAATACCGGTCTTTTTGTAGCTGTGAATAGAGGTGAGGCAAGGTTGGGAGAAATAGGAGATATCGTTTATGATATCCTTGAAAAAAACACAGGTGCTTTTTAGGCCCTTTCTTCAGATCCCAGATAGAAGCAGCAGCCTTCAAGATAAAATCTAACTTGAAAGCAGTAGTTCTGAATTTCACTTTGTCTTTCTTTTCTCAGTGTCTCTGAGGCTTTCCTGTATAATTGTAGAACATACCTTGAGAGAGATCTGGTACTCAGTAGTTTTACCACTGTAAAAACTTCAGGGTGAAGATATATTTCTCTTTTGAGACCTAGGGCAAATAGTTTGATGTTTCAGTGCTTGGATCTTCCTCTTTTTCCTGTCTTTAGTTTTCTCTGTTTACTACAATTCTGAAAGCACATCTTTCTTCACTTTCTATTTCTAGTGTGCTGATATTTCCATCAGAGCTGAATCATCTCAGAGACAAAGCCAAAAGAATGGGACTTTAGGGTACAAGTCTTCTGACTTATATGTCTGTTTTGGGATGAGACGAGTCACACTTGATGGGTCTTATTTTTCTCCATTTATTGTAAAGGGAGTTCAGAGGACTACATCAGATGTAGGTGTTGAGATGGGGAAAATTATGACTGTCATACTAGGCTACTTAGGAGACTACCCAACCCTTCACATTTGTGTGTACCATATTTGTTCAGTGATCACACTAGAGAACTCAAGAAGTCCCTGTGTTCATGCATCACTTTCAGGCGTTGGGAGAGCAATAAGATTTTTTTTTTTTTATTGCAGATTTTGTTACTGTAGAACAAATGATAAATATTATTTCACTGGCTACTTTAAAATAAAAGTACTTCCCAGAAGTTTTGCTAATGGCAGGTACAAGACAGACCCCATTCAAAACATCCCATAATGTATTCAGCTCCATCTGTAGGACTAGTAGTCTTTGCAGCTACTTTCCTAAGTAATCTCAGCAATGTTGTGTGGATCATCCATACCCTACTGGCAACAAGAACCATGATGTAGCTGAAGGAGTTATCAAGATACCAAATGTATCAAGATCCAAATATATTTCCTTTCTCTGTCCTTCTCATATCACAGGTGTTTCTCCAAGACCAGTGCCTCACTTGTCCCTTACATGCCATAGCATAATTCTGTGGCATTCAGAGGTTAGATGGTCTCCCATGCAGTAGAGGTTATTAAATTTGTATTTCAAAAGAAACAATTATGATTACAACTGTAGTTAAAAATCAGACCAAGTTTCAGAGCCTTCCACGATGGGCCACAACAGCAGGAACAGGATCACTGTTGGGTAACTTGTATATCTTTTACCTCCATTCCCAAGCCTTTATTTCATCAAGATCTTGTGATAATGATACTCCTCAGCTTTGTATCAGACTGTGAGCACTGGAGGAAATGTTTTGCTATTAGGGCAGCATTTGATGTTTAAACACTTGTCCCAATCTCTCCTGGGGAAAGAGCAGGGGAGTAGATGATAACATCTGCTTGGTTGCATCTGGTCTACGTTTTGCTTGTTGCCCATCCTCCCTTCTCCTCCCCACCCTGTATTGAAATAGCATCCTGCTAGACAAAACCCACAAAATTTCATTGAGCAGTTCTTGTGCTAAAATCAGGAGTCTGTAATTGGAGTACACTCTACCTTTAGAACAAAAAGAAAGTAATACCATCAAACCCCTCAACTCCAAATTCATAAATTTCAGGTGACAAAAAATATTACATTTCATCAGGAATCTTATGTCCACTTCCCAAACAAAAAAAAAACCCTAAAAAATCATTTTCATGTTGAATTTTGCTCCCTACAGCCCATTTTTTTAAAAAAAGCTTTCTGCTCAGTAAAGAGCCCAGTGGCACCATCTCAGAGAATATTTTTCCTAGGTTCAGGATTTTGCCGTAAATCTTTTAGAACTGCTCACAGCAATGACATGCTTCATCCCAGATTTTAGCAGTCCACAATCTTAATGTTATGCTTTAATTGAACTGAAATTACATTTATTCAGAGCTTGAAATTTCTGATTTGCTCAGATGCCATTGTTTTCATACATGAAGCTCTTGCTCTGTACTTTTTTTTCCCCCTCACCCTTTCCCTGTTGAATTATTTAGCATTTAGAAAGCTGAGCTTTGCCATTTTTATTTCCATCTCCAGTTTTATTGCTATCTAAGTGATTTACAAATCAAGCCTTGCATCTAATGGCACTGTGTATTTCCATTTCCAGTGCTCTTCTTTACTGTCGGCTCTTGTTGGATGGGGCAAACCTCAGACACAAATAACTGAAATTAATGTCAAATTGCATCATGTGCAGCTTGAATTTCAATTATGAGATCTGAGTAAAAATGCATATTTTCAGCAAACAGCAATAACACTGTGAATCGCCTGGCCCCAGAGCGCACATTACTTGAAAGCATCCTACTGGAGACAAAGATGCAAGATTTCAAAATCTTAAAGCAAATCTGCTTGGCATTTAGTTAAGGCCAATAAGCTGTGAGAATGAGCAGCCATTCAGGCCTTCAGCTTTTGTATTGCCTGCCCTGTGTTGTGTCTGTGGCTGTTTAGAGCCTGAAACTCAACCATTTTCTTCTTGAATAGTATGAAGTGAGCAGGGATTAATCTAGTCCACAAAGCCCTAGTGCACCCTAAATATATGGAAATTTGCATCCAAGGCTTGCGGCTCAGCCCACCTCTAATTCTGTATTCACTGAAAGGCCCAGTAGAAGCCTGTGTATGTGAAGACACAACGGGAAGATGCATTTCTCTAGTTGTTATTTGTGGTTCATCTGGTGATACAAAGCAGCTAAACTTTGTTTAGACTTCTGTTATAGTTGGTGGAAAGAATTAGGTGCATTGAGGGCAGATCCATTTTATCTTCATGGAGATGTCTAAATGGGTCAAAGGAATCACGCTCTCACACGCCTTTTCCTCTCCATTGTCTTCAAAGGATATTGAGGCACAAGGTTATATTTAGAGTCTACAAAATGCAGTGTCCCGTAACCGCTGAAATTTACGTGGCTTCAAAAGCTTCAGCCAACTGAATGACCCAGATATCCCCTCCAAACAGAGTTATTGCACTGCAGCTACATGTTTTGCCTCTTCAACTTCCTGAAGGAAAAAAAGTCCCTTCCATTAGAAATTGATTGAAACTTTTGGGTACTCTGCCCAGGAGAAAAATATTGTCATCTTGCACACCTGTTGCTCTGCAAGCTCTGCCCTTAAAGAAAGATAAAATAACTCTCTTTTAGCATAAAAAATAGCTTTTTTTGAATGCTACACACGTGAAGCTAGAAGAAGGTGTCCAGCAGTCACTTGAAAAAGCCAGCTAGGTCACACAACTTATTTGTGCAAACTATCTAGAACCTGATGTACTGGTAAAAATGACAGCAACTTGGACTACTGGAAAACTGCTTTCTTATAATCTGGTGCACATCTTGCTGTCACAATCAGCTCTAAACAGACACTGAATAGCTACCCAGCACATTATTTAGTCAGGTGAACTTTACAAGTGTTATTACTTTAAAACACAGAGAAATTGTAAAGACATTTTTAATTGGGACTGGGATGTGGGTTCGTGTTAGACTCTTAGTAATTAAGTCTTTCCTTTATCTGCATAAGAGAAAGAACAAAGTCAGATTTCTATAATTATGCCTCTGAAAATGTATTTGAAGCACAGGAAAGAGATAGCAAGTCAGCTTTCACTGTGCCTGTCGGCTCCCAGCTTAGGATGATGGCTTTTGGTTGGCCAGTCAGACACTCGGATCTGAACTGAGGCCACAAACTCCATTTGTATGCCCATAAAATGCTTACACAACTTAATTGTTACTTGAGGCTGTAGAACTGGAATGGACGAGCCAAGCCCAATCTCTCTCTCCCTGTAGGCACCACATCACATAGACCTTGTCTTTCATGGTCTCTAATGCTTCTGTGCACATTATAGGTTCCCAAATGCAAACTGTCTGCACCCCCACCTCCTTGGCAGGGCACTGAAATTGCTTTGAGTGAACTTGGGTAAGCTGCAGCTGTTACTGTTACAGCTATGTGTCAGGAAAGGAATTTTTTTTCATTTATTTCATTTATTGTATCTGCCTAAGAGTAAGTCCAAGGTAGTGAGCTAGGCTCCCTCTGTAGCTGCTGGACTGACAGATTCAGCACCAGAAGGTGCTTCATCCCATTCTGAGACAGAGCTGAGATGTCTCTAATAAATATACAGGAAGTTTAGACAACTGTGTCAGATTAAGTATTCAGCTTTTAGATAGTAAAGTTAGGTGAAAGTAAATTCAGCCTTAATATGAGCCTGCAAAATTGCTGACAACCAAGATTAGGCATGTTAAAATCAAAACACGCAACTTTAGCAAAAAAAAAGACTTTATTCTGGAAGTGTTCCTGCAGAAAAAAAAATCTACAAGGTATAGTCCTTTACAGGGGAAGGTAGAGGGGGCAAAGCAATATGTAAGAGCGCTTTTCTATAGCCAAATAAAAACCAATGTCAAGGGCAAAACAAGCCATCTATATTTCTGCCAGGTTCCCTGGTTTATTGTGGGGCAAGAACTCCTGAAAGTCAGCAGGAAGGTCATCAGCAGGATGGAAATTTTATTAAAAATATTTAGACTGGCTTTTATTACCAAATGTAAATGAAAACCAATTAGATAATCATATTAAATATAGGCAAAGGAATGGCATTAACACTCACAGAATGAAATGATTATTACTAAGGAAGTGTATTGTCCAGTTACTTGCCTTTATAGAGGAGGGGGGAAAATCAATTATGTTTCACCTTTTAACTGCCTTTTAAAGCCTTGCAAAATTGATTCCATACAACATCAAAGATACAGTAGTAAAACAGGGGAGACAGTAAAGCAAAAAGTGGATAATAGGCAAAGGATGATGTACAGCACCTACAAATTCTGGTCTGAAAAAAAAGCAGGCTACTTTTCTACTTGGGAAGATGGAGTAAATTGGTACTGCTCCCTTGTGATCATGAATGCAGTGCCAAGTTATTGCAGTAGTGCTTTGTATTCATGGGGTAAGTGGTACGATTCCTGCAGCATAGTCCTCCTGTGGAAGATCTTGCTGAGTTCTGTTCTCCAACAAAAAGCAATGAGTGTCTTCAACTCATGACAATGTGAAGCCATGTCACAGCAGTCAGTGCATCACAAGGCTGTGATACACGTGCAACAACTGTGTACCTTGGGTTGATCATCTGGGTATCCGTCTTATCTCCTGTAATTTGTGAAGCTGTATATGTTAAAGGTAGCCAAATTCAGGGGGATTCAGGACCCAGGTGGTTCCTCCTCTCCCAGCATGATAGCTATGAGGCTGTCATGGCTCTGTGTCCTCAGGTCCAGTCAGCAACAAAGTTGAACATGTATTCCCAATAGGTACACTCACACACAACACACACACGGCCAGCCACAAAGATGAACACAGATAGAGAGCAGTAGCTTTACCAGCACCCCGTAAACACACACAGCACCCACATAAACATTAACAACACAGATGACTCCATTGTCTTCCTCCTCCCCAGACCATCTGGACTGAAGTTGCTACAGGCATATACACACACAGTATAGGTCTCTCCAATAGCTGGACTTAGTTTATCCAGCAGCTGGTCCCTAGATCCCTGTCCCTCCCAGAGGCTTGTACCAGGACCATCGAGTCCCTGAGGCTGATGGTCCCAGCCTAGCAGCTGGCACCAGATCTCCCATCCTGCTCACAGGCAGCCTGGCTTGCAGCTCATCATGTTTATATACTGCTCAGAATGGCAAGGTCGGTAGCACTGGAGATAGCAATAGGATTTAAGAAGATAGGGTAGATTATGGTGATCAAGTGAAGGGCTCAGGCTGACAAGCGTACTGACCAGCAGACTGTTTACTCATAACCTTTACCCCTCTATTTTCCCACTCTTTTTTCCTTCCTGATCCACCCTGATCCTTTCCTTCCCTTGTCTTTGGTCCTTCTGTTAAACATCCAGTCAGCAGTCTTGCACTTTCCCTCAATCTCCTTAAAATCTCCTGTAATAACTTCTAAACAATCTCCAAATTCTTTCCCCCTCTGCATCCCATAGTAAGTCCTAACCCCCTTCAGGCAATAACCCCTCCACTTTGCAGGGCATTCCTGAGAAGGTGCTTCTTTAGCTGACTCATCCATCAGGAGCAGATTCACTGATTAGGTTACAAGGAGTCATTGGCCTCCCTCAGTCTTTATGTTCAGAGAAATTAGCCCTTAATCACATAACCTAGCAAAGAGAACATGACATTTCTTTCAGATTTTTTCTGTAGTTTATTTTTTCTTTTCACTTGCCCTTTGTGTTGTCCTCCATTCCCTGCCTTGTCTTCCAAATAATAACCAAATGTCAGCAGTTTCTATTACAGGGAGAAAGTTTCCATACTGGTTAGCCCATACAACGAACTTTCCCCCTGTGCCATGGGTCATTGCAACATCCAGTTGTGTCTCTTCAGCCTGTGAAATAATGCCATTAACTCACATATACAACAAGTTATTCTGTTCTAGCGGGTCAGCTCATATTTCTCACAAGCAATCCCAGAAATGAGTCTTCAAAGGATCACAGACTCACTCAAAATGTAATACTTAGTACAGAAAGTTGTTTTCCTGAAGCGTTCCTGCAGATCTTCAGGGAGGTGGACAACTTGTCCTGTTTTACATTTGGAGTGAGTCCACCTTAATGGTCCCAAACTGAATATATGCTTATTCAAGTGTAAAACCATACACATGTGCACCAATACATTCACTCAGATACATTAATTCTCTTTTATAACTATTCCACATAACTGTCCACATTTCACTACAGAAATATTTATCAAGCTATTTTTACAATACTGTGATTTTTGGGGCCAATTATTTAGATAGGTTTTTTTCAAATTTGCAGCACTTAGTTTTTTCTTTCCATCCCCTTTAATTCTATATAGGTTTCATATTTACATGATTATATTAACCCATAGTGCTTTTTGTTGTCTGCAGTGGAAATAAATTGCCTTGTAGTCTAGTGGTTTGGTCAATGTATTGGAAGCTGGACGTTTAGTGAGACTCAGATCAAAATCTAGTTTAAGGGCTTTGGAGCTTCTTGCTCAGAGACAGCAAGAAATAAACATTATGTTGAAATAACATGACATACTCTCAGAATCTTTAAAAACAGAGTGATTTTTTGTTTCACACTCTTAACACCAAAGACCACTTTGCTGTGACTTGGGAACTAAATTAAATATATTATGGCTATGGAAGTATTTCTCGCAACAGTAACTCATTTAGCTGGGGACACATACTGGTGAAATTGCGAAGTTGGAGAGAACTTTGTGAAATGCCAGAGGCGGTTTGTACGTATCAGAGAGATTACCTTGGATGCTAAACTCTGTCCTTATGAGCTGCTGACATATCATCAAGGCAGCTTGACTAGCCAAGACCCCAACTGCACTTCCAACATTTCCTAAATTACAGGAAGAGTAAGGAAAAAGTCAATATCTGTTTTGTTGTGCTTTGGAGCCCGGTCTGGCCTCCAGACTAAGATAATCTGTTCCACTCTGTTAAAGGAAATGGAAAATCCATTCTATCTCTACTAATACGTTACATCTCTATTAAAAGAAATAGAAACTTGTTAAACAGGAAGATTTTTATCTCTGTCTGAAGTCAAGTTCTTAGACAAGCTTGCTCTTGGTGCCAGTGGAAGCAAACTAGAATCTTTTCTCTTTCACACTCCTTTTTACCTTCTTCCCAGTGCTTATTACTGTATGTAAATACTTTAACTATAACACCATATAATTAATGGTAGGGAAGCGTATGGGGCATAGTACCAGTAGTGCTTTAAATCATAAAAGCTCTGTTTAAACAAATGGCTATCTTTAAAAATAAAATCATCCTTCAGGATATATATGATGTCTTCAAGAAAGGTCAAAGGCAACCTTTTTAAACCCAACCAGAAAATAGGTTTAAAGCAGTGCAACCCTATTCCTTTCTTATTATCTATTACTTGTATTATAGGGGACATGAAGGATACAGGTCATCTCTCCAGTCCAGAAGAGTCTTATCATGCCAGATTCCCTTTCAAATCCTTTCATTTGTGTAGAGTTATTTAATTTAGCTAAGACGACCTGTAAAAATGCTGCAAGGCACAAGATTCTTCCACATGAAAAGAGGATCTGTCCCATCCTTTACATCCCATCCTTCATTCCCACTTGTCCAGTCCAGGACTCACCAAAATTTCCCATGTGTTTCTCCTGAACACTCACCCTAAATGGTAATAAAACAAATTATTCCCATTGTCTTCACTGTATAGGAACTTCACTGCTGCTGTTGGATTTTGCCTCTTATTCTTATAAGAACTTAACTTAGAAACATCACTTTCTTTTTTTTTCTTATACCATTACATGTTGCATTCTTTACAAAACAGTTACCATCCTCAGGGGCAATTAAAATACAAATGCTGAGTATTTCCATGTGTCCTCTTTTATTTTCCTGAAGACAGTAAAACACAACTACAGCCCAAAAGCTAAAGAGAATTCATTACCGTGCATGTTGTTATCCTCTAATGTCATCATAAATTCGTTGGAAGTCTTTCCTCCCAAGCTAAAGATCAAAAAGATCCTTTGAGGTTAAAGTTTTGTTACAGCAAGAAGATGTCCTCAAAGCATCCTCCTTTCAGAGTCTCTGCAGTCTTGGAAATCACAGAATCAACCAGGTTGGAAGAGACCTCTGGGATCATCGAGTCCAACCGTTGCCCTGACACCACCATGTCAACTAGACTATGGCACTAAGTGCCACGTCCAGTCTTTTCTTAAACACATCCAGAGATGGTGACTCCACCACCTCCCTGGGCAGCCCATTCCAATGTCTAATGACCCTTTCTGAAAAGAAATTCTTCCTAATGTCCAACCTGAATCTCCCCTGGCGAAGCTTGAGGCTGTGTCCTCTTGTCCTATCACTAGTTGCCCGGGAGAAGAGGCCGACACCCACTTCACTACAACCTCCCTTCAGGTAGTTGTAGACTGCAATAAGGTCACCTCAGAGCCTCCTCTTCTCCAGGCTAAACACCCCCAGCTCCCTCAGCCATTCCTCATAGGTCAGACCCTCCAGACCCTTCACCAGCTTGGTCGCCCTCCTCTGGACTCACTCCAACACCTCAACATCTTTCTTGAAGTGCGGGGCCCAGAACTGGACACAAGATTCAAGGTGCGGCCTCACCAGTGCCGAGTACAGAGGGACGATCACTTCCCTAGACCGGCTGGCTACACTATTCCTAATAGAGGCCAGGATGCCATTGGCAAATACTCATACCTCGAAGGTCCCCATTTTGAGTCTTGCACATTTCCCTAGGCAGTGGTGAAAATTAGTAACATTGAAGATTTCCTTTCTCACCTTCTTTCTAAGTCTGTTCTTACTGACCAAAATTTGGAGATCTCATCTTCTTCTTTCTATGCTAATTACTTGTCTATTATAATGTTTTATAATAATTTATTAATTATAATAATAACATATTATAAAATATATTTTCATTACATATTGATTAAGAATTGGAGTCAGTTTCCGTTTCAGATCCCTTACATTGTCTCATTCGCTCAATGTTATTTAAAATTTCTACTACATTAGGACACACAGACCCACTCAAGAAATGGAGCTTCATTGTGTTAGATACTGTGATGTAACACATAATAACAGAAAATCCTTTCTCATGAAGGAAAATAATATAAAAAGACAGAGGTTGGAAAAGGACCGGATGAGCATTTCCAAGAGCCAGGGACCATGGAAGACTCACAGCTACCCTGGTGCTACTTGAAGCACGCTAAGGTGTCCCACCTGACCTCCAGCCACTGCTCCAGAAAGGAGTGGCTCTCTTGTGGATCCACTGTTGTGTTTGGATAGCCCTATGGAGACATTGTGGACAGCCTGCTGTCTAGAATAGCACTAGACATCTAGGATTAGGACAAGGAACTGACGCCTATGGTGGGATGCAATTCCACTTTAGGACATCTAAATGTAGGTGTATGTTTAGAGTTACCTTCATCTATGTGCGGTGTCCAGCCTCCCATTACAGCAGAAGGAGATCTAATCAGTACAGTCAACATAACCTAAAGACTAATGCAGCTGAAAAACCAGTAGGTATTTATTTAATGGTAAGTGCAATTTTCTTTAGTCTTTATTGACTATATTTACTAGTGGCTTAATTCCAACAGGAGCACCTAGCAACATGTGATGTGCTTTGCGATATCTTACTTGGCCTCCAGCTCTGCTCAAACTGGACATTCATTCACTGCAGTTCCTTTACCATATCTGCCAGGCCCATGCTGAAGTCTCAAGTACTCTATAATGGTTTTAGACATGTACATGTGAGCTATTGCATTGAACCTTAAATCACTGCGGACTTGGATACCACAGGCATGTATAGACAAACTGAATTCTTACACAGAGCCTCTAGCAGAGAAAGGAACTCAATTCCTGTCTGCTGATCACTGTGCCCTAAGCATGAGACTTCATTCTCAAACTTAGCAACATCTCTAGTAAGTTAGAGCAGAGGTCTGTCTAGACATTTTTCTTCTGTTGCTGACAACAGAAGAAATAAAATAAAAACTGTGAAGACAGCAGAAATGTATGATGATACTTCTCAGAACAACCTCCCAATGGCCTACAACTTAGGGCATTAGCTGTTGATGATTACGAACTGATGTTTTTGTATTTAATGAGTTTATCAGAAGTTCCACTTGCTTTCGTTCCGTGCAAGTTTTTGACATCAATGAATTTTTGTGGTAATTTCTGGAAGACTTTTATGGATTTCTTATATTATTTTTGTCTAATTGCTTTTTTTGTTTGTTTTTCCAAATGATTACTGTACCCATTTAAGTCTGTGTCTCAAATCTCACTTTGGAAATGGGCAAGTTTAAACCTATCATCATTTCAGTTACACTGTCTAGAATATCTTTTGGGTAATTATGACACCCAAAAAATCTACTGAATAATATTTTATGTGCTTAAACAAATCTCACTGTAGTGACAGAATGCCTCTTTGCCAAAAATAACAATCTATCAACTGGGTGTATGAAGGTCGTATCGAGGATTTTCAAAGGATTGCTGATTTGTTTTACTTTTTTTTTTTTAAAATGTGTAATGTAAAGCAATTTAGAGAGGTCTGATTTTCAGAAAGAGTGTGAAATCCATCCGTCTCTTCGATTTCGGTACCATCATTATTATCTTGGCTGGTGTCTTTGATGGGACTAGCATAGCAAAAAGGCACTGAAAGAGTTTCTCATGTTTCCCATTGACTGAGGAAGTACAACATTCAGCCATTCTGAAGAGTGTTTCCGTTCTGTTTTGAGCTCTTTTGCCTAGAATTTCAGACAATACCTGCAACTGAAGATAATTTCTTATGCAGGAAAATGCCTTCAGGATTACAGTTTCAGACCAGGAAATAATAACGAGAATAATGTACTGAAAATACAAAGATGAGTTTTCTGCAGCTATACCCATCATACAGACAAGTAACAACTTATAGACTCTGATATTTGGGAGCCAGTTAGGTTTGTTTAGTTACAGAAGATTTTGTTACATACTTTGATTTTTTTCTGTGATTCTAGTTGGAGATCAGAAAGTGGGTAGCGTGCCTTGAACCTGGAAAAAACTGTTCTTATGATGGTAAACTGTAAGGGCTTTTTTTGTTGTTTTTGCTCATGGTGGTGGGTTTTTTTCCTCTAAAGTTGTGAGAAATACAATATATCAGGATCAACTTTTAGAGCAGTAATTTATTTCTTTATTTTCCTTTTGCAGAATGAGATACTGATAGGGTAGATGGCATGTACAATTAGTTCCCAGGTGCTGCTAGAAATAATTGTTAGCGTTTCATGACATCACACATCTTACCTATCTGACAGGTACAAAAAGCAAGAGGGGAGAATACTTTTAATTATAAATGTAAAAATCAGGCAGAACTCTGTTAGGGTTATTCTGCTCTTCACTACACTTGTGCTTAAATTAAGTGATTCTCTTAGCATGAGATTCTTCCCAGTTTACATTTTGAACATGCCTTCTGGTTATTAAAGTGATTTAAGGAAAATGAATCTATCAATATTTTCTGATAACTGAATCTCCAAAGTAGTTAGTTTCATATTACTTTAAATGTTTTCTGCTGGAAGAGAGGTGTTATCCAATTATTTTTGCACTCTGCATCTTTGCTTTTGCAATAAAGTGAGATTTCTTTCATTTGTTTAGTATTATTATGATGATGGTGATGATGTAAGCTCTAATTGCAATCACTTACTTTAGTATCATGTGTTTAAATACTTTCATCCCCCAAATCCACCTTCAAGCACCAGAAGCATTACTTTCAAGGTGTCTGGCTTTTGATGATCTTGCTTTTGGTGCCCAAAGTTCAGATATTTCCATTATATTAGAAAGAAATTATCAGAAGCCTTTCCGTCTACTTTTCCTACATCAGCCCTTTCACCCTGATACTGTATTTGATGAATCACCAATATCTTCGAGGGAAACAAGGAATTCAATGTGGTTCAGAAGCCTGGTAAGAAAAACATGGAGCTTCTAACTTTTTCCAGAGTGCTCTGCTCTATAGTGTGTTTCAACCCAGCAGCTGCTGAAAGTCTGAAGCTATTACTGCCATATATGGAAAATAAATCAACAGAGTAAGTTGTCAACAAGGCAAAACCACTTGTAAAGTCATTAGGAATGAGATTTTTATCTGCTTAAATACAACAGTGTACTTCTGAGCTACAAAACCAGGGTTTTTTTTCCCCAGAATTAAAGGAATACACAGAAAGAAACAGGCATTTCTGTGATGTGATATATCTGACTAAAGTAGACATCTAAAATAGATCAGAGGTGCTGTGTCTGTTCCTATCCACTGGCTCCATAAAAGGAACTGTAGCTGACAGGTTCAGATGTAGACTTCTGCACTGCAGAATTTATTTCAACTAATATTAGCAGGGTAATCCATTTGAGATGCAGACATCTATATGTCTATAAGTGCATTAGGGGTCTACAGTACCATGTCACAGTAAAGTTGAATGTGTAGGGTAAAGGAAAATCCTTTATTAGAACATCAGATAGGGAAAAGACAAGACTTGCTGCATGTTCCCTTTTTTTAGACTTGAAGCAGAAGCAGTAAACTTCAGGCTAAAGAACAAATTGCTGTGACAACTTAATTCTGTTAATCAATTAGACAATTCAAGAGAAAAAGGTGATTACTGAAAGCTGACAGTGCTCTGCCTGCAGAGGAAGACATAAAAGCAAACAAACAATCAAGTGTGCCAATTTAGCCTGGAGGGAACACTCACATTCTCTTCTGACCCCAAATCTAAGTAGCAGTTGAACTCTGAGCACAGCAGCAAGTCACATCAACCAACTGTTTTCAATTCCACACAGGATTTCACTGTCCAGCCTACTGTCTCTAGCCTGAAAGATGTGAGGATGCGCTTCCAGCAGCCATTCATCAATTTTGCTACTCGACTGCAAGGATGTATAAAATGCTGGAGGTGTGCATTCTTTTTTAATTCCATGAATAAGCTTTGTTCAGCATCCAGCCTGCCAACCCACTAACCTGGAACATCATTTCGAGGGTGAGAGCGGGTTAGAGAATAACACATTTTGGCTGCTGTTTACCAGACAATAGAAGCCATCACAGAAAGAGGAAATTCCGAGTGGCACTTTGCTGACAGCTAATCTCTGGCAAGCTGTCAGGTGCAAACTGTGCGGAGTGCTTCCCCAGCATGTGAGCAGACCCTACCGACAGCTCAACGAGCCATCCAAACCTCATTGCTCTGCAAAAGCCTGACCTGCAGGGCAGTCTCCTATCGACTAGTCTGATGTGTACTAATTGTGTACCAAAAGTATTAAATTAGCAAGGCAATCGTCTTCCATTTGCTTTTTCTCCTTCTCTCTGTTTTCTAACGTGCTTGAATCATGCACTCAAGAAGAATTTTTAGACGAGGAAGCTTGTTAGCTAAAATATACTTCTCCATTCACTTGATTTCATCTGCCAAAAGCCTCAAGCAAAAGTGCAAGTAAGGACAGATAAAAGGGTAGTAATCAGAGCATATCATGATAATTTTTTTTTCAAATCAATTATGTGATAGTGAATGTGTTTTTATTGCTACTTCTCTTTCATTTTGAAAATCGGAAAGGAATGATTCCATAACTTCTGACCTCAAGTGTATGAAGACTGAAGATTCTTCTCCTTGTTGAATGGCTTCTTGAGATGTTAATAAAATAATTTTACTGTCAACTGTTCTTCAGATTGTTGTACCTTCAGTAGTGAGACAAGAGTTCCTGTGGACTTGTTGCAGTAGTCAAAGATTTGGAGCCTCTTCCACCTTTTCTAGAATAAAACAGATCTTCAGCAAATCCAACAGAGACACACCAGTGCTACATCATGGTATATATGCAGTGCAGTTTGCATATATATCATGTATAATTTTGCATATATATGTGAAGTTTCCAATGACTTTCCTCATTTTGTTGTCTTTCTTAGTTTAAATACCAGATGGATATAGATTCTTCCAAAGAAAAATAAAATACAGTGAAACAAGGATTTTAGATTTAAGGAAAGCAAATTCATAGTCTTATAAAGAAAAATCAAGAAAGGGAGAGGAAGAAAAATAGAATTACATGTGTGTGAATAGGCTTCCTCACACCCATTGATTCACAGTCTCTATGCTTGTGGGTAAAGAGTAATGCTGAAATGCTATATTTTTTCCTTTAAGAAAAGTATAAGAAGACAAATGAGGTAAAGTCAGAGGGAAAGAATCATTCTACTGATATTCTAGTTATTCTGTCTATCTCAAATTTGATGAGACACTTGAAGTAAGCAGAGACTGGAATACTTTAAACACAAAGACTTTCATTTCTGTTGAAAACAGCTGTGAAACACAGGCAGCTGTCTGAACTGGAAGAGACTTGTTTCAAAAACTGGCATGCTGCTCCCTGCCTTCAATGAGGCATTTTTCACCCATCCAGCCATCTGATAGAAAGGCAGTGGAGAATTGTGAGAAGAGTGCAGGGAGTTTCTAGATGGTGTTGGTCAGAGTTTATTAATACAAATGTCAGAGGGGCCAATCAGAGGTAACACTGTCTTTGAGATGCTGCTCACAAACAGGGGAGAATTGATGGCAAATGTGGCCACAACAGTGAACAGAAGATGATTGAGTTGATGTAGCGGAAGGCTGGGAAGGTAAGTAGAAGAGCCAGGAATGGATTTATGAGAGCAGACTATGATTTGCTTAGGGAATTCCTGGCAGAATTCCTTAAGAAACTTCAACAGGGAAAAAGGCAAGACAGTTAGCTGATTTGCAAAGAAAACTGAGGAACAAATGTCCCATTATGCAGGAACTTTGGGAATTTCAGCAGAAGACCCTTGTGGCTAAGCAAGGCTAAGCACTTCTCAATGACCTTAAACACAGAGAGACAGTATGGAAGTGAAAATAAGGACAGGCGGTAAAGAAGAAATATCAGAGCAGAATTTAGGACTTCAAGTACAATACGAGAAGGCCAAAGGCTAGATGAAGTTTGGGAAGGAGAAACCACTGGTGAACAAGAGTTTAGAAACTACACAGAGAAACTAGATGCATCCAGATCCATGGGGCTGGATGGGGTAGACCCAAGAGTGCTGGAAGAGTTATCAATGTGATTGTGAGGTTATTGTCTATAATTTGTGGAAAATTGCTATAATTGGAAGAAGTTCTTCACCACTGGAAAAAGCTAACATTACCCCCATCTTTAAGGAAGTGAAGATGGAGGAATCATGGAACTGGAAGCTGGTCTGTCTTACCTCTGTCACTGGAAATGTGATAAAGCAAATGCTCTTTGAATCCATGTCCAAGCACATGAAGGAGAAAATGGTAACCAGGAGCAGTGAAAAATGGATTTACCAAAGACAGATCATTCTTGAAGATCTCAATTTCCCTCTGCAAATGTGCAAGTAACTCTTTGAATGGTGGTTATATATACTTCGATTTCCTAAGGCTTCTAATGCCACCTTGCCCAGTATTCTCATTTGAAAACATGGCATGGAAAGGAAGACTGTAAGATAGATTGCAAGGTGGCTGGACCAATGGGCATGAGAGGAAATAACTAATAGCCTAATATGCCAGTGTTGGCAGATAACAAGCAGAGTAACCAAGGGATTGTTATGATTATTGTTCAGTAACTGCATCAGTTGTAAGGGTAATGATGCAGAATATAACCCCAGCAAATTCACAGATAATGCTAAATAAATTAGGGTAAGTGCCTGACTTGCTGTAATGCAGAGCTTTAATCCAGAGATACCTTATGAGAAGGCCAACAGAAAGCTCATGGAGTTCAGGAAAGAGTGAAAAGTCGTATAATAACCCAGGCACCAGCACAGTTTGGGACCTGACTGGTTGAGTAGCAGCTGTGCTGAGAAGTACCTGATAGGCATGAGGCTGACTGTAAGCCAACACTCTGTTTTCATTCTAAGTAACACAAATTGCATATTTGGCTGCAGTAAGAGGAATGGGACCAGCAGATTGATGAAAAACCTTATTCCCTCTGCTTGGGGATGTCACAGATGGAATAAATCTCTGAGTTTTTACTCCCCTGTCAAAAGGATGTTAAAAAACTGAAGAGGAACAGAAAGAAGGCTACTAGGATGATCAAGGGCCTGGGGCTTAGGTCTTATGAGGACAGCGGAAGGAAGGGTATAAAGGGGAAATGTAATTGCAGCCTTCAGCTACTGGAGGGAGAGTTAAAGAGGCAATGGAGCCAAACTGTCTTGTTAGTGACAGAAGGTAAAACAAGGGACAATAACTCCAAATCACAAACTGGACAGTTCAGAATAGACATTAGAAAAAAACTTCTTTGCCAGGAAGGAAGTGGGTCCTGGAGCAGGGCACCTGCTGGCACCATGGCCTGAAGAGGCCATGGAAAATCTATCCTTGAAGGTTTTCAAATCTTGGCTAGACAAAATCACTTCTATCTTTGCCTCGTGCTGACAATTCCACTTCAAGTGAGCTGTCAGACTAGGGAACACCACAGGTCCACAGGTAGAAATTTCTGAGGAAAGAGAATCATAGAATCATTTAGGTTGAAAAAGACCTTTAAGATCACTGAGTCCAACTATAAAACTGACACTGTGAAGTGCATCACTAACCCATGTCCCTAGAGACCACATCTACACGGCTTTTAAATACCTCCAGGGATGGTGACTCCACCACTTCACTGGGCAGCCTGTTCCACTGCTTGATAACCCTTTCAGTGAAGAAACTTTTCCTAATATCCAATCTAAACCTCCCCTGGCACAACCTGAGGTCATTTCCTCTCGTCCTATCACTTGTTACTTGAGAGAGGAGACCAACACCTGCCTTGCTACAGCCTCCTTTCAGGTAGTTGTAGAGAGTGATAAGGTCACCGCTGAGCCTCCTTTTCTCCAGACTAAACAACCTGAGTTCCCTGAGACCCTTCACCAGCTTCGTTGCCCTTCTCTGGACTCGCTCCAGCACCTCAATGTCTTTCTTGTAGTGAGAGGCTCAAAACTGAACACAGTATTCAAGGTGAGTTCTCACCAGTGCCAAGTACAAATGAGAGATGCTTTTTGCTTTTCAAGTGCTGCAGGTGTTAGTGACAGCACCAATTCAATATGGAAAAGCAGGAAGACATCCAGAGAATACAGCCTATATTGTCATGCTTCTATAGGAACACTAGATTGATAGCTGTGTGGCTTAATAGCTAAGAAAAATAGATATGTAAACATTTCAGACAGATTAAAATATTTATTCATCTTTTTCCTGCTTCCTCCTCAGTAGATTGTCCTGTAGTGGAAGCACAGTGTAAACCTGAAAATCCAGGGCACATCCCAGGACATAGCGGGTTCAGTTAAGTTTCTCTTCTAGCTGCATAACAAAGATTGTCATTGTACCTGGAATTCTGGTTGCTGTTTCAGCACACAGTTATTTGGCTCAATGAATGCTTGTTAGGTTAGACATCAGGAAAAAACTTTGAACCATCAAGGGTGGTTACCCACTGCACTACGCATGCTTTCATGAGCATGAAATCTCCTTCTGCCCTTGCTGCAGGTTTTAAGAATGGGATAGTCAATCACATGTCAAGAAAGATTTAGATAAAGTTTGCCCCTGCCTTAGGTCAGAAATGTGGAAGGGATGATCTTTTGAGTTCTCCTCCAGAGAGCTGCATCTATGAATCTAAATTTCTACTATTGGATTTCTATGATTTTCTATGAATATTAAACTGCTGTCTAGGTCCAAGGCATACTGAGATTAAAAAAATGACATTCCTTGAGGGTGATTCAGTCCATCCTAAAAAGAGGTGAGTATTTTACTGAAGGAAGTGGGTGAGGGTGAGTAGACTTGAAAAAGATGCCCCAGAAAATTGATTTCTCAGTTCATCTTCTTAGCAAGAAGCCAAGAAGATGGATTGAATCATCGGGATAAGTTATTTGTTTTACCATCGCAAGTGTTTTGATTTACTGGAGATAAAAAACCTGCCTTGTAACTAGGAAATTTTTCCCAAAACAATGAATTCTCAGACAGCAGGGAAGGTGGGAACACTGCAAAGAAAAATCAGTGTTTGGTATTTTCAAAGTGATGAAATAGTACATTTATGAAATTAAAATTACATATTAGCTTGGACTTGTCAGAAACAAATGTTCTATACCATGAGTCTTAACAATTTTCCTAGTAGCTGATTGTAGATGTCCATAGTAATTCTACATTTGAGATAGCTGTTCACCCAGGAATACTTTTTTTACTCTTTTTTTCAATCTCTTAAGTTATTTAAGCTATCTAATAATGATTAGAAGTTAAAAAAAATGGTGTGGTTTTTTTTACAATGAAAAGGAAAGCACATTTTGACACCATAAAATAGAGGTAATATGTCAGAGTAGGAAATGTATAGCTAGTGTTTTGATCACATCCAGGACTCACATTAAATATTATTAAAATTTCTATAAAGATTTCTACTCTCTTCAGCAATGGAAGTGGAAGTTTTGCATTGCTTTAAAAAGCATAATATTCTCAGAAGATTCTCCTTCCAGACTGAAGTCTTACATTAATTCATGTAAAAGTAATTTTCAAATAAGCCAACCCATGGTGACATGGCTAGGTTTTGCCATGTCTTGTACAGCGGATGAGGGCAGCTGCCATTCACCAGTAATGCCAGTCAATAAAAGGAATACTTCAGTGAGCTCAACAGTGGTCTCTCAAAGAGAAGGACAAAGAAATACTTGCTGTATTAGTGGTAAAGTATTCGGGTTTGTCATGACACTGCAAAGCATAAATACAGTGTCACACTGTTAGCAATTTAATACACAAACAACTGTATTGTATTAATTGAGCATCTACTGCAGCTATGCAAATCTTAGGTTAAGTGACATTTGATCAGAATTTATTCATTGCAGTAGAGAAATACACGTTTTTGTATTGTTTCTTGTGATTTTGTGCTGTTCTTTGAAGTTGTTATCTCAGTGCCATTTCTTGCTTTCTTCCCCAGTCCTCTATCTCCATCAGTTAGTTACTTTTTGTACACTTCTGGGTTCTACTGGGAACTAATGTCTTCAACCTCAAAGAGGCTTTATCACATCTACCACAGAAAGTCAACCCCTACTCGAATCCTTTGGAGGAGTCTCCAAACTGCCTTGTCACTAAATTGGGCTAGATAGAAGTAACAGTCCTTGTTACATGGTGAGACCTTCTTGGTTTCAAGCTTTGCAACTCTCAAGACAGGTTGTTTGGTGTGCACAACGCTAATCTGAACAGCAATGTCTCTCACTGATCATGTAAAAAGAATTGCAACTTGTGTCTAGTTGCAAAAGTCTTGTAAGAAACTTTGCCTACAAATCCAGCTACTGCCTATCTGGGTACCATACGGGTGCACTATAATCCTCTCTGGAAGTCTAAGTAATGTTAGGTCAATGCCAGCACCACACTAACCATCTGATCATGAAGGGCTTGTGTCCAGTTGGATCAACATGTTGTCAACGAATGTGTGCTCTTTGTGTTTTCTTTGCCATCATATGTTTTGCCAGCCAGTTAGCCAGAAGTGGTCAGAAAAGATGAATGGCTTTACCTAAGGAAAAGTATGTAAACTATGCATAGGTGCTGGTGAACTGAAGAGCAGTGATTCTAAGCAATTACTGTCACTAAAATACAAATCCTTGTGGTCAAAGTGTGTAATTATGTAAAGTTGATCACCCATGTAACACTTTGACAGAAAGGACCGTGCTGCTTCAATATATCTCTACCCACACACAACTCCTAACTCCCCACCTCCACTCCCTATGGTATCACCTCACCAGCCAATACCACAGCAACTTGGAACAGCAAAAGGAAAGTTTATGCTATCTGAGTATATGGCATGACAGAGCCAATGTCTGGACTTCACAGTCCAGTTCAGGATCTGAGCCACCAAAGGACATAAGATGATAAAATCAGACCGGACAAAAAGAAAGGACCTCAAAAGGAATAAAAGAATAAATACTTTGAAACTGAAGGTGAAAACCAATAAAAATTGAACAAACCCCCACTTGTAAGTGGGAGGGCAATCAGTCATTGAAATAATATATCATGGGATATAACAAGACCTTAACTGCTTAAATGTCTTCAAATGAGGACTGAACTGTATAGCCTGTTTCAAAGCTCATCAACCCTCATATTAATGAAGATGATTTTCATAGAATCATAGAGTCATAGAATCATACAACGGTTTGGAAGGGACCTTAAAGATCATCTAGTTCCAACCCCCCTGCCATGGGCTGGGACAACTTCCAGGTTGCTCAAAGCCTCATCCAATCTGTCCTTGAACACTGCCAGGGAGGGGGCAGCCACAGCTTCTCTGGGCAACTTGTTCCAGTGTCTCACCACCCTCACAGTAAAGAATTTCTTCCTAATATCTAATCTAAATCTACCCTCTTTCAGTTTAAAACCATTCCCCCTCGTCCTATCACTACACTCGCTGATAAAGAGTCCCTCTTCATCTTTGCTGTAGGTGCCTCTTAAGTACTGGAAGACTGCTATGAGGTCTCCCTTGAGTCTTCTCTTCTCTAGGCTGAACAACCCCAGCTCTCTCAATGTGTCTTCATAGGAAAGGTGTTCCAGCCCCAATGTTACCCATTTTGAAGGATAATATTTTTCATGTAACGAAGGAAGCTGAACTACATAGTTGCAATAATCTGTTTCATCTCAAAAATCTATGAATAAATTTTCAATGAACGTTGACTCTGAAAGAGGAATATTTTTCACAAGCTGCAGCTATCTAAATTTCACTGTTTAGTCTATGAGAAATTGTGTCAGACTCTTCCTGTAGTCAGAGCAGACATACAGGTACATCCAGAACCTGAATATTTCATTCTCCCAAAAGCTCCTACAAAGGCACGGTGAGGAGCTGAACTATAAGACAAGGGAAAGGTAATTTAGAGGAACCCCAGCTTTGTCCTCAGTTCCACTTAGACTGTATCTACTGAGAACCAGGTGAAACTGGGAGAAGCTGGATGTGAATATCTGCAGACAGAAATGCCCCATCTGTGCGTTAACTTCAGGCTCCTCATGCTCTGGGACTTGTAAACACATCAAAATTAAATTCCCATCTTAGACACTAATCCCTGGCATTATTTTCCTTGTATTATCTTGTCAATAGTGTAAAACTCAATCCTTGATTTTTTCTCCACACTTTGAGAATATCATTAATGCTAATTGTGAACTTGGCTGTGATTACATATTGCTTAGTTTGATGCTAATGAATCTGAATAGTAATTTGTACGATATTGAATTAGCATAATATCTCAGAGACCATAGAGAATTGAACCCTAAAGATTTCATCATCCCTTTCTTCTCTTTTTACCAGCCAGTCTTGTAGCTTTTCTGCTATTTGTAAATCATTTAACAGACTGCTTACTGCCCAGCTAAGAAGAGATCATCACCACTGACAAGAACACTGTAGTATCTTATAATCAGCTAAATATAGACTTCACAAGGGTTTAAAAGATCAGAATGAGTTACGTTTAGTGTTATTCTTTGGAATATGTTCATGTATTAATTATTGTGAAAATTTGTAATCACTGTGTTCAATTAATTTATGTTTATATTCAAATCACTTCTTTCTTGCTAAAGCTTTCCAAAAAGTCCCATTAAATTCTGTTGTTTTCCCAGATCTGGAAGTGATGCTTTTGAAGAGTGAGAGGTCATTCCTGAAGGACTCTAATTCTGGTTTCTTTAGGTCTTACAGTCACACTGGAGACTGATTTGTTCCTCATTGCCTTTGCACTCAAAGACATGAATATTTTTCAGTCCTTCTTTCCTCACTCTGGTCTCAGAGCTATGTGACATTTCATACATATACATTCTAGAGGTTCCTCTCATATTCTCTATAACAAAGAAAAAAAAGTGTTTGAACACATTCTTTGGGGCTGTAAACAAAATAAATGAATTTGCTGAGGTGATTAAAGCTATTGTTGGATGATGGATATGTCTCTGTGTGTGTGTGTGTGTGTGTAGGTTTGTATGAGATTTTCTCTACTGATTAGAAAATAGGGAAAGTTATGGGCACTGGGTAGATCCATGCTCATGCCTTTCTAAAAGGGAGATTTATTCCAGTTCAGTCTATTTTAACTAATGGTAATCTTAAAGTTTTCATCTTTTCTCCTTGGATGCAATTTACCAACTTAATTTGCCTAATGTAGTATTCACCCTGATATTCATTCTGCATTCCCTCATTATGACTCCCCCACCTGATTCTTTGTTTTATGACCTTGAACTAGTCTAAACAATCCTCTGACAAGCTCTTCAGTGATTCATGATTGTTCCAACAGAAGTAGAAACAATAGCTGAATAAAAAGGCTGAATTAAATAAGTGATCTACGTGATAATTTTTCAAACTTGCATCATAGTTTGAGACTTAAAAGAGACTTAAAAAAAACACACGTTGGTTTAAGAATGTATTTTTTTAAAAAATCTTCCAACGAATTTCTGAATTAAACAGTAGAGTTCAATATGACCAAAACATCTTGGTTTTACTATTTGAAATTACTTCTGTCTAGAATGAATTAACTCATTGAATTAAACCTTCAAAGGATGAAACTTGAATTGCACCATCTGAGAATCTTAGCTACATACACCATATCAGTTCAAATGTCCTCATCAAAAATTGAAATAGCATTTGGCTTTTTTAATCATATTGTTACAAATATTTGATTCTGTTACTGTAAACCTGAAAATTGAGTAGGACCACTTCAGGGAAAAGAAAGGAGTTCAGAGAAGAGAGAATCGGGGTAGTGCATCCAAAAGCAATAGAGGAACGGGCTCCTCAGAGGTTTGATATCAAGATGTCCCAAGGCCATTCTGTCAGAGGGGAGTCTGGAAGGGCTCAATGACAAAAAGCATTAAAATTTCAAGTGATATGGATGGCTTGGAGACTGGAAATACCTACAGGAACAATAATGCAGCAACTTCCTGCTAAGAGATGGGAGGTGGGAAATAGTATGGTCCCTTCAAACTCTACTTCTCCATGTGGGGTTTCAGACCACCTCTATGAAGTATTGAGCTAAGTCTAAACTGTTGTATGGAGACATCCTGAGTTCCCTGTTCTTATTTGCCCCAATTATACCATGATTCTCTCCTACTCAATCGTGCAACATTTGCTTCCCAGGGACTGAAGGCACCCAATAGAGCAAAGGGGTGCAGGAAAGTGGGGCAATGTGTGCCCAGGTCCAGTCCTAACATGATGTCACAGCATGACTGAGACATGCACCATAGAAAACGAAGAGGGTTCTTGAATCCCACAGCTCAGGAATGTTTTTCTGTAATGGACGGTACCATCTGTTACTGCTCTGATCACCCATGCTCTTTCCCTGTCATGATTATATACACTGTGGGTTGAATCTGAGAGATGTGCTAATTCCCCATTATAGACTTGGCCAAGCCTTGTATATTAAATTTTCCAATATGATGTCTGTTACCTACTTAAATGCTTTTCAAGAATTAAGGTTTGTTTGTATCTCTGTTCTGTCTTAGTAAAAATAGGTAATGGTATTTGTCCTACTTCACAGGACTGTCATGCAGGTTACTAAGTTGAAGTGTGTGAGGACATATTTAATGTATCATAAATGTGTTCAGAGCATGTGCTAATACAGGATTGGGGAAATTAACCTGAAGTGCAGAGCACATCTGCTTTACCCTGATATTCAGTGGGCTATTTACCACAGTTCCTCAAGTCAGACTGCAATATGATGATAAATGTAGCCACTGAAGATGTCAGACAGCAAGCAGCTATTAGTAATACAAAGATAATGTGTGGCATCAGTGAAAACCCTTCTAAAATCCACCCTGCAAAGGAATAAATGAGATTACTAGAAAGGGGTTAGAAAACAGTAATTCAGCTTCCTTAGAGTGTGAAACTCATTGAACATGTTGAAGGGAAGATTAGCAAGTAACTTGATTAAGGTCTGTGAGTATGTGTTAAGATTTCTTCACTGGTAGGAGAAAAGGCTGATAGATGATGGCTTGGTATCCTGCAGAGGGCAAGTTCCAATGAAATACTCAAATGCAGGAGCTGTTGTTTGAAACAAGACAAATTCAGATTATAAATAAAAAAACAAATATTCATCAGGGAAAATAATTAACCACATGTAGAGATGCAATCGACTCGCTCACCTTACATTAAGACAAGAGATCAGTAATGCACACTGTCGGGAACAGAAATGACTGAATGTAAGTATTATGGCCTGTGTTGTACAAGAAAACAACTGGGATCAAAATGGTTCTGTCTGACTTGAAAGCATAAATATGTATTACCTATCAATCTATAATTTGAAGTATTCTCACACTATATTTAGCAACACCATGAACAAGCTGTGGCTTAATTTCACCAGAATGACCATTTATTATCACCTGTAACATAGAACTATGCAGAAACCCTATTCAGAATTGGGGTCCCTTTCTGCTAGGCAAGCACCGAACCCATGGCAATGTTCCTACCACCAAGTAACATACCTCTTGAGTAACATCTTTAATACTAAATGGCATCTTTCTGCTGCAGATCTCCTGCATGTGACAGTACAAAGTTCTCTGATACATTTCAGATTGAAACATGAAATTAATCTTAGCTGAATTTATGTCCGCAGGCATATTTCAGCGATTTAACTGTATATGCCTTTTGTCAAATACATTTGTCATAAAACAATATTTTCCACGAACCTTCCAGAATAAACAAAATATTTGTTTGTAGAAATAGCCTTGGGTTTAATGTGGAAAAAAAGGCCCTGATACTTTCTGTTTTCGATACATTTTTAATAAAGAACATTTTAAAAGTATTGGAATTTTCTATAAAAACAGTATTTTTAAAACCAATAAGTGCCAAAGAAACCTTGTTATCTGTGCTTCGAAGTCACAACATTTAGCAAATATTTACAAATGCAAGGCACAAGGAATTATTTCTTCTTCATTCACATCTCAGTTACCACCATAATATTAAATCTGTCCAAGAACAGATAAAAACCCCAAGTTCTTCTATATAATGAAAAGAATAATAAGCATTATTAAAAGATATACAATATTTTAAAAATGTGTTTAGAGAAATGCAAAATAAGGGAATGGAATACGTCTGCGGAGGTCAGTCTTTTTCAGAATCAAGGTGAAAATTTCATCATGGTGTAGATGGCCTAAAACAGTAAAGTGTGTCATTTTAACACCAAGGAAGTGGTGTGGCCATCTGTTTCTGATTCCCAGGGTGCCACTTAGAGATGCAAACACCATGGCTGGTAGCTGATGCAAAGCTGAAACTCATCTTTCTCCATTTTGGCTGAGATATCTTAAAGCCTCTTCAGACATATCCTCTACTTTCAACATAGATGTAATATGTTAATATCACAGGGAAGACTCCTGTCTTTGCTTTCATTTATCACATGCCCATACTCAATGATCCACTTGTCATTGTGTGCATAAGGTGAAAGAAAAGCGCTAACTCTTTCAAATTAAAATTAAATGTATTCTCTACTCTTTTTACCTCTGGGTAATGTAGTCAGACATGAAAGCACCATGTACTCTCAATTAACAAATTATGGCTAACAGCAGTTTTCCATATTGTATGACAACATTAAAATTGTTCCTTAGGTACACGCAGTTCAATCAGTATGTGGCTAAGTCATATGTCATTACTGAAATGGATGTGGAGTGTTGTCTGTTCAACAGATGTCCACGATTTCAGATGTTCATCTGTGTTCTGTGGACTTTATTATGACTGTAAAGCATTTATCGACAATGACAAAAAAAAAAAATCACTTTCTAGTGGACTTGAAGGCTAGGCATTCACTAGCAAAACAACCCATAAATCAGCTTAAAAATGTTACTATTCTTCTGTGAAATAATTTCTTTTCCTAATGTATCCAGGGAACTTGTAGACTTCCTTATGCAGATTTGTAAAACAGTATTACACACCCCTTTGTCAAAGTGAGAGGCTTTATTGGAACAAGTTTCATGGGAGACACTTGAAGCCAGGATGGTGATTTGTTTCTGATTAAAGGTATTTGGACCACATAAGGTATTCACAGAATCACAGAATCAACTAGGTTGGCAGAGACCTCTGGGATCATCGATTCCAACGTCCTTTAGCATTCTACTGACTAGATCTCCCTTACTTGTAACAGGAGCCATGAGAATTATCTTAGATGGAGACTACTAAAGGCGGTCTAAAGGCAATACTAAACCCCATCTTGGAAGTCAAGAAGTCAAACAGGCTATTAATAGGCACAAAGAGTGGAATCCTGAGTGATGCCCTAATGCAAATTATTAGTGCAGCTTCATTCAGACAGAACTTTCGACTGGTAAAATCAAGTTGAAGACTGAAACTGTATAAAGAGAGGGGAATGATTAAAGGACTGCAAAAGCACTTGATACTACAAGTGAGGGAAAAAAAAATATGTCACAATAAAAAAAAAAGACTGAATGGAATAGAAGTAGAGCAAAAGACTTAATGGCTTAGAGAAGGCAGATGTGAAGTCCTGTTCTCTTCAACTCAGACTGAAAAAAGGCAGTGAAGTGAAATAAGAATAACAGTTTGTGTTTTTTTTTTCTCAGGTGCTGCTAGAAGTTAAGTCTATTCAATCTCTGCTTCTACTGTAGAGCTCTTTGCTACAGTGACTCCTTAGAGACAGAAAGCTACCAGGATTAGACATGCAACTGTAATTTGTAAAATAAATAGCTTGAGCTAATTAATGGCACTAATTCTCAATCACTGTAGCCATAAAGCTCAGGACATGACATTTTTTCCGAATGGGTTGGTATTTTACTAAACTAGATTCACTCTGTTTGGCACTGTTTTGTTGCTGAAGAGACAGGGTTTGTTTTTTTGTTAATGAAATTCCCTTACCAATAAATTTAATATTAACTAATAAGAAATATTCCAGCATTCTTTCACTATTCTTTTCATAGTGCTGCTTTCTGCACCAGCACGAGTGGTTATCTTATTCTGAGCTATGTTACTGTAGCTCAGAAAGAGTTTGGGCCACCTTTGCCCAAAAACATGCAGCAGGAAATAAAATAACATCATGATGAGTTTAATGGTTTCTTATTTTCTCTTTTCAACAATAGCTGGAGCAGCCTGGTGAAGCTACTCAATATTGATTAAAGTACCTCTTATTTACATCCACTTCTTGCTGTATTCTCCCCTCTTTAGCTGTCTGTCCTCTCATTTTGCTGCAGGTTGGCCACTGGATTTTTCTAGCTCTGTGTGTCAGTGCCATGTGCAATTCATACAGTGCAATAACAAATAATTCTTCTTGCAATTAAAAGGAACCATTACTTGCTATGTGTCAAATGGAGAGGTATCCCAGATATCCTAGGGGAAGGGCATGAAGGAGGAGGGAAATTGAGTTCCTGGCTCTTTTTTCCCTTTTGTTCTGCATGTCAGAGTACAAACAGGTCCTGGCTGGCAGAACATGCTGTAGAACAGAGCTGAATTCAGCCACTACATTTCCTCATCCAAAATCAATGAGGATAATTAGCAGATGAAAGATCTGCTGGAAATGGGTAATTTTCCATGTCAGCAGGTAGATGAGGAATCAATGAGGTAGTCTCGTTCCTCTCATTTCAACGAATTTGTTTCCATTAGAGGATGTAACTCAGCTTGCCTAATGCAAAAAAATGTTTGTTTGTTTGGGATGCTTGTGTCTATCTCCTAGACAAAAGCACACAGTATGAAATATCCGGAACCAATAGGACAGATTCCTGGGTATAAATGTCCATTTTTCCATCTATATCAGATCAAGGATCTGACCCAAGATGCACTACTCCCAGGCACATCCAGCTGTCTTGAAACTGGATACAATACAGACTGTACAAATTGGGCAATATCCTTAGTTATTCAGCAGGATCTCAGTCCGGATTGGACCTATAAGACTCATTCTGAATTCACAACAAGGTATCTAAGAGAAGAATTCCCTCATTTATGTTCCAAAAAGGCGAATATTCATTCATCCTCCTTCCAGGAAAACTGAAATGGAATGGCCACATGATGGAGAAACAAATGATTTGGCTGGGCTGTGGAGGAAGCTTATCAACAGCAGGTCTGAGACTTTAACTCAATGAACATATGTGGCCAGCTGATGATTAGCATCAGTGACAGGGAGAGGTAGGAATAATGGAGCTGGATATCTCAGTGTGGGATGGACAGGGATTCAATGCCTACAAGTGAGGCATGGGGAAACTTGAGAGTGTGGCACTTACTGGGTGAACAGGGACACTCTCCTCCTCTACCCTGCTCAGCATAGCCTGGTCATGGCTTGGAGGAGAACTTCAACCATTTGTGACTGGTTTGTTTCTTCCTCTCTTCCTTCCCTTTCCCTTCCCAATCCTCTTCCTTTCCTGACACACACGTTTACATAGGCACTTTAACATATAAGAATTGTGGGATTGATTCCTCAGCAAGGACTTTGCAGTGGGATTGAGTGCGCCCTCAGCAAGTTTGCCGACGATACCGAGCTGTGAGGTGTGGTTGACACGCTGAAGGGAAGGGATTCCATCCAGAGGGACCTGGACAGGCTTGAGAGCTGGGCCTGTGCAAACCGCATGAAGTTCAAGAAGGCCAAGTGCAAGGTCCTGCATGTGGGTCAGGGCAATCCCAAGCACAAATACAGGCTGGGTAGAGAATGGATTGAGAGCAGCCCTGAGGAGAAGGACTTGGGGGTGATGGTTAATGAGAAGCTCAACCTGAGGCGGCAACGTGCGCTGGCAGCCCAGAAAGCCAACCGTATCCTGGGCTGCATCAAAAGAAGCGTGGCCAGCAGGTCGAGGGAGGTGATTCTGCCTCTTTACTCCGCTCTCGTGAGACACCACCTAGAGTACTGCGTTCAGCTCTGGGGCCCCCAACATAAGGACATGGAGCTGTTGGAGCGAGTCCAGAGGAGGGCACGAAGATGATCAGAGGAGCTGGAGCACCTCTCCTATGAAGAGAGGCTGAGAGAGTTGGGGCTGTTCAGCCTGGAGAAGATAAGGCTCCGGGGATACCTCATATCAGCCTTCCAGTACCTGAAGGGGCCTACAGGAAAGCGGGAGAGGGACTTTTTACAAGGACAAATAGTGACAGGACGAGGGGGAATGGTTTTAAACTGAAAGAGGGTAGATTTAGCTTAGATATTAGGAAGAAATTCTTTCCTGTGAGGGTGGTGAGACCCTGGCCCAGGTTGCCCAGAGAAGCTGTGGCTGCCCCCTCCCTGGCCGTGTTTAAGGCCAGGTTGGATGGGGCTTTGAGCCTAGAGGAAAGGTGTCCCTGCCCATGGCAGGGGCGTTGGAACTAGATGATCTTTAAGGTCCCTTCCAACCCAAACCATTCTATGATTCTATGAATTCAAGCACTCAGTTTTTCTAACCATAAAACTATGACTGGAAACATGCCTACTCAACTAAAGTCGAGTAGATTTTACTCCCTTTTGTGTGTACAACTCCATTTGAAGGACGAACTTTACTAGCTAACAGTAAGATAAAAGATCTTATCTTCCTGTATCACTGCTTTAAATGCAGAAGTTTGATTTCATTGACCATAGAAGACTCAACCTTTTGGAGTCATTATAATTAAAACAAAGGAAGATGCTTTGTTTTCACAGTTAATCTTTCTCTTGGTGAATAGATTTCTTGAATGTTGAAATCCTCTCTTTTCCCCAAGGCAACGCATAAACACTTTAATAAATGTATGTGTTTATTAAAATGTTACAAAAATAAGTTTTTTAAAAGATCAATTTTCTAGTACAACCATAAGTTTTTAAAAAGGTCACAGGAAACATAAATTAATATTCTTTATTTATTTTTGTCCTGTCTTATTGCTGCTGCCAAGAGAACAGGGAGCTTAATTGCAATTGTCATCATTATGAGCTGCAAAATTAAACATGCATATGTAATGTATTTACATTTACATAAATTGATTATGAAAAGAAATGGAAAGTCTGAGTTAACATGTCTCTTTTGTTCAAAGTAAGCCCTGCCCTTCTCTTCCTCAGCAAGGACTTTGCAAATAATTATGAACCACTATTTATAACAACTCTGGGTGCACAATTCAGTCTCCCTCTTTTTGCTGTGACTTAAAGGCAGAGGATACTTCATGGTCAACAGAAGACTTTTGCTTAGTCAAAAGAGGGAGCAAGTGGCTATGGTCCGCTCTCTTTCCAGCTGAGAGTGACCTTTGTGCAAAAAGCCTCTTCCCTTCCCTTCCCTTCCCTTCCCTTCCCTTCCCTTCCCTTCCCTTCCCTTCCCTTCCCTTCCCTTCCCTTCCGAGTGGGTCCAGAGGAGGGCCACAAAAAAAGATCAGAGGGATGGAATACATCTCCTATGAAGACAGGCTGAGAGAGCTGGGTTTGTTCAGCCTGCAGAAGAGAAGGCTACAAGGAGACCTTATTGCAGCCCTTCAACACTTAAAGGGGGCTTATAAGAAAGACGGGGACCAACGTTTTAGCAGGGTCTGCTGTGATAGGACAAGAGGTGATGGTTTTAAACTAAAGAGGGTAGATTCAGAATAGATATAAGGAAGAAATTTTTCACAATGAGGGCAGTGAAACATTGGAACAGGTTTCCCAGAGAGGTGGTAGATGCCCCATCCCTGGACACATTCAGAGTCAGGCTGGATGGTGCTCTGAGCAGCCTGATCTAGTTGAAGATGTTTCTGTTTATTGCAGCATGGTCAGACTAGATGACTTTTAAAGGTCCCTTACAACCCAAACTATTCTATGATTCTATGATAGATCAGTCAGGTTGTTCTCATCATCCATTGTACCAGACACCTCCTTATTTCAACTATAAGCTGTTAGAGTAGCCCATCAGTCTCACGTATTTGGCAGTTCATCGCACCATGTGGATACTGGGACCCCTAGTATTCATTTACCAAGGAGGAACTCTTGCCTTTTCCATGATTTTTTTTCCACAGTCAGGTTTGGTTGTTTCTGATTTATCTGGGTTCTCATCAAAACTTGGACAGACTTGCTCACAATAAGATACTAAGGGGAAAAAGTTTCAGTCTGTTTAAATTTCTCCTTTCCCCATCTCTGAGAAACTATGTCTTGAATCCAGGAACAGGTGAGAAGGGACAGGTAAGGTGGCTGAGGAGGTGCTGCAATGCTGATTATAGTTGTGGAGATCCTTCAAATGGAGTCCTTTCAATCAGGGCTGTGGCAGTCAGTGTACCACCTGACCACTCCTAGATAAAACTAATTTTATTAATTCTAAAGATCACTAGTACAAAAGATGCTTTTAAATACCTCCTGGGATGGTGACTCCACCACTTCCTTGGGCAGCCTGTTCCAATGCTTGATAATCCCTTCAGTGAAGAGATTTTTCCTGATACCCAATCTAAACCTCCCTTGGCACAACTTGAGGTCATTTCCGCTTGTCTGATCATTTCTAACTTGGGAGAATAGTTATTTTACATTACAGAAATGGTAATGGTTATTGAAACAAATTTGTTGACTTTTAATAAAGGTGTAATCTGATGTGAGTCTTGCATAGTTTTTTAAATTTTTTTTTTAAATGTAATTTAGAACGTGAGAAGTGATGTCTCAAATCTAAATGAAACACTTAGTCAAGACGCTTCGTTTAAAATTGGTCATGCAGTTTTTTGGTTTTCCCCTGGTGGATTTTATCCTTTGAGTGGGGAAATGAGCTATGGTTTATGCTTAAAAGTTGGCAAATTTTGGCTGGGTGGGAGAGGGTTTGCACTTCTGATGCATGTTGTGAGTTCCAAAGTGGCTCTGACAAGGTGCTGTTAATGTAGGCAGCTAAGCTAGCCTAAACTGAGCCTTTGACATTAACTCCAGTGAGGATTAATGGCTAGAAGAGTAGTTTCTGTAAAATTAAGTTTTAATTGGAAAATTCAGTGAATTAGATCAATCTGAGTGTTTCTACTCAAGGCGGATCAAGGAATAAGGGTTATTTACATAGCCTTCTCAGCCTTGACAACTCAATACTGCAGTGTCTAGGTTTGAGGACCAGGAAGTGAAACTGGCTACAAAGCAAAACCAAAATTGACCAAATTGTGTCTTGTTTCACACTCCAAGCTGAGGGAAATGCAATATGGAAATGAGAAACTTGAATGGAAGAAAAATAATTAGAATTATCAAATTATTTTCTAACAGCTCCAGTATCTAGTGCACAGTCTTTTTGGCAGTGAAAACATACAGCTGTATATGTAGATGCAGAGCAGAAAGGAAATCCTGTTCTGATTGAATGAAGCCTGCTTAGGTTTGCTTGTCTGCTTATAGCAGCTATCACCCTTCACAAATACAGACACGTTTGTCTCCATTTTCCTACCATCAGTTCAGGTTGTCAAAACTTTCTTTCATGCTGCAGTGCTTGGCACTTTCTTTGCAAATATACCCATTCAGCTGCTTTCTATTTCCCTCCCTTTATTCCTTCCTCTTCCACATTTATGTCAAGAACTCAAAAATCTGTCACTGGAGCTGTCAGTCATTATTCTGAAAAAACAGCTTGTTCTTATGCTTGTAGTGAGTTGCGGGGTAGAGGGGACAAAAGCTGTCAGAGAATCCCCTGCAGTAACAGCAACGTTTCACCAGGAACAATTGGGGCACCATGTGACTTCTGCAAAGAGTATCCAAGCTGTGTTGAGCACTGTCCCTCTGTGAGGGAGGTATCTGGAAACCTAGCAGATCTGTATGTGACTCTGAGGAAAGACTCTCCTAAGATGATATTGATGCTGCCCAGGAGGTCCGAAAAGATTCAGTGACAGGTCTGTGCAGGTTGTCATATAGCATTTCTGTGGCTTTCTTGCCTTGTACAAGGAATATACTTATTCTTACAATACAGACACTCCCCCAGAATCCTCTTTGAGCTTCTGGGCTTTCTACCAATAGGTGCAGCACAAAGAAGAAAAGTAAAAAAGAAAGCTCTCTCCCCAAAGAGTGTTCAATGCAAACAGACAGGCACAGATGGTGGACAAGACAGCAGTGACACTGCGACTCACCGCAGCTCACACATGGCTGATCAGCAGCGGAGGTGAAAACAGACCCACTGTTTCCAAAACACCATTTCACTGTCCCACTCTGAGCACACCAAGGCTTTTCCTGCACCTCCAGCCAGCCTTGTCCACTGGTATCTCAACTCTCCTGCTGCGGGTGACCTCAGCCCAACTCCTAACACACCAAGTGCCCATTCCGCAACTGCTTAGCACTAATTGCCATTTTATTTGCATGAGAGTCAGTGGTCACCATGCTGCTCTGCTACATCTCAACCACCAGTGCCAGCAGACGTCCCATGGCATCAAGGCACAGCTGCTCCTGATGTGCCATGTTTGTGCTGTGGGTAAATAAAGACTCCTCTCTCTGGAGATAACAATACAGTGCTTTTCTGTAGCTCTAAATCAATTTAAAAGGAAAAAAAAAGAAATAAAAGGAGGACACATCGCAAATACCTGGGAGACTTGCTGCATTTTCAGCATCAGAACTGATATTCAGATGAGGTTTGCTTTAGCAGCCCTTTGTCTATATCCGCAGGCACAAATCAACATTCCTTTTATAAGAGAAACAATTGCTTCAGTGCCTGCCAGAATTTGTTTCAGTTTAGCAAGCAACAGTGACAAGCATAACACAGTGAACTGAATGGAGACTTCTCTGATTTCTAATTCCCTTCTGACTGGATCAGGGGAAGGGAAGGGAAGGGAAGGGAAGGGAAGGGAGGGGAGAGGAGAGGAGAGGAGAGGAGAGGAGAGAAGAGAAGAGAAGAGAAGAGAAGAGAAGAGAAGAGAAGAGAAGAGAAGAGAAGAGAAGAGAAGAGAAGAAAAATAGAAGATAAGCAACTCTTGCCCCAGACAGCAGATTTCATTTTTAATAATATCCTCCGAGCTGCGATTACCATCAAACTTTGGATAGGACTCTTTTTGAATTATTCAGGGCAATTTGTGCTGTAATCATATGCTTGTTAATACGGCTGCTTGCGACTTTAATTCAAAAGACTTTTGCTTCTCTGCCCTGGAGCTGCTACCATCAAGGCTAGAGATAATCTCTGTGAAACAATCTGTCTCTCAGCACTGTGCAGAAAACAGCAAGAATATATGTAACTTGCAGTTCCGAAAAAGATCAATAGAGACCATGCAACAAGGAATGGACAAATGTCAAAAGGCTCCTCTCCCCTATTCAGTAATGTTGGGACATTTGGCATACTGGATCATTATGAATTTTAGTATAAATTAAAGACTTCTGATTTATAATCGACCAGACAGGAGTACAGCTTGGCTTAGTATCTATCACGCTGTCAAGGATGAAGAGTAGCCTCTTGGCTCTGTCATTCACTTGAAATGCAACCCCTCCGTTACACCTTCCCAAAGTAGACTGTATCTTTCCCCCTCTGTAGAGTCAAGCAGAAGTTGCCCCAAGGCTGGGGTCCAAGCTCAGTTCTGTCTTTATCCTTATTATTTGCCCATCTTCAGGACAAGAACTGAGGTGAAATACTTTCTAACTGGGGAAATTGATCAAAACTATCCCATTATTTAGGGTGCAATTATCAGCTATGTGAGAAGCCCCTTCTCTCTGTGTCAGTAGGTCTACATCAACATCCTCACAAAATCCCTAGGACATCATAAAAATTTTGAATCCTGAAAAAAGGGTAAAATTTTCTGATCAGAGGTATATATTATAATTTAATGCTATTCACTTGAAGACCGATAAAATACAGGGCCTTACAGCAACCTCTTAGTCATTCGGTTTACCCCATATTTTCTCACCAATAGTTGACACAGCCAAGCTTATAAAGCCCTTCACGATGTTTTGCAAATCTAAATTGTTGAGCCACACAGGGAGTAAGCCTCCCATTGAAATGTCAGCACATTGAAATTACAGTTTTAATGGGTAGTTTTCCAGCAGCAGCTTTCACTTTCAGTAGCAGTGTTCACTTCAAAGCAGAAGTATCCTTTCATAATGAAACATTTTGATTTTTCTGAAAAACTCTATTTATTTTTTCAGTGTTTTTCCCAACACTCTGTCTAATGTCACCCCCATAATTTCTACATGTTACAAACCACATGTCTCATAGCTTCCAAATATTTTTAGTACCTTATGACATCTTTGGAACTTTGATGACCTTTGATGAAAATTGCCATAGAAAACCTTTTTAATGCTTGGCATATTTATCTCATACCTAAGAAGTCCCAAAGAGAGCCTTGGCTTTGTAAAACTTCCACAGCAAAAATAACAAATAAAGAAACCTGCCATTGCTTCAGGAGAGCAAAATTAGGCTGTATGTTTGAGTTTTATAAAGTTCATAAATGTACAAATAGATAGAAGAGTTGGCTCAGACTTGTAGTCTCTAAATACATTAGAAATATTGTAAGGCACTGTTCTTCATTTGAAGACACTCTGAGCTATTAAATTGACTGGTTTGTTGTCCCAACATCAACAGATTCTCCTGGTTTATATTAAATATTGAATATTTTCTCATATGTGCTTACACTGTGGCTGGTTTTAAAGGTGGTTTGCTAACTTGGGCAGAATAGAGAGGCCACCCACAGAGGAAGTGGTGGAGGTAGGGAGGGTCTACCAGGCTGGGTTTTTTTCTGTCTTTTGGGAATCTGATGGTATATGCTTTTTCTCTCCCTCCATCTTTCTCATGCTGTAGATTTGATGACCGCTTTTGTCCATGGCAGTGCAAAAAGCCACAATAAATGAATGAAGAAATAAAGAAACAAACTTTCTACCTTCCTAGTATATAATTTATGGAGCCTGCACATTATTACACTAAAACCAGTATAATAATGGATAACAAATGCATTTATTCTCACTGAGAAACTGAGGCTTCTTTTTTTTTTATTATTTTCCTTGAAAAAAGAAACAGACAAATAAACAAAACCACTCCCTAACATCCCCTTCCTAAAAAAAAAAAATCTTTGAAAAAGCTGCAGTTTTCCAGAAAACAAAGGGGAAGAAAGAAGAAGATGCTGCTGCATTGTATTTGGTAAGGGATAAGGCAGGGGAAGATCCCTCTCTGAGTGCAGCAGTCATTTACAGACTGAGACACTGAAAGGGGTAGTGAGATTCTGTTTAAAATGCCTAGTATGTGGGAACCTCCAATATTTGCAAGCACCTTTTGAATTTGTTGAGTCCCTTCCCTGAGAAAGGGGTAGCCAAGGCTTATGTAGGTAGGTAGTAAAACCTGCAAAGAGGCAATCATGGAGCACTGGCTGCTTGTAGAAATTTTAGGGGGCTTTAGCCCTCCCTTAAGTAACTCATCCAGAACACGTGCCAGTTCAGTCTGGTGAGGATGAACCAGGTCTTAGGATGTTAGAGCTTCCTTCACAGTTGTACTGTGAATCATCCATCATTTTCTGGTCTTCAGACTATGACAGAGGAGCCTGGGTGTTGCTTTAAACTGGTTGGTTGCCACCAGTCCCTAAGTAGCTGGGTGCCAACTAGGGTAAGAAGCACAAGATATGGGGCTAGGGAAATTTATGCTCTTTCTGTGCATATTCCTTACCTTTTCTTCTGTGCTCTGAGTAGCTACAACAGATGTTTGAAGAGAGTTCTAAGTCTTACAACATCTCATGAAAAAATCAGGACAGGCGGAAAAATCTAACCCTTCTATACAAGCAATGAGAACTACAACTAGAGGAATAAATTATATTGAAAGTGAGAGGCTGCATTGGTTAGCACATTACCCAGTGAAAAATGTCATCCCATGGTTGCTTTTCTCAGTCTCTTGTCAAAGCCTGGTTCTCAAGGTTTTACCAAAGCCTCTGAGGAAACTCCCCAATTTGAAGATGAGACCTCATTTTCCATGCTTGTCCTTTTAGTCATCAGGAGGACCTGGCTGTGTTTTGTCTACACTTGTAACTCCCTGGTTCATCCCTGTGCTTTATTCTACCTGTTAGCAGTAGAACTATATCAGTAATTGATATTTTAGTTCACTGACAAAACCTTTTTTTTAATTGTTTCAAGGCCAACCTACAACATTTTTTCCCCAATAGCATAAAGTTCAAACAAAGAATCTTTTCAATCAAATTAAATATTTCATTTTCAAGGGCATGTTTCTCATTCTTTCTGTTTCTTATTAGTGTTATATTTAGGCAAACTTTGGGAAGAAAACTCACTAGGAAACAGAAATTTGAAATTTTTTTCTCTAGCAATAATGAAACAAAATGTTTCAGCTTCTCTAAACTTCCAGGGTTTTTAATTTTTTTCTGTTCCAGTGAAATAATGCGATCAGAAATTAAATGAACATGCTTTCAGGGGTGGGGGACATAGAAATAATATCTTCAAAACAAGGTCCAGCTCCATAGAAGTATTCAGTAACTAATTTATATTTATAAATCATATTGTTATTAACTCCCATTAATTTTAATGGCTTATGAATGCAGATAGGAATTGTCAGCTTAAAAGTGTTTGAAAGTCTCTGCCTTTGAACTTTGACCCATGGGTCAGAAATAATCTTGTCTTATTTTGGGAAAGGATCATCTGCTACTGCCCCCAGCAGAACAAGGTCATCCAGGTCCTTTTTTCTGCTCTCCAAATAGTGATGTGTAACAGGGATCTTTCTCTGAAGGGCAGCTAGGAGAAATGCATGCAGACAGCAAAACATGTTTTATTCATGGCACTCCCCAACAGATAAGTTCCACTATCTTTTATTTTGGCTGCCCTTTTAAGCCATTCCTACTGGCAGCAGAGTGAATTGCATTTTCCCCTGCTCAGCTCGTCAGTTACCTCAAAAGCAAAAGGGAAGAACATGGGATTTATCAGCAGGACTTTTTGGCTCAGGTATTTCTCCTGGTGAGGCTTGTCTGTGTAGGAAGGTCATAAAGTACCACCTGTGATAGGAGAACCTGATGTGACCACAGTGTCAGATCTTGCTGTCTGTTATACATTTACACTGGTTTAACATCTATTTTGTAGTTCAAGGCTCTTGCTGTTTGGTAATTTCTTCTCCTCTTGTTAGCAAATCACAATTCATCTTGCCATGTGCTGCTACATTATTCTTGTCATTCAGAGCTCTCTAAAGGCTGAAGAATGTCTCCTGCAACTTGAAACTGACTGAGTCTGCAATTAGCATGTGAGTTACAGTGTGTTTTGTCACTAGGATGCTGGATTTTTTGTGAACTCAGGAAGCAGGTTGTGATGGGTCTTGGAGTAAATGGTTCTGGAAGGACTGTGCAGCAGCCGAAGGTCTCATTCCGCAGGTCAGTCATGGTCTGCCAGATTTCCCAGATCTGATGCTGGGACTTGCCTTCATAGTCTGTAATTGAAGGTACATTTTTTCCAAACTAATTAAAGATACTGATTCCAAGTGAAGTTGTAACTTTGACAGAGTGAGATGTTTGTGCGTCCTGTCAGGTTAGGGTTGTCTTGGGTCAGGTTGCTGGAGGTCTACTAGAGGAAGTCCAAAACCTGAAATTCAAAGTCTGACTTGACTTTCTGAGATTGAGTGATTTCTTCTGCAAGAAAAAGACCAGGGACTTGAATCTACTTGTTGTACCAAGCAGGATGTTTTTTCCAAGGTGCAACTGTGATTTTGTTTTTCAGTGAGAAGAAACAGGAAGAGATTTAGCATGTACAAGTGATGTTAGAAGGTGAGACCACTGTACTCTGAGCAGCTCTGTGACCATTCTTTGAAGGCAGTTCAAATCCCACAGTTTGGAGAGGTAGACACTCAAAACAACCTCTCTGGATTTTCTGCATCACTCCTATGCTGTTCTTTGTGTCCTTTGCAACAATTGGATGCAAGCTACAACTTTTGTTGGAAAACCTGTCATGAGCAATTAGACATAAACACATCAGATTGATTAGATATTCACTGTTGATTCTTCTTTCTCTCTCTCAGCCAAAGAGAGAGCAGAAGAAACTTTTGAATCCCAGATGACTATTCAGTTATATGCTCAAGACTTTTATTTTGTTTTAATCAGTAGCAGCATCTCTGTATAAATAAAAGCTTCGTAACTCAATGTCAAGGTTGACCTCCATGCATTCAAAGAGCTCAGCATTTCAGTAAGGCTTTCTGATGGATAGTTTTGTTTTGTCACATGCACATCTTTACTTATATCTCATACTCAAATTGGTGATCTGTTCCTCCACAAATGTATATACTATGCTAGAGAGCAAAAATTTTCTTCCTGGGACACTGAACCCACAATGTTTCATAATGTTATCTGAACTTGAGAGACACTTCTCTGGATCCTTGCACTAAAATACATCGTATTCTTTCTCTTTCCTTCTCATAGACTTTCTTCTCCCATGTCGTGGTTTAACCTCAATAGGCAGCTGAGCCCCACACAGCTGCTTGCTCACTCTCACCCTGTGGGATGTGGGAGAGAATCAGGAGGGTAGAAGTGTGAAAACTTGTAGACTGAGATAAAGGCAGTTCATTAGGCAAAACAAAACAAAAACACACAAGCAAAGTAAAATAAGGAATTCATTCACTTCTACCCATCGAAAGGAAGGTGTGCAGCCATCTCCAGGAAAGCAGGGCTCCATCACGCATAACAGTTATCTGGGAAGACAAATGCCATTGCTCTGAACATCCCCCCTCCCTTCTCCTTCCACCAGCTTTTATTGCTGAGCATGATGTCATATGGTATGGAATATCCCTTTCACCAGCTGGTATCAGCTGACCCAGCTGTGTCCCCTGCCAGCTTCTTGTACACCCTCAGCCTATTCACTGGCGGGGCAGTGTGATAAGCAGAAGAGGACTTGACTCTCAATAAGCACTGCTCAGCAATAACTAAAACATCCCTGTGTTATCACCACTGTTTCCATTACAAATCCAAAATATAGCCACATACTAGCTACTATGAAGGAATTTGGCTGTATCCCAACACATCCCATCATCATGCTTGATTAATGCCCAGATTTTTCCAATAGTTACTTCCTAATAAACATTAGAGAAGCTTATTTGTCTGTATAAAACATTGATGGCAAAAGCAGGTGAATTTCATGGGATGGTGATTCACAGTAAAACTAGGTTATATTTTAAGAATTAGGTGTAATTAGTGCGACCAAATATTAATCCGTTTGGAGCAGAAAGGGTGTTTAGGGATTTCGGTATCTGATAAATAAGGGCTTGAGTACTTTGAGATAGTTTTGTACATGTCGTGAACTTGCCATAGAAAAAAAGGCCAAGGAATTGCAGAAAGAAAGGGGAAGAAAAGAATGAACCATTGACACTTTCAGTGACAGTAATTAATGTGATTCTTTTCCAATTCATGACACTTGAACTCCTGAAGGCTGAACCTAGTTCCTATGGAAGCAAGACACGACAGAAGAAAGCACAGCCTAAAGGCCAGTGGCAGTGTTGGCAAATTAAAACCAGAAGACCTAAGGGTCAGAGAATAGGCTCTTTCTAAATAACTCAAGCCAAGGAGATGCCAAACGTAACTTCGATGGATTTTATTGCTCTTTCCAGCACACTTTCTGTTGCTGAAGTTTGTTTCCAGGAGCCTTCGGTTTCTGGCTTCTCTCTCTGCTTTAGGTGTTGCTTTTCAAAGATTCAGAAGGAACCATTTCCCTTACCATTCCTCTCCACATGCTCATACACATTTCTTAACAGAGGTAGAATGACAAGCCACTTTTCCATGCTGAGCAATTAGCTGGTTTTAAGTCAAAGCAGTTTGAGATGATGCTCAGTGGGATAATCTGGTCCAGGAATTTCTCCTGACTTGTCTTCTCTGCTGCTAAAGGACAGAGTCCCTTTGTGAGGGTTGAGCCTGGTGTGGCTTCACTGTCAGCTCCTGGTAAATTCATATATATTTAAGCACATTAAACATCTGCTGAATTAGTTCTGGGAAGACTGTTCTGTTAGGTGAGCCCTCCTGCCCTTGAGAAGCAAATCACAAGATAGCTTCCACTGTGCTCTGGCGTTGTGTGCAACCATAGGCAACATTGCCCTCCTGAGAAAGAATGGAGGAGACCTGACACTATAATACAAATTGCTGACCTTGTGTGTCCTAGGCCATATAACAAAGCCCTATCCTGGCAACACTTCTTCCCTGGTGACCAGAAAGGTATCCGATTAGATCTAGCTATGTGCTCCATTCTGTAAAGAGTACTCCCGAGCTGAGCACTTCTGCTTACCCCAGACTCCAGGTGGAAGGAAACTACGGAAGATATTATTTGCAAGGTGTTTCACTGCCTGGGAGAACCTAAATGGCACTGGGTATGTACTCAATGCTCCAGGATTTTTAAACTTACAAGGCTACTATGTGGACTGCCAGGACTCTGCTCTTAATTGCTGGCTTGATACTCCTGGAAGGCAAAAGAGTGATGCTGCATGGATTTTTTCAGGTTTCTACATGCTTATTTCTGTGGTTCATGAGACACATGTTCTCTTGAAAACGTTGTCCACAGACATGCTAGAGCTGCAGCTGGCAGAGAAGTGTTACCAGGGAGAGACTGTCCAGGCAGGACAGAGGAGAGGCAAAGTAGGTTGCACTGTGGGTATTTAAGGGGAACATGGCAATCATAGAGTTATTTTGCGTCTGTATCTAACAGCAGCAAAAGTATAAACTGTGCAAGAAGCAAAATGAACAGTTGTTCGAGTTTTCTGTGTGCACTAGGGTAGTAGCTTGCCAGCTGTTTCCAACATCTGCACATTCTTTAACAGCTGGCAATTCAAAGCCTTTTTTTTTTTTAAACTGTGTATTACCAAAAATAAGTGGAAAAGCTAATGCTCTTTTTTTTTCTATAAAAGAGGTAATTTTAGTCTCCATTCAGCACAGCCTGTAAGTGCATATGAACATTCAGTTGGTACTGCTAGGTAATGCACTTGAAAAGTTCATCTTCACACTCGCAAAAAACCACAGAGGAACAACTGGAGGTAGATGACCCCAAACAATATCCTGCCCTGGCTGCTCCCAGGCTCATCACAGGAGCCATCAGTTCATGAAAGGATAATCTCCCCGCACACAGAGGAGCCAAGAGGAAAAAGGACAGTGCGGGAGGTCCCAGTGACCTGGTCAGAGACATGAGCCCCTGCCTGGGGACTTCCAAGGCTGTCCCAAGACAGACTCAGCCCCATGGGCCCAGGGGCCACCCACCCAGTGGGTCAATAGGAGAGGGTCACCTCACAGACTATGAGGGGTCACTGCCTTGTGGATATGAAAAATGTTATGGGTGCAGAAAAAGAGCATTTTGAGATTCCACAAGGCTTATTATGGGATGTTTAGGGGAGAAAGCAGTGGCAGGGAAAGGAATAGGTCTAGGTGATATGGGAAGGAACAAGAATTAGAAAATAAAGGGATAAGGGAATTGAAAGATGTGTCTATGTTACTGCACAATTCACATCCTCTGTGTGTGTGTGTTATTGTGTGTATGGGTTCTGTACCAGCAACTGGTGTGAGACTGTGACCTTGAAGGCTCGTCTGTCCAGGTGTCAGCAACTGGGGAGACTGAGACTAGATGAGGCTTTGAGCAACCTGGTCTAGTGGAAGGTGTCCCTGCCGGTGGCAGGGGGGTTGGAACTAGATGATCTTTAAGGTCCCTTCCAACCGAAACCATTCTGTGATTCTATGATTCTGTGAGATCCAGGGCAGTTGGATCCACATTCTACATATGCATATATATTTAAATATACATATAATTGTATATACATTTAAATAAATAAATGCATAAGTAAATAAATATACCTTCTACTAACAGACCTTCATCCTGAACTGCCAGAAGAGGGCAATAGGACAAGGCTGTGACTGAGAATGTGTCTGTCTGTCTGTCTGGATCTGTGTGGCCAGCCATGTGTATATGGATTTATGAGCTGCGTACTTGTGTTCAGTGTATGTGCCTACTGGGAATACATGCTCAACTTCACTACTGACTGGACTTGGGGGCATGCCTCACCTCTTTTGGTCTTCTGGGTTTGACAGTCCCCTAAAAAAGTACTTAGAGGGCTCCCAGATTTCTCTCTGAAAGATTTCATAGTCCACACTAGTGATCTGTCTCAAATTATATTTTTGCCTGTCATATCATTTTGCCTGTCATATCTTCAGCCTATTATTATCTATCTTAAAAGAAAGAGCCCAAACTGACTCAGTATTTAAGATAAGTTTTAACAGTGCTCAACAAAACAGGAAGTCATTCTTTTGCAAATTCTGGTTCTTTTCACATATACCAGTAAAATACTTGTCATTTTTTGTCAGAGTATGAAATTTTTGACTTGTATTTGGCCTTAGATCTACTATAATTTCCAGATCCTTTACAGAAAAATGTCTGCTTTGCCAAGTGTTCCTCAGCTTGCATTTTGGCAACTAGTTTTACCAAAATTGAGGATATATACTGATCTAGGATAATGTGCAGCCACATTTTCACACCATTTTTCACATTTGTCAAGACTTACCACTATGTCCAGCAAGATATTAATAGTCCTTCCCACACTCGTAATTAATAACCCTAATCTCAGTTCCACCACCCAAGACATGAACAGCAGCACTGAGCTCTACCCAGCACAGATGTCTCAAGAACCTCATTTGATACAACCATCCACTTGTCAGTATGACTTTGTCATGTACTTTGGACAGAAGTTTAAGTCAGGTTTGCCTTCCCTTAGAGTAATTTTGTTTAGCTCACATTTCTCTATTTTACTGATAGGATTGTCATGCCATACAGTTATAAAGCTTCACTGAAGACAAGTATCGAAGGCTTTTCCCCCCTTCACAATGCTCCACGATGTTTCTTATCTTGGCATACAAAGAAACTACATTAGTTTGTTCTTGACAAATCCATCTCCTTGCCATCCTGTGTACTTAGACATTGTCTGCTCAATGTTGTTCTCTTGGATTTTTGCTAGGGACTGAATCTTTTTTCTTTTTTTTTCCTTTACAAAGACAGGCTTTGTGCTTTATCATTTTCCAGTCTCCTTTTCTTGCACAAAGTCTTGAAGATCTGAGATAACATCAGCCAATGAAATAAATTACCTAGGATGGAGTTCAACACATCCAGTTGATTTGAGAAAAGTTTAACTTACTTGACTAGTCTTTAATGTTCTTTTCCTATTATAATCTGAGAGTTTTGTTTATCATATTGGTATTTATTGGACTAGTCACTGCTCAGAGATGACTTTTTAATGAAGGCTGATAACACATACAAAGGCAATAGTCTAACTTTTCTGACGTTATCTGCTGACAATTTTTCCATGCCACAGAATGACTTGAGCACACTGAGCACTTCCCTTATTCTTGCTCTTACTAACGGTGCACTCATAGAAGGTTTCCTTTTTCCCCTTGATGTCTTTTGGTAAATAAGTTCATTTTATCTCTGGACCTTTCACATTTTACTCACTCTGTACTCAAGTTATAAGAAGTCAGATTGCCAGCGTGGTCTCACAATACTTTTTCTCTAATAGTTTTGTTTCGTGAATCTTCTCACAAAGCTAGATTGTGTCTTTGCTGTTCTTTCTTCTGTGCCTGGTAATGTATCCATAAGCTCTTGACTGGGCCTCCCTTAGTGGCATCATATTACTTATAATTATTAGGTTATTCATCCAGGAATAGAACAGCAGAATTAGTTGTGAGAATCTTCTTTTACTGGCACTTTCTATTCCTATACTCGAAATTAAATATCAAGATACGCAGAGCAATAATATTTTTTTTTGGTTATGAGTGCCTGAAAAATGGTTAGAGCTTCTTGCAAAGAGTGACACATTTCAAGAGTATTACATTTGCTTAGCAATGCTATCGTCCTCGTGGACCACATAAAAGGTATGAGCCCATCACCAGGCAGGAACATTCAAATATCTCTTTTGCCTGTGTTTGTGCAGGAATTAATTAAATTCATGGAGTGGCTTGATGGAAAGGAAAGTCTCTTCAGGGCTGAGCTGATAGGAAGATGGGATATGATTTGTCTAATCACCTCCCTGAAGAATGAATTTCACTGAGTAGTGAATTCATTATCAAGCATCAGCAGCAGAATACAGATGCTTTTATTATCTGGGAGACTTGATGCTCAAAACTCCAATCTTGAATCATGATACGACACTCCAAGTACTGCCTGCCTCTACCTTTGCCTTTGGTTACAGGGAAGGAAAACTGGTACCTGAGAGCTTATGCTTTGGAAGGATCTTCCCAGGATGGTACAGTACTTGGGATGCTGTTCCTTTTAGTATTCACAATTTGTACAGCAAATAGAATTGCAAAATCCTAGGCCATGGCCAGAGATTTGAGGTGTTATAATGACAAAATAAAAACACTGAAGCCAACTGTCAGACAATCTGTAAGCTAAGCTTGATAAGATGCAACTAGCAATGAGATTTAAAAGTGTACAGAACGCAAAACCAGCCAGATCAGTTCAGACCAAATAATCATCTAAAGTGGATGCTTAGAGAATGGCAAGCATGCCGTGATATTTCCTCAAAAACCTCTCCCAAACTCCAGCAATTTGCAGCTCATGGACTCCCTGAGCCAGAGGTCCTATCTTTGTATTTATTAGTCCTTGGTGAATTATGATTATTGCAATAATTTGAGATATTATTATTGTTCTACATTATTGTACATTATTTATAATAAATGTTCATTCTTTCTGACCCAGCAAAAGAGGTTCTGTAAAACTATACAAATGACTATGTATTATGAAAAATTATGTCCATATAATCACAGAATCATAGAATCGTCTTGGTTGGAAAGGACCATTAAGATCATCAAGTCCAACCATTAACCTAACACTACCAAGTCCACCACTAAACAATATCCCTAAACAATATCCCTAAGCACCGCATCTACTCGTCTTTTAAATACCTCCAGGGATGGTGACTCCACCACTTCCCTGGGCAGCCTGTTCCAATGCTTGATAACTCTTTCAGTGAAGAAATTGTTCCTGATATCCAATCTAAACCTCCCCTGGCGCAACTTGAGGCCGTTTCCTCTCGTCCTGTCGCCTGTTACCTGGGAGAAGAGACCGACTCCCACCTCGCTACACCCTCCTTTCAGGTAGTTGTAGAGAGCGATAAGGTCTTCCCTCAGCCTCCTTTTCTCCAGGATAAACAACCCCAGTTCCCTCAGATGCTCCTCATCAGACTTGTGCTCTAGACACTTCACCAGTTTTGTTGCCCTTCTTTGGACTCTCTCCAGCACCTCAATGTATTTCTTGTAGTGAGGGACCCAAAACTGAACACAATATTCAAGATGCGTCCTCGCCAGTGCCGAGTACAGGGGGACAGTCATTTCCATCTTATTTCATTTCTTAGCAGGACTTGGATTGAGTCCATCGCTCTATAGAGAATGGTGTTCAGAGAGATATGCTTCCGACTGATCTTTTTAGCGTTTTCCTGTGGCACTCAGCACAATAACATCCAATTCAGATTTTGTGATACTATTGTGCTATAGAATCATGGCCCACATCCCTTTCACTCCATCAGGGACCCTTGCAAAAACCAATCACAAAAGTAGACCAGAAAGCCATTTTTATTTTTTTTCCCCTGTAATCATTTGACAAAAGAGAACATTTTGGATTGATTCAAAATTGTTCTTAGAAACTGTATTTTGTCTGAGGAGAACCTGATGCATTCTCACACAAAATTGATTCTGTCCTTGATAAAAATGAGAAGTCAATCATTGTTCATGCAAAAAGTGTTGACTATTTTCAGCTCTGCTATAAATGCCTCAGCTTATCTGGGAAGGGAAAGGATTTTCAGTTTCTCTCTTGTTGTTGCACAGGGCCTGGAGAACCTAGACCTTCATGCCCTTCCCCAGAACACACTGCAAGATTGGAAGAGATGAAATATCCACAAACACACGGTATTATCGCATAAGTACAGTGTGAACAGTATATGCAATGAACACAGCAGAAGAATTAATTTTATTTTAGCAGAACTACCCACTACCAAATAGGTCTAAGAGCCCAAGTAAAGCTCTCCTGAGCCCCACAACCAATTGTGAATATAGAAAATCCCATAGCTGATTTATCTCCAATACTGTCCCACAATTCCAGCTCATCCTGTCATATTTACCTTCCTGGCTTAGACATTTTTCATTTCATATTCACTAGTTTATAGGAAAGAAGGATTGGTTTTCAGTCTGTTTTGCTCTGGTTCTGATCTCTGGATGTTTTCTGTTATTTTAAAATGTTTTGGAGACAATGCCTCCAGTAGCTGATCCCAAAGGAATGTATTTCTGATTTGAACAGCTGTAACACTTCACAGCAAGTCAGGCTAAGAGTATGGCATTCATGCTTTACTGTCTCACAGACTTTTGTTTCTTCTGCTTAATTGTTCCCCTTTCCCTCAGCTGATGGCAAAATGATTTGTTGTCATTTTCAGCAGTGAAGAGACAGACAAGAGTAAAAGAGGACTGGATGCAGAAAACTGAAGAACAGAAAGGGAAGGAATTAAATGGGACTTAATGACAAGCAGTAAGCGAGCATCAGACAGGAGTCAACCAAGAGGGAGCACTCATTTTCTGAGATTGCGTCATGTCTCCTTAGATGAGGGGATGTCGTTCCTCACTCATAGAATGGGTTGAAGGTGCCCACCACACAACATGCTTTTGAGCCTTAAAATCAGTATGAGAAAGAACTAGAAGATGGAAGAAGCGTGTGTTTACTTCCACCACCCCACCAGCTTAGCACCATTCATTTTCTTGGGAATGTCCTCTTTCCCATATGGTGCTTCTGCTTCGCTCTGACACTGTTAGGCTGGGGAGGGAAGGAATTCTGTCTGTCTAGACAGAGGTGCCTGATTTAGGGTTTGGATTAGGTGCTTTTGATGAGGCTGAAGGCTGGGCTGTTCATCCTCCCACAGCTCATGTGTTCTGGGAGAGAGCTCACTGCCAAAGTGAAGTCATCTGGTGGGTAGCTAAGGGCCTTTATGGAGTGTCCACGTCCTCTCTGTGGGAAGAGGCCAGGGGCTGCTCCACGCTGGACACAGCCAGTTCCAGTTGATCCCAGCTGGCTCCAACAGACCCACAGCAGGACACTGCCGAGCCCATTAGCCAAGCTGATGGTGCCTCTGGGAAAATGTATTTTAAGAAAGGGCAAAACCACTGCATGGTAATATGAGGAGGAAGGCAAAAAAAGCGTGAGAAAGAACTTGTGAACACCAAGGTCAGAGGAGGAGTTGCTGGAGTGGAGGGGCAGGTGTAACCCACATTAGCCATGGCCAACTGCCAGCTGCATTCCTGGCTGTTCACTCACTCCCCCTCCTCAACAGGTCGGGGGGTTGAAATAAGATGAGAAAGGGTCAAGATAAAGGCTGGAACCAGCTGTGTCCAGCACAGGGCAGCCCCAGCTACTCCTGACAGAGGCCACCCTGCAGTTCTCACTGCCAGCACCTGGGCACAGACAGCCAGTGTAAGTTGTCAAAACATACAATTCACAGGTCTTGCAATGAGAGCAGCCACAGTGGTATCTGACTGAATTTTACTGGGAGAGCACTGAGCTGGGAAGGTCAGAACTGGAATTTCACTCCCTACACCTGAATTGTTTCCAGTGTCTACACAGTATTAACTACATTAACTGCCAAGGCAAGCCAAAGTCAAAAGGAAGGCTTTATTAAGAAAAATATGCTAAAAACTCAACTGCAAAGTCATCTATCCCCAGACTACTTAAAAAAAACATATCCTAGATGTCTAGATATGCTTTATATTGATTTGTATTGCAAATTTTGCTTTGTATTTCTGATACTTTTTTCACCATATTGCTGCTGTGGGGATAAGCCATGACTGACAGAATTAAACCAGTATAGCTTTTGTATGCCAGCAGACTCTAAGCTACCCACCTTCCTACCTCTAAGCCAGCAAATGAAAACCGACACATTCTGTCAAGTAAAAACTAGGAAATGTCAAGAAAAAGGACATGAAGAAACACCTGATTTCTGTACCGTAACAAGTATGGGAGTGGTAGCCAGTGAAAGAATAACAGAGGTGAACTGTCTTGTGTATCACCATTGACTGTAATATATAGCTTAAGAATTAGGCTGGATTTCCATAGTCACAGGTTCGTTCAGGTGTTAAGAGGGTCATTTCATGACCAACAGAATTGTGTGGTGGCAGCAGCTTCCAAAAAAAAGGCTCACCTGTACTGGTGTCATCGTGCAATTACCAGAGCATGGTACATTTACTCCACTGGTTCAAACCACGGTTGGTTTGCATAGCTGCATCCTGTTCTCAGAGCTCTTTGTCGGTCCATCACACTCTTAAAGTATTCCCTTAGTGTTGACATTATCATAGGTATGGGCTTTTGAAGAAGGGAGAATTCACTCTTAGTTGGAGCTGCAATTTGGGCTGACCTCATCTCCTCCCTCCTCGGGCAATTCGTACACTCTCCACTACCTGCACTTCATGAGAAAACCCAGTTAATTATTCATGGAGGGCTGAGGCCTTTATTTCTTGTGTCTGGCTCTTGATTGCATCTGGTAAATTCATTCATGTTTGATGACATTAAGTATTTTGAATAATTAATATGGTAATTTATCCCAGGCTGAGGAGTAAATGTTACCTTCTGCTGGGAGGCGTGTTGGGAGGGGAATACTCTTTAGGGCACTTTTCCCAATTCCTTTAATGTCAACATGGTACTTAATGTAAGTGCCTGTCTGACAGCTATTGCTTCTGTGAGACTCCAGCACAAGCAGAATTGGGAGAAGAAGCACTACATGCACAAGCATTCATTCTTACAGTATGCTTTCAACTGACTGAAAAACAATCAAAATGTCTAAGTGACATCAAATATGGGGAAAAAAAATCTCTGATCATTCGTGGTCTTCTCAAATAAATGGAAATTTTTATTGTGAGTTCTTTAGGAGTAGAACTGAACCCCAGAATCCAAACTCTGATAAGAACACTATTTTACAGCACACTCTTGGAAGCTTAATCCATTTTGGATTTAATAGACCTAATAATGACTTCTGGACCTTCTTGTCCAACACAGAGGAAAGTAATCCCTTCTCTAATGGATATCAGCATTGGGACATATTTGTCTTTTCTCAGTAGTTCTATTATAATGCATCTAATAATCAGAACCATTCATTACTTGTGGTTTTACTTTCTATCCCATTAACTTCTTTTCTAGATTGGTATTTATATGTTTCAGGTACTCATATCAGAATCCCCAGACCCTGAAGTCATCAGTAAACTAAACTGTTACACGAACCTATCAAACACCTTAAATCAAAATAACACTTCCTTTGATCTGCCTCTGACATGAAGACTCTCTTGCCTTGTAAGGTCATGCCAGTACGAAACATTCAGACACTGGAATAAAAATAGTAAGGGCAAAGAGGAACTACAAAATCACTTTTAATTAGAAAGATATGTTAAAGAATCAGGACACCTCCTAAACAGCAGACTGAAATAACCAGTGGTGGTTATATACAAGACAAAACTTAGCTCTTCAAAGTGTTTTCCATTGTTTCATGACATCCCTTTGTGGCTTTGGCTTCTACTAGAAGGTTGTGGGGTTTGGGTTTTTTTTTTTTTGTCTAAGCTCAACTCCACTTATTTTTACTGGCACTTGAGTCTGTTTCTGATACCTTTTCTTCAGGCCTGTGTATAGTTTTTGAGGGCAGGAATAAGAACTGAAGAGACCATTTATTCTTGCAAAACTGTAGAGATGGAGGTGATTTAATCTTCCCCACTTATTGGATATGTTTTTCCAGATAGGATTTGAGTCATATAATTTCCAAGGTTAGACAGCAATACTTCATGACCAACTATAGAGCTTTGATGTCTGCCAGTGCCTTTAGAGTAGTTTTAGCCCCACTGAATGGGTTCAGTACAGCTAGGTCTAGAACATAAGCTTCAGCTAAATGGTCGTCTTGTTGACCTGGAGCTAGCTACCTAGGCATCAAAAACGGTACAATTATGAATTACAGGTAATAGTTCTAATTTGTGGGTTTTCTTTGTCCTTGCTGGATTCTTAAAACCTTGCTTTCTTCCAGTTCATGAAAACCTCCACTACTCCTCTCATCTCCAGGAGCAGAGGGCTTCAATCAGAGACAAAAATACATAGCAGGTTTGGTCAGAACTGAAGGCAGCTGAGTCTCCAGATATCTTCCACCATTATTTCTTTGCTACAGGATGCCCATTTCTTTCCTGGGATGCCCGTTTTTAGCTTCAGAGATGGATTCCACTCTATAAACAGTTGAGCTGTGAGGACACAGTCATTTATGAGCTAAAATGTCCTGGGGATATTTATCCTGGAAGATAAAAATTCTGAAAGACGTTTATTTGGCTGTTTGCCCACGATTCAAAGCATTTAATATCTAGCGCTATCTTAAATAATTCATTAGCCCTCCATATGCCTAATACCTCTGTTGAGAGTGACAATAAATGAGGTTAAATGGGATTCCTGCTGATTTCTTGTACTTTTGTTGGTTTAAATTCTGATAAATATATGTTTTACCAGACATGAAAATAGCATTAGGGAACAAATGCCTTTTAGTCAGTTAAATGAGTGAGAGGCATTTTTCTCTCTCTGTAACATCAAAGATAGTCTTTCCTCTTTAACCTCATGTGTTTCTTTGAATTACAGCTGTTGAATTTGTATGAAGCACTGGTCCTTAAGGACCGAGCTGTGAGGATCAGCTCAATGGCTTCAAAATTCAACTTAAAAGACAGTTTTCAGTGGTATATAACTCTCTGTGTGCATATTTGTTGGTGTGCTGCTAAGCAGCTAAATAAAATAAATGTCTTAAATTATACAAAGAAATTAGAAAAAATACATTTCAAATAAATGTAAATAAATTCCTACTTTCAGCTTAAGAGCATCTGTCCCACTGGGTACTTGGGTTATATGTAAATGAATATCCAAACATTGACTATGTATCTTGCAAATATTTCAGCCTGTAGTTTGTAGACTGTGAGAATGTGGAATATTTCCTGTCTCTTAATCTATGCCCCTCCTCAGTGCCCTTAGAGCTTTCCTAATATGCATACTCTGCCTTATAAGATGCAGAACACAATCTATAAGAGCAGCTCCTATGCCATAAGCTATTGAAAGACAACCTTCAAGTTGAACTGTAAATGTCAAGGTAGGTATGACCTTGGTGTGTTTTTACATTATGTATTTTGAGGTTGACTCTGTTCCTACCAAACATGTACAACACCTAAATTAATCTCCTCCCAAAGTGGACTCAATATAATCACCCACATATAAGAACGTCATGCAGTCCGAGATGCATTAAGGCATCAGAAACATCATCACAAGACTGATCTTAAGTAAAACAAGACTTAAAGATACCTGGACACTTCTGAAGCAAGAATGAGGAACCAGGTAGAAAATCTCAAATTAGGTGTCTTATTGTGGCTCTGAATAAACCTCCATTCAAAATTACAGCATTGCTCCTTATTGCTTTCCTCACTGGCACATCCAGTAGAGAGACTATAAGCTACAGAAATTTGACTGTTAGGAACTCTGTTATAGGTTGTTCTGGGAAAGAAAAGTTAATTTACATTGTGAAAGCACTGCTTTTACAGACAAGCTGTCATAGTTTCACTATGCAGTTCCATCGTGCTTTAGTCCATAACTGAATCACAAATATTTAGGTATGTGTAATTGTGGCAATTTAGGGGATCTGTTTATATATTCTTAAAGGAGTGTAATATATACAGGAAAGCTCTGTATCATAGAAATATGGGTCTCTCCATAACACATTTCTGAGTACCATATCCATTATATATATATATATATATATATAAATGGTAACTATGTATCTTGTCCATAATCTGTGAGTTACAAGACAGAGTTGTTGAGTTTTGCTAATTCCACAATCAAGAAAGGATACGCTATTCTTCTGAGACAGCTGAAGCATAACAAAAACCAGTTTAGGCAAGTTTCTTATGGGTATCTTTAAAATGGGACAATTGTTGAGAATATAACCAAAAAACTTGGATGTTAACATGTGTCACCATGTGAAGAAAACATTTAGCAAACATAAGTACTTTTTTCCTAATGTGATTATATAACAGAGAAGTCAAAAAGTGAGACGTGCTGTGACTACACAATCCCTCATAGCATTCTTGAACTAATTGTACAATATATTATACCAATTTTATAGTAAAATAGGGAAAATATTTGCAGTCCTCTGAGACCTAAATGAATTCTACATCAAAGAATCAGTACATGAAGAAGAGACAAACATTCACTTATTGCTACATTTCAAAATTGAAAAAAAAATTACTTTTTTTTTTTAATTCTGCTGTAATCATAACATTTGCCTGGCACTTGTAATGTGAAAATCACAGAATCACAGAATCACAGAATGTTAGGGATTGGAAGGGACCTCGAAAGATCATCTAGTCCAATCCCCCTGCCGGAGCAGGATTACCTAGACCATATCACACAGGAACGCGTCCAGGCGGGTTTTGAATGTCTCCAGAGAAGGAGACTCCACACCCTCTCTGGGCAGCCTGTTCCAGTGTTCGGTCACCCTCACTGTAAAGAAGATTTTCCTCATATTTATGTGGAACATCCTGTGTTCCAGCTTGCACCCATTGCCCCTTGTCCTGTCAAGGGATGTCACTGAGAAGAGCCTGGCTCCATCCTCATGACACTTGCCCTTTACATATTTATAAACATTAATGAGGTCACCCCTCAGTCTCCTCTTCTCTAAGCTAAAGAGACCCAGCTCCCTCAGCCTCTCCTCATAAGGGAGATGTTCCACTCCCTTAATCATCTTCGTGGCTCTGCGCTGGACTCTCTCTAGCAGTTCCCTGTCCTTCTTGAACTGAGGGGCCCAGAACTGGACACAATATTCCAGATGCGGCCTCACCAGGGCAGAGTAGAGGGGGAGGAGAACCTCTCTCGACCTGCTGACCACACCCCTTCTAATCCACCCCAGGATGCCATTGGCCTTCTTGGCCACAAAGGGCTGGCTCATGGTCATCCTGTTGTCCACTAGGACCCCCAGGTCCCTTTCCCCTACGCAGTTCTCCAATTTTTTTGATTCATTTTTTTTTGTCATAAACAGGCTTTTCCTATCCAAACAAAAGTCCCATTTGCTGGAGCCTGACTGCAGTACTTCCAGTAAAAGTTGCCAATAACAGGGATTGGATAAAAGAAATAATTTCACCCCCATATTACAGATAATAAAACTGAGGATATGAGAGACTGAGTCATGTATACATTACAGCGTAGAAAATCTAAGATGGGACTGAACTAAGATCTCTTGAATTCCCATTCACTTCTTCGGTGGTTAAAAGATAAATAAATAAATAAATAGAATCTCTTCCAGGAAGTCATTTTGTTGAAACTTCTTTAGCATTGAGACTAACAAAATAATTTCATTTTTACAATGCTATTAAGAATATGATTGAAATCTCAGTAGTATTCATTTCAGTATTTTAAACATCACTTTATAAGAATATTTTTAAAAGATATCATTTCTTTGACTAGTATCCAGCCATGCAGCATTTTCATGTCTTGTAAAAAATAAATTTTCTCAAAAATATGTATTTGCATTTAAATTAGACGTAAACGAGCATTTATGATCCTTTCCAAATAAAGTGAAATCTTCAGTTCTTTTGCTACTGTGCTGGAATAAACAGGCTAATTTATACCCCTTGAAAAAGCAATTTTTTAGCTAAATGCTGATCCTAACGCTGTATTTGCAGAAGCTGAACTGTTTATCTGCTTCGCCCACAGACACCATACAGGGCATATGTAGGACACATTGAGTGGCTGGAATTAGCAAAGCCATTTGTGAACTGCAAATAAATATATCATTTGCACATAATTCTCTGTGATAATAGTCAAATTAGAGAAGGTGATAGCACCACCATTTTTTTTTCAAATTGGTGTTTATGGAAATGATTACTTTATCCAGTTCTTGTACTCCTCAGAGCAGAAAAGAAATCAGAAACAAGACATCTTAAGATATATTAGAAATAAGTGGTCAAAACTCTAAAATTCAGTGTATATTAGAGTTATGGGAAGTTCCTTTTTTCAGGAACTGGAAGGGATATTTTGCTCACATCCATTCTAGTTTAAAACCCTGATTAAGCACTTCCTTAACCTTATGGATGTTGGTGGATCTAAGTGCTTGCTGAACTGTTACCACATAAGCTCTTCCTTACCCTCACATGCATTGATGTGGCTTGGTGCATGCTAAAATACGATCACATCTTTGCTTTACAATGTTGGAGTCTAAATGTGATGAGAACCTGGCCCAAGGAGACCAGACAGACTCAGTGCAGGGAAATGAGTAGGATAAAGGGTTGACATGCCAGCTCAAAGAACATCTGTTAGCACATTTCAAAGAGAGTTGAGCAATTTTAAAGGCAGTGAAAACCTTTGTCAGCTTCTTGCTAAGTCCATAATTGATCTGTAAAGGCTTTTTTCAAAGTGCCATCAGAAGAAAGAGAGAAATGAGTTTAGAATTTTGTGGTGCTCTGGATCCTCTTGATCCAGCTGAACCTTTTTTAGAAATAGAAAAACCAGCACTCCAGGATCATCATTTTTCAGATCAAGGTGAAAATATGGCAGCAGCACTGCCTCTCCCTTTTCATCCCACATATTAGGTCATGACCAAAGAGTTCAAAGGGAGTCTAAAGCATCACATACAGTAGTCAACAGCTCCCCGCTTTCTCCAGGGACCAGGTGTAAGAGAGGAGCAAGTGTAGGCTGTGATTATTGTCTGCAAAATTTTATGTCACTTTTACTTTCTGGCAGCAGCTCAGTTCCTTATGGGAGTGAATGAGTGTCAATACTTGCAGAAATGAATTATAACTGCTTCTCTTCCTGAGTCTTGAAGAAACCAAGCTGCTACTGAGAATAATGCTGCGCAGACACACGATGAACCAAAAGAGGTTTGTACTACCAAAATTTTGAGAACACTGGCATAGCATTAATCACTGTCATTTGCTAGCAGAAACAATCATCTGAGTGCAATCACTTCTTCATTGCTAAAGACATTTGCCTTTGCCCAGACTACTAAAGTCTGATTTTTTTCAGCAGAAATCTCTCTTGCAGCTGCCACTGAGAACCACAACTGACAGCAGAAGCAGACAGATATTTGTGATATTTTGGTGTCTCTGTTTACAAACATAAGCTCAGAAAGTCAGCAAAAAATGTGTTTATTGCAGAATAGAGTCACATATATATGAATATTTCATATATGTAAATAGTCATATCTTGAATATTTCTCCACTGCTTGGACCTATAGTACCATGAGAAGACTAGCTATGTCTCACTTTGTCTTCATCTTACCCAAAGAATACACCATTATAGTTTCCAACTTTTCACCAGATATCTGGAGCAGAGGTAGGGCTGCAAATGAGATAAGCATCCTCTGAAATGAGACTTCCTCTTTCTGCTCTATTTCACTCAGTCATGACTGCTAAAGCACTTCTGCACTGTGGGCAAGTAATGTCTTTATGGGATGTTTTATCATGAATCTTCACTAGGCAACTATTAATCTTAAATCATACTTTTATCAAGTGTTTATTCTTTTGTTCCCCTCAGGTTTGTGATATCAATATCACACCTGTCACAAACAATGACAAATGGCATCTTCTCCATTGCTGAAAACAAAGATGCTTGAGAGGAAGTGACTTAGTAAGAATTCAAAGAGATAACACTTGATCTAGGAATGAGAGTGAAAATGTCCAGCAAAAAGGCATTATATTGACAAGCCCATGTAGATATCTCTGTGGCAAAGAAGAGAAGAGCAAATAGGTCATGTTGCCATGAGAGGCTGTAGATGCCCCATCCCTGAAAACATTCAAGATCAGGTTGGACAGTGCTCTGACCAACCTGACCTAGTTAAAGATGTCCCTGCTTCTTGCAGGGGGATTGGACTAGATGGCCTTTAAAGGTCCCTTCCAACCCAAACTATTCTATGATTCTATGATCCTATGAACATGGTCAAACAGCTGCATAAGACTGAACTATTTGTAAAATTACCTCTTCACAGCCAGAAAATACCCATCAGCTGCACATGATAACTCACCAAGTGTGTACTTCAGTGCATGCGAATGTGGAATAAAAGGTTTGCTTTCCTGAACACTCCAGTGGTTTATTTTAGACTTTAAAGGACTAGAGAAACACATATGAAATTATTGCATCTCTGAGACACTTGCGTCTCAGCTGCAGAAAGTCATCACTAGCACCTGAGAGTCCAGCCCTTACCAGTATTTTCATCTCCATTATGAGGAATTAACTTCCTCCAGAGACAGTAAATACAATAACATGAAGCTTGAGCTGGCTGTCAATGAGTCCCTGAAACGACCTACAAAATCAGGTCTCCTCCTGCCCCCTTTATCAGAGATGCAAAGCCAGTAACAGGTGTAATAGGTGGAGTGAGTTTATTCCTCACATGAGATTTCTGTCATATTAGTCAAACAAGAGTGTGATTCAGGAAGGTTTATTTTCCTTACTGGAAGTTTAACTTAGTTTATATCCCAGACAGCAAATCATTTATTGAGAAATAAATTATGTTCATCTGTTGCTCTATCGGTTAAAAAAAACCCCCACAACATAACGCATAGACTCATCTCAAATTAAAAAAGTGAAAGGGACCATAGCATAGAATCAGAGAATGAATATAACTGAATATCAATAAACCAATGGTGATGAATACTAGTCTCTATGGGAACTTGTGGTCTCATAACAACAAATAAAGAAGCAGGATTTGAAGCTGGATGGATGATAATGAGACACAGATAAAAATGCTGGCAGTGTCACTGGCATGAATAAAGGAGTTATGAACAGAGTATTAGAAATATCTTTACCTTTTTTTCTCTTCCATTTATCTTTTGGAAAGAACATTTGGAATATCGTAAGTACCTGTTTGCATGTCTCTCCCAGTAATTGTTTAATACCTAGTCAGTTTCAAAAGAACAAACAAATTGGGAGACACTCAGAATAACTTATATTTTGTCATTAAAAAGTTATAAAAAATGGGTAGCTGAGAGAACTGAGAACTTAGAAGTGCCACACAGAGGGAAAAATCATAACGTGAGCACTTAGCTTCTAAGACATCAGAGAACTCATAAGGATTTCTCTAAGTGGTTATATTATTATTTTGAGTATAAATACTTCTTATTCATATATAAACATAGATAAAGGAAAGAAAGATCATAGAATCATAGAATCATAGAATCATAGAATGGTTAGGGTTGGAAGGGACCTTAAAGACCATCTAGTTCCAACCCCTACACCATGACAGGGACACCTTCGATTAGACCAGGTTACTCAAAGCCCCATTCAACCTGGCCTTGAACACTGCCAGGGAGGGGGCAGCCACAGCTTCTCTGGGCAACCTGGGACAGGGTCTCACTACCCTCACAGGAAAGAATTTCTTCCTAATATCTCTTCTAAATCTACCCTCTCTCAGTTTAAAACTGTTAACCCTCATCCTATCACTACATGCCCTTGCAAAAAGCCCCTCTCCATCTTTCCTGTAGGCCCCCTCCGGGTACTGGAAGGCTGCTAGAAGGTCTCCCCAGAGCCTTCTCTTCTCCAGGCTGAACAAGCCCAACTCTCTCAGCTTGTCTTCAGAGGAGAGTTGCTCCAGCCCTCTGATCATCTTCGTGGCCTCCTCTGGACTTGCTCCAACAGCTCCATGTCCTTCGTACATCAGGGGTCCCAGAGCTGAATGCAGTACTCCAGGTGGGGTCTCACAAGAGCACAGTTTAGGGGCAGAATCACCTCCCCTGACCTGCTGGCCATGCAGCCCAGGATATGGTTGGCCTTCTGGGCTGCAAGCACACATTGTCAGCTCATGTTGAGCTTCTCATCACAGAATCACAGAAAGGTTAAGGGTTGGAGGGGATCTCTGGAGATCATCTAGTCCAACCGCCTACCAAAGCAGGTTCACCTAGAGCAGGTTGCACAGGGTCGCATCCAGGCGGGTTTTGAATATCTCCAGAGAAGGAGACTCCACAACCTCCCTGGGCAGCCTGTTCTAGTGCTCTGGAACTCATCAACCACCACCTCCAAGTCCTTCTCCTCAGGGCTACTCTCAATCCATTCTCAGCCCAGCCTGTATTTGTGCTTGGGATTGCCCCGACCCACGTGAAGGACCTTGCACTTGGCCTTGTTGAAATTCATGCAGTTCACAGAGGCCCACCTCTCAGGCCTGTCAAGGTCCCTCTGGATGGCATCCCTTCCCTCCAGCATGTTGACTGCACCACACAGCTTGGTGTCGTCGGCAAACTTGCTGAGGGCGCACTCAATCCATCTGTCCATGTTACTCACAAAGATGTTAAACAGCTCCAGTCCCAATACCGACCCCTGAGGAACGCCACGCGTCACTGGTGTCCACTTGGACATTGAGCTGTTGACTGCAACATTTTGAGTGTGACCATCCAGCCAATTCCTTATCCACCGAGTGATCCATCAGTCAAGTCCCCGTCTCTCCATTTTAGAGACAAGCATGTTGTGCAGGACATTGTCAAATGCTTTGCCAAGTCCATGTAGATGACATCAGTTGCTCTTCCCCTATGCACCAGCTATACACCAGTTGTTACCCCATTGTAGAAGGCCACCAAATTTGTCAGACACAATTTGTCCCTATTGAAGCCATGTTGGCTATCACCAGTCACCTCCTTATTTTCCATGTGCCTTAGCATAGATTCCAGGAGGATCTGCTCCAGTCACAGAGGTGACCTGATGAGGTGCATCCATGGGTCCTGAGGAAACTGGCGGATGAAGTGGCTAAGCTGCTATCCATCATTTTTGAGAAGTCGTGGCAGTCTGGTGAAGTTCCCATGACTGGAAAAGGGGAAACATAGCCCTCATTTTTAAAAAGGGAAAAAAGGAAGAACCCCTTCAGGTTCCTTAGATGGTCTTGAACCTGATCTTCTCCTACATTGGGCAGTTCTTCATCCTCCCAGTCCCTGCCTTTGCCTTCTGCAATTTGGGTGGTGAGGCTAGAGCTCTTGCTGGTGAAGACTGAGGCAAAAAAGTTGTTGAGTACTTCAGCCTTGTCCATATCCCAGGTAACCAGGTCTCCCTTTTCCTCCTGGAGGGGCCCACATTTTCCCTAGTCTTCCTTTTATCACTGACATACCTATAGAAGCATTTCTTGTTGTCCTTGACATCCCTGTCCAGATTTAATTCTATCAGGGCTTTAGCTTTCCTAACCTCATCCCTGGCTGCTTGGACAATTTCTCTGTATTTCTTCCATGCTACCTGTCCCTGCTACCAGCCTCTGAAGGTTTCCTTTTTGTGCCTGAGTTTATCCAGGAGCTCCTTGTTCATCCATACAGGCCTCTCAGTGTTTTTGCCTGACTTTCTCTTTGTTGGGATGCATCGCTCCTGAGCCTGGAGGAGGTGATCCTTGAATATTAACCAGCTTTCTTCGGCCCCTGTTCCCTCCAGGGTTTTATCCCATGGTAGTCTACCAAGCACATCCCTGAAGAGGACCTGAAGTCTGCTCTCCTGAAGTCCAGGGTAGTGAGTTGCTGTGCATCCTCCTCGCTACCCTAAAGATAAAGACGGATTTACACACACTTGATGTTCATGTTTGCTAAAAGCTTGTCTTAGATCTCAGTTTATCTTTGTGGCCAAAATGAGTCTGTCTTAACACACAAACCCATAGCAAAGCAAGCTTCATGAGCTCCAGTGTTTACAGAATAATTTGTGCACCTAATTTGTTCTTATCAGAAAACTTTAAAAGAAGTGTTTCTATCTGCCTCTTTCTTTCAAAGATCACCTCTCTCCTCTCCTGAACTTTCTCGATTAATCAAAGACAACTTCGTTACCTAACTTTTTCATTCTGCTCTCGTTTTTCCCAGGGATGAGTCCTAATTCCTGGTCTCAAAGACTTTTTCTGAACCTTCTCTTCCATTTGTATTCTAACTAAGGAAAGTACTCCTGAAAAATGAATGAGAGCAAAAATATAAATAAATAAATAAATAAATCCACAGAAACCTTTGCTTTAAATTCAGTATGCAACAAATGGAAGATGGATGGCATTCCAGATCACATCCATTATATTTTCATTATGATGACAACATATGAATCTCTGACAGTTCTGGACTGAAGTTCACGCATTAATCAAACGCTGTCTTCATTGTTTCGCTGGCACTTTTTCATTAAAACAGTTGCAGTTGAGCTATAGTCTTATAAGTTATTCCTAAGCTGGCTCCTTTTCAAGTACAAATGCTATCTAGTCCTGAAATATCTATTTCCAGGCATATGTAGATTTTGAAGCACAGTAGGGGGGAGATACAATCTATTTTTTAAAAGAAAGACTGTGACAGAAGATGATATCTAGTGTGTCTGACAGTGACTATGTGTTGCTTACTGTAATTTCTCTAATCTATGTATAAGTGCTCTCTTATCATTATCTCACATACTTCTATAAATTCATCCTCACAAACGAACAGGTTTTACAGAAGAACTGGTGAAGACTTTTACTAGAGGGGAAACAAGGCACAGAAGAAACAGCTTGCACAAAAGGACAAGACAAGAAGTACTTCTGGGATTGTATCTAACTCTTCTCCTGTATCAAACTATTACTTGAAAGAATGGGGAAACTTTTTCCCAAAGTCTGGCAAAGCATTCAAGAAACATCCTGGATCAATTAATATTATCATGTTCATTTACATTACTGAACAACTCTGAATTTTGAAATCAATATTTACCAATTCAAGTTTGCTACACCTAAAGACATCTGCACTGGTTCAGGTCAGCACTCCATCTCCTAGAATAATCTGTCTTCAGGTTTGGAAATAGGTGGAGAAGCAGGGCAGAGTAAGAACAAGGCAAGCATATCATACAGTATTACAATAATTCAGTTTGGAGGAGACTTCTGGAGGTCTCTAGTCAAAAATCCTACACAAAGGAGGCCCAACTTCCGAGCTAGATGGGGTTTTCCATCCAAGAATGGAGGTTGCACAACATCTCTGGGAAACTTCTAGTGCTTTACAGCAGCTTCTTTGTCCTTATACCCAATAGGAATATTTCTTGCTGTGCAATGTACATGTTGCCTCTTGTCCTTTCACTGTGACCTCCAAGAAGAATTTGCTTCTGTCACTGTGTGTGGGGCTGAGCTAGTGGCTGTGTGGTGCTTAGCTGCCTACCAGGGTTAAACCACAAAAGCTCTAACCTTTTATTAAAGCACATGATGACACAAGGACTAAGCACCCTTTTAGATCCCACAAACCATTCTCAGTAACAATACTGGTCAGAATGTTTCCACAGGGTTTGTTGAAAATAAATAGTAACTTTTCAGCAGACTCCTGAGATGTCTGTTTAAAAATTTCTAATGAAACTTTTTAGGACCTCTCTGTTAAAGAAAATTGGCAGAGTCCGGGTCTCTAGGTTTGCCGGTTTTATTAAACAACTCAGAGTTGGACCACCACCGCAGTGAATGGTACCTGACTCAAATTCACTATCGGTTTATATAGAAACTAATAATCAATTACATCATAAACATTTCATAAGCTTCTGTTAATAATCCACTAACTATTTCAATTCCTCTTTCTTCCTTTGTCAAGAGTCCACAAAAGTCCATTCTTTTCCATTGGTCAGCTGATCTTTATGTTCTGGTTTCGCTCCGACTCCGGTCGACACCCTGTCCTCGATGTTCTTGCTGTGATCGGCGTCCTTGATGTTCTTGCTGTGATCAGTGTCCCATCCTGATCCAGGTTGATCAGAGTCCGGTTCCCACCGCCAGTGTCTCCTAAACATTCAACCTTAAAAACAACTAAAGTTATATTTAAAACCTTATCTATACTAATTTTTATTTCTAAGTGTCCTATATTTCTTTTAAGGTAAAGAAAAGGTTAACCATACATCCCCTTTACTAAAATCATCAGAAGGTAATACTTCTAGGCCTACTCCTGCTTAGCTACTCATTAAACTTTGATTGATGATTTGTTCAGTCATAGGTCAGGATTACACAAGGAGCTTTGAGAACAATATTCATGGATTGTGAAAGCCCACCTGTGTTTATTCAGATAGACTTATATTAATTATTCTATTCACTATTCTATTTCACCCCTATTGATTCTTGTCTCCCTAACTCATAAGAACTTTCACATTAATTATGTGAAAATTTCTATAACACTCGCAGCCCTTAGCACCCACTGCAGCCACTACTGGAGCAGAACAGGAAGTCCTTAGTCATCCTTAACTGCTATCTACATTATTTAGATATTTTCCTTATATTCCTGTCTTTATTTCTTCAAGGTTTAAAGCTGGGCTGGCTATTAAACAGATGGTAGATGCTCTCTATTAACCCTTTCCTTCCTCCAGAAATGAGAACAAGGGGAAGGAAAAGAGAAAAGGAGACTCACTGGCTGGAAAGTTAAAACAGTTTTAATAAACAATAACAATGAAAAAGAGTATAATAATAATAATGAAAATAGTTAAATATATACAAATATATAAAAAAACAATATTGAGCTCGCCGGATGATGATTACATCACCACTGGCACTGCAGGGCAGGCTCCGGTAAGTCCCAGACTGGACTCAGTGGCAGACGGGAACTGGATTCAGGAACTCATGGATTGGGATCGAAGGCAGGATGAAAACGGACAGAGTCTTCTTTGGACACTGACCACAGAAGAAGAGAGCATGACCTTCGTGATCCCTCAGCTTTAAACTGAGAATGACTTGTATGGTATGGAATAGTTCGTTGGTCGATTTTAGGTCACCTGTCCTGTCTGCTCCTCTGCAAGTGCGATTCTTTTACAGACTTTCACTTGAGGAACATAAGAAACGTAGCGTGATATTGGTTTCTATAGGAATAAGTATAAGCAAGAGCCTTTCCGCATACCATTCATGCCATTACCTTAGTAATAACTATAAACTTCAAGCATTATCAGTTCTGGAAGCGGACACAGTCTGACAAACGTAGTTAAATTCAGGAAGTGCAGTTACTTAGAAGAAAATGAAAGGACTGAAAGGAAAATTTGTTCTGTTCTAGTCCAAACCAGGACATATTTTTACAGTCAATTCTACCATTTTCATTCATAAAGGATTGATTAACACTGCTTACATTTATTTTGGTTTCTAGTATATGTAAGAAGAATGGCTCATACCCAACCTACAGTGCTTCTAACCAAATGTCTCACCATGCATTTTGTTTCTCTTATCATTTTTGCATTTTGTAGCTTCTGAATTATATTAATTACTATAACTCTTTCTTCCTTCAATTTGTTTATAGATATATATTTCTATGTCTATCTATAAATTTTCATCCTTGTATAGCTTATTTTTATTTTCCTGTCAGCACAGGCTGACTAATAATCGCTGTCGCCTTTCTCGAACTGTCATTTCTTGATCATCTAGTAAAATGTAATTATAGTTTATAATTTTTCATTTTATCGTGTATTGCTTTTTATATTTCTAAAGCTAATTGAAGCAAAGTAGACAGTGTTTGCCTCCTTCTGCCCAATAGGTCATATCATAGGTCTAGAATAAATGCAGACACATTGACCTCCAATAACACATTTTTCCTTCTCCTATATATTGAAATATTTTTGTGACAACCAGCTCTCTGTCTTTGGTTGAAATATTTCTGAAATATTGCATTTCACACATATACATGGAGCTGTTCCTGTGACACAAAATAAAATTGGACGCTGCACTATCTTCCAAGAGATGAAATAGTGAACTCAATATCCTAGTGACTTTGTAGGCAAAGAAGGCATTAAGTACCTCAGCCTTTTCCTCATCCTTTGTCACTATGTTTCACCCTGCATCCAATAAAAGATGGAGATTCTTCTTAGGCATCTTTTTCTTGCTAATGTATTTATAGAAACATTTTTTATTTTCTTTCACTGCAGTAGCCAGATTAAATTCTTGCTGGGCTTTGGCCCTTTTAATTTTCTCCCTGCATAGCCTCACAACATCTTTGTAGTCCTCCTGAGTTGCCTTTTCCTTCTTCCAAAGGCCATAAACTCTCCTTTTTTCCCTGAGTTCCAGCCAAAGCTCTCTATTCAGCCAGGCTGGTCTTCTTCCCCACTCAGAGAACAACTACAAGTTGTTCTCTGTGTACCCAACCCCTGAGCTGGAGGACAGGAGCATAATGAAGCCCCCATAATCCACGGGGAAAAGGTTACCAACCTGCTACGGCACTTAGACATACAAGTCTATGGGGCCCGCTGAGATCCACCCAAGGGTACTCAGAGAGCTGGCGGAAGGGCTCACCAAGCCACTTTCCATCATTTGTCAGCAGTCCTGGCTAATTGGGGAGGTCCCAGGTGACGGGAGGTTGGCAAATGTGATGATCATCTACAAGAAGGGCTGGAAGGAGGAATCTGAGAAACTAAAGGCCTGTCAGTCTGTCCTTGGTGCTGGGGAAGGTTAAGGAGCAAATCGTCTTGAGTGGCATCATGTGGTACATACAGGACAATCAGGCGATCAGGCCCAGTCAGCATGGGTTTATTAAAGGCAGGTCCTACTTGACTAACCTGACCTCCTCTTATGACAAGGTGACCCACTTACTGGATGAGGGAAAGGCTGTGAATATTGTGTACCTAGACTTCAGTAAAGCCTTTGTCACTGTCTCCCACAGCATTCTCCTGGAGAAACTGGCTGCTCATGGCTTGGATGGGCATATGCATCGCTGTGTAAAAAACTGGCTGGATGGGCCCAAAGAGTTGTGTTGAACGGAGATAAATCCAGTTGGCAGCCAGTTACAAGTGGTGTTCCCCAGGACTCAGTATTAGGACCAGTTATCTTTCAGACCTTTATCAACAATCTGAACAAGGGGATCGAGTGCACCCTCAGTAAGTTTACAGATGACACCAAGTTGGGCGGGAGTGTTGATCTGCTTGACGGTAGGAAGGTTCTGCAGAGGAATCTGGACAGGCTGGATTGATGGGCTGAGGCCAATAGTATGAGAGATTCAACAAGGCCATGTGTCGGGCAGATGTAGATATGTAGATGTGGTGCTTAGGGACATGGTTTAGTGGTGGACTTAGTGCTAGGTTAACAGTTGGACTCAATGATCTTAAAGGTCTTTTCCAACAAAAATGATTTGATATTTCTCCGAAAATGTTTAGAATGAACTCAGAAATTGATGGAGAGTTACAGGCAGAGATCCAAATATAAACCTTGCTTTGGACCCCCTTTTATCATGAAACTTTAGGGCTGGCTGTTGCCTGAATTTTTTTGAAGCAGCTACCAGCATTGCACAAGCATCATCCTGCTGCTCTCCTTGGTCTCTCTCTGGACAGCTCCCTGTATCTGAAGTGCTTCAGCATTTAAATAAATACCCAGCTTAATTTTCCATAAGTAGACAAATGTTATAAAGAACTGCAAGCAAATATGCTAGTTTTTACCTCCCACAGGTCTAGACTTAGCACAACACAAGCTCAGTTCAATCTCTCATAGATGAGGGACTCCTCAGAAATGAGTTTGATATTGTGCTCTCCTCCTTGCTTTACCCATCAGGACCTTTTACACTTTCTCCTGAAAAACTTGTCCAGTTTTTCTGTCTCCATTCTCTGCAGCCCTGGGAGCTCCTTGCCTTATTTCACACACAGAATCACACACAGAATCAACCAGGTTGGAAGAGACCTCAGGGATCATCGAGTCCAACCGCTGCCCCTACACCACCCTGTCAACTAGACCATGGCACTAAGTGCCATGTCCAGTCTTTTCTTAAACACGTCCAGAGATGGTGACTCCACCACCTCTATTTGTTCCCAGTTAACAGAAAACTACTAATGGCTAACAGTTTTCCATGTAAAAGCAGCTGGTTTCCTTAAACCTTTCCTCAACGTAGTGACTTCACCCCCCTGGGTAGGGACACTAAGCCAAGTATATCTGCAAGGAAATATTTTTCCACCTTCTTTCTGAAGAAAATTTATATATGGCTACATTATCTGCTTGTCCATGCTAATGATGTTTTAGTCTGCTTATTCAGCAGAAAGATACAGCTCATGAAGGAAACATGTATCAAAAATTTTAATGAAAATGAATTATTTAACTCAATGAGAGACCCAAATTAAAGTCCTCAATATACTGTGAGATCAGTCATCTCAACAGACACTGGAGAATCCATGTAATGGAGCTAGAAACAATCAGACCTCATAGTTCCTCTAAATATACACCATATTTTAAATCTCATTAGAGTGCGTCCCTTTAAGAAGAAAGACTAGTTAGGCACGAGCTTGTTTAGGCCACCATTTTATTTATTTGGGTCTTATTAAAGTGCTTTATTCCCTGATGTGTTAAAGTGATTGTTCACTGAGCGGAGAGACATAACAGTTTTTATTCTGATATTGATTGGGAAGTTATTTGCACTGATAACTCTTTTTATCTTCTCAGTCACCACTGTGCTGCTGGGATCTTGTTCTTGACCAGAAATGAATTGCACCTAGTATTCCAGTTTGGAATAGTGCATATCATTAATCCTGTGACAGCCTTGGCTATCTTTGCAAAATATTTACAAAATATTTACCTGCACAGAAGTATATTTGTCTTGCAGGGCTCTTTGTTTCTATCTATGTGTATGTAGTACAGTGGATTCATTACTTTTGTCTCATGTGAGGGATGGCCAAATGATGGTCCAGAAACAAAATCTGGCCATAGATCTGACCTTTGAGGATGCAGGCTGGTCAGAAAGCTGGGCATGTTACACGTGCTGTTTTATGCTACACAGGAGGCTGCATGTGGGTGTAAAACTGCACTGGTTTATTCTGTCAGATGCAGCAACATGCAATGATGGTGTCACTGTGCTCTGCACAGATTTTGCCACCGAATATCTACAAAAGCAAATTTCTGATAGCACAAAGAAATGATAATCTCTGGTGCAGATTATTTAAACCATACATGTGAAGACCAAGTGCCTAACAGGACAAAAACATGTCTATAATATCATACAGAGCTGCATCACTGAAAACAGTTACAGAGAACAGGCTCAGAACCAGGAGCTCTTCAACACTTTTTTATTTTTTTAATTTTTATTTTTATTTGAGGAGTAGTGTTATCATACATACAAAATTTACAGTGTGACAGTACAATTCTGTGAAGAGAAAGAAGAGATTTCATTTCATTTTCCTAATAATAAAATCAGTGATTTAAAGGCTGCTGTATCTTCTTTTAAACATCGAATTCCTCATCTCAGTTCCTCCCGAGACCATGGAGAAATGTATTTGTAAAGGGAAACAGATATATTGGAGAAGTAACAGTACCTCATGAACAACCAATAAACCATAAAGTAATTATTGATCAAAATATTTTTCTTGACAGCATTAATTTGAGAGGATCTGAGAATTTGTTTTTGACATATACGTTATAGAGAAAAAAAAATATTGTTCAGAAACACAGCAAATGAGGTAGTGAAGCAGAACATCCCCTCCTTTACCCCCCTAAACTGGCTTATAGTTTATAACTAGAAGGCTAAAAAAAAAAACCCATTACAATATTGATTGCACTTTGTTATTCTGCTTTAGTGATTAAATACATCAGCCACACCGTCAAAGCATTAAGTCCTGATTAATCATTCTCAGAACCCCAGGAGTAATATACAGAGCATTTATTTAAAGTGTAGGTAGAAAGATCAGTTCAGGATTTATTCTTAAGTCAACTGGAAGCGTCCTTTGACTTTCCTTGGGCTTCAATTTCTTTTGCTTCAATTTCTCCCAGTTCCTTACAGTTCTTATAGCTGACAACAAAAAAAAATACCTTGGGGCCGGAATCTGCAATTTGGGAATTGTGAATGTATTTAAGGCTGAGGTGCTGTGCTAGCGTGGTGGGTTAACCTTGGCCCGCTGCCCGCTCAGATGGTCACTCACTCCCGCTTCTCTATGGGTCATGAAAGAAAATAAGGTGAGAAAGCTCATGGGAAAAGACAGGGAGTTCAATTGCCAATTATCATCAAAGGCAAAACAGACTATACTTTTATTTGTTGCCAGTTCAAGTAGTTTTGGGTAGTGAGACACAAAGACAACCACTAAAACAACACCTTTGACTGTTATTCCCTTTTATCCCAAGCCCAGCGTCACCCCTTCACTCCTGACTCCTCTCCCCTCAAGGGGTGCAGGAGATGGAGATGGGGGTTGTGGTCAATTCAAAATTGACATGACTTCTCTAGTCGTCATGGGGGTTTAAGTCTTTGGGAAGATTTCATCTCTCCCCAAATCTTCTCCCTCCCTGGGCATCAGTCACAGAGATTTCACAGAATCACAGAATCACAGAATCACAGAATCACAGAATGTTAGGGATTGGAAGGGACCTCGAAAGATCATCTAGTCCAATCCCCCTGCCGGGGCAGGATTGCCTAGACCATATCACACAGGAATGCGTCCAGGTGGGTTTTGAATGTCTCCAGAGAAGGAGACTCCACAACCTCTCTGGGCAGCCTGTTCCAGTGTTCAGTCACCCTCACCGTAAAGAAGTTTTTCCTCAAATTTAAGTGGAACCTCCTGTGTTCCAGCTTGCACCCATTGCCCCTTGTCCTGTCAAGGGATGTCACTGAGAAGAGCCTGGCTCCATCCTCATGACACTTGCCCTTTACATATTTATAAACATTAATGAGGTCACCCCTCAGTCTCCTCTTCTCTAAGCTAAAGAGACCCAGCTCCCTCAGCCTCTCCTCATAAGGGAGATGTTCCACTCCCTTAATCATCTTCGTGGCTCTGCGCTGGACTCTCTCCAGCAGTTCCCTGTCCTTCTTGAACTGAGGGGCCCAGAACTGGACACAATACTCCAGATGCGGCCTCACCAGGGCAGAGTAGAGGGGGAGGAGAACCTCTCTCGACCTGCTGACCACACCCCTTCTAATACACCCCAGGATGCCATTGGCCTTCTTGGCCACAAGGGCACACTGCTGGCTCATGGTCATCCTGTTGTCCACTAGGACCCCCAGGTCCCTTTCCCCTACACTGCTCTCCAACAGCTCTGCCCCCAACTTGTACTGGTACATGGGGTTGTTCTTGCCCAGATGCAGGACCCTACACTTGCTCTTGTTATATTTCATTAAATTTCTCCCCGCCCAACTCTCCAGCCTGTCCAGGTCTCTCTGAATGGCTGCACAGCCTTCCGGCACATCAGCCACTCCTCCCAGTTTTGTGTCATCAGCGAACTTGCTGACAGCGCACTCTATTCCCTCATCCAAGTCATTAATGAATATATTGAATAGAACTGGTCCCAGAACCGACCCTTGCGGAACTCCGCTAGACACAGGCCTCCAACTGGACTCTGTCCCACTGACCACCACTCTCTGGCTTCTTTCCTTCAGCCAGTTCACAATCCACCTCACTACCCGATCATCCAGACCACACTTCCCCAGTTTAGCTGTGAGGATGCTGTGGGAGACCGTGTCAAACACTTTACTGAAATCGAGATAGACCACATCCACAGCTTTACCATCATCTATCCACCGGGTAACATCCTCATAAAAGGCTATCAAGTTGGTTGAGCAAGACTTCCTTGCTCAACAATTCAATTGCTCAGCAAATTCAATTTGCTGGAACAAACTCTGGTCTCCTGTACAGCAGCTTGCTGCTTCTTTCTTCCCCTGGCTTTTAACCTGTCAGTCCCAGATCCTGTATGTCTGTTTACTTTCAAGTCACAGAATCACAGAATCAACCAGGCTGGAAGAGACCTCCGGGATCATTGAGTCCAACCATTGCCCTGACACCACCATGTCAACTAGACCAGGGCACTAAGTGCCATGTCCAGTCTTTTCTTAAACACATCCAGAGATGGTGACTCCACCACCTCCCTGGGCAGCCCGTTCCAATGTCTAATGACCCTTTCTGAGAAGAAATTCTTCCTAATGTCCAACCTGAACCTCCCCTGGCGAAGCTGGAGGCTATGTCCTCTTGTCCTATCGCTAGTTGCCCGAGAGAAGAGGCCAACTCCCACTTCACTACAACCTCCCTGCAGGTAGTTGTAGACTGCATGTCATGCAGATTTTTACCAAAGGGGTAACCTCCCACTCCCTAAGGTAATCTGTTTTGATTGAGGATTGGGCAACTCTAAAAATCTACTATTAATATTATTTTTTTTAAAGCTTTTGCTTTAAAAACTTGAAATATTTTGGACTGGAAACAAAAAAGCAGAAGAGACCATTTGCTTATCATCTAAAATGACAATATAGAAAAACGTAATTCAAATAGAAAAGTAGATGATGCAAGAAAAATTCACATTTGCAAAAAGGTCTGAGCTGGCTTTTTCTATCCTCCAGGCCACTAAGATATCCACCAAGCTCCAAGCTCTTAAACACTATTATCACAGGACAGTATTCAAACTGGTAAAACCAGACTCACAATAGGATTTATAACCTCCAGTCCATTGTTTAATTAATGCAAATACAGGCTCAGTATCTGATTGAGGTCCAGTCAGCTATGATCACAAGAAGCTTGAAGTTCAGGCTTTTCTGAAGGAAATCTTGTAAAGATCGCGTAACACAGAGGGGAAAAAAGTCATGCTAATGTACATAGAAATTGTACAGAATAAAATGTTGCATTAGGAATTTCTTGCTGGTGTCATTGTCTTTAAACTTCACTTCTTAACCCTCATTTGCAAAAAAATGAATGAATAAAATAGAAATTAAAAATGCTATTTCGTGTCAGCGTAGGATTAAATTACAACAAGGAGGAAGAAATGTTTGTCTCTATCTAGGACAGTTAGAGAAGAACAAACAGCCACGGTTTACATTCCTGCCTCTAACCAAAGACTGTCCCTGGGGGGATAGTCTTTGTTTTGGATGAAATTAGCAACATCCAAGCTGTAACAGACAAAGTAAACCAGGAGGAAATTTCAAGCAGATTCTCCAGATGAGTGAGATTGTGACAAATCCGGAGCCACTAAGGACTTCTTGGTTGTCATTATTGCACACAGTGTAGCATTTTCATAATGATGCATGCAATGCTCTGTCTGGCAGAGTTCAGGTTCTCTTCTCCCTTGCTCTTTTGCTATGTGTTTTTTAAAAAGAAATAAATAACCTATGAGTTATTTTAGGTTTGCTATTTGAGAGGTGGTAATTGCATGTGACTAAATTTTAATGTTTGTGTTCAAGATTTCCAAGACTATTTTTGTACAATGCAAGGAAATCTTCCATACCACTAAACAGCTGTGCCTCCCCAGTTTATTCAGAAGAAAGGACTAGTGTGCACACACAAAGATAGATATATCTGTACAGGCAGATGGATATGTTGATCAGTTCATGCTAATATCTGCACTTGATAGTTGTAAACCCTGCATCATGCAAGAATCCGTTCCAGTGAAAAGTGAATAAAAAATTACAACATTAGAAGTAGAAATGAGTTCCTAGATATTGTGTCTTCCTCCTCATAGCACAAGCGAGCTTCTTTTGTTGTATATTCTTGAATTTGTATTGATTTGATGCTGAGCCATGTCTCATGCTGTGCAGGCAGTCCAAATAGAAATGCTTCCTGTGATATATTTTATTCTGAAAATATTTGATAACATCACCGTAGAAATGTCTACATAGTTACATTATTTACCTGATAGAAGAAAATGATGTGTCTTGTTCTTGAAAATATGTACCACGGCTATAGGAGACTGAGTTATTCACTTCCTATCCCTCTGACATGTATTTTTAAAGGTGTAGCTCAGGTAGCTTCTAGTTTTACATGCTGTCTTCTTCTGATATGACTTTAGGAGTCTAAATACACCTCTGTGTCCTAGGGGAGCCTCAGTAACCAGTCCAAAACAATGAATATCTCTAGGCAGGAAAGTGTGTGGAGGTTTTTGTTGCAATTCCCAATTATTATTACAGTTGTACCTGTATTGATGCAGGTATTAACTGTATATTAAGTAGAAGAAATGGAAATAAATAATTTCACTGCCTTTTAGCCCTTAAATCAGTCATATCCAGAGTCTGAAACAGGTAGAGATTATAAGACCTTGAACAGGTTTAATTTTAAATAAACGAAGACAAAATAAATAATTTTAGCATCTGATAACAAATTATTTGAGAATTCTACATTTAAATGGAATCATAATAGAAATAAAAATATTGTCCCTGCGAATAGCAGATGATTTTACCATGATGGATGGAATTAAAATAAATTATAGGAACACTTCTGCAAACAAATAGACATTAATTAAACCTTTATTACAATGTGGGTCTGTAGAAAAACATATTGCACATGTCTGATATGTTAAAAAGTGTTATTAATAGTGCATTAAATACTAACTTTTTTTTTTAGAGTGTAGCTAACTTAGAAAAATAATCCTCTAAATGTAGATCATTTCTTCATTAGGCTCTGGAGAAAATTATTCTCTCCCAGGGGATAAGTAATCTATATTCCTTCCGTTCTTCTGTAACTAGATTGTGTTGGCAAATACAATTGCATTAATAAGATTCCTAATTTCTCAGAGTCTTAGATAAGTTTAAATATAGCATTTTGGCAGTGCTTTTATGATGAATGTATCTATTGCTACAGGCACTCCAAGACCTTTTTTTCAGAGCTATCTACATATAGTTATTTAGGAAAATGTGTTCACTAAGTCCCGGAAGAGTTTAATGCATAATGACTGCCATTCTCTTTTCAAATTAGGTAAATACCTGCGCAAAGCAAGTTAGAACTGCAGCTAGCCATTTCTGTAAGCAATGTTTCCTTTGCTTACCTGATAATAATTGCATGTGTAAATCAGAGGCATTGATACACTTATGTTGCACGTGCAACTGCATGAGTCCTCATAATAATGTATGGAATATATAAAACCCTATTTTCCTGGAGTATTTTGATCCATCAGGCTAAGCATGGATCACCGCATTGCTGCTTCTTCCACTTGTAGATCAGGTGCTCCAGATGTTTTTGTTTGAAAGGATTCTGTGATATATCAAATGATTGACAACAGCTGTAAAATAGCCTGGAAAATGGAAGTGAGCCTGTAAAAAGAATTCCTTAAGGTAGCAATGGTATCCCAGGGAACGTTTGGTGTGACAAGAGCCACCAGAAAGAACAAAATTTCAAAAGTGGGAAAAGAAAGGCTTAGAGCCATGGGTCTTTGAAAAGAGCTTGTAGCCTGTGTGTTAAGGGGTTCGATTTTCTTTTTCCTTTGTAGGGTGGAAAGGAGCTACACAGTGACCAAAGAAGAGCAAGGGGAAACAGAATATATAAAATTACATGTGATCAATTTAGGGAGCAGCTCCAACAGGGTCAATTTGCATTTCTTACTATGTGACATTTGTCAAAGGAAAGAAAAGGAAGTCAGGACAGACTGAGACCTTTATTAGCTCATTTTTCCTACAGTAACTGCCTTTGTACCAGTTCACAGGCTAAGCTCATAAGCAAAGGCATACAATCTCTTTACATTTTATGGCAAAGCACTGCATCCTAAGCCTGGGGAGCCTCTTGATTTACCCAGAATTTTCCTTAACCTTGAATGAAAGGGGCATATTTATAGGTTCAGCACACAAAACTGCATCTTCATTCAAGAACTTGCTATCATTGAGATCTCAATGTGATGCACTGTTAAGCATATTCAGCACAAAACTTTGATCTTCCCTTTCTCCCTGTCATTTTTAGCAAAATATGTCTAACTGACTAGGTAGGGAGCCAGAAACACACCCCTTCGTTCCCAGAATCCTAATGAAGTTTTAAAAATGGGGAATGTGCACTTTCTTTGTAACTACTGCAAAATGGCTGTGCAGCTGCCTATAATGATCTTGAGGAATTTAGTGGAAAAATTAAGTAGTAACTGTTGCTGGATTGTATGTATTCAGTATTTTCACTAGGAATGCAGAAGATGCTGTAGGAAAAGCACTTCAGGCATTAGAAAGAAAGAGATAATGAAAAGATTTAAAGGGATAGGATTAAAATTCCAAATGATCTTGAGAAATTAACATGTGGGGCTGAGATTGGTAGAGTGAGTCTCTTAAAGCGAAATGAAAAGCCATTCTTCTATGGAAAAAGCAATCCAACACAGAACTTAGGCATTCAAGAAAACTGGAAAAGCAGTGCAACAGGAGGTAAAGAGCTGGCATATGATGGAGCATGAGGTATTAGTGTCATATTTGTGAGAAAACATAGGAAATGTTGGTTGCATTAGTCAAACATCACATGTGGAACACAACAAAGAAATAACTGGCAGTGTGAAGCTGAATGGGAGATGTGGCCTCTTTACCAAAAAGGGATTATGGAGGTGCAGATTTTCCCAGTTTGTCCCATGTATTTCCATCAGTGCCAGAAGGATGAAGGAGTTCATGGCTTTTGGGACATCAAACTGTCTTTTCCCCTTGTTAAAATCCTGTCCCCAGCCCATGCAAAATCTCTTTCCAGTTATTTTTTCCCTTTTTACCATTTTTCCCACGACCTGAGGAATAGAAAGCTGAAAGAAACTATCTCAGAAGATGCGCATATTCTACTGTATGGTTTGTTCTTCACCACTGACATGACCCCAAGTACTCTGATAAGGCTTCTGACTGATTTATTATGCTCTCTCTAATCTATAGCCTGTGAGAGCTTTCATCCAGCATTTAAGCAATATAAGTAGAGATTAGGTGGAGAATGTGGGCATAGTCATATTCTTGATCATAGGGTCAAGTAGCTACGACAATGCATGTGTCAACCCACCAACAGCAGAAGGGCTGGTCCGTGGCCTCTTGCAAGGGCTCAACCCACATAACTCTATGCATCTGGATGGACTACGCCCCAAGATGTTGACAGCAATGGTTGACATCATTGTTGCAAGGTCACAGTCTATAATCCTTGAAAAGCCATGGAGATCAGAGGATATCCCTCATGACTGGAAGAGGGCAAAAGTCATACATATCTACAAGAAGGACCCAAAAGAGGACCCAGGAAACTACAGACCTGTTAGTCTTACTTCAGTACCTGGGAAAGTAATAGTAAGAGTCCTTCTAGAAACAATTACAAACCAAATTAAGCTGGTGATTGGGAAAAAGCAACACAATTTACCAAGGGCAAATCATGCCAAACTAACCTGCTCACCTTCTGCAACAGAAGAACATTATCTGTTGACATGGGGAGAACAGTGGTGGTATTTACCTGGATTTCAGCAAAGTGTTTTCCACAGCTTTCTCCTGGATAAAGCGACAAGGTAGAGACTGGATGGGTGGTCTATAAGATGGGTAGGAACTTGGTTAACAGGTCATAGTCAGAGGGTGATGATCAATGTTTTTTACTCAGGCTAGCTAATGGGATCTCCTAGGGATCGAGCCTGGGCCCCATGTTGGTCAACATCTGCATACCAATCTGGATGATGGGATTGAAAGCACCCTCACCAAGTCTGCTGAGGATACTGAACTGGGCAGTGAGGTGGACATGTCAGAAGGGAGAGCCATCTTATAGAGGGACCTGGACAGGCTGGAAGAGTGGGCTAGCAAAAACTGTATGAAGTTTAACAAAGACATAACCATAATGGGACGACATAACCAAAGAACCTAACAGGTTAGGATCTGTGTGGCTGGGGAACAGCCTTGCTGAAATGGACCTGGGGGTCCTGATGGACAACAAGCTGAACAGGAGTCAGCAGTGTGCCACTGGAGCAACAAAGGCAAATCAGATCCTGGGCTGCATCTGCAGGGGTGTTGCTAATAGAGACAGAGATGTGATCACCCCATTCTACTCAGCCCTTGTCAGACCACACCTGGAGTACTGACTCCAGTTCTGGTGTCCACAATTCAAGAAATACGTGGAAAGGGTCCAAAGAAGGGCCACAAAGATGATCAAAGGACTGGAGAACCTGCCCTGTGAGGAAAGACTGAAGGAGTTAGGTCTCTTCCCCCTAGAGAAGAGAAGTCTCAGGGAGACCTCATCACGATTTTCTAGTACTTAAAGGGTGGCTACAAGGAGAAGAGAGGCTTTCTTTTCCCAAGGAGTCACATAGAGAAGACAAAGGGCAATGGGTACAAGTTATACCACAAGAGCTTTCGTCTTGATGTAAGGGATAAATATTTTATAGTGAGAATAATCAATCAATAAAACAACCTCCTCAGGGATGTGGTAGAGTCCCCATCACTGGCAGTTTTCAAGATGTGATTGGACAGGGAGATAGATGATCTCATCTAGGCCCCCTTTCCCATGAAATGGTGGACCAGATGGTCTTTCAAGGTCCATTCCAACCTAGGCTGTTCTATGAGTATATGAATTAATATCTGTCCTACACTATTTTTAGCTTCACCCACTCCATATTCAGACAGATCTGTGAGCAGGATGGCCCGTATGCTTTTCTGAGATTTTTTTTTTCTCCTCAATGTCCCTGTTTCTATATATTTCTGTTAGAGAAGACAGGTTGTGTGTGTATGTGTCACATATAAATTAAATTAGCTATGACCCTTTATACATCAAGCTATGTGTCTCACAACTAAATTCCCATTATGCTGTTGTCAGTTTTTCTCCTAATATCCATAGCAACAGCATTGTCTTGTCAATCAAATACTTCACAAGTTTTGAGGCCAGAAAGGACTATTAAAACATCTTCTCTGGCTTTGTGAAGAATACAAGCCCAAGAAATTTGTCCTGTTTCTCCTGTGATTCATCCAAAATGTGTGTTTGTGAAACATGCCTCCCAGAAAAAACACCTGTATATGACCTGTAAAGCTTAGGAGGATGGAGCATTCACCAAGACCATTGGTAGTTTTAGTCTATGTTAATTATTTTCACATATTTAAGAATTCGTGTCTTGTTTCTAATTTGAATTTATATGTTTTTTGCTTCTGGGCTCTGTTTCTTGTTATGTCTTCAGTAAATTAAAGATCCCTTTACTACCTGGTATTTCTCCCTCTGGAGATATTTAGACTGTAATAGAGTCACCTCTTGATTGTCCTTTTTTAAGATAAACAGCTTGAGTTCTTTATGCCTGATTAAATAAGTCTTACAGCACAGAAAATACCTAACAATTGAAAAGCAAAAAAATCTTCCTCTGTCTTCCTCAAACATTAAAAAAAAATTACATAGCTACTCAAAAGGGAGTACTTATAAGAAAATATAATCTATACAACAGTAACTAGTTAGACTCCAAATACAGAAGATATCCCAGTATGCGTGGTTCTTTAGAATCAATCATAGATTCATAGAATCACAGAATATCAGGTTGGAAGGGACCTCAAGGATCATTTGGTCCAATGTTTCTTGCCAAAAGCATGGTGTAGACAAGATGGCCCAGCACCCCGCCCAGCTGAATCTTAAAAGTGTCTGATGTTGGGGAATCCACCACTTCCCTGGGGTGATTATTCTAATGGCTGATTGTTCTCATTGTGAAAAAATGCCCTCTTGTGTCCAATTGCAACCTCCCCAGGAGTAACTTGTACCCATTACCCCTTTTCCATGTGACTCCTCATGGAAGGGAGTCTCCATTTTCTTTGTAGCCACCCTTTAAATACTGGAACATGGTGATAAGGTCTCCCCTAAGCCTTCTTTTCTCAAGGCTGAACAAACCCTATTCTCTCAGCCTTTCCTCATATGGCAGGCTTCACAGTCCTTCAGTCATCTTTGTGGCCCTTCTCTGGACCCTCTCCAGCCTGTCCACATCTTTTTTGTATATCGGGGACCAAAACTGAACACAGTATTCCAGGTGTGGCCTGACAAGTGCTGAGTAGAGTGGGATAATGACTTCTTTATCTCTGCTGGTGATGTCCTTGTTGATGCAACCTAGCATCCTTTTGGCTTTCTTCGCTGCAGCAGTGCACTGTTCACTCATATTGAGCTTGTTGAGAAGACGATAGATGAAAGGAGAGTTATGAAATAAAGATTAAAATTTTGGATACAGGTTTCTGATAATTAAAGAGACTTTGAGCAGTCTTTGTTCAAAGGATGTAGCCATTGCTTAAAGAGTTGGTATAGAAAGGCCCAAGCATTGCTTATAGTCAAGTAGTCACCATAAACAGAACAAAGCATGCTGTGCGAAACCAGGGAGACTTCACCAATGAGGGCTTGAATGTAACATTAAAAGAAATATCATAACTAAACAATCATTCTGGGATTAGAAGTAATTGTCAACGAAGGTTGTGGAATTGTCATCAAAGGACTTATTCCAGTCTTATTATAAGCTTTCAAGATAATACAATGGTTTAGAAAACTACAGGGAATGATTGGAAAACATATAAGTTCCATTTTGAAGCCAGAAATTCATGCTTAGCTATTTTAGGCCACATCAAGCAAGTTTTCTTCATTTGGATATAAATAGAGTGATGATGTTGTAACATCTAACAAGCGTCAGGAAGCCACATTAAAAGTCAGTTTCCCAATGATCTCAAAGAATTTTTTTTTTTTTCTTAAATTAAAATGGAACAAATCAGCATCAAACTTGGACAATTAGATTTGGGAGAAACTGCAGTCCTGTGATCCCATTGCAGACTGGGCATATTGGGTTGAATCAGAAAACACATCTGATTGATTGATAGTGTCACAGTAGTGCCAGATCAGCAACTGCCCTACCATTGGGCAATGCACCAGTGTTGTAGTAAATCAGTGGAAATCAATCAACTAGTGGAGATCACCAGGGGAACTATAGATTTGCAATGCTATAAAACAAGGAGCTGGCCATGAATGATAGGGAAAGGGATATTGCTGGTTGGAAATCCTGCTTCCTCCTGAACAGAGGAAATGCACTTCTTGCTCTGAGGATGAGATTCCCAAGGTGGCCACACGCCTTGCAATTCTTATCAACTAGATCACTAGCTCAAAGACATATCACTTAGTTTCTCTCCACCCTGCACATGTTGCTGGTCAATCTGATTTGTGATCCAGCAGGTATCCAGTGCAGGATACTCCCAACAGGGGAAGAGAGGGACAGTTGAGACAGAAATATAATGAGCCATCTGTGGATATTAAGACTAGAAGAGCATTGACAGTTGAGATTAAGCTGATCAAGATGTGAAATTCCAGATTGCCAGACACTACATTTCTGTGTGCAGTGTTTAACAACATTTCTTTCTTTTTTTTTTTATCCTTTAGAATTATGTTAAATCATTAAATGATAATTGTCTTTCCTTTGAATCAAGGCTTTGTTCAGTCTCTGACCATCTATGATTTCAATACTGGTAACTCTGGACAAATCACAACCAATAAAAAACCCAAAATAAGTGACCCTGTGCACGGCCTGTCATCTCTTTATGCTTGACAGGAATCATTCCATGTTTTACATTCCTGAAATTTGTCATATTTGGTGAAAAAACTTGTTTTCCTACTTAGGAAACATCAATAAAATATATTGTGGGTGCATGTATGTTGGGGTTGTGAAGTAAGAGGAATCCGACAAAATCTAATCTCCCTGAAATGAATTAGAAATTTTTTTCAGTTGTTATTTTTTAGGTAATGATGGGTCTCAGTTTTCTGCAGCAGTAGTTATAGCAATTAGTTCAGCTTAGCACAAGTCTCTAATTTCATATATCAGTAAATTTTAGATCAGGGCACAATCACTATCAAGCATAGTCATTGTTTACAGCATATTCATCTTCATAAGCGCTTGACTATAAACAGAATTTCTTTCCATTGAGGTTTGCTTAAAGATATCCATCAGTATGCCTTAGAAATGCTGGGAAATACTGGGGGGAGAAAAAGCAATAGATCTTCTACAAAATTGAAAAACAAAATGTCAATGTGAGACATTCATCTTCCTCTACTACTCAAGTCCCTAGATGAAATAGAAACTCTACAGTGCTAGGTCTTGTACAAGCAGCGTGACAAACATCTTTGTTCCAAAGAAGCTGCTATTTGGAGAGACAAGGGTACAAAGTGGGGTTAAATGTGAGAGATGTGTGGAGACTGGGGAGGGACTGGGAGAAACAAGAATTGCACAGGAACTTAGTGGTGAAGACAGGATTGAAAATCAGGTGTTCACCTACAAAGAATTAAGGTACAGGATAATTTGGTCTCCGGTCTTACAGGAGAGCTGTGAGGGAGGAAGACATCTGAGGGAACTGTCACTTTGACTTCCTAATGGAAGACCTTGTGCTGTCTGTGTCCTCTGCTGTGACGAGATACTGACTCTACCAATCTTCCCTACGAAGGAGTAGTGAGGATGAATTTACTTCAGCATGGGAAAAGCTCATATTGAAGGTAATGAAACACCATGTAAATACATTAGATTCTGTAATGAGGTTTGCTCTTGGCTCCTCAATAGTGGTAGCACTAACAGAGTATACCCAAGGAAGAACTTTGTACTGTGAGCATACATCACTCAGTGGGCTGCTACAGACTAAACTGGTAGGATTTATTTATTTTTAATTACACTACCTGGACTAAAAATAAATTTTAAAGTGTGTATGGAGGATTCAGATGTTTGTTTTTATGGGACAAGAAGAATATCCAGCTTTTAAGGAGGTAGCTGTTAACAATAAATAAGACTTAGATTACATTTCTTTTACTGACTAGTATAGCAGATCTGGGACACCACAAAATGATTCTGACTCCCACAGTTTTGCTGTTGCACATTGAAGACAGCAGTTCAGCTTTGTTTCACATTTTTTTTAGTGCACCTGAAAAGTGCCCTAACAAATATGTGAGGCACATTTGAAGATAATCAGACATCTATCTCCCCTTGATTTAATTAGATTTAGGCAACCAAGCACGTTGAGCGTTTCAATAGGTTCGTACTCCATATAGCTGTATTAGGAAAGTTACTGATTACCAGAAGAGGCACTAGAAAAGAGGAAACAGAAAACACTTATGAACACATGGTTTCCTCTTTCTCCTCCCCAAATTAAGAAAAAACTGTTAAGCTGACATTTGCGATAATGTATTACGGCAGGTGAATCAGGCAAAGAGTTAATTAAAATGTGAGAGTTAATTAACGAGATCCACTGCACATTAAAGTTCATTACTCCATCTGAAAAGAGTAATTAGAGAGCAGTTTCTGGTGTGTTTTATTCTCCTGGGTGTTTTGCTGACATGCCACATAAGTCATTCAATATTAAGCAAATAATCCACTGATCTTCATATTTACTGTGATAATTGCATAATTGCGGCATATTAAGATGTAGCAGGGAGATTCCTCTTTCTAACAGATTTCCTCCCAACCACCTATTCATCTGTCTCTTATCTGGCTCCTTATGTCCCTTAATTAAGTCATTTGTGATAATAATTCTTTCCAAAACTCATTTTAACTGGTTGCTTTCACCTAGCAAACTATTTTTTTTCAAATCACCTCAGACAATAGAGCATGAGGCTAAAGAAATCTGCTTTATTGTGCTGCTGGCACTGTTGTGTTGTGTGGCCATGGGCAAAGTTGGCTCATATCAATTCCCAACCAGTCGTCAACTGAGACTATAAACTTTTGTGACAAAACCTGTCTGATGGTTAGGGTGTCAATCAGGAGCCACAATAACCACTTACAGGGATAACTGGGCAAATGGTTAGTACTCAGTGAATAATGCCTCTTGCCATTTTCTAAGGAGAAGGTCCTCGGAAATTTCCAGCCTTGAATCAGCATTGATTGCAAATGCAACTGCTGAAAAATGCATGGTGGGTTGACATTTCTCTCTCTGGTTGCACTAATTCACCCTAGATTTTGTCAGGGAAGCCTTTGAGAAAGCAGTTTGTGTTTGCCTTCACACACTGGCATAGCAAAAGTCTGAGTGGGGACCCGCAGCTCACTTTCAGATTCATTAAGTTTTGCCTGATTGCTATTTGTGATGCCTTTACTCATAAATGTCCTGGAAGAACATTGTTTGTTTCTGTTTGAGCTTGACATTTCATGTCTTGCCATCACCACTGTCTGAGATCAATGTTCCTCTTTCCCTTTATGTGACCCCTTCATGAGCCTGCATTTCACAAACACATTTTTCTACCTCTCCATCTCCTTACCCCTTCCAGACTTTACACCTTTCCTCTTCTCAACCTTACTGTCTCCTTCACCTCCAGCCTTTTCAAGCTGTTCCCTTTCTAAATCTGTACTGCACTTCCAAACTCGCCAGATGTTTTCCACCCAGCAGCACACCAGGTCAGGGGCTGTTGGCTACAGGACTCTGAAGCTGCTCATTTCACATTTAGCTTCAGTAGCTAATCTCAGGGCTTCTGCTATGAAGAGGTAGGTGCTTCCTGAAAGTGTTTTTTCTTAATCTAAAAATCTCTTGAGAAATCATATTAAGAATCAACAGAGACCAGACCTGTGTGATATCTTAAACTGATATTTGAAGTAAAGAAAAGTTGGAGGGGGGAAAAAAAAAAGTGTATTTTAGTCCCCTCTGCTTATGTAGCAAACTCCAGTAGAGTCTCTGCTCTCTTTTATTTTCAGGAAACATTTTTTATTGTCTCTCAAAAAGAAGCTAATAGTTCAAAATGATTGCTCTCTTCTCTGCAGACCAATGATTTCCTAATTTTTCAAAAGCAGCTAACCCTCTATAAACATTCCACTGGCAATATAAAGTGCCCTGAAGAGCAAATTTAAGCCTGCTGTCAGCTGGTGTGCTTCTTTTGCGGCTTTTCAAGGATTTTTTAGACATATTCCACAAGGAGTTCCTCCATGCCGCCCTCATGCTACCCAGAAATCCACTGTCCATAATTTCAAAACTTTTCCTGTGTGCTGCATATATACTGGTGTTGATCCTTTTTCCACATATGGTAAAGAGTTGATTAACCAATAACCAATATGATTCACCTCTCATTCAAAAAATCATGATTTACCTCATGGAAACATAATGGAACTCACAGTTTCTGTTCTGGCAAACTTGGCCCATTTCTCAGAATTGGGTTTCCATTTTTCCAAAGGGAGCTGTGATTCTACCTCCTATTTTTGTTCTGCTTCAGAAAGCTAAGAGCTTGATTTATTTTGGGAAAGAGAAAATCTAATAAAACATACCAGAAGGACAGAAGCAGTAATATTTACTGACTAGTAAACATGTGCAGGTCTTACTGTAGTTGATGGCTCCACTGAACTAGAATCCTCCTTTCATCCCTCACTCTCTGCCTACCTCCTCCCTGGATACACCTGATGATAATACTGTATTAAAATCTCAGGCCGTGCTGGGAATTATGAAAAGAAATAAGAACTCTGGAATTGACACAATACTATGTGTTAGAAATACTTAATAATCCACAAACTATATCCACACAGCAGGACAACTGGTAGATTTAGATTAGATATTAGGAAGAAATTCTTTCCTGTGAGGGTGGTGAGACCCTGGAACAGGTTACCCAGATAAGTTGTGGATGTCCCCTCCCTGGCAGTGTTTAAGGCCAGATTGGATGGGGCTTTGAGCAACCTGGTCTAGTGGAAGGTGTCCCTGCCTGTGGCAGGAGGGTTGGAAGTAGATGATCTTTAAGGTCCTTTCCAACTGAAACCATTCTATGATTCTATGAACTGTTTTTCACAAATGCATTAAGCAGAGACACCATGGCACAGAGAAATGGTTCATAGAATCAGATAATGGTTTGGGTTGGAAGGGACCTTTGAAGATCATCTAGTCCAACCCCCTTGCCATGGGCACGGATTTCTTTTCATTAGACCAAGTTGCTCAAAGCCCCATCCAACCTGGCCTTGAACACTTCCATGGATGAGGAATGCAGTTTCTCTGGTCCAGTGTCTCATCACCCTCATTGTAAAAAAATTATTCCTTATGTCCAATTTAAATCTGTCCTCTTTCAGTCTAAAACAATTGCCCCTTTTCCCATCTCTAGATGGTCTGGTAAAAAGCCTCTCTCCATCTTTCTTACAAATCCTCTTTAAATATTGAAATTTTTAAAATATGGTCTCCCTGGAGCCTTCTCCAGGCTAAATAACCCCAACTTTCTCAACCTTTCTTCATAGGAGAGGTGTTCCAACCCTCTCAATTTTCATGGCCTTCCTCTGGACCCGCTCTAACAGATCCACGTCTTTCTTGTGCTGAGTACCCCAGAGCTGGACGCAGTACTCCAGGTGAGGTCTCACCAGAGTAGAGTAGAGGGGGAGAATCACCTCCCTCAACCTGCTGGGGCCACACTTCTTTTGATGCAGCCCAAGATACAATTCTCTTTCTGAGCTGCGAGCATCCATTGCCAGCTCACGCCCAGTTTCCCCAAGTCCTTCTCCTCTGGGCTGCTCTCAATCCATTCATAACCCATTATGTACTGGTGCTGGGTGTTGCCCCTACCCACGTGCAGGACCTTGCCCTTAGCCTTGTTGAACTTCATGAGGTTCACACTGGCCCACTCCTCAAGCCTGTCAAGTTCCCCCTGGATGATATCCCTTCCCTCACGTGTATCATCAGCCTTGCTGAGAGTATGCTCAGTCCCACTATGTCATTAATAAAGATATTGAACAGTGTCAGTTCCAATACAGACCCCTGAGGGACACCACTTTGTACTGATTTCCATTTATACATTGAGCTGTTGACTGCAACTCTTTAGATATGGCCATTCAGCCAATTTCTTATCCATCACATAGTCTATCCATTAAACCCATATCTCTCCAATTGAGTGACAAAGATATTGTGTGAGACTGTGTCAAAGGCCTTACAGAAGTCTAGGTAGATGATATCAGTTGTTCTTCCCTTATCTATCCACACAGTCACCCCATTGTAGAGTGTCACAAGAGGCTCTTTCCTCTCTTCCTATCACTTGTTACTTGGGAGAAGAGACCAGCTGCCAGCTCTCTTCTGCTTCTTTACCCCTGAGGGTAGTTTCCCAGTTCAAACCCACGTCTTGTCCCAAGATAGTTAAGAGGCAGCCAGGACTGTTATTTGGTCCCAGAATGGTAGATTTTCCCAGCTCCCACAGTGAAGAGACAGACTCCTTAAACTGAAAAGCTTTGTTGTTCAAGGGATTTAGCAATTCAGGTTGTTCAAAGGATTTAGTTTTTTCATGAAGGCTGATTTACAATCAATTAGGTCTAAAGAAGGAAGAAATAGCTTCCAAACACAATTATACAAGCTTTTTCAGTGAATGTAGATTATTATCTTTCAGCCTGAACTATCAGCCAGATCCTAAAACTATGAAGCAGCAGAAAAAATATGTGTTTTTCTATCAGATCATTATAAAAAGAAAGGATAAATATTTCAGGATAAATATTTAACATCACTGTTTCCATCAGTTATGCTTCTGATAATAAAGTGAGACGCTGTTAAAGAGCACTTAAAATCATGTTTCCATTGTATTACAGAAAGATGCTGATGGGTATTAGAGGCAGTGATTGCACCTCTATATTTGGATGTTCCTTCATAGCAAGTCACCACAGGCTGAAATACTATTCTAGAGGAGTATGACCTAATTCTTGCTGTATCCTTGTAATTGTTCCTAGGAAACCACTGTTGGCCACTCTCAGACACGGGAAATGGATTAGGTAGATATTTGGTCCAACTTAGTGCGGTTCTTCTCATACTATATTCTTCTTTATTAGCTACCTGTGTGAGGCTTTGGTTGCAGTAGCCAAAGCCAGTAGCTGTAGAAGCTAGGACACTGGAAGGTGACAGAAGGATGCTCAGAAGCTGGAGAGGCAGGTCACCTCTGCGTATGAATGTAAGGCAAGAAGTGAGATTTCAGCACTCGCACTTCCACACATGAGTTTTAATTCAGTCACTGAGCTGAGAAGGCTGACATATGGTCCTTGAACTACTTAGTTCCCTGGTGGTATAGCAATGCTACATCATGCTGCATGAGCTACATGACTCCATGGTAGGATAACATCATAGGGCTACCAGCAGGGATATCATGGCCTGGAGCTTGCCTTCCTTTAGCTTTTCAGGCTATAGAGATGGGTCTTGTTGCTCTTGGCCACATGAAGATTTTTTGCATGTAGCTTGTAGAACCATCTTTGAAGAATGCAACATCACTTTTTCCACATTCAAGAAGAAATAAATTAACTAGAGATTGTTATGAATTTACTTGAATGCAGACAGAAACCATCAAGTACTGCTGGACAATATCCCAAAACAGTTCTTGGTGACTATGCCATCCTAGCCTCTAAGTCCTGCATACAGCCCTGTTGTACTCTAAGCTCTAGCCATGCATTTGACCTCCATAAGTCCTCTAGCAGCTCTTTGGCACTAAGGGAGGCTGAGAAAAGTGATTGCTCCACAGACAATGGCAGTCCTAAAAGGTCTTACCACAGAAATACTAGCATAATTTATTACCAGTGCAAATGGGAGATCACAGAATCACAGAATCAATCAGATTGGAAGAGACCTCTGGGATCACCAAGTCCAACCTTTGACCTAACACCACTGTGTCAACTAGACCACGGCACTAAGTGCCACATCTAGTCTTTTCTTAAACACCTCCAGGGATAGTGACTCCACCACCTCCCTGGGTAGCCCATTCCAATGCCTAATAAACCTTTCTGTGAAGAAATTTTTCCCAATGTCTAACCTGAACCTCCCCTGGCACAGCTTGAGGCTATGTCCTCTAGTCCTGTTGCTAGTTGCCTGGGAGAATAGGCTGACCCCCACCCCACTACAACCTCCCTTCAGGTAGTTGTAGAGAGCAATGAGGTCACCCCTCAGCTTGCTTTTCTCCAGGCTAAACAATCCCAGCTCCCCCAGACGCTCCTCATAGGACATACCCTCTAGACCCTTCATCAGCTTCATTGCCCTCCTCTGGACTCGCTCCAGCACCTCAATGTCTTTCTTGAAGTGAGGGACCCAGAACTGGACACAGTACTCGAGGTGCAGCCTCACCAGTGCCGAGTACAGGAGGACGATCCTTGCCCTAGTCCTGCTGGCCACACTATTTCTTATATAAGCCAGGATGCTGTTGGCCTTCTCGGCCACCTGGGCACACTGCTGGCTCATGTTCAGCCGGCTGTCCACCAATACCCCCAGGTCCTTTTCCACCGGGCTGCTTTCCAGTCACTCTTTTCTCAGCCTGTAGTGCTGTATGGGGTTGTTATGGCCAAAGTGTGGGACCAGGCACTTGGCCTTGTTGAACTTCATGCCATTGGCCTTGGACCATCTATCTAACCTGTCCAGATCCCTCTGCAGAGCCTTCCTACCCTCAGGCAGATCAATGCTCCCACCCAACTTAGTGTCATCCACAAATTTACTGAGGGTGCACTCAATACTCTCATCCAGATCATCAATAAAGATATTAAACAGGACTGGTCTCAGTACTGAGCCCTGGGGGACACCACTAGTGACCGGACACCAATTGGATGTGGTACTGTTCACCATCACTCTCTGGGCTCCGCCAGCCAGCCAGTTCTTAACCCAGCGAAGAGTATACCCGTCCAAGATGTGGGCTGCCATCTTATCGAGAAGAATGCTGTGGGAGACAGTATCAAAGGCTTTGCTGAAGGCCAAGTATACTACATCCACAGCCTTCCCCTCGTCCACTAGGCGAGTCACTCCTAGGTCATAAAAGGAGATCAGGTTGGTCAGGCAGGACCTGGTCAGGTTGGTCAGGCAGATATAAGTGAACTCACCCAGCCTCTGAAACATTCTCTGTTGCCATCCAGCTGACAAGAGAGAAGGAGCAGTTAACTGGCTCTGAGGATGTGGCAGACAGGTAGGATATAAAGAGTACATAGTAACACTCTCTCCTCCTTCATATTTTCCTATGTCTCACTCTAAGTATGCCTATATCTCTAATGCTAAGCTTAAGTGTTAGCAATTGGTGAATTTTGTGAAGGTGAATCTGTGTGAAGAAGCATTCAGCCATGCTAATACTCAGTGAATCTCCCTTTGTTTGGGACTTCAGTTGAAACAAACTATTTTATTCCTTTCGTGATCACTGCCTAGATTTTCTCTCTCCTTTCATTTCAAGAGCGTACAGGAGATACACAAAGACATAACCAAAGCCACGATCAGTCTGAATGAAGCTCTATGTACCTTAATGGTAGCCAAAAGCAAATACTTCAGGAAAAATTGTGGAAGATGGAAAGCAAAGAATGGTACTGTCCCCCCAGCGTCCTCCTCTCAGGATCCATCCAGCTGGGATTTACAGACTGTCTAATCTATAATTCAACTGAGTCAAGTAAAAAGATTTTGTGTTAAAAAATAACACAAGCTTTCTGGGGCAGGGATCCAAATTTCATTCAGCCCATGTGGGCCAAGTTCTGATTTGTCGTAGAAATTATTATTAAAAATTAAAAAGAGGCCTCTGCTTCCTGCTAACATTTCTTTTTTTTTTTTAACCTTTCCACCCCTCAGCATGGCAATTTCTGGTTGATTCAAAGCACCTTGTAAATCATCAGCTGCTCACAAACCATCTCTTATAAAAAGTCCCGATGCTTTATTTGCATTGTAAATTATCTGCCTTCCAAATGTACCTGCTTCTCTTCTACTTTCTTCTCTTTTCCTGTCATAATATTTTTTTTAACTCATAAATGGCTCAAAGAATGAATTAGTTATAATCTTCTCATCTCTCACATATTTACTTATCAAATGGAGGCACAGCTCTTCCCAAGTGCAATGGTTTGTAAACAACTGCCAATTAGACTTCTGTTCTGCTCCAAGCCTGGGACAGAGCAGGGAGAGGGAGGGAGGTGTGCTGCATTACAAATGGGACTTACTAAATTACGCACGCCAAGACTCTATAAAAAGCTTATCAAACAAAGTCAGTGAGGGGAAAGAAAAAGAGCTAATTATCAGGCAGCAGCAGTAAATCAAAAGGAGCAGCCAAATGTATTTTAAAGTCAGATAATTAAGCCGTGGTCCAGTAACAGGGGGATTCCTGTCTGTGTGCTCAAGACTTTTTAACCTGAGTTTAAAGGCAAAAAGCAGTGTCATATGTAAGTTATCTTTATTATTCCATCCTCTGGTGAAGAAAAAAAAAAGTCACAGCAAAATTGCTTGAGTGCTTTATAAGAAAAAGACAAACAGATCACAGAGGGCAACCTACCATCTTGATTGTCTGACAATATTTAAGTGAGTGGTTCTGGAAAACATGTTGGGACAATTGGACAAAGTGTTGTCTTCTGTGTAGTTCTTTCATCTGAGACAAAATTTCGGATGCAGGAGACTAAAAAAAACCCAGTTGCATATCAGTCAATGTATCAAGGTAAATCTGCTCCTTAAGCATTTGAAAATATTCCTAATTAAGCATCACTGGCTGTAAGAAGCTATGTGTGAATGTAGATATTTTCAATCCACCCTTTCACTCTGGATCGTAAGTACTGCTCATGGGGGACTGGGATGTCAGGAGAAGATAGAGGCCAGGAAAAAGGAAGAAAAGTCCAGAGAAGAGAAATTAAACAGTGCTTGTAGGGAGTATTCCTTCTTTGCAGTTTCCCAAAGCTATCAATTTCCTTAGCCTGGATATGCAAGAATACACCCAACCTACATGTGCACCATAAAGCCTGTCTGAACACAAACAGTAAAGCTGTTGTGTTCATGATAACAGCACATATACAGCAACTCTGCCCTAAGTCCAATGTATCTTGGCAGCACTGATCACTTTTCTCATGTATTTCTGCTCTCTTGTCCAGGAGAGTATGCTACTGTCATACAAGTCTAGGAGAGACCTAATCACTGAACATCCTGTAGATCTGCAGCCTAGGGTGTCATAACAAAGAGATACAAACATGTATCTCCACCCTTTTATACTAAATAAGTTTTCTTTTCTCTTCTTTTCTTTTTTCACTGCCCTGAGTTTCTGCACTTTCTGAGACACCAAGCTCTACCTCACAGAATCACAGAATCACAGAATGTTAGGGATTGGAAGGGACCTCGAAAGATCATCTAGTCCAATCCCCCTGCCGGAGCAGGATTACCTAGACCATATCACACAGGAACACGTCCAGGCGGGTTTTGAATGTCTCCAGAGAAGGAGACTCCACAACCTCTCTGGGCAGCCTGTTCCAGTGTTCAGTTACCCTCACGGTAAAGAAGTTTTTCCTCCTATTTATGTGGAACCTCCTGTGTTCCGGCTTTCACCCGTTGCCCCTTGTCCTGTCAAGGGATGTCACTGAGAAGAGCCTGGCTCCATCCTCATGACACTTGCCCTTTACATATTTATAAACATTAATGAGGTCACCCCTCAGTCTCCTCTTCTCTAAGCTAAAGAGACCCAGCTCCCTCAGCCTCTCCTCATAAGGGAGATGTTCTACTCCCTTAATCATCTTCGTACCTCTCCATATCTGTCCATCTGACTTATCCCAGGATAGAAAATGTCAAGTGTGGATACTGATGAAACTCCTGAAAGCTGTGTATTACAACACAAGCCCCTTGAAAACACACAGTTTTAAAAGCAGTACTCGGAGCCTGAGTGTGTACTGCTTTCAACATTGGTTTCAAAATTGTCAAAGAACATTTAGCAAGTAGCTTTTCTACATAAAAAAAATAAATATTGATAGGAGGCACACAAATGACTAGATATTGGTTAGAGAATCCCTAGAGCTGTGTTAAGTTAGCAGTTTGGCATCAAATTGTGTTTATTTTTCCCTTCTATAGGGTATACTCATGCATAGCTGAGAATATTTAGAAATGTGTTCGCGTTGTGATATGTGGAATAAAACAAGCCAGAACTCCATTATAGTTGTGTCACAGAGAGACATATTAATGAATTCCAAAAGGGTACAGAAGATGGAAGATAACCTGTGTTATGAATAAGAATACAAACACTATTTTTTTTCACAGGAACCACACCAGATCTCTAGACATGCTGAAAATGAGAAGCAGTCATAAAGATGATTTTAACATCTCCTTTCTACAAAATGATTTAATATCTGATTTACGAAATATATTTAATGATATACCTTGTAACCTCAAGAAAACAGTGTAAAATGAAGGTGACTGGGGATTTTCTATGACTGAGGTGGGGAATTGCTTATGGTAGGAGGTCTTCATCCTTCATAACTGGCTAAAATAAAAGTAATTTTAGATTTTTATCACTGATAATGAAACTTCATCCTCATCTATGCTAGCTTCAGGACGTCACTATACAAATGAAGCCAAAGAAATAAATTAAAAAAAAAAAAAATAAAAAAATCTGTTCTAGCTGTGACCTCATTAGGGAGTCTACTTCTCACTAAAGACAGCTTTCTCCAGCTGAAGATTTCTTGTATGGTGTTAAGGAGCTATGTGGAGAATTAAATGTAGAATTCTAATTCTATCCTCTCTCTGTCACTGATTTATTGCCACCTCTATGGCTAAGCACTTAACTGCACAAAAGACTTGGAGGGGATGCCCAGTCTGCCAATGCAAATCCTCTCTGTCATTTGAAGCAGACCTTAGACGAAAGTGTGCAGAAGAGGCTCCTAGTATGACAGACCTGTCCAGCCTGCAAAGTGGTGCCTCCTACATGTGGCATTAGAATTTTTTGTTGCTTTGAGACAAAAGAGTGAATCTTGTCAAGAATTAAAAATGCCAAGATGGAGAATCTAGTCTAGTGCTCAACCACTCTCACAATATTTTTTTTTCAATGTTTAAATGAAATTTCCTATATATCAGTTTGTGCCCATAGTCCTAAGACAAGAGAAAATGACCTCAAGTTGAACCAGGGAAGGTTTAGATTGGATATTAGGAAAAATTTCCTCACCAAAAGGGTTGTCAAGCATTGGAACAGGCTGCCCAGGGAAGTGGTGGGGTCACCATCCCTGGAGGGATGTAAAAGACATGTAGATGTGGTGCTTAGGGACATGGTTTAGTGGTGGACTCGTCAGTGCTAGGTTACTGGTTGGACTTGATGATCTTAAAGGTCTTTTCCAACTAAAATAATGCTATGATTCTATGATTCTATGATCACAGCTAAAATAAAATAGACAGTAATTTAAAAAATGGTTCAAAACTCCTAGAAAACTGTGGGAGAAAAATATAATGTTGGTAGAAAAAAAAAAGTGATAACACAAAGTAGGAGCTATGGGCATAAAATTAATGTACTAAAAGTAATTATATGCTTGCAATCAACATAGAAAGAAGGCCCATTTCACAAGTGATAACACATAATTAGAGAATTTTCCCTATAGTATCTCTGCTGAGGTCATGGAATGAAAACTGCATTCTGCATGTAATTGTAAGTGGGATAATGAAGTTGCAAGACATGCTTAAAACTCCTCCTTCCACCTCCTGTGAAGGTGTCCTGGACCACATTGTCTATCCCACTGCATGGTGCCTAGCAGAATTTTCAGTGTTTAGTAATGATTGATTTAACTTGGTAGAAATAACAGGTAAGATCAAGTTTGAATAACCTAGTGCATGCAGCACAGATGACGGATTCCTAGCATCTAGTACTTAACAAAGAGTTGTACATTCACACGTAAACAGTGATAATTATCATGCACTTTACCTCCAGCATTATTGTCATTATTTCTTCCTCTCATCAAATTTTAAAAGTCAAAACAGCCCATGCTCCAGTTTTGACAGAGACATTGCCAGTGCTATGACAGTTCTCCTGGTAGCACTAAGTAACACACATGAACAGCAGAGGTGTGAAGAATTGAAAACACACATCTATGTTTTGCTTTTCTCTTTTCTGTCTTCCTTGCTGCAGATGTTCCTTTTAGCGTCCCATGTCTGCAAGTACCTACATGCATGTTTATCCAGGAGAGCTCAGGTATCTCCCACTGCATTCACTCTTTGCAGATCATGAGAAACACTCCTTCCAGCTGAATGGAAACTCTCCTTTCAGCTGAATGGAAACTACTTTGGCAAGACGGTTCTTCTCAAGAGAGAAATCTGGAAATTTTTTCTGTCCACTTAGTACTTATAAAGACTAAGTACTAAATACTAAGTACTTATTCCTTACAAATGTAAGACTCCTGATTGAAGCACAGGTCCAATATCTCTGGAAGTCAGGAACTCAAGTGCTGAATTCAAATTTCAAGAGACACAGAGACTTTCCAATGTATTGTCAAGGTACTTTCATGCAGCTTTCTGAGTTCAGGACCAGGTAAAACTTATGTGGTAACTACCATAGCAGATGCCTTTGCATTTATTGCACTTTTGGACAGTTCTGTTTGAAGTAACATGATAAAATTACATAAATTGATTGTGTAAGATATTTGACATGCAATAACAGGACTGTTTCTGTAAAGAGTATGGAAGAAATCTGGGAAGATGACTATGTCGATTGACCAGTTTTCCACTAAGAATGCTGCAGGGTCAAAGAATGCTAAGGACTAGAGAATATATAATTTCTGTCATGGATTACTGATGGCTTTCCTTGTCGTAAACAATAACCTAAATAAACTTCATCATCGTAGTCTTCCAAGCTCATAATCTTATTAGACACCATTGACAGTCAACAATCAAAAATGAAATGACTGAGAATTGGCTAGAGAAGTGGACCACATGGAAAATCTAATCTGTTAGAAATGACAGTTCAGACTAATAAGAAAGAGTCAGAAACCTGTCAAACACACCAAAGCCAAACCCAACATATTCAAATTAATCTTTATCAGTGATCACTGCATGATAGCTTCTATGACCATGACTCACTGGCTCAGGAGTCATGTTGCTTTCAATGCTGTCTGTGTCTTCCTTGCATTTGTCACTTTGACAACGATTTAAATTAGATTAAACATGAATTAATACACAAGAAGTCCAGGAAATCATTAGGTACAAAGTGTTTCTGGTGTACAGGATTAATTTAAAGAGCAGCAGTGTATGTGCCAATATAATTAACAAAGCAATGCCATAATGCCAGTTAGTACTTTCCTCGAGTGAGAGTTTTATGCTGCTGCATTTCAGTGTGGAAAAACTAATTTACTACGTGTCTACAACAAGCAACAATAAAATTCATGTTTATTTACAAATAAATCTTCCAAGGAAATGAAATGCTTGGGAAATTGCAGGTAATGCTCTTCCATTGTTGAGTGCACAGTGAGGGCTGTGATTTAGAGATTACCATGGCCTTGCAAAAATAGCACTCAGAGTGGAGCAGGTGTTAATCAGCTACAACAATAATTGAGGCATCTGCAGCAGGGCTTGAGGTAGCAGGAAATTGTTAGAAAATACTGAATGGTCACTGCTCCATAGTAGTCACAGGTGGTGGTCCATGACAGGGTTCAGGAGATAATGCTAGAAATATGGAGCAGAACATGATTGCACAGACTTGTGGGATTCTGTGTATTTCTCATGTAGACAAACACCCATTTCACTTGGCAAAAATCCTCCCTAAAATAAGAGTGTAGCAAAACCTTCCAAATATCGAACAGCAGAGAGAACCTGCTTTCCCCAAAGCTTTAAGGACCTTCTCAATATAGGAGCAAAACTTCCCCCTGTGGTACATGAGAAAATTCTCCAAATACACTGCTACTGAGCAGGGAGATGTGACCATTTACAGAGCAAAGTCACACTTCTATTTGGAGTTTTTCTCCCTGTGTCTCTCATACAAACAATTTTTTACTTCTTTGCTGCACAGTGAAGAAAGTATTTTTTTTTCAAGTGAGGATTAGCAAACTCTCTTGGATCAAATTCTTATCTCTCCCAGAGTGCTCCAACTTTTAGACCATCTTAAAAGAAGCATTTTTTTCTCCCTGTATGGATTAAATGGATGAGAAACACAAATGTACTTTAGAAAATGTCTCATCCTGTTATTACCTGTTAAACCTGTTTTGAGAACACACAAATGAAAAACTTAAGTGGAAGAAAACCTTCTTTCTGGGATGTAATTTTGCCCAGATGTTCAAACTGGGGTACGTACATCTGAGAAAATCCTAGGAAATTAACTGAAATTCCTTCTGTGATGTTACTACAAGCAACATCCTAAAAAAATGCAACCAAAAAAATCCCAAGTTCACACCCATGCTACATGGTTTTATCTTAATAGAATCTTTCATCTAAAAATAAAATAAACAGCCTAACTTTTTTGTTCTTTTGTCTTTCCTCTGTGATTGGCTTTACACACTCCCATTCTCAAGAGTTTGCAGGAGCTGTTCTACCCTCTCTTAGTATTTCACACATACCGCCTCGTGGATTTGTTGCCGAGATGCGTTACTTACTCTTTTATCCCGATAGTAATGCCAATAGCTCAATACTCTGATGGACTTATGGAACAGTCTGCAGATAGCAAGGTTCCCTTGGCAATTAGTGGGCCCAGCTCTCTTCTATGCCCTCAGTTCCTGTAAATCTGTACTATTAATCCATAGGATTAGCTACTATAAGCTTAAAAAGACATGCAGGTGTTTTAGGACATTTGAACATTTTTGGTCCAACAAAACAGTTTTCTCATTATTTTCAAAGGCTATTTCAACATTAGAAAAGCAATGCTTAAAATAAAGCTCTTTTATTTGTTTATTTTTTAAATTAAAACCTAAAGGGAAACATCTGCTTCCAGTTGGTGCAGGCCTGCTGAACAGTAATTAAAGCGAATAGTGAATTTTTACTGGAACTTGGGTTAGCTTAACCAAGAGATATCTCAGAGATATCATCACAGCATCTGATCAATTAAAAATTTTTAATGTCTTTATTCTCACAGCAGCCATCTGAAGTAGAACAGTATTTTTATCCCTATTTGACACTTAAAATTACCCTTTAATGCATACAAAGGCAACACAGAAACCATAACGAGAAGGAGACCTGCATAACTTAATGTGAACACACATGGAGCAATTAGGTTGCCAATGCTCCAGAGTGAAATCAAGCCTTTGTGTTAAAAGCATATGCAAAGTATAGGAAAAGGTAAGTGCCCCAAACCAGATTCTCAGAGTTGACCTTCTGAGACTGGAGCTGCCAGTAGGAAATAGTGAAAACAGGGAGAAGTATACTTTAAATCCTGCTCTTCTTTGGACCACTTAGCTCCAAAATTTATAAACTACAGCCCAAATCTCTCTCTTAAAAGGCAGTCCTACTCTTTCTTTAAATAAATACATACCTACATATATACACACACTTCTGTCTCTAAAAATCCTGTGGTGGCATATGATTTGTTCACCTGATTGATTGATATGATTCACATGATTGATACAATTTGAATACAAAAACTCACTTTGGAAAACACAGTTAATTCTATTATTGAGCAAGTTCACATTTCTCACCTCCCAATGCCCTTTTGGTAATCTGAAGGAGGAGTGCTTCCAGCCTTTTTAGGAAAAAAAGAAAAAAAAATACCTTCCAGAAAAAAGAAGAAAAAAGTTCATCAGGGCACAAGGAGAAAAAGGAAAAGGAATAAAACAGGAGAAGATCTGTTTGGATGAAGACTTTCACCTGATCTCTCCTTCTTGGAGTCTCCTTCTCTGGAGATATTCAAAACCCTCCTGGATGTGACCCTGTGCAACGTGCTCTAGGGAAACCTGCTTTGGCAAGGGGTTGAACTAGATGATCTCCAGAGGTCCCTTCCAGCCCCAACCATTCTGTGATTCTGTGATGCTGTGATTCTGTGAGCTTGGCTGGACCAGATGGACAGAAATGGCACAATGATTCATAAAATGGATTTAAATTCCCAAAAGACCTTAATTCATCAATTTCAAAAGATAAACTTCCTTCCCACAAAGATGGAAAGCCATCTGTCTTCTAGTGAATCTTCCAGTATTTCCTATACGTGTTCAGCTGGAAGGATGGAGAATTTCTCCCTCTCATCCCTCAGAATACCTAACACCTGATTTTTGGAGAAGATAATCCAAATGTTAAGACACATGATTAATCTTGGTAAAGGAAATTAAAGGTATGTGGTTCTCTCACATGTCCTTTTCTCATACAAAAGACCCAGCTTTTGTATGGGAAGGCCCAGCTCTGTTCTATGGCTGGATCAGACCAGTGTAAGCTATGGTGCTCTGTGCTACCTTGTAGGTGCCTCCTTCACCGGAGATGACACTCAGCTACACTTGGAATTTGGGGGGAAGAAGAAGGAAGGGAGGGACAGTCAGAATTATGGCTTTTTGTCTTCTCAAGTAACTATTCCATGTGATGGAGCCCTGCTTTCCTGGAGACAGATGAATACCTGCCTAGCGATGGGAAGTAGTGAATGAATTCCTTGTGCTTGAGAACACAACACAGTGTTGTTTAATGTAACCCTACAGACATAGTCATTTTTGTGGCAGCCAAGTTAAGCGTCTATTTAAGAACCTTTCCCCCTCATGCTGTGTTTGGACAGATGAAAACAAACTTTTTCCTAACATAGCTGAGGCAAATACAACTGCAGAGCTCCCAGTAAAGCTGGACTGAAGTTTTTAAATTATTACAATATCTAAAGCAACCCTCTTAGACTGGTAGGTCTGTATTTTGATACCCATTAATGCAACAAATATGATATATATTTTTGCATAGCTTATAAATATCTCTTCAAGGTCATCCTGTACGGTGGTCATTTGCTTACTTGTTGATACAGGCATAGGGTATTTGAGGATGGGAACAGTATTTTAATCACAATAGCGTTCCTGCCCATCATGATTCTGGTCTTACGCAGACATAATTGGCTTGGGTAGCTGAGTTTCTCAAGTGAGTAGCATCTGTTATTACTAGAAAAATGAATGTAAGGGAGTCCTTGCAGCTGTATCAATTATTTACAATTCTTAATTACTCTTATTACAACCATTATTTCTTGTTATAGCACTACAGGTATACACAGCACGCACAAAAATTAGATTTTAAGCCACTTGTAAGATGTTGATGATGAAAAGCACTATGATGTCTTCTGAGATGCTGGTCATATTTATCCATTATTTCCTCACTAGATTGCTGCAAAACCTGGTACTGCCTCTCTCCTTCGGAAAGTTGCCATGAAGCAAGAGAATTAAAGGGTCCTTAGGAATTAAGAATAAATTTAGCATACACATGGAATCAATAGCACTCAGAAAATTCATCTAAGGAAATAATTTCATGCTCTGTATTTATTACTGTTGCAGAAATTGTGCACTGAGTGTCGCTTAAGCCCACCTATAATGTTCGAACGATAAAATTCACAAGCCCTTAGTCTTGCTGAATCTCTATGAGGAGTGATATGTGAAATCAGTGTTCAGATGGGGTACACATCAAACGGACAAGCTCACGGTGCTGTTTCTGCTTGCAATGGATAAATTCTGCCTTTGACATCTGTGGTCTCACAGAAAACTTCTGGGAGAATGTAGGAGTTCCTGCAAAAGGAGCTCATGAAACATCTCTGCTCCTACCTGATGCTTTTCAGATATATTATCCCATGGCATGAACCCCTTGGAGGCACCTTACTGCTTGCAAACTCCACTTAATTTATCTTCAGTACTTCCTGAATTGATTGTAATGAGCTTAAGAAGTTGTCAGGGAAAGAAACAAGCAAACTCTGTGTTTCTGCATCAGTGCCAAGATAAAATTGTGATGTGCATATTAATAAAAAAAAATCTAGGTAGATATATAGAGGGAATTAAATACATAATTTAAGAGAAAACGTTCTTGGAGAAAAAGAGCACTGAGACTGAGTGCTCCTTACTTCTAGTTCATTAAAAAGTAATTGTTACATTTTACTCTTCTTATTGCTAAAGATTTTAAAGCACTTTACAAGCATTAGCAAATTACTTTACCAGAATCCCAGGTAGAAAGTTAAGGCTTATTGTCTACACTATGTCATGGAGAAAGAGATTGTAGATTTTTTTCTTGGAGCTCTTATTTGTACAAACAACCCCATATATATCCATGGAAATAATTATATGCAGAATCAGAATCGTTTTGGTTGGAAAAGACCTTTAAGACCATCTAGTCCAACCATTAACCCAGCACTGCCAAGTCCACCATTAAAACATGTCCCTCAGCACCACATCTATATGTCTTTTAAATATCTCCAAGGATGGTGACTCTACCACTTCCCTGGGCAGCCTGTTCCAATGTTTGACAACTCTTTCAGTGAAGAAATCTTTCCTGATATCCAATCTAAACCTCTCCTGGAGCAACTTGAGGACATTTCCTCCCCTCCTACCATTTCTTACTTGGGAGAAGAGACCAACAGCCATCTTGCTACAAAACTTCCTTTCAGATAGTTGTAGAGAGTGTTAAGGTCTCCCCTCAGCCTCCCTTTCTCCAGACTCCAGCAGCACCCCAGTTCCCTCAGCTGCTCCTCATAAGACTTGTGCTCTAGACCCTTCACCAGCTTGGTTGCTTTTCTTTGGACACGCTCCAGCACCAAAATGTCTTCCTTGTAGTGAGGGGCCCAAAACTGAACACAGTATTCCAGGTGTGGCTTCACTAGCACCGAGTACAGGGGGACGATCACTTCCCTAGTCCTGCTGGCCACACTATTTCTGATATGGTTGAGTTGAAATAGAGTTATCTTTTTTACTAACCATGGTGCCTTAAGACCTGTTTTGTAATCTCTGGGAAGATAGTTTTGGCAATAATTTTTAAAGTAAAGAGAACTGAAGCAGAGAAGGCATTTTAAACCTTTGTTTTTATTTTTCTGTAGATTCAGCTATCCGTCACTCATATTTGAAGATCATTCGCTAAGTCATGAGAACTAGAAACAACTTTCCGTTCTTATTTTACTTCCCTAGAAGTAGAATTTATATGAGGGATTATTTTTTTCATTTTTTTCTGGAAAATATTGACTTTAACTAACTGTATATGTGTGTGTAAAATAATCTAGAGCTATCAGCCACTGTTGCCAGAAATTGCAGAATAATTGAAAATTTTTTCCTTGAAAATTTTCAGGCTTTTCCAACAAGACACTGAAAACTTACAAAAATAAATTGACATATGTCAGTGAAAACTTTTATTTTATTGAAATTTCAATTTTCTTTCAAAGTTCAGACATAAAATACTTCACTAGCTCTGTCGAGGAAGTTACACTTGTAGTTATACTGTGTAGTAGTTACACTGCAGAGGCCAGAGACTTCTTCACACTTGTAATGCTGTCGTTGTAACTGTGGAATCAAACTTTCACATGTTGAAGGAATGATAATCTGAAAAAAATGAATTCTTACTTCTATCCTCAAGCTCAGAGCAGCAGGGGAGAATTTTGCTCATCTTCAGTATCCCTTTAGGTATTAAAAATAAATAAGAAATAAATAAGATGCCCTACGAGGCTAACCTGAACAGAGAAATTTTTTTACGATAGTTATTATAAACCAAAAAAGTCTGCAATTGGGGAAGATACTATCTAGAAATAATGAAAGGTCTCCTTTTGTATTCAGTTTCTAGATGCCTCATGATTAAATGGAGGTTGTTCATGAAATAATAATAAAAAACCGCTGACACTGTAAATCAACCAGAACCAATCTTCTGCTTTCCCAGGCATTACTGCAAGAAAATTAATTCTCTGCACCCGGGAACAAGCCCTCTATCTCAAAGTAAATTGATAAACTGTGTTTCAGCTCCTGTGTAATTAGGAATAAGGGCTCCCATTCTTTTAACTCTGTGGCAGAAATAGGACTGATGAGTTACCATTGTCTGTTGGCAAGATATGTACCTTATATTATCACTGGCTTGTACCTCTTCACCATAGGAACTCTAGTAAAGTAAAGCATCATCTTTTTGTCCAGTCTTTTAAAGAGTGCTCGACCTTCACAGAATCACAGAATCACACAATCACAGAATCACAGAATCACAGAATGGTTGGGGTTGGAAGGGACCTCTGGAGATTATCTAGTCCAAACCCTGCTAAAGCAGGTTCCCCTAGAGCATGTTGCACAGGGTCGTGTCCAAGCAGGTTTTGAATATCTCCAGAGAAGGAGACTCCACAACCTCCTCGGGCAGACTATTCCAGTGCTCTGGCACCCTCAAAGTAAAGAAGTTCCTCCTCATATTGAGATGGAACTTCCCATGTTTCAGTTTGTGCCCATTGCCCCTTGTCCTGTCACTGGGCACCACTGAGAAGAGTCTGGCCCCATCCTCTTGACACCTGCCCCTAAGGTATTTATAAGTATTGATAAGATCCCCCCTCAGTCTTCTCTTCTCCAGGCTAAACAGACCCAGCTCCCTCAGCCTCTCCTCCTAAGAGAGATACTCCAGTCCTCTGATCATCTCTGTACCCCTCCACTGGACTCTCTCCAGTAATTCCTTGTCTTTCTTGAACTGGGGGCCCCAGAAATGGACACAGTACTCCAGGTGTGGCCTCACTAGGGCAGTGTAGAGAGGGAGGATAACCTCCCTTGACCTGCTGGCCACACTCTTCCTAATGCATCCCAGGACACCATTGGCCTTCTTGACCCCAAGGGCACATTGTTGGCTCATGGTGAACTTGTCCACCAGAACTCCCAGGTCCTTCTCTGCAGAGCTGCTCTCCAGCAGGTCAACTCCCAACCTGTACTGCTGCATGGGGTTATTCCTCTCTAGGTGCAGGACCCTACACTTGCCTTTGTTGAGCTTCATGAGGTTCTTCTCCACCCATCTCTCCAGCCTGTCCAGGTCTCACTGAATGGCAGCACAGCCTTCTGGTGTATCAGCCACTCCTCCCAGTTTTGTATCATCAGCAAACTTGCTGAGTGTACACTCTGTCCCTTCATCCAAGTCATTGATGAATAAGTTAATCAAGACTGGACCCAGTACTGACCCCTGGGGAACACCACTAGCTACAGGCCTCCAACTAGATTCAGCACCACTGATCACAACCCTCTGAGCTCTGACATTCAGCCAGTTCTTGATCCACCTCACTGTATACTCATCTAACCCACACTTCCTGAGCTTTCCTATGAGGATGCTATGGGAGACAGTATCAAAAGCCTTGCTGAATTCAATGTAGACAACATCCACTGCTCTTCCCTCATCTACCCAGCCAGGCATGCCATCACAGAAGGCCATCAAATCGGTCAAGCATGATTTCCCCTTGGTGAATCCATGTTGACTACTCCTGTTGACCTTCATCAACCTCTACAATTCCCTTGTCTGTGATGAAAAAGAGAGTGCTGTGCTGGTTACATTGTAGGAGAGGTCTTCTGTCTTGGATGTCAAGATATGGTTAGAAGCATGACCCCACAGGCAGAAAACTGTTGGTACCTCCTTCCCACTGTATGCCCTGTAAGCCCCATGCAAAGATGAGTTGGACGGGCAAATTAAAGCAACTGCTGAACTGTAACCTTGCCCCTACATTCATGGGGCAGGAGAAGAAATATTGCACTATGCTGCTAATGCATAAATCCTGGCTGATCTGAGATGGAAAAGTGAGTGCTGTGTTCAGCGTTGGTGGTCTCAGAAATTTATGCTGATTTCTGGCACATGTATGCACGAATATTGAGGCAGATGCTGAGGGATCAAGTTTACCTGTATCTCCTCTTCAGCGTTATCCCCACCACAATGTAATTCATATGATGTGAGACAGTGACCGAAGGAACTTGACTGATTCTTCAGGCAAAGTTTGACAAGCCCCTGTGGCACATGCTCACTTCATCCTTTCATCTGAAAATTTAGGAAAAGTAATCAAATTTTGCCCAATGTAATTCTTTCTTTATAAACTCAGGCAGCTTTCCCTCTCTACATCTGTTCTTCAGAAAGCTATCTGAGCAAACAGAAATAGAGGACTTTCATTATTCCAGAAATGAAAGCTTAGCATCTGAGGAACATACGGTAACAAAATCTATGGGAAACTCATGAATTCTAAATAAGATTGAGACTGTAAATCTTCACTAAACCACTCACTTAGCTAGTAAATTCCAGCACGAACAGAGGGAGTTTGGACTGGGTCTTTATGTTTCAGTTTCTTTGTAATATGGTAAAGTACATTTATGGGACTTTTTAATCCACAAAGGCCTTGTATGTAGTAATGGAACTGCTGTAAACCTCAAAGCATACTTTCTACTACCTTTTGCCACTGTTTTTCAACTCATTTTAGTTTGCAGGTTCCTGAATGTTTTCTACTAGAGCTCATATCCCTTTAAGGATGTCTTAAATATATTTTGTCACGTGGCAAAATACAAACTGAAACTCAAAATATACTATGCTTTTTTAAAGTTATCCCCAGTAGACATCTTTAGACATGGACTCTTAGAAGCCATCAGCCAAAGTCTGCAAAAAACGCCTGCAAACCACTGCTAATTAACTAAGTATTTTTTTCATTGAAAACAACTGAGATTCATGTTTTCATTCTTGTTTTACACGTGACTGAAAAAAGAATACCGTATTATTGCAAATCTACCAAAGACTGATTATTCTTATAGTAGCATTTAAAAAAAGTTAAAAAAATAACCTTTCAAACCAATTTGTACTGAGATAGTACAAGATCCCTGTAGTTTATGAGACTCACCAAGCTACAGACTATGCTGCATAAGTGATTGTCCCACTATACTCAGCATTGGTGTAGTCTCACCTCAAGTACTGGGTGCATTTTTTGGCTCCCCAATATAAGAAGGGTATAAAAATGTTAGAATGTATCTGAAGGAAGGCAACAAAGATGGTGAAGGGACTAGACAGTATGGCTTAAGAGGACCAGCTGAGGATACTAGTTTTTTTTTGGCTTAGAGAAAAGGAATCTGTGGGGTGAACTCATTGCTGTCTACAACTCCTCATGAGGGGAAAACGAGAAGGATGTGGTGATCTGAAGGGAGCCTACAGGAACGTGGGAGAGGGGCTTTTTACAAGGGCATGGAGTGACAGGACGAGGGGGAATGGTTTTAAACTGGAAGAGGGGAGATTTAGATTAGATATTAGGAAGAAATTCTTTACTGTGAGGGTAGTGAGACACTGGACAAGGTTGCCCAGAGAAGTTGTGGCTGCCCCCTCCCTGGCAGTGTTCAAGGCCAGGCTGGATGGGGCTTGGAGCAAACTGTGGCAGGGGGTTTGGAACTAGATGATGTTTAAGGTCCCTTCCAACTGAAACCGTTCTATGATTCTATGATTCTATGATCTCTTCAGTCATAGAACATGAGGGAATGCCTTAATGTGCATCAGGGAAAACTCAAATTCTCCTGGAGAAACTGGCTGCTCATGGCTTGGATGGGCTTACGCTTCGCTGGGTAAAACACTGGATGGATGGTGTGAGGGACCAAATTGGCAAATAGATGTCTCAAAGTTTGCCTGTGCGGGTGTACCTGGACACTTGTGTGTAGGAGAACTGGTCCCTGTCACTCAAACTTATTTACACTGGAGTGAGGACTGGTCCCCATCACCTGCCTGTCAACACTCAGGCCCGGGACGCATGGACACATCCATTGGATGGAGAAAGCGCGGGCACACGCCCATTGGATGGGACAGGTACGCACGCCCACCCTCACTCCCCATAAAAAGAACTGCGCAGACAGGCCTTAGCGGTGGACTTGGCAGTGCTAGGTTACTGGTTGGACTTGATGATCTTAAAGGTCCTTTCCAACGAAAACAGTTCTATGATTCTATGATTCTATGATTAGGAAAACAGTCTTCACTGAGAGTGTGGTCAAGCCCTGGAACAAGCTCCAGAGGGAAGTGGTCATGACCTCAAGCCTGTCAGTGTTCAAGGAGCATTTGAACAACACTCTCAGATATATGGTTTAACTTTTAGGTTGCCCTGTGTGGTGTCAGGAGTTGAACTCCATCATCCTCATGGGTTCCTTCCAGTTCAGGATATTCTATCAAAAATTCTATGAGAACTTCATCCTCAGTGGCTATATGTGTTTCTGTAGTGACACTTCAGTTCTAGTATGTTATTTGAAACCTTTGGCCTTTTGTAGCTCAGGTTATCAGCTGGACTGAGGTCTCCTGCAAATCAGGATATTAGTAGGCCTGCAGAATGGTTTCTTATGAAAGCCTTCTGTTCACTCATGAAAATACTGTAAGATCGCAGCTGTAATTCTACCCAATGCTGGCATCAAAATAAGCAAAGACAGCAGCAGATCGGAGCTGAGAGATAACAGAGAAGAGCTTTTTAAATACATCTGTGTGTAATTTGTCCCACTTTCCATTTGAAGTCAAATCAGTCCTGTCTGTGACCTTAACATCTCCACCTGGGGATTCAGATCATAGGCCATATGACATGGTTGCATAGAGCTAGGGCTCTAGCAGCTTGAACAGAAAATGTGATAGGAACTAGATCTGAGTTTTATACAGAACATACCTGAAAACATGGCAGCTGAGGCCAATAATCTAACAAGACTGTCAGGCCTCTGGGAGTCAAACACTTCCGAAAAAGGGCACTAAGATTTGGGATGTGGCTTTCACTTATAGTCCAAGCAGCAAAGGTATTCGGTTGTGGAATGAAACAAAATTTCTGAGATTTACTGTTTTGAATTAAAGAAGTTTGCCATGGGGATTTCTTAGGCTGTGATAAATAAAAGCCCGTTAGGTTTCTCCTGATGTCTAGGAGAGACTGACTGATGTTGTACAGCATAATGGAAAACTGGCTAATCAATACCGCACTGTTTTTCAATTTAACTATATTAATTGTGCATACTGTTTTCATTTGTGTTTGAAAAAGAAATAAACAGGTGTGAACATTGATTCCTGCTAAATAACATCATTATGAAAGAACATTATTTAGGCACGTCTCAATTCCTTGCTATTGTTCTAGAAAGTCAGCATTATATAGAGGCCTCTTCTGCTCATTACCCATGAAAATGAAAACTTGCTAGCCATGACGTCCATCATGCTTTGATAACATGGCTGTATTTCCGTGTATCCATGATGACTATTTGAGTGATTGGGTCAGGTAGCAGGGTGTAAAATTAGGCTATATCTCAGTGTGTAGACATAGGTTCTTGGCTGTAGGCACAGAAATACAACTAGGCCTTCCAAACCATGGAAAATGATCACAGTAACTTAAAAGTGATGGTCTCCTTGCCTCCAGAAGGCAGCATGATATAGCGGTTAGAGCAGCACCTGCTGATAGACTCCTTCCAACCCTTTCTTAGTGCTTGCTGAGAAGTGTGAAGCAAGTCATTACTTGCAAACACCTCCCTCCTCCCTCCCAGAATCCATTATATACAAGTCAGAGACAAAAGAATGTGCCGTAACTCATACTTATGCCTCAGATTATGGTCAGAGAAAACTCTTGAAAATAAACTTTTGACTGGTGAGATTTGACTGATTAAATCTCATGCTTTCAGTGAGGGGTCTGTGCACCTAAACCTCACATCAACCACCTATATAGCAAGAGCTTTTGTATCACTATAGCCTCTCTGACAGTTGCTCCATCACAAGACAGCTCCAGCTTACTATTACCTCCCAATACACCAGATGGGTCCCAGTCATTATCCCCAGTGTGGCACTGCCTCACTATCAGTCAAAGATGCACAACAGATTCATTATATCATGGCTTTTAGGATGTGAACTAATGAGGTGTCTTGAAAATGTTTTCTAAGCTTCTTCATATTTCCATTTTGCTGCCTTGGGGGTATAATCTGAGTCTCAAAAGCTATTTACGCAAGGAGGATTCATAATGTCTGAGGAAATAAGCATGATGATAAATAATAGTAATAATAGTAAATTACAAACTAATATCAAATAGTGATAATAATAAATAATGCCTAACAAGGTAGATGTTTATCTAACGTGCATTGCCATTATTCTGCTGACTTCAGTGGAGGTGCAGTTTTACATTGCTAGGAATTTGGCTCACAGATTCTATAAGATGCAGTAGAAGTGAAGGTAACATTATAACTGGGCAATAGCAAAGGCAAGGATGCAAGACAGGGAGCACATTTTGCAAGAAGGAACCCTACTGCCTATAAAAGCAATGGCGACAATCCCTGACCTAGGAGTACATCAAAGGCTTCCTACTTCAAACACTTACTCAGACATCTCCTTGCACTAGAAAAACTAAAACAAAGTCAGTTTGTGGATCCATTGACTTCATGTAAATAACATGGAGGGAAGAGGAAGTGTAGTAGAAAATGTCATGTGAGACAACAGTAAGAAATGATGATGTTCTCAACATGCCAATGATCAGAAGAAAGAAGGCAAATGAAAAATGGATGAAAAGCCATACCAGGACATGAGGAGGCTGAGGCATAGGATGACTAAATTGCCTTGCTTCCAACAGGCAGACCATGATGTTCAACTGCAGTTCAGTGCTTTATGCACAAGATTGCCTGTGAGACTTTGCAGACTTCTGCCCAAGCCTTGACGACAGCTATATAATTGTAACAGGGGACATAGACAGCCACAGACTGCACTGGAGGCATCAATGACCCAAACCAACTCGATGGGAGAGGGTTTTCTGATAGGCTTCTCAGGAAGAGTTTTCAGGCTCCCTCCAGGCACTGAGCGATGTTTATAGAAAGGAAAATCCTGAAAATTTCACATACATTAGCATAATTCACATATATTCTGCCATCTTTCCCTTCTCTGACATTAACACAAAGAGTCACACCATATGCAGTTCTCCACCTTTGATAAAGTTATAATTTATGCAACACCTTGCTGTAGGACCCAACATTGCTGTAGGACCCCAGGATGTTTTGGGTGGGTTGGGAAGGTTCTGTATATTGCTATCCCTGCAAGGAACTCTAAGTCCTATTATTTAGAGTCTGTTGTGACGGACAGTATTCAGACTGACAGAAGAGCTAATTAGTCTGAGGTAGCTTGGGAGCCTTTCTGCTGAATTCAGAAGGCCTTGGGATCAATCATCTGTGCTTTGTGCTGCCAGGAAGGAGAGAGACCCTTGCCCTGGGCTGCTGTGGTGGACTATTTCAGTATTGTGTCTGAGTCATAGCATTAAATTTCCTCTGTTCAATGACATACAGGTTCATTTGACAGTCATTTCTCATTGTTCTTCTCCATCAAATCCTTTGGCAGGCTTTTGTGAGGAGACAGGTGTCCAAAATACATATTTTAAAACCAAGCTCCATGAAATCCTCAAATATGACTAGTTGGCTCCTACCTAAAAAATTAAGCTCTCATTTCCTGGGGCCTCTCAAACTATATAGTCAAAACCAGTACTCCTCCCACTCCTTCTCAGATGGCAGTTTCAAGCCACATTAATTAATTTCCTGGGTATCCCAGGAGAGAAACAGCTCACAGATTATTATTATCTCTATATTTAAAACGTGTAAACTGAGGCATAGTGACATCAAATGTACTGCTTAGCAAGGTCAAGATTAAACAACTAACTGCTTGGCCACCATTTCTTCAAAGGAAATAGGTAAAATTAATGGCTGCAGGCAAATCTGACCAAATAACCAAACACTTCAGACCCTACACAGGATGAGATGAGGGCCCACGTCACCTATATCATGGTTAGCATTTGTGTAACAAGGATATGACAAATAATTTGGAAAAGCCTTTTGATTGTGTGCTGGTTTTGGCTGGGTTAGAGATAGTTTTCTTCATAGTAGCTACTATGGGGCTATGTTTCGGATTTCTGAAGAAAATAGTGTTGGTAATGCAGGAATGCTTTCGTTATTGCTGAGCAGTGCTTACACAGAGTCAAGGCCTTTTCTGCTTCTCACACCACCCCACCAGCAAGCAGGCTGGAGGTGCACAAGAAGTTGGGAGAGGACACAGATGGGACAGCTCAACTCAACTGACCAAAGCTATATTCCATACCGTATGATGTCATGCTCACCATATAAAGGAGAAGGAAGGAGGGAACATTCAGGATTATGGCTTTTTGTCTTCCCAAGTAGCTATTACATGTGATGAAGCCCTGCTTTCCTGGAGATGGCTGCACACCTGCCTGCTGATGGGAAGTAGTGAATGAATTCCTTGTTTTGTTTTGCTTGGGTGCATGGCTTTTGCTTTACCTATTAAACTGTCTTTATCACAACCCACTAGTTTTCTTACTTTTACCCTTCCTATTCTCTCCCCCATCCCACTGGTGGGAAGCGAGGGGCTGTGTGGGGCTTAGTTGCCAGCTGGAGGTAAATCACGAGAGACTGTTTATTCTTAGAAAGAGAATATGAGGACTCAATTGTCCTAGGCACTGTACAAAATCAATCTCTAGAGTAACTGTGAGTGAAACTGAAAAGGGGAGATCATAGTAACTTGAGAAGAAACTGTGAAAAGCCAGGAGCAGATCCTAGGAATCCTTCATCTTCCCCAAAGCACAAAGGAGTGCCTGGAGCACACAACCTTTCATTTTAAAATTAAGATAATAGTAAACTATAGCAGTAATTAATTTGCTATTCCTGCACTGGTGTCACCTTCAAGAGCTGCACTACCTTGGGAATGCCGGAGTCAAGGATAAGAGTAATTGACTGATAGTGATATTTGCCTTAATCACAATGGCTGAATCTAAATGCTGTGACGTGTGATTTTATGTTACAGCACATCCAGAGAGCCTTTTCTCCTGTTCAACCATGTCAAGACATAGATCAGTTCATCTCTTATCCATGTACCGGGGTTTCTAAATGACCTAAACTAAGGTTTAGGAGACATGGGACTGGTGTACCTGCATCTGACCCAGACAGAATTGGGCTACAGCCAAAACAGAGACACAAGAGCTTGGAAACACTACTAACCCAGTTCTGATGCTTAGCAGGGATATGTGCATTGCCTTTGACCAGTTACATTTAAAGGCTGAGGTGCTCTGAGACACCCAGACAGCTTCTCACTAGTCAGCCTTTTCTTCTTCCTTTCCTTTTTGCTTTTTCTGAAAGATGCAGGCAGGTGAGAGGAATTATTTTTAAAGGACAGCCATCAATGAGTAAAAGACCAAACCAGCATGAACATGTAGAAAGCAAGACATCAAAATACAATAAGATCAAATAATAGAAAAGTGTCAGACAGGTAACCTTTATTGTGAGTGTCAGCCCAGCAAACCCTCCTTTTCCAACACTGTTATTGTCTGCTTGAGATGTGTAGGCTTAGAGTGAGTTACATTTCTGTATTTGCTAGTCTTGTTACAAAGTCCATTTTAATGGTTGACTGAGAAAAAGGAAAGAGATTTCCCCAGTTTTGGTCTCCAGACACATTCAGACAGTCCAGCGTGAACTGCTTCACAAAGTCGCCTTGCAGAACTGTTATTGCAGCTCCTCTTAATCTAATGCAAAGGACCCCATTTCTGAGGTGTCTGATCCCTCATAATCAAGGATTGTTTTATCTTTATAAGTCATATGACATGATATAATTTACATTTTATAGAAAAGGAGTAATTGGCCAGAGATAAATCATAGATAAATCCCTGAGATACAAATGGAAAACTGGAACTCTTTATTGCACACTTTGCCAAGGCAATCTCCATTTCCCCTAAAAGACAAGTTAAAAAGAAAAAAGTTACTCAGTTACTCTAAGAGTGTACTACTGATTACCTAAGTAATTACATCATCTCAACTACTGCCATGCATAAAGTACGCATCCTAGGCTGGTGAAAACTGCTGACACCCTGGGAAAATGGGGGCCTGAGAAACTAAGTCATTGCTGGATTTGGGGAAAGACAGTGCTCTAATAGTACATGCAATTACAGCTTGTTTGCATAAGTATAAAGTTTAGTAGCCTTAGTGATGGATCAGCTTAACACATTCCAAACAGAAGAAAAAGAGTTTGCCCCCTAAAGTATCCAGTCTTCTAAATGAGACAAGATACAAAGCATGGGTATGTAGCACTGGACTTACCCAGAATCTGGACTGCGGGGAAAAAGGGAAGATGGGAAAACTCTGCAGCTGCAGAATGCCATCAGATGTGCTAAAAGCATATGTCCTTTTGCAGCTTTTCTATTCAGCTTTCATCAGAAGAGTTTGCCTCTGGGCAGTTGTTAAAATTCAAAGGAACTGATCGACAGTGTTTTGCATGAAGGTGACAGGATTTAAGCCATCAGACGCATAACTCTCACTTAACTTTTCTGATAAGATCATAGCAAATGAGAATTTGTGGCAATTTGGGAAGGGAAGAGTGAGCTATGTCTGGCTATTTACCAGAAAATCCTCCCAAGTGTTAAAGTTACCATAGAGAAAAAGTACAAATTGTCTGGTTTCAAAAGACAGGCATCAAAGGTAGAAGGTGCCATCACCATTTTAACTCAGAAATGGGATGGGAATAAAAGCTTTAAGGTATAACAATGATCAATAATTACACTGTAATTAAGCACTCTATCAGCAGATGAGTAGGTATTGTCCCCCCCTAAAATATCTATTTTCTGGATGAAACTATTGCCTCTCTGCTAGATCTGTCAAGCCCTAGGTCAAATCCAACCACAGCTTATGAGTATAGTATCACAGAATCATAGAATAATATAATAGTTTTGATTGGAAAAGACCTTTAAGATCATCGAGTCCAACCATTAACCCAGCATGGCCAAGTCCACCACTAAACCCTGTCCCTAAGCACCACACCTACATGTCTTTTAAATACATCCAGGGATGGTGACTCCACCACTTCCCTGGACAGCCTGTTCCAATGCTGGACAACCCTTTCAGTGAGCAGATTTTTCCTGATATCCAATCTAAACCTCCCGTGGAGCAACCTGAGGACATTTCTTCTAGTCCTATCCCTTGCTACTTGGGAGAAGAGACCAACACTTACCTTGCTACAACCTCCTTTCAGGCAGTTGTAGAGACTTGTAGGTATGGAGTGTGTTGGGGTTCAGTTCTAGCCTTTGTCACATATTCTGTCATTTCCCAATAAACCTGCTTATTCTTTCAGGGCCTCTTCTTTAGGACAGGGATATTTTGTCATGTCTATTTAGATTCCAAGCTCTCTGAAGCAAAGTCTGTTTCTTTTTTGGTCATTTAAGAACTTTTCTACATAATGTCAGTGTAGTTCCCCTTGCAAATCTGTGTCTTATCATGGGCAGTAGGCAGGTGCATTAACCTTCAAAGATTAGTAAATGTCCTTAAAACACTGTAATCAGATGGAAGCCATTTTTCTCTCCAGCCTCCTATTTCCTGGTATTGCCTTAAAAACATTCTTGGCATCTTTTCCCCTCATTTCCAGGGCCATGGAGAAATCTGAAGGGGAGGAAAAATACAGCATTTGTAGGCTAAAATAAATTAGCGTGAAAAGTGTTTGCTTCAGGTTTCTTAATGTTCATTCTCCCAGTGTAAAGATTTATGATTTAAATAAAATTAAAAAAAAAAAAGTAAAAACCCTGAAGTTGCACTTTTATAGATCTGCATATTGTTTTTTTGGGGGGAAGATACACATCAGGCAACAAAGACTGAATAAATCATTAGGCACAAACAGAAGAATGCTTTAAAAGAAATGATTTGCAACAGATATACTGTAAAACATTACCCACGGCAAATGTTGGATCAGCATTATATATAGAGCTGCCACTTATGAATTTTATGGGCTTCTTGGGAGGTTGCTTATGAATAGTAGTATGGTCTCTCCAGCACAGGGCTACGAATCAGGAGATCTGGATTCTATTTTCAGCTAAGTCAATGCCCTTAGAATGTCAGCTAAATAAATTACTTGATTTGTCTGTTTGCCCTTGCAAAAATAAAGGTGAGCTATTCATTCACATGAATTTTGAATCTTATTTAGGAATATACTTTGAGATCTTCAGGTGGAAGTTCCTACATAAATGCAAAATACACTTTGTGCTAAGGATTTCGAATTATTCCTAAGACAGAGGAATTTGGAAACTTTTTAGAGTTGTGTATATCATATGGCAAGATTCAGTCCATTTTTACTAGGCACAAAGTGACAATTATTTGTGGTGGAACAGTCTATCAGAGTGTATAAAAGCCCCTGGACTGGTTTGTAAGCAGATTATACGGATAACATACATAACATACATCTATTCTTTTCAGCTCTAAGGAAACCGGCAGCAAGAAACTTACTCCAGATGGACATTTTTCTTCCCCTTTCTACTTGTTTTTATTTTGAATGGGAGCTTTAGCAAAAAAAAAAATCTGAGGGCATTTCAGCCCCCAACTGCCCATAATTTCTAATCCACCTAGACTGGAGTGATGGAGGAACATATAACACACATATACTGAAGCTCTGGGGGAGTTCCCTCAGGTAGTCTAAGTAAATTGGACATTGGTTTTATGAAGTTGGTTTTATTTTGGTAGCAGACATCTCTGAGAGGTCTGTAGCAGCACTAAAAGAGATTGGAATCTCTTTTCACCTTGGGAGCACATTATTTGAAACCTTTCACCACTTATGTACGTGAGTTAGGTCAGATATTTCCCTTAGCTTGAAAATTGAGTTTAGCTCAGAAATCTACTTCTACCTCCGGCCAAGAACTGTTATTAGATGATTTTCTTAATGAGATGATTTTTAAACAGGTAATTTTATTTTACAAATGTGAGGCTGTTTTGCTCTTTAATTAACCTTTAACTTTATTGTCCATAGCTGCTAATCAAAGATTATAGAGTGAAATAATATCCTCGCCAATGTTTAACTGCTTTGTACATTTAATAGTTTATACATTTTACATGTTGTGTTTCCCTAAATCTAGTGAATCGGGGGTGTAAGGTAGAAACAAAAATGTCTTCTGCTGTTGCACATATCAGCAACACTTTCTCCCAGAAGGGTTTATTAGCTTTGTCCCACTACCCTGTAAACAGTGACACACGTTGAGAGATGGCTCACATTAGCAGTGTAGAGAGCAGGCAGAGCAAGCCTGTTTGGGTTGCAAAATGCCACATTGACTTACTTTTCAGGGCTGAAAGCTGCCTGAAGAGGGTAGATCACACACTTCCGGGACAATTGCTGACTGCCTCCATCAGCTGTCTGAAGCTATGTCACCACAGTGCCAAAGAAATGGGTGGAAACGGGTGGCCCAAATGCACCATCTCACAATTTGAGGAGACCAAAAAAAACTTTCCCACCAATTGTAAGCAATCTGCAGAATTGGGTGGATGGTCATTAGCAGGGTGGGGGACAAGTTAATTCCCCTATCCTGTCAAATGACTTGGAGATCAAAGACAAGCTGGGTACTTCTGGGCTTTTCTTCATACAAAATATCTCAGTGTTTCTTTAAACTAAAATGCCTAGGTACAAACGAGAGATACAGGCCTTGAGATGGTTCCAACACAACAATGTTAAGTCAGGAGAGGCTTCTGGGGTAGGAGAAGTTTGAGCATCTCATTATAGTCAACTCTGTATCTGAGTGCTGTCATCACAATGAACAAGCCTCATGTTACTCCATATGTCCAAGCACTAAAGCATGGCCTTGCCCTTATGTTCTTATGTAGGTCAAATCTTTGCCTTGCCATCATTGACAACACCTCTTTAAATCAAAGATGAATGCTCCCTTTGTGATCAGTGTTATCACAATGAATTTCAGGAGAAATTATAATGATGGAGCACTTAAAAGTAAAGAACTAGCACTTGAGCTAGCTAGCTATTAATTATAAATGCCAATCTCTATCAGGAATTCTTTTTTTATGTAAAACTGATCTGTTCTGAGTACTATTTTAGTGTTAATTAGAGAGAAGCAAAGATGAAGTGTTATCCAATGATGAGCATTCATTACAAGGTCTGCTGACCCCGTGTGCTTATTCCTGGAGGTGCACTGGTAGAGTCCCTGGTATTAGCAGATGTGTTTAAGATATGGGCGTTTTGAGTTTATCCCAAGTAACTGTAAGGATGACACTTGCAGGAGCTTTGTGTTCTAATAGGAGTGTCTATAAGTGTTTAGTTGCAGCACAGAAAAAATATATTTCTGAAATAATAAGATCCATCTTTTCAGAAAATATAAGGAAAAAAAGGCATGCAGTCTTGTATAACCTATTCATCAATGACCTGGATGAAGGGACAGAGCGTTTGCTCATCAAGTTTGCTGATGATACAAAACTGGGAGGAGTGGCCAATACAGCAGAAGGCTGTGCTGCCATTCAGTGAGACCTGGACAGGCTGGAGAGTTGGGTGGAGAGGAACCTCATGAAGTTTAACAAAGGCAAGTGTACGGTCCTGCAGCTCAGGAGGAATAACCCCACGCACCAGTACAGGTTGGGAGTTGACCTGCTGCAAAGCAGCTCTGCAGAGAAGGACCTGGGAGTTCTGGTGGACAAGTTCACCATGAGCCAACAATGTGCCCTTGGGGCTAAGAAGGCCAATGGTATCCTGGGGTGCATGATGAAGAGTGTGGCCAGCAGGTCAAGGGAGGTTATCCTCCCTCTCTACACTGCCCTAGTGAGGCCACACCTGGAGTACTGTGTCCATTTCTGGGCCCCCCAGTTCAAGAAAGACAAGGAATTACTGGAGAGAGTCCAGTGGAGGTCTACAGAGATGATCAGAGGACTGGAGTATCTCTCTTAGGAGGAGAGGCTGAGGGAGCTGGGTCTGTTTAGCCTGGAGAAGAGAAGACTGAGGGGGGATCTTATCAATGCTTATAAATACCTTAGGGGTGGGTGTCAAGAGGATGGGGCCAGACTCTTCTCAGTGGTGCCCAGCAACAGGGCAAGGGGCAATGGGCACAAACTGACACATGGGAAGTTCCATCTGAAAATGAGGAAAATCTTCTTTACTTTGAGGGTGCCAGAGCACTGGAACAGGCTGCCGAGGGAGGGTGTGGAGTCGCCTTCTCTGGAAATACTCAAAACCCGCCTGGACATGACCCTGTGCAACATGCTCTGCTTTGACAGGGGATTGGACTAGATGATCTCCAGACGTCCCTTCCAACCCTAACCATTCTGTGATTCTGTGATTCTGTGCTTCTGTGAATCTGTGATTCTGTGATTTATTGAAACACCTGAGAAGGAAAAAACTAAAGACAGTGACCAAGGTTTTGATATGTTTTGACAGTGCATCCATGAGCCAGTAAGAAGACAGGTTATTTGAACACATTCAAATGAACCCTACTTGAATAACCTCTATTGTCAGAGAAGCTGACAGTGGCATTGAAGGTCTTGGGTGCCAACAGCCATTGTACTGCCGAATCTCCAGTCTGTGGTGTTTCTGACTGCTTTTTCTCCATATGCTCATCAAAAGATCCCACCCAGTGCTCCAGAGACTATGGGCCAAGCTACAGCAGAAATTCACAGTTCTTCCCAGACCACTCCTGGGAAGCTTGTTTTCCTGTCCTGCAGGCCTGAAGGAAGGGTGATGTGCTACAAAGCTTTTTACTGATACCTTTACAACCTGGTGGAGGAATGCACTGTTTTAGTCAACTCCTGTAGTTATTCCAAAGGTAGGTCAGATTGATTCAGATGGAATAAGAAGGCTGACTTTACAAAACCAATTTCACCTTTTGATGGAAATAAACCAGACAGTTACCTTTATTTTGCTGCAAATACGCATCAATAAAAAGCATCAGAACCATCAGGGACAATCAGTGATCACTCATTTGGTGCAGGACCCTTTTTTGAACCATGGCCAGTTTAATATAGTTTATTTGAAGATGTAAAAAGACATCTAAACATGGCCTAGTTACAATATCTTACCTACAATAAAATCTTTTTAAGATCCTATGACTTCCAGCCATTTCCAGGAGTTTTCTTCTCTGCTCTACAGATTTAATCAGCTACTCTTATTAACTACTGGAAAGTGAGCATTTGCTTTAAAAATGTTGTCTATATCCAGAGTTTTGAAGATTAGGATATAACCTTTCTTAGTTCCTGAATTTTTCTAAGTATCCCTTTAATATTCTCATACATGAGAATGAGCCTCGTTTCTTTGATGACTGCTGCCCTTATGCCTCCTTTTCTGCCATTAGTGGACTAAATGTTTGGAGAATGTAATTGTGAAAATCATTCTTTAATGTAAAAGGCTCTAGAGACAAATGTCAGATTTTATTTCTGCTACAGCTGATAATGGTACTTGATAGAACCATTTATAATTTCTTAAGAGGGAGAAATAATTCTCTTTAACTGATTTATTCATAAAAAGCCATTTACTCTTTCCTTGAATGCAGTGGATCAAACTGAGTTACGTTTCCTAATTGGCCATTGATATGTGGGGGGCAATTCTAACGATGCCCAGCAACATCTTCTTTTATAATAAGTGATCATCAGAATGGGCCTGAGACCTTGGATAAACCAGCTGGAGACCTGCTGATATCTACTCTCATTCTCCAACCTCTTAAAATAAAGTCATTCGGTACAAAAGAGCTATAAAACATATAGGGGAGTTGAAGGCAGTACTTCCTCCTGTCCTACTGGGTTATGTTCTGCTTTGGAGGATTGAGGGTTTTCAAAACCCACTGGGTGCTGACCTCTTGATTGCTGGTTCACCCTTACTAATGAAACCACTGCCTTGAGTGTCCTGATTGAGAAGACCTTTGCCAGGCAAGATAACCCAATGACAACCTGTCTGAAAGGAGTGAGGAGGTACACTTTGACATCTTCACTTTATAAATAGGCACAAAACATGGTAGGGAGGCATTAAAAATAGCTTTCCTCTAAGAGAAGGTAAGATGAATGCTGAGGATGAAATTTTGACCCTGCTGAAGTCAATGGAAATTTTCCGACTGATTTCAGTCGGGCCAAGGCTTCATCCAAAGCGCTGAACCATTTTGATGGGCTCACAATAGCTACACAAAGATAGAGAGGGACTTTGAAATTGTACGCAGTGCTCCAAGGGGGGTGGGAAATCACTAGGTCTAGAAATCAAGGAAAATGTCACAAGAGTGTCAATTATTTCAGTATTTGCAGAATTGTTAAGGGAAGTGCCCAAACCACATATGCTAATTCCTGCTTTAGCTTGTCACTCTAAACAATAACAAGCACTTTGTATAGGCTTGTATATATGTTTTCATCCCTATAATTTTATGCTGCTCTTGTTTTTTTGGGTGCAGTCAGAGTTTTTCTGCTGTGTTTTGCCAAGAAGATTGATAAAGCTAGTAGAGATTTTTCTTCATCCCAAACTGGTTATAAAACATGCCACCACCCACAAAATTTGTAAATATTGTGGATTTCTTGGAATAGTGCACTCCACGGTAAGACAGTGCCATTGCCTTCTGAAAAGGATGATCAGAGTAAATGTCAAAACTATTTTGTTAAGGTAAGGCAGATAGTCCTGCTGACAGTTATCAGTTTAACTTGAATGGGTGTAGGCTGATTTATACTAGCTGATGACATTACTATTGTAATATATCCTTGTTTTTATGAATTTTAAAATGCTTTTATTGCTTGCTTTAGTGTTTCACTTTATGTGTGTAACTGCCATGAACGTAATACACAATTCTTCTCACCTGAGAAGTTATTCCCATACATCCCTGTACTTCATACATACTCATTTGTTCAAATGGCTATTTTCCCTGTGTTTTATGGGAAAATATTGCCCTTCTCTGACTTTCTGTATAGCCCACTGATTCCTTCTCCTTAAACTAAGCGATCCTCAGACAGGGTTTGCACCAGTACAGTATTTAACTTTAATGGAAATTTGGCAACAAATTCCCAGAGGCATCTTTGAAAATTCATCCTTTGGCATTATAATTGCTTTCTACTCTTCATTTTCCCCCTAGTTCTTCTGTTTAAAGTTCTTCCCGGAGTCCGCCACTAGACAGTCTCTGTATGCAAATGCACAAATCTCCTCACTTGCACTTTGTTTCTCCAGATACTATTCTTAACTTTCCTCCAAAAGGTTGTAAATCTGGAAGGGAAAAATACTTTCTCCATTGGTTATCATAAGTTTTGATTCTTTGAAATAAGATGGAATTTTTTTGAAAAGCAGGAATCAAGTGAGAGGAAGGGAAAAAGGAAATTGAATTGGCACAGAGGATTCAATTAAAAATTAAAGTTTTATTAATACAGGAATTTCCTGCTGCGCACAAATCTATATTCCTATACTTATCTTCTCTGCCAAACCTTCTTGATTTAATAACCCACTGTTCACACTACAACTCACATGTGCTCTGCCTACATTCCTGAGGAAGGGTTTATGCATCTTGTTAATGATACTGTGTCAGACAAGGCTGGATACTTGCACATTTTACATACTTAGCTTCCACTCACAAAATTGCAATTATTTTTAGCAAATAATTACATACTTTGTACCCATGGCAGTGGAATATTACAGCTGTAGTTTCCACAATATCACTGAATCTTTTATAAGCAAATTTCAGCCTGGTCATTAGTACACTTGGGAGCAAGTTTGCAGGTTGTGGTTTCGCTAGAGAGATTTTTCCACCTCAAATCCAGCTAGCCTGCAAATGTATGATGGGCATCACGAAATTATAGCATTATTTCTTCCTTTGCTGTATCCTAACTACACTGATTTGAACCTGTATTAACAATAGAAATAGGAGTTGGGGAAATGGTATATAAGACGTCCTCTCAGGAAAAGTTGAGATCAAGTCCATCCCTGGCAACATGCTTCCTGTGTGACTTTGGACAATTCACTTGATCTGTTTTGTGTTGTGCCTCTGTTTTACAGATAAGGAATTCACTTTTCGCTGGTGCAGTGGATTGTTAGGATGTTTGGGGTTTTTTTAGCATGAATAAAAAGTCAGATACTACAGCCATAAGCAGTATTTGCCAGTGAAATGATGTGAAATGATGACCAGAGGGCTGGAACACCTCCCCTGTGAGGACAGGCTGAGAGAGTTGGTGTTGTTTAGCCTGGAGAAAAGGCTCCGGGGAGACCTTCTAGCAGCCTTCCAGTACCTGAAGGGGCTACAGGAAAGCTGGAGAGGGGCTTTTTACAAGGGCATGTGCTGATAGGACGAGGGGTAATGGTTTTAAACTGAAAGAGGATACATTTAGATTAGATATTAGGAAGAAATTCTTTCCTGTGAGGATGGTGAGAAGTGTTCAAGGCCAGGGTGGATGAGGCTTTGAGCAACCTGGTCTGGAGGAAGGTGTCCCTGCCCAAGGCAGGGGGGTTGGAACTAGGTGATCTTTAAGGTCCCTTCCAAAACAAACCATTCTATGATTCTGTGATCTCTGATCCATGATGTCTCAGCATTCAAGTGGAAGAGTGTTTTGATGCTTCAGATTTTATTTTCACATTGGAACTGGGCAGTAGTTGGAATGTTGTAATGGTTAAAGAGAGCTTATACAGGAAAAGATAAGATCCAGACCCTTTCAGTTTCCAGTTACCTAGAAAATATGGCTAGATTGAACCTAGCTTTTTAGGGTTGCACTTAGGAACTGTTTGCAAATATCTATAGACTGCAAACATAGAGGTTAGAAGTAACACAATGCAGAGTGTGTAATATAATGAGATTAATCTTATTGTAAATGAAAGGTGGATATCAGGAAAGGATGTGTATGTAACACACTGAAGTCTGTAAATATTCTTTTTACCCATGGCGGTGGAAGTTCTGTGATTTACCTTGAGAAGCAAAGCACTACAAATCTGATTTTTTAATAACCCCACAAAAATTACCTATTAAGTGTTGCTTTTCAAGACTATTTACTATTATCAACTGGAAGCTGCATGAAACTCAAAATTAGTTCTGTGGCTCAAAGAAATGCCTACTTGTTTATAAAAAAAAAGATGAGATTATAAATAATAAACCTGAAGACAGTGAAACACTTGAGCTACTTCTGACAGTTTCCCCAGATAGAAAAACTATTATGTAAAGTACTAGAGAGTCAAAAAAAAAGAGAATTACTTTGTAAGTAATTTCTAGAGAAGGGGGAAATGTTAAAGAAATAAAGACTTTCATGTACTATACATCTGCTAACCTCTGCATAGCCAACTATTTCTTAAATTAACTCAACAGAAACTTTTCTCAGTTCCTGGTAAGAACATAAACATCAGCAGAGAAATAAGCACAATACTCTGAAATTCATGAATAGGCTATGTCTTGTCATTGTGAAACACAAGGTCAAGTCAAGTTTGGAAAAGGCATTTTTTTAGTTCTGAAGGTAAACAGAATTGAAAAGCAATTACACCATACCTTTTGTTTGAAGAAAAAAAACAAACCCACCCATAGATATCTTTGCAGATGGAATTTGAGAGCAAGCAATGGAAAAAGAGAAGTTATCATAATTAGAAAACATAGTTTTCAAATCTTTTGCGTCTCATGAATTTGATGACAGGGTACTTAGGCTGAAAGCTGAAGTAACTGCAGATTCCTTAGTGCATATTTTTTGAGAAATTATGAAATGCAAATGAGTTCCTGGACAACTGGAGAGAAGAGAAATCACAAGGAACTCTAGACCAGTCAGCTTAACCTCAGTTCTTGGAACAACACAGGAACAAATAATCAATCAAACTATCTGTAAACACTTAGAAGACAACAAAAGGATGAGTTGCAGCCAAAATAGATGTGTCAAGACAAAATTGTGCCAAGCCCTCTACAATCTTACTAGGACAGTGTAAAAGCTTAGCAGATATGGAAAAGCAATAGATGGCATCTGTATTAGATTTAGGAAGGCATCTGAAACTGTTTCTCATGGTATCCTCTTTCAGGAATATGATCTAAATGTGATGTAGGTGCCTAACTGGTTGAAATACCATGAGGAAAGCTATCTAGGAGGTTCCTAGAATGTGCGGAGGACAACTTCCTCATGCAAATGGTAAATGAGCCGACTAGAGGAGGGGCCCTGCTTGACCTGTTGTTTGTGAACAGAGAAGGACTAGTGGGAGATGTGAGGGTCGGTGGCCGTCTTGGGAATAGTGACCATGAAATGTTAGAGTTTTCGATAGTGGGGGAAGTACGGAGGGGCAAGAGCAGAACTTCTGCCTTAGATTTCCGTCGGGCTGACTTTAGTCTGTTTAAGAGGTTGGTGGACAGAGTCCTTTGGGAGTCGGTCCTGAAGGGCAAAGGAGTCCAGGAAGGCTGGACATGCTTCAAAAGGGAATTGCTAAATATTCAGGAGCAGGCTGTCCCAGTCTGTAGGAAGGCAAGCCGTCGGGGAAAAAGACCGGCCTGGTTAAACAGAGAACTTAGGCTAGAACGTAAGGAAAAAAAGAGAGCCTACTTGCTCTGGAAGAAGGGTCGGGTAACTTGGGAGGTCTATAGGGACGTGGCCAGGTTGTGTAGGGAGAAGATTAGAAGGGCCAAAGCTCAATTAGAGCTTGATTTGGCTGCTATGGTCGAAGATAAACAAAAAAAGTTTCTACAAATACATTAACGGCAAAAGAAGGGTCAATGAGAGCCTCCACCACTTGCTGAATGAGGAGGGTAGTGTAGTGTCAGGGGATGAGGAAAAGGCAGAGGTGCTCAATGCCTTCTTTGCCTTGGTCTTTAATGTTAAGACCAGTTGTCCTCAGGAGACTCGGCCCCCAGAGCCTGAAGTTAGGGACGGGGGGCTATGTGAACCCCCCGTAATCCAGGAGGAGATGGTTAGTGACCTGCTGTGCCAATTGGACACCCACAAGGTTATGGGCCTGGATGGGATTCACCCCAGAGTAATGAAGGAACTGGCAAATGAACTTGCCAAACCACTCTCTATTATCTACTGGCAGTCCTGGTTAACTGTAGAAGTTCCAGCTGACTGGAAATTAGCAAATGTAACGCCCATCTACAAGAAGGGTCGGAAGGATGATCCAGGGAACTACAGGCCTGTCAGCCTGACCTCAGTGCCAGGCAAGGTGATGGAACAGATCATCCTGAGTGCCATTACACGGCACATGCAGGACAACCGGGGCATCGGGGCCAGCCAACACGGATTCATGAAAGGCAGGTCCTGCTTGACCAACCTGGTCTCCTTCTATGACAAAGTGACCTGCTTAGTAGATGAGGGCACTGGTGAGGCTGCACCTTGAATATTGTGTCCAGTTCTGGGCCCGACACTTCAAGAAAGATGTTGAGGTGTTGGAGCAAGTCCAGAGGAGGGTGACCAAGATGGTGAAGGCTCTGGAGGGTCTGACCTATGAGGAATGGCTGAGGGAGCTGGGGTTGTTTAGCCTGGAGAAGAGGAGGCTCCGAGGTGACCTTATTGCAGTCTACAACTCCCTGAAGGGAGGTTGTAGTGGAGTGGGAGTCAGCCTCTTCTCCCAGGCAATTAGCGATAGGACAAGAGAACACAGCCTCAAGCTTCGCCAGGAGAGGTTCAGGTTGGACATTATTAGGAAGCATTTCTTCTCAGAAAGGGTCATTAGACATTGGAAGGGGCTGCCCAGGGAGGTGGTGGAGTCACCATCTCTGGAGGTGTTTAAGAAAAGACTGGACATGGCACTTAGTGCCATGGTCTAGTTGCCATGGTGGTGTCAGGGCAATGGTTTGACTCGATGATCCCAGAGGTCTCTTCCAACCTGCTTGATTCTGTGATTCTGTGATTCTGATTCTGTGATTCTGTTTGTCGTGTAATTTTCAATAGATCACTGTCATAGGAATCCTCCACTGAACTGTCAGGGACTAACCACTCTTCAGTGTATAGTGAGATAGAACATAAAGTAGAAGACATGCTTATCTGGTTTGCAGATAGCACTATGCTGGTTGGGGCTACCAAGAGGACATGGTGGAAGACATGATTAGCATGAACTTGAAAAAAATATCTTAACAACTGGAGTGACAGTCTCAAAAAATTACATTGCAATTCAGTAAGGGCAAATGCATATTTTTATCCTTAAGTGTAAATCATCATTTTTTTAGATATAGATGAGAATTGGCAGACCAGATAGTCATCCTGTAGCAAAGGATATAGCTATTATTGGTTCACAATCTGAATACGAGTTTAGAGATACACAGTTAAAAAGGACGAACACTATCCGGAAATATATCAAGAAGCACCATATACTTTATTAGACATGTGAAACAATCCTTCAGTTTTGTCCACAACTGGCAGAAAGAAGTAGGTTTCTTGTAGGGGAGACTTTGTCTGGTATTAAGCAATTTAGATACTATGCATAGATGTCTTCATGTTCACTTAGTTTCTATTTCTGTTCTATTCAAAACACAGCTAGACCACACAGTTGAGGGAGCATGGAGAGCACGTCATGTCAGCCTAAAGTAGACCCTTACTCTGATCAGCTGAAGGATGGTCTAGGCTCCCTCAGCCATCTGAGCTAGATCGCCAGTGACTGTAACGGAAAAGTGTGATTGTACCTAGACATTGTAGTTTGGGGGCCCAAATTTCAAACTGATTGTCATGCTGTGTAAAAGTCTAGGAAAAAAGCAGCAAGAAAGAGTAATATAACCTAGAAAATATGGCATACAAGGCTACTAAAACAGTGGGTGTCTTTTATCTGGAGTACTGCTTCCAGTCTTCAGAACAGCCAAGAGCTGTATTTGTATCAGCTGTGGATAGGACAAAGCAAGTTGAGCAGTGGCAAGGGAGGTTTAGGTTAGACATTAGAGTTACAGTTCAATGACACTTGTATGGCATTTGGCACCCCTCATACCACTTGAGATTTCCAGTGGTGTTTTGCCTGGCCTCCGCCCCCTTTACTGAAGGGTGTGAGTCTTCTATAGCTTCTGCATCACATCTGTCAGCCCATGTGGATACCTTGGACACCTCAGGGTATCTCAAATAGTGCTAAATGCCTGTACTTCAGTAACTGTGTGTACTTCAGTGGGGAAGGCGAAGGTGCACGGAGGGAGATTTCATAGAGATGACACGTCTTTCACAGCTGGGTGTTCCTAGAGAAGTGGTTAGGGAGACATTCGGTTATAAAAAGATGCAGCAGGGCTTATGCTGCCTTGTGGCAGAAAAAAGGCCTAGTAGACAGTTGAGGTTTCTTCCAGCCTTGCCCTCTGTGCTGTTGTGTATTGTACTGAAGATGTATGTTGCTTCCTCTGTTGTTTTGGAAATGAGCTACAGAACATCTGATTGCTCACTTACCGGCTCAAATGTAGCGTAAGCTGACTGATTGCAAAATCTGTGCGCTGCCATTCATACTTGTTCTTTTTTATTTTCTCCTGAGTAGTGTCTCACTGTGCTAGTCTCTGTTTGGGTTGTCTGAGTATGTGTGAACTCTTTAAAAAAAGGCAACGAATTGTTAAGCGAAAGTACGTACACTTTGTCTGTCATCTGCGCACTTCCTTACATATCTGCCTATTACTTGCCAGCTCTGTGGCTCCTATTCTGTCTACATGTCTGTATATATTTTCCTGGTCCACCTAACTTAATCTGTTTATCATTCCTCCAGTGATCATCCTTTGTTCGTCCCGTCTATCCAAATTTTTTATAAAATCGCCTCCATTGTGGCATCCCCCCTTTTATTAAAAAGAAATTGTCCATGCCCAAGGCTAAGCAAGATGTGGATACCTGTTCTGTTTCCCTGTTACAGGCATCTTTTTCACCCCTTTGCTGCTTTATACATTCCTTTGACATACTTTGAATATGAGGGATGCTATGAAAACCCAAACTGTCTTCTATATTTGTTTATAGTCTCATCTTTCACAACGGCTGACATGATCTATAATTGACTCCAGTCACATGGAAACATGACAGTTACTCCTATAAACAATGAGAAACCTTTGGATTGTACAATAGTTGCAACTTGCAGATGCCTAATGAGGCAGTTTCTTTGCTGTGATTGAAGTGTTCTTGAGGTTTCTGGGTTCAAAAAAATGTTATAACAACTTTTCACTAGAGCTCTAATTATAAAGCAGGTTGAAAGCATGCCAAAATACAATCTTTTAAAACCCTCTTTCTCATTTAAATTCTATCTGACATTTTTAAGACACTGATACTGCATTAAAAAAGGAAACCTAAACAAATGAAAAAACCAACCAAACTAAAATATGAGATAAATACTTTGCGGAAAATGTACCAGTGCTTCAATTAGAGCAGTGAAATGACTACTGAGTCATCTAACCTTTTTCTGACACCCATGTCAAAGGAATATATGTCACAGTGTCCTCTAGGAAGAGGAGATCAAACCTGTCCCTTTAAAGATCCAATAGATTTGGTACCGACCTCCTCTGTCCCCTTAATGTGGCAATCTGGATCATTTGGAGGCAGACCAGGTCCACTTGAAACTGTAAGCCTGACTCGTGTCTGAATGATCTGGCAAAAAAGACAGGAAACTACAAAATATTAATCAACTGTGAGCAAATTTCTGCATCTCCTGTGCCTCCCTCAGCACTTGGCCCAAAGAGCTTAACTGCTGGAATCATAAAATTAATTATTACTTAGGAATTTCAGTGTAATGCTCCAATCTTAATATTTGAACAAAAAGACTTTAGTGTTTTGAATGCATATTTAAAACAGCAAAGCATAAATTTTTGAAGTAATATCCACAGCAAATGACAAATGTGTCTTGTTGTTGTAATAACTTCAGATCTCTAAATTAAGGATTGTTGTTTGAGGTAATAATAATATTTCACGTATAGAGGGGCCTTTCATTTACAAGGAAATAAAGTACGCTTTCATGACACAGTCATATACACACAGGTGTAATTGCGACTACAGAGTTTGATTCAGCGGTCATTGAAGTAAATTGAGGTTATTGGTGCTTCTGCAATACTGATAATTTAGAGTCCCCAGACAGCAAACTGTGCTAGGAGCTGCGTGAATGAATGAATACAAGAAATAATCTGTAAGCAAGCTAGAGAAGGAAAGGGATAGACGAAAGCTGTTCTCTAACATACAGATAGAAGAGGCACCAAGGTATTTGATGATAATCTGGAGTCACAGAGGTAAATAAGGACACTTTCCTGGCATTTCATGTCTACTTACTGATAGGACTTGGGAAAATTGATATGGATTTTTAAGCCAGAAAATATGAGAGGTATGTCCCAAACCATTCTTGCTTGTTTTCATGCTGGAATGCCTGGCAGAGTAAATACTATCAAAGTCCTGCCTGATGTCTCTTTCCTGTGTAGTCATGTCAGACTAAGCTATGTTTTGGGACTTGTTTTGCTGTCTTACTCAGCAATTCTACACAGGGTAGCCTGCCCCTTACAATAAAGGAATTTGGTTTCCGACACTGCCATGGTCCTTTACCATATAATTTACATGGGATTTTTTCTATATCAATAATTGTTCATTGGTTTGCCATTCCAAACAAAATATTGAGCTGTTGATCAGAAAAACTTTCTCTTTCTATAGCTTACTTTGGAGTAACTTTAAGAAAAATCTCACATTAAATGTCAAGCAGACTCTGTTGATATTCTTAATACCACTTCACTTTTAGTCATCCACAAACTCACTTTCTTCCCTGTTCTTCTGCAGTATCAAGCAAGCATTGATGAAGAGATACTGATTCTCATCTAAAAAAATACCATAGACTGTGGAAAGTTTATTAAATGAGCATGATCCAAGATCTCCAACATATTAAATGTATATAAAGCTGTTATTTTTATTCCACTGATTTACTGATGTGAGACACAGATATTTTAAAAAGGAACATTTGTACGGTGGATTTTCACCAGGGGCACTTTCACACACTAGTGCATAGTGTGACAAGCTAAGCAGTGATAAACTCTTAAAGCAATTCTGCTGCATGTTCAGAGAAACATTAGTGCTGAATGTCTGGTTGCCATGGACTGGAGGTGAAATTATTTGAATGTAGAGCATGCAAATGCCCAAGCAGCTCCTACACTCTGATGAAGTGTGAGAAAAGGAGGCATGGTTGCTCAAGAAATCATGCTAAAGATGCTCCAAAAGCACAACTAACTGAGTGTAACTGCATAAACAAATTTTGCCCTCTTAGCTCCATATAGATCACAGTAGAGTCTGAGGTGAAGAAAGACACAGAAGTCTTGAAACAGAAGCAGCATACCCTGGATGGGCCAAATACAAAAGAGGTAAAAGCTGAAATGCCACAGTTCACATGTTGAACAGCACCTTTTTTTTTCTGTAATAAAAGGTAGTTCTTTTTCTTGGGGCTCTTTAGTGACCTATGCACCCCCAAATTTGAGCCAAACATGCACACAGCAGTAGTGTCAGATTTGTATACTTAAAAGAAAGACTTATAACAACGATGAATTCACCTCACCTAACTTCAGATATCTACAATGAGGTATCTGCATCAGAGCTTGTTCTCCAGGCTCTTATTATAGTCAATGAAGAGCTGGCCAACAGAATTTATATTGAACCAAATATAGGTGCCTATTTAAGGAGATGAATCACATCCTGAAGTCATTGACTACACAAACGAGGTCTCTGTTGTCTATGACAGGAACCCACGGTGATTTTCTTGAATGCAGACTGTAGATACTAACTCCTGAAAATCTTAATTGAGTCTACTTTACTCATACTGATTTCTCATTAAAGCTCTTTCTTCCACCCTGAGCAGTTAGAAGACCCATCCAGGTTTCAGATACTAGCTCAATTATTGTTCAGTAGACATAGTAAAGTTCAGTCTGTGAAAAGTATGTTAGAATCATAGAATCAAAATAGTTTGGGTTGGAAGGGACCAACCCCCCTGCCATGTGCAGCAACACCTTCCACTAGACCAGGTTGCTCAAAGCCCCATCCAACCTGGCCTTGAACACTTCCAGGAAGGAGCATCTACAGCTTCTCTGGGCAACCTGGGCCAGTGTCTCACCACCCTCACAGGAAAGAATTTCTTCCTAATATCTAACCTAAATCTACCCTCTTTCAGTTGAAAACCATTCCCCCTTATCCTATCACTACATGCCCTTGCAAAAATTCCCTCTCCAGTTTTCCTGTAGGCCCCTTCAGGTACTGGAAGGCTACTAAAAGGTCTCCCCGGAGCCTTCTTTTCCCCAGGCCGAACAACCCCAACTCTCTCAGCCTGTCTTCATAGCACAGGTTCTAAAGCCCTCTAATCATATTTGTGGCCCTCCTCTGGCTCCAACATCTCCATGTCCTTCATATGTTTGGGGCCTCAGAGCTGGTCACAGTACTCCAGATGGGATCTCATGAGAGCAGAGTAGAGGGGCAGAATCACCTCCCTTGACCTGCTGGCCACGCTGCTTTTGATGCAGCCCAGGATACGGTTGGCCTTCTGGACTACAAGCGCACATTGCCGGCTCATGGTGAGCGTCTCATCAACCATCACCCCCAGGTCCTTCTCCTCAGGGCTGCTCTCAATCCATTCTCCGCCCAGCCTGTATTTGTGTTTGGGATTGCCCTGACCCACGTGCAGGACCTTGCACTTGGCCTTGTTGAACTTCATGCAGTTCACATGTTGAAGTCAATGTAGTTGCATCCATTTATGCCTCTACCAAGCAAAATATGTCAGTGTCTAACATTATTCAGCATACGCATCTTGTGGCCAGTGCAGACGTCAATACTACAAGATTGCCTTGTAAAGCAGCTGTGTTAAAAAAAGCCTGTTTCTGATCACTCATTAAGTCAGTATTAACTCCCCTTCAGTCAATAGTCACAACAGTGTAAAATTTATAGCGGAATAGAAGTTGCAAGAATGAACATTTTTTTTTTTCATGTTTTGTAAGTTGAAGGTCCCTTTTGTTCTTTTGAAAAAAAGGGGTATAAATGGACTGATGAGTAAGGGAGTGAATAAAAGGTGTCTCATTTTATGTTGTCCTGCAGTTTATAAAGTCCAGTTAAAACTGAATGCAATTACAATTACATAAAATATTTTGGGGGTATTGCATAACTTGAGCACAAGTGGCAAATCAAACCCACACACATTTACTCCGTAGTGCAAATTTACACCAGTTACAACAGAGCTTTTGCCAGTCAACACCTCATGGTGATTTAGGTATTATTTATAAACACAAAATCTATTTTTGTCATCTTCACCTCCCTTTGAAATTAAGTTCATACTAACTTACCAACTGAATTCCTACAATCATTAATATGTAGCTTGCACATACGATATAATGTGCTTCTGAGGAATGTAACTTTTTAAATGGGAGTAGTAAAGGCTACTTGTTTCATTTCACTCCATGAAGTGTTCTCCAGAAGTTGTCCCTCCCTGCTTGCCTCCTCTCCAAAAAGGAAATATTGACATGCCTTTATGTTCACCTGGTCCATTTTTATCAAGTGGTCTTTTGACGAATACATTGAACACTCCTATTGACTTTTCTTTGTACTAAAGAAGTAGATATATTCTTTTTTTTTTTCTGACAGTAATTGATGATAAACACATGTGACTTTACTCACTCTAGTAAAATGAATGTGAGGATTTAATGGATATAAGAATTGTATTGTGCAATGAGGTATGAGTGAGTACAATACCTTCATTACACAGCAGGTGGGATATTAAGTCCTGGAAAAGACAGTGCTGTAGTTGAAAAGAAGAAAAAAAAAAAAAGAAAAAAAAAAGATTTATAAATTGAAAGAACATTAAGTGGCATCTAAGCTTGAAACGATAGTTGGCTCACATCCCAGAATCTCTATGAATGTCTTTGCATGAGTTTTCAAGTCTAAAATAGGCTTCGGTTGTTAAGAGACAAGAAAAACAGGTAAAAATTGGAAAAATACCAAGTGAGTAAACTCCTGCACGAAGCAACGAATGAGGGAAGGAAAGTGATGGGTTGTTGTGGATAGTGAGAAAACAATTGAAATTCTGATGAAAGCATGAAATACAAAAGATGCAAGCCCCACCAGTGGCCATTGGCTAAGTAAACAATGTCTGCATATCAGAACAACATAACACCAGGATGTAATAAAAGCCAGAGTTGGTCAGAACAAGGATCCACCTTACTCAGTGTCGTGTCTTCAACAGTACCAGGTTCCTAAAGAAAGAGGATCAAACAAGGTATTTACCAAATGAACTTTCTGTGTACCATTTCACAGGAGAGTCTTGAGTAATTTATCTCACTCAGGGTAAGATTCAGTTCAAGATTTAGATGCTGAGTGTAAGCACCCATATGGGAGCAGGTTCTCTTTGATAATCATGAAAGACGTACTATGATAAACAAAGACTAGAAAGAATTGAGCTGGAACAGCCAGTCACTATCTGTTTCACGATGAGCTATTTCGCTTTTAGGCTCCTGTGAGTACATTGACCAGTTCTCTTCTGAGTATCACAGGAGCCTGACACCTCATGCACATGTAGACAACTATAAGCAAAGGTCTAAATTTAGGTGTCTTCATCTACAGCTCACTCCCACCATTAGTAGTTAATGCCTGTGCACCCTACCTAGCTATATGGTCATTAGTGAGAAATAGGGTTCTTGTTCTTCTGATAAGAAAGTTCAACTTTGGTGATGCTTGTGCCTTTCTGAATCACCACTGCTTCCTTGAGTTCAGAGGTCTAGGTTCATCCTAGGAACAATAGCTGTAGACTGAAAATAACCTTCTGTACACATTTTTGGTTAGCAGATAGTAAACAGAAAGCAGTTGCTTATTACTTTTTAATAAGGACCCAGGACTGGGAGGAACACTCCATAGGGCTGGGCATCTGCTTAGGGGTGTTAGATCATGGTTTGTTATCAGGCATCACTCTTTATGCATGTGTCACCATTTAAGGCTGGGTGGGTGGTTAAAGGGACAGCAGATGCTCTCTGTTAACCTTCTCCTTCCCCAGAGGGGAAAGGAAAAGAGAAAAGGGAGAGAGACTTAAGGGTTGGGAAGTTAAAATAGTTTTAATGAACACTAACAAGGAAAAGAAAGAGTATAATAAATAATGAACGATATACAAAACCTCTACTGAGCTCCCCCCGATGATGACCACGTCACTGCTGATGCTGTAGGGCAGGCACTGGGCAGTCCCGAAGCACTCGCGGCAGCAGCGGGAACCGGGTTCAAGAGCAATGGCAGGAGCGCGGGCAGAGTCCTCCCAAGATGTTGGCCATGGGGGAAGAGAGCGTGACACTCGTGGTCCCTCAGCTTTATACTGAGGATGAGGTGGGTGGCATGGAACACCCCGTTGGTCAGTTGGGGTCACCTGTCCTGTCCGCCCCTCCCCACAGGTGCGGCACTCTACAGCCCCTTCCTCTGTGGGTCAAAGAGACCCAACAGGGACCCTACTTCCCACGGCAACAGGCTGTGTAGTCCACTTCAGGAAGTAAAGTCACTTAAAGGAAACTTAACAGAAAAGTCTGTCCTAGTCCAATCCAGGACAGCATGTTTCTCCCAGAAAACTTCCAGACCCCCTGGCCAGGAGGGCAGGTTACTGCTTAAAAGCAAGACAGCTTTCACTCTGTGATGCACAAGTCATGACACCAAATCTGGGCCATGTGAATATTTGCTGTCTAGTCTAAACTAATCGTTGTGTTTCCTCACTACACAACGGAAAGGGAGAAGTGTCTGCAGCATGAGATTCATTTCTGTCTTAGAGACTATTTTAGGATGGGATATAGGAAACAGGAGCTCACACATACTTTGCTTTTAACAACTCAGCCTGTCTGTTTATCCTAGGACTATCATTATGGTCTCTGCTTTATTACATTAACTCAGCAAAAGCATACACATGTTTCAAGTGCTTCAGTGAATAGACTTAAGCACATGATTAACTTTAAGAGTGTGCTTAAGTACTTCGCTAAATCAGGGCTTCTATGTTTTCCCCTCTCAGTACATCTGGTCGATTTGCATATATTTTCCATATAAAGAAGTTCATATTCAGAGCAAAATGAATCTATTTCCATGCTTGCACATTCAGTGGTACTGCTGCTGAAGCTAACTTAAGCAATTCCCTTTCAGTCCCTCTCCCCTGTCCCACAAGTTTTCAGCTAGTTGTTCCCACAACTGCAAGCATTGTGCTGGAAAAGCTCTGTTGGAAGCCATTTGGTGAACTGGATTAAGGGAATATTTAAACTGAAGAATAAATATAGTTTTGGTGAGTTGTTTTATTATGAATTGGTTTATAATATGATATGCGACCTGGCTCCACAAAGTGTTGACAAAACAGATATAGGAACATGTGATCAGATTTGGAAGGTGTTTAAACTGGCGTCAGCCAAATAAATGCACATGAAACTATGGCTTTACAGTATTTTGTGTTATGACAGGTTCCAAAGACCTTGCACTACATGCTCCTTCCAGAACAGGATTTTTTGTATAAAAAAAAATCATATTTAGGTATTTCAAAGAAAATGACAAAATTCAGTAGGTTCGTTTTCAGCAAAGTCTCTAAACTAAAGATACCATTCTGCAAACAAAGTATCATGCAGAACGTCTTGTAATTATTTTAGTTATTTGAAATTACATAAAATGAGAATGAAGAAAGAGAAAAGTCCTGTTTAAAGTCAAATTAACTCTAACTCTAGAAAGATATTTTTATTTTTTCCAGGGTTAGGTGAACCAGATTTCCCATAACGACAATTTTGTTGTGTCATCAAAGACAGAAGAGCAAAAAATGAGCATTCTTAAAGGTTAATTTCTATCTCAGGTCATATGTGACACATAGCTGAGAAAATTAATCACTGCGGAAAAAAAAGACCATTTGGTAGCAGTACAACTCATCCTCTGCAGTAACCGAGGTCAGCTGGATCAACAAAATATTATTAGACTGGGACAGTTCCTGAGAGCTTGGTAGGTCTAAAGACCTGTCAGTTTCTGCTGTCTCTGTAGGAGTAAAAGGACAACATGCAGCTCTGAGTAGTTTCAGTTCCTTGAACTATAGTGTTTCCCACCCATAGGCTGCCTTTAAAAGAGAATCTAGCAGGCAAATGTCCCCTGCTTGTTATAAGAACACTTATCCTTGTGGAATTTCTTTGCTGTCAAAAAGAGAATTGATAAGATTAGTTAAGATAAGATTAGACATGAAGCTGATGAGAAAAATATTGTTCAGTTCTAGTAATTAGTTTATGGTCTAATAGCCTATTACTGCTTAATGTTTTACTTTCCTCCCAATTAAAAACCAAGAACTTCTTCACCAGTGACACATGAACTTAGTTTACAGCCTCATGTAGATGAGACCTGGAACTCAAAATATTTGTATAGAGCCATTATACTGTTAATAATTTAATTCTGGAAAATATTTGTAAGGTTCTTATTAGACCTAATTCCCTCAGTAATGTCTGCTGTTGGCTTGGAACTGTGTTTCTTCATTTACCATACATTACCATATACAACATATTTAGCTGACTTCACGACTTATTTTCTGACGTTGGAAAAGACATTTAGGCCAAAAATGTCAAACCTGAGGATCTTTTTTTGAACCTGAATTTCAGTTTCAACCATCTAAAGGAAGCATTCTGTCTCAGAAATTCTGAGTGACTCTATCTTCCCCACAAAAATGACATAACTTTTAGTAACTGGCAAAGATAACAGGGTTTTGGACATGATTCTGTGATTATAGGAAGTAAAACCTGGGAATATTCGCATCTACTTATAATTTCTTTCAGATGAGTGGGATGCAGATATTTTCAGCTGCTATTTTTAATCAATGTTTTTATCGATCAGTTATGTGTATTATAATGCAGTCCAAAAAGTCTGGTCTGCACTTTTAGTTCTTTTGTACGAAACACTGTAGAAAGACTAACACAAAATTCCTACTCTCATAGCTCAGAGTCTAACGAGATATTATGCCTGAAAAAGGAGGTAGATTGACTAAAAAAATATATTATTTCTGTGTGGTTTCCAAGCAAGATGATAAGCAGATAATAGACAAAGTCGTTTAAGCCTTAATTACAAACTACAAACCCATTTTAGACAGAGCTTAACAAAGAAAATCTTGAAAGGTTTTCCTGCTCTTTTCTTTGCACAACACTTCTGCAACACTTTTATAGCTCATGATGCAGAAAAAGTGGAATTGATTTGAACAGAAATAGTTTGGCTTCTTTATCTGATAATGTGGTCCAGTGGACTGGTTGTTGTCACAATATTAACATTTATGAACCATTACCTAAAATGAGCCAAGATAACTTAGGTTTTTTCTACTTTTTAGGTATAAACGATTGCCTTGGTTTATCAGTTACTATAGTTTGGTACTTACGGGAAGTCATTGTCAGCATTTGAAAACTCACGGAAAATAAATTGCAAACAAAGCTGGATAATATCTCTATTATTGTATCTTATGATATGACTAAGCTCATAGTAGTACTGACTAAATCTCCCTGGATTTTTAATTTTTGTTTGTACAGTACGCAGAATTCATCCCCTTTGCTGATTTAATTGCCTCTTGTTGTATTTACACTGACATTATTACGAGATGATAGAAGAATGAAGAGTAATGTCAATTAGTTTCAAAGACAATGGAGTTAATCTACGTGGATAATGGAAAAGGTGATTGAAAGATGCAGTGTTCAGGAAAACAATTAGCACAGGTACCTTAACCCCTAAACGGGTTATCTTTGTAAATCCTTGACTCATAGTAAACAAACCGAGTTAACACATCATTATTTAGTTCAGCTCAATTAGAGTCCAAAGTAATTGCTAATATCCTTTACATGAAACACCATGCAATGCAAGTTGATATTAACTTCCAACACTGCATCTCACCATGAGCAGCAAAAGAATCAGAAGGGCACTAATATACTGTGGAAAGGGAGGCAAAATGTGTAGGGCTGAGTCTGTGTGAATCAGTTGAGTGAAAATTAGTAAGTTTTCATTCCTCATATAAAGCAGTGCTCCTCTGAGTTTCTCTGAAACTTCCAGATGGTAGTAAAGTCATGCAAAACACTATGGTATGAGCTACTATGTGCAGTAATCGTGCTTCTTCTCTGGTACTAACATCTTACTGTAGATATATTCATATTTGAGATTCCTCTCTGAAAGAGCATTCCTTTTGGTCTTGCTGTTCTTCACAAGCAATCTAGAAGGCCAGTATTCATCAATACCTCTCCACTGAGATCAGATGAGGTTCTGCAGGATGACCCTTAGCCTCCAGAAGTTACAAGGACAGTATGCTTCTCAGTATCTCAACTGCATTAAGTAAGTAATATGTTTGGATCTTTTCAAAGATGATCTCTGATTTGTTTTGGGTTGCCCAGAGTCAAATTTGTCCCTTTGAAAAACTGGATCCATTCTTTGTCTCAGGAAGAACCTCAAACATAAGAGACTTAAAATCACAGGGAAGTGAGAAAAAAGTTTACCTGTAGTCTTACAGAAGAAGAATTCTGCAAAAAAGGACAGAAATGAAAGAACATTCATCCCTGCACAGGCATTTCCTCTGTCATTATTAATGTTTGTTTTGTACTTCACCAGCAAATTTAGAAAGAAAAAGTCACCAAAACAAAACTTTGACCTAAAATGTAGTTAAACTATTTAATAAATCCAACCACCTTTATGTTTTGGTTTTTTTTTAACAGGTTAACCCTTGATGGAGCAGAAAATGACAGAAAACCTGCCAGCTTCCTCTTAGCCTTATTTATTTGATGTTATTTATTTATTATTTATTTATTTATTTATTCTCTTCTATCACTCAGATACAGAAAATATAGTCCAATGAGAGCTCATGAACAGCAGGTCCCCAGAAAACAGGTCCAGAAAGATGTGGGTTGAGATTATAGCCATTTAGCAGCACATGACTCCTCAGCTGTGCTTTCACAGGACATCAGTCCAGCAGAGTGGCCACCTCCATAATAATGAACATGTTAATTCCTACCAGACATAAGAGATGTTGGAGAGAAGTTCAATGAAAGACCCTGCTGTAGGGTTAGAGCTAAATTGAAAAGCTACCTCTCCACCCAATATCAAAGTAACTCTCAAAACATGCAATTCAGCTCACTCTGGCAAATGGTAATGGAAAGATAAAACAGCTTTTTATTCGCAGAATTATCCATCCACTTCACAAACACTGTTAGGAAATAACTTGAGGAAAATACACTGATACTGGCTTATATTGTGTAGTGTGTGAGTCATAAGCTATGATGCTGCTTTTAACTTATGACATTTCTCAGTTCCCAGCCTGAAACATTTAGAAATACATTACGAGGATACAGCAACCCTTTCACACTAACACTCAATGACCACAACACTCTAAAATTTCCTACTATCTTATATCTACTAGATTCATTTGTATTTAGGGTATGAAGTCTAGTTTCCACTTTTAAAGAATGTGTTTTCACAGAGAATGCAGGCAATTGAATACTGCAGGTAAGCAGGAACTCAGAAATTACTTATCATAAAAATACAGACTAAAAATACCCAGAAATTGATAAGTTTGCCTTTGGGAGTACATTAGAAAAATGATCAATTTTTGATTCTTTCAACCTTTTTTTTTGAAATGCAGTTGTTATTTGACTTCTGGGAGAAGAATTTCATATATTAGGAAATTTTAAAGTATATATTTAGCAATGTAGACAAATTATCCACCTCCACCCTCAAAAGCACTCAACATCCTATAGCTCTCAGTGTGGCTCAGTGCAGCTAGGACTCTATGATGAGACAGGTAGTTTTATAGTGGAGAGATGTCAAACAGCACTTTAATAAATTCTGAAAAACACAAGTGAAAAGAGAAGAGTTGTCAGCTGGAAGATCTCATGCTATAGTGCACCTTGAACAGATGCAAAGCAGGCAGGTCAGAGAGGCAAGGCAGGTGCAAAGGGAAGATATGGTGACACTCGTTCCCTGTTTGGAAAAAAAAAAAAATAGTCAAAAATTCGACATGGATGTTGTGTAGATGTTTCACATTCATTGAAGAAAGAATATTTATCTTATCAATGCTACCTTCATCCTCCTTCCTTGTGTCTTTTCCTATTATTTTCATACCTGGTCCTGGCAGCCTGGCAGGAAAATCTTTGGGAATATCTTATTACTCATACAAAATGTGTAGTACCTTGGCTAGTAGTCTCAGACAGAATAATAGTACTAAGAACATTTCATTTCATCATGTTTATGTAGGTGCATATTCCCACCCTAAAGACTACTCGGCTTTTAATTTGCTTCAAAACTTCAGACTGTCCATCTTCCTCCTGCATGTCTGTGAAAATATTGTTAGTCTGAAGAAATCTTATTTCAGAAAGCTTTAGACTGCTAAGCATACTTAAGCCTGCTAGTCAAGTTACACACCACTGCTACGGGTTACTATTTAATTATGACTATTACTTTCCTTAATTGTTTCCCAGCTCTTATGTGAAAACCAGTATTGTAAAGTGTTCATCACCACATATCTGGAAACTCATGAATACCCCTGGTTAGTACAAGAAAACATCTCCTAGCACAAGTGTTGCCTCCACTCTTGTTCTTCCATAGCACCTTGTCTAAAGGATGAGATGTCAAAGGACATATCAGGTAGGTAAATACTGATGCCAAGGTTTGAGTCCCACAGAATATTTTAGAGGTGGTAAATCTCAGGTATGTCCCATAAGGAAAGTAAATACACCATTACCACTTGCACACTAGTGTAGCTGTGTTGTCAGTTAACTGAACAGCTGAGCCTCAGAAGCTAAAGCTAAAAGAAGGTACATTGATGAACATGCCTAACCTCCAGTGTAACACAAAGCACAGAATTACACACAGTTGAGAATAGCCAAAAACCAAGAACAGGAGAAATAGCTATTCCCTGAAACATAAGTAAACACAGATCAGTGCAAAACTTCATTGCCAAATCAGAAGTGGAAATACTGACAGAACTTCAGCCAAAGCGAGGTAAACATCTCTATAGACTAATACAAACTCAATCTTTATCCTTTCTGCATTTTAGCCACAAAATGAAGCCAGGACTTAGTTACATTAAAAGAGATTGCTATATATTTTATGCCATGCATTAAGAATATTTTACGCTGGAGACTTTAAACAGCATATTAAAAAGTACTGAAATCACTCATATCAATTGGCTATGGTATAATTGAGCTCTATAAAGATTATTGAAATACTTTTGCAACTCTAAGCAGTAGTATAAATAATAAGGTGAAATAAATCTTCTTTCCACTTCCCACTCCAGAAGAAACAAACTTTTTAACATTTGCCTCTGCATTTTTGCCAGCCAAAAACATCGGTGCAAAGAGTCAAATTGTTGTCTTAATCTATCTGCAGACCATAAGAGATATTTTTGTAAAAGGAAAGTAACAATATTTTTCCACATTTTTGCCTTCAAAATTCCCCACTTCCTACTTATTCCTTACTAGAATTTGTTCCTTTGCATTTTTTCTTCAGAGAGATGTCCATGGATGAGTAGTACTACACTCAGTGACTACATAAGAAAGCTTTGTTGGGGTTTTTTGGTATTTTGTGGGAGTTTTTTGGTTTTGTTTGTTTGTTTGTTTTTAGTGGTGAGGGCTTTGATGATATCTAAAAAGAACGTGATCCAGATTTAGAGCTCAAGGGTGCTCGGTACGTCAATCTATACACCAGCAGATGTCTTCTCTGTGAGTCTCACAAGGGTGTGCTAGTTGTGACCATGGGCTTGGGAGGAGACTGTTCACTCTCTGAGAGACAGACTTATCCTTTCACGTCAATGATGGCAAGGGCACTCTGTGACCTGACATATTGTGGTGCCAATATATTTCCATAAATGACCCAGGTATCACCCCTGTAAAGCAATTATACCATACACACACACACAATAACAGAGATTCTTTATGCCCACAAATAACATGTCATAGTGGCCCTGAGAATTCAATACACCACCTAATATGCTCCTGCAACCCAATATATTTCATTTACAAGCCAATATATTACCCAATTTATAACCAATCTGTCATGCACATGAATCAATACGAATCATGAAAACACACATACATAACACACTTCACATAATTGAATTTTATGCTCCCTAGCCTCTCATTACCCTGCCACAAACTGCTTGAAATAAATACCTCTTATTACTTTCAAGGTACAAACACCATCAGGGATACCAGGCCAGTGCTACACAACTTTCAAGCACATATATAATCCAGGATCAAATCTCAGAAAGACCATGAAACCTGGAAAATCTATCTGCAATTTGCAAACTATATATGGGATTTCACCATGTATCCTGGCATATCATTCATTCTTCATGGAGAAAATGAACAGATCATTTAGACTGAAACAGTCTCCAACCCTTAAGGTCTAGAAGAACATAGGGACTTCCACGACTGCACTTGATGTCTTCGTGAGCCACACCTGACTGTATCACACCCATGGGAATGTGATCAGTACCTTTTAGCGCATGTTATATGTAGATTGATAATATTACTCCAACCAGGTTATCTGTGTAGATCTTGGTTGGGAAGGAAGTAGATGTTCCTAAAACAACCTGTCTCTGCCAGGGTTTGGGAGTACATCTGCCGAAGAAGTCTGGCATTTTGACCAGATGGAAAGAGTTCAGATGAACTCCCCAGTATAAAGTTTAATGTCTCTGCAATTGCTAACTGAGGCTATATATCAGAGTGGGATTTTAGGCGTGCATATGGATTTATTGAGAGTAGAAAGTATTCAGTTCTTATTAACAGTAATTCCCTTTTGAATGAATTTGCTTAATTATGATTGGCCTTTGATTGGAATTGTAACAAAAAAAAAAAAGAAGTCATAATGCAACAACAACTCTTTTTGTTTCAACAGATGATTGATAGATAGAAGCTTTAGCTCAATGGTGATAACCACAAAATTGTAGAAACCAAGGCTCAAAAGTCATGAAGTTGAGCCAGCAGCCCCAAGGCAAGACGAGCTTTCCATGAGTCTTTTCTGACAACTGCTGCTGCAACCAAGTTCAGTATTGTTAATTCAACATACCCCCAGGGTTAAGTATGCCAGTGCTTCACTCTCTAAAATCTGATACCTCTTTTGCTGCAAGTTAAAGATGGGCATAGATTTTGCTGTACACTTTTTTCCACCTTCTTTCATACACTCAGGACAGGCTTGGGATAATTGAAAGAAACTTCTGTCCTCTTTGAGGATATATTGTGTGCTCAGACATATCAGCTAAGAAGTACATCTCATCTCAGAAGTGTAATGTATGTGCTAGCAATTGAGAATTAAGCTGTTATCTTCTGTTGTATTTCTGGAAGAACCCAGCTACTATATACACATGACAGACATTTCTAGGCATCTTGTACATTCATTCTTTTTATCAAGTCTTACTGAAGTTATTCGCTTAATTACAGTTTTTGCAGACAGTCCTGTTGTATTTATTTGGTGCATTAAAAAATGCAAAGGGTGCCTAAAAATCAGAGATATCAAAGCTCCTTCTGACAGGTTTACACATAACATCTTTCAAAAAACGATTACACTGCATTTATGTGTATGTGGTTAGAAGCTGGTGAACAACACTGGATTGACAAGTGTGGAAATTGAATTTCTCTATCTAAAAACAGTTACAGAGCAAGCAACAACAGTGCAAGCTCCTGTCACAATGCTCAGCCTACGTGCTATCCGTATGATGGTGTCTGGGACTGTAACATGACATTTTTGAGCTCAGCATACATTTTGTCCCCAATCCTTGCACCTCTTTGGGGTCATCTTTGGGTACTTCCCATCTCTTTGGTTTTGCAGCTTCTTGTACTCCACACCAGGAAATAGCAAAAAAACACCAATTTAATTTACTCCTTTTAATTTTTCCTTGCAAATGCTCTTTTGGTGGGCTTGAGGAATAAAACCTTGCCTCTTTCCTGTGAATGTCATTGACCCAAACTGTCATTTTGACTATCATTTGTCAAGCCTATTCTGGCTCCCTGTTCTCTGTATTCTCTGAGAGTAAGAGGCAGTAGCTTCTTATCTGCCACTTTCAAAGGCTCCCAGAGGTTGTTCCCAACATTTTTGCTGTCCTAGGATGCAATTTCAGCCTCTCTCAGCAGACTTGGATGTTTCATGTGGTTGCTAGAGTTGTCCCATGTCTTGGGGGAGGGATCCATAAAAGCCTGTCCAAAGTAGCTTCCTTATTTACCTTCAGATCTTATTTTTGTTTAATCTGCCATGATCACCATTCAGGAAGAAAACAAAATTCAGATAGCATCCCTAACTGCATTTCCTTAATGTACAGTAATACTAATAGCAATAACACAGTAAAGTTAAGAGATGAAAACTCTATTTGCTCTAGTTATTTTAGTCATTCACACCTTTGCTGTAGCATCCTTTACTGGTAGTATTCTAAGGTATTTTGGCAGATTTACCAGCATTTAGAGGAAAACTACTGTTTCCTGCGTCTAAACTGAGTATGTCTAAAAGGGCCTTCAGATCAGCAGGCACAATATTGGAATAAAATGGAAAAGATCAAATGATCTTCTTCTACCTAATAGGTTGGGAGATCTGGGAACCAGTCTTGTAAATTAATTATTCTGTAAAGGCAGCTATGTCTGATCAAAAATATTTTTATCATCATCAAGAATTATTAGGTCCTTCTAAGAATGGTCTTAGAACCTTTGTGTTTATTTTCTGTCCCATTCATTTGCGTCTGGATGCTGATTTGTCTGCACAAATCCCAAGCCAAATGAGTCCTGTGACGATAGAAATGTTGCTTGGAATGGATTTCTAGGTGTCTCCAGTCCAACCTCCTGCATGTCACAATAATGTGTCCAGCAGTAAATCAGATCAACTGCTGGACTTGCTACTCACAAATTAAGAAAACCTGTTTTGTAATATCGCAGTTATTGATAGCCTTGGCTGCAATGATCACAATATTGTGGAGTTTGGGATCCTGCTGAACACACCACAGGTTTGTATTAAGACAAAGGTTTTAGATTTTAGAAGAGCAAACCAGCTTACTCAGAGCTCAGTTGGGAAGGATTCTGTGGGAAGCTTCCATGGAGGACAAAGGAGCTGGCGAGTGCTGGGAGTTTTTCAGAAATGCTCTCCTGGAAGTACAAAAACAGTTTATCCCTTTGAAGGTAAAGGAAGCAGGCGGAGCAAGAGATCCCCTTGGCTTAACTGCAAGCTTCTGAGTCTGCTCAAAACCAAAAGACAAGCATAGCAGAGATGGAAAAGCAAACACCCATTAAGAACTACAAGGGTAGTGCCAGGGTGTATAGAGATGCAGTTAGAAAAGCAAAAGCTCAGCTCAAATTAAAATTGGCCAGAGATGTCAAAAACCGCAAGAAAGGGTTCTTCAGATGTGTAAACAACAAGTAGAAACAGAAGGAAAATATTGGCCCACTGTCAAACAGGAGTGGTGAATTAGTCACCAACAACGCTGAAAAGGCAGACGTTCTCAACATTTTCTTCACCTCTGTCTTTACCAGCACTGTTGAGCCTCAGGCCTCAGGAACAAAAATCTGGACTGGTGCAAACACGGTCCCACTGTCAGCGAAGGAAGTGTTGGTATGTGAACTATTACAGGTGATTGACCCCTACAAATCGATGGGCCCTGACATTATCCACCCGAGGGTGTTATGAGAGCTGACTGATGTCATTGAGAGGCCGCTCTACATAATCTTTGAGAAGTTGTGGAGATCAAGGGACGTCAGAGAAGACTGGGAGAAAGCTAATGTCACCCCATCTACAAGAAGGGCTTAAAGGAGAATCCAGGAAATTACAGGCCCATCAGTCTTACTTCAGTCCCTGGGAAAGTTATGGAATGAATCCTGCTGGGGGCCATCACAAGTTAAATGAAGCACGTGACTGGGAAAAGCTAGCACATATTCACCAAGGGCAAATCATGCTTGGCAAACCTGATTCCCTTCTGTGACAAAGTAACCTGCTTGGTTGATATGGGGCAAGCAGCGGACATTGTCTAGCTGGATTTCTCCAAGGCTTTCAGTATGGATTCCCACAGCTTCTCCTAGAGAAACGGATGCGTTGTGGTCTAGACAAGCAGTCTGTGCGGTGAGTGAGGAACTGGTCAACAGGTCACACCCAGAGGGCAGAGTTAAATAGTTCCTTTTCAAACTGGCAATCTATCACAAGTGGGTCCCCCAGGGATCTACATTGGGCCCAACCCTGTTTAATATCTTCATAAGTGATCTGAATGATGGGATCAAGTGTACCCTGATGAAGTTCGCTGATGATACCAAACTGGGTGGGGAAGTGAACACTTCATAAGGGAGAGCTACCCTGCAGGAAGACCTGGATAGGCTGGAAGAGTGGGCTAACAAGAACCTTATGAAGTTCAACAAGGACAAGTGTAAGCTCTTGCACCTGGGAAAACATAATCCACGAGTACAGCACATGCTGGGATCTGTCCGGCTGGGAAGCAGCTCAGTGGAAAGGGACTTGGGGGTCCTGGTGGACAACAAGCTCAATGTGAATGAACAGTGTGCTGCTGCAGCAAAGAAAGCCAACAGGATGATGGGTTTCATCAAGGGCATCACCAATAGAGACAAAGAAATCGTTATCCCACTCTACTCAGCACTTGTCAGGCCATACCTGGAATACTGTGTTCAGTTTTGGTCCCTGCTATGCAAAAAAAGATGTGGACAGGCTGGAGAGGGTCCAGGGAAGGGCCACAAAGATGATCAAAGGACTGGGAAGGCTGCCATGCGAGGAAAGGCTGAGAGAATCGGGTTTGTTCAGCCTTGAGAAAAGAAGGCTTAGGGGAGACCTTATTACCATGTTCCAGTATTTAAAGGGTGGCTACAAAGAAAATGGAGACTCCCTGTTTACAAGGAGTCACATGGAAAAGAGGAGGAGTAATGGGTACAAGCTACTCCTGGGGAGATTCCGATTGGACACAAGAGAACAATTTTTCACAATGAGAACAATCAGCCATTGGAATAATCTCCCCAGGGAAGTGGTGGATTCCCCAATATTGGACACTTTTAAGATTCATCTGGGCAGGGTGCTGGGCCATCTTGTCTACACCGTGCTTTTGGCAAGAAACATTGGACCAGATGATCCTTGAGGTCCCTTCCAACCCATATTCTATGATTCTATGAACTATTATTTTGCCTCACCAAATCCTAAAATCCTCCAGGGGCAGGATACCACTACCTCTCTGGATGATTTGTTCCAGTACTGCACTACCCTGCTAGTGAAGGGTTTTATCTTTTTTTACCTAATGTACAACCTGAATCTGTTGAGTCTCAATCTGTGGCCATTACCTCTTGATTTAGCAGCAAACTCTGCTTAGAAGTATTTGGCACCATTGTCTTTACAACTCACTTAAAAAGTTGAAGACTGCAACCAAATCCCATCCTAGCTTCCTCCTCACCAGGCTAAAATAATCCTTGATACATTCATACTCAGTGTTCCTAATTACCTTCTCCTTTGCATGTTTGGAAATGGATTGCTGGAGGATTTGCTCCATGATTCTTCCAGTTCCTGCATTGCTGGAGATGTCTTCAGTTCCCTGGGTTCTCCATCATCACTGTCATCATATTAATCTTTGTCCAAACATGAGGGACAAATCACAATTACTGTTTATAGATAACTGTGAGTGACCTTGCAAAATCATGTCAGCCAGCTCTTACAGCTCTTTTGAGAACATCCCATTCAGTGCCATGGATGATATACTAAAGGAATTAAATATTTTATAAACTAAATCTAGCCTCATTTCCTACTTTATAAATATTTATTTCTTTGTAAACGACACATGCGTGAGCTGTTAATTGTGTTTATTATTAATCACTCCACTTCTTCATATTGTACATATGTTGAACACATATGCTTTGATGCTGTAAAACTCTGAAGCAATTTTG